>NC_138078.1:137888687-138488687 GCF_964212035.1 Myotis nattereri | reverse complement strand
CAAGAGGAAACTAACAGAGAAGCTGAGGGGTAGATATTAGAGTCCTCTTCATTCTTTGAAAAAAACTAGCTTGTGATGTTTCTTTACATTGTTTTAATTTTGCCAATTTAAATCCATCACCAATACTCTCTGAGTTTAGGATTTTAAGGTAAATGTGCATAAAATTGGATGGCAGCGATGATTTTGGTGCAGCAATAAACCTCAAAGGGCTCTGGAAGGCAGCCTGATTTCTTTAGCTTGATTTTGATTTAAAATTTTTTTAAATTGATTTCAGAGAGGAAGGGACAGGGAGAGAGAGAGAGAGAGAGGGAAAGTAACATCAATGATGAGATGGAATCACTGATCAGCTGCCTCCTCACACCCTCCACTGGGGATTGAACCCAAAACCCTGGCATGTGCCCTGACCGGGAATTGAACTGTGACCCTCCTGGTTTATAGGTTGATGCTCAACCACTGAATCACACCGGCCGTGCAAGCTTGGCTTTGATTTTAAACTACTTCACAAGGAGATTGGAGCCTGTCCCTGTTTCAGAATGCATCCCGTTTTGTAGGCCTACAGTGGGGGCCACCGGCTGTCTCCCAAGAGGCCTTTCTCCCTTCTCCAGTCATGATGGCTGCTCATGAAGCAGGAAACAGTCTAAGGCCAGCAGACAGAGGGTGTTTTTGAACAATTTTTGGGGGGAACATTACTTGTAACCTTGGTGTATCAGGACAATGCTCTAACCCACTGAGCTACCAACTGACTAGGGCAGACAGGGTTTCTTATTTGTTGAGTCTAGGCCTGCCCCTTTGCTGCCAGATGACTGCTCTCTGGAGGCAGGTCGGGGGAGAGGAACAGAGCAAGGGTTGATAGCCTGGACCTCCACTCTAGCTTCAACCAGTTTTGAGCTCTGTTTTTTATTAGTTTTCTACCCAGGGCTGCTTAGAAGATGTCAGAGTGTCCTGCAGCTTTAAAACAAACAGTTGCCCTAGCTCAGTGGTTCTCAACCTTCTGGCCCTATAAATACAGTTTCTCGTGTTGTGACCCAACCATAAAATAATTTTCGTTGCTACTTCATAACTGTAATGTTGCTACTGTTAGGAATCGTAATGTAAATATCTGATATTCAGGATGGTCTTAGGCGACCCCTGTGAAAGGGTCGTTCGACCGCCTAAGGGGTCGTGACCCACAGGTTGAGAACCGCTGCTGGTTTTTCTCAGTGGTGCAGGGGTGGGCAGACTTTTTGACTTGAGGGCCACAATGGGTTCTTAAACTGGACCAGAGGGCCCGAACAAAAGCATGGATGGTGTGTTTGTGTGAACTAATATAAATTTAAAGTAAACATCATTACATAAAAGGGTACGGTCTTTTTTTTTTTTAGTTTTATTCATTTCAAACGGGCCGGATCTGGCCCGCGGGCCGTAGTTTACCCACGGCTGGGTTAGAGCATTGGCCCACGGATTGTAGGGTCTCGGGTTCGTTTCCAGTCAAAGGCATATACCACAGTTGGAGGCTTGATCCCTGGTTAGGGCATGTGTGGGAGGCAACCAATGGATGTCCTTCTCACATCGATGTTTCTCTCTATCTCCCCCCGCCCCACTTTCACTCTCTAAAAATCAAAGGAAAAAAATATCTTTGGGTGAGGATCAACAACCAAAAAAAACCAAACCAAACAAAAATAAAATAAAACAAACAAAATCACTTTGAAAACTAGAGTAGAAGAATGCTATAGGTGACTCCCACTGAGAGGAATGCCCCTGCTCAGTGAACATCTGTTTAAAGGAGAAGCTCGACATCTGGCTGGCATCGTGAGGTGGCTTTATTTGGGATTATTCTACTTGGGATTATTTTCTAAATTAGAGGCAGTATCCTCAGCAGGAAGCATTGTTGCAGTGCAGAACTCATTACGACCAAAACAGTGCCAAGGCACAGACGGGGCTCATTTTGGCATTCTTCTTTTTATTTATTTTTTGCTGCCTCAGCTAGCCTAGGATGAGGGAATTAACACAGGGCCTGCATTCCAGTGTGGCCCCACCATTTGCTGTCAACAGTGGTCTTATCTGATCTCTGCTTTGTTGGCCTCACAGAATTGTCCGAGTAGGCAATTAATTACTAATGCAAACAGACTGTGTGTTGTCAAGGTATTAGCCAAGTTAGGCTCCCTAGAGGGGACTAGAATGCAAAAGGGGCCACCTGCTTCTTTGGTTCTAATGAGAATCCAGGGGCTGATGTCCACACAACAGCGTTTGGCCAGAACCAAAGTGCCAGCTAAATTACTGAGATGAGCTCAGGAGGAATTGCCCCAAGAGCAACTCTAATTGAGTGGCTTACATATCCTCTTGGCTTCCTGCAGAGTTTTACAGTTCATTCATTTGGCTATCCAGCTCAAAAAAAAAAAAAAAAAAAGCCAAGAATCCAAAGTGGTACATAAAAAGAAACCAACAAAATCCATGTTCTCATCTTTTACTTGTCAAATACAATATACCACTGTGGAGTTGTAGTTTGGGGCTCTCATTAATTCCCTCCCAACACTTTGCTTCCTACCTCTCCCATGAAACTGCTCCTTGCCATGGTCAGTGATGTCTTCTGTGTTGCTAAATCAGGTCATCTGACACCTCTGATCACACCCTCCCCCTGGAAGCATTTTCTCTCTTTAGCTTCTGGGAAGCCGAACTTTACTACTCATTCTCGCCTTTCTTACCTCCCTGACCTCAGGACTGGTGGCAGTGCCTGGGGCTTAGTTTTTGGTCAGCTTCTTCTCTACAGGCTTCTTTCCCCGCACTTGCTTTCCAGACGCTTCCACCAGCCTCATGGCTTTAAATGCTTGTGAGTCTTCAGTTTCTATCCCCAGACCTGCTCTCTCTTGACCTCCAGGCACCTACACCCAACATCTCCATGTGGTTGTCTCATGCTCTGCTGGGGTAGGTTATTGAAATCCTTCAGGTTCACTTATTCTTCCCACCTAATATTCGAATCCTGGCTCTTACACAAAGCCCAGCAACGAAGGGGTTCATGCCTTGCACAACATGTTAAATTTTGACTATTACCCCTGTTAATAGGCATCTTGAAAGGACCCTGTGCAAACCTGAGTTTCTGCCTGCTCCCTTCAAACCCCTTCCTCCCACCTGAGCAACTGGAAGCCCCATTCTGCTGGTGGCTCTGGCTACTCTTTTTGCCCCACAACTGATCTCTCACTAGACCACATGTGAGTACCCTCAGAATCATCCAGACTCCTACCTCTTTTCACCTCCTCTCTGGCTACCTCCCTTGTCTAGACCACCATCCCCTCTCATTGGAGCCCTTGCAGTGTCCTCCCCACAGTGTCTCAGAGTCCACTCCTGCCCCTACAGTTACCTCCACACAGCAACCAGACAATCTTAGAGACCTAAGTCACATTTTGTCCCTCTGCTTAGAACCCTCCAGTGGCTTCTAGTTGTAATGAAAATAAAACTCAAACCCTTACCATGGCTTATAAAGTCCCAACGGAATGGACCTCTACTGGTGATCTGACCTCAGCTTCCACCCCTGCCCAGGGCTGGCTTGCCAGTCTTCCAAAGTGCTAAGTGCTCCTCCACCTTGGGACCTTGTGCTTGCCCTATCCTCTGGCTGGTTCTTCTCCCAGGGAGGTGTATGTCCTTTCTTATACTTCTTCCCAAATGCCCCCACCTTGGAGAGGCCATCCCTGAGCACTGTACCTGAAATTGTACTATAAATACCCTTCTATCACCAGCTTGCCCTTATCTTCTGGTATTATCTGCCCAACTTTTCTTTGTTTACTGTCTGTCTCCAGCACTTGACTTCGGGCTCCATGAGGGCAGGGATTTTGTCTTTGTCTACTTTGTTACCAGTATCTAGAACAAAACCTGGCACAGTCAGGGACTGGGCAGGAAATGGGAGGCACCCTCAAACCAAGTAATTGAATAGCTAAGCAAAAGGCTATTTACAAGATATGGGCAGGGTTAAGGGAGACCAACAAGGGGTGGTGAAGTCCCTTGGGTGATGAAGAAGCATCTGGAGGGTTTTTACCACCCTGGGAGTAAATGAGAACATAACCAATCTTTGTGGTTTGGTAGCAGCTCCCTTTGACTCTAGGCGTATACCCTAGGCTCCTTGGTGAGCTTCGAGCTCATCCTTAGTTCGATCAGGCACATCACTAATCTCTTTAGAGAGTTATGTTCTGCCTAAATTCCCAGAGATGACTACCCCATTTATTTTGTGTTGATCCTTATTAGTTTCAATTTTAGATGGTGGCCTTGTCTTTTTAAATATGTTTTACGATTTTCTGAGAACTGGTGGAAAAGAATAAACAGAAAACTGAGCTGAAGACTTGACCAGGTAATTCATACAAGAAGAAATCAAATTGGACAACAAACATGAAAAGATTCTCAACTTCATTAGTAATTGGAGAGATTCAAATTAAAAGATAACAAGATAAAATTACATACTCTCCAGTAGGCTAAAATTTTAATAAAATCTGACAATACCAGGTGTTTACATGGCCAGAAGAGTAATATGTGCTCTTGGTAGTAAACTTGCAAATGTAGAAGAGTGTAGAGAAAATGCAAACCTCATAACCCAGGGTTAACCACTGTTAACATATTGGAATACAGTATTTCAATACTTTATTTCTCTGCAGAAATATTTATTTTACATTATTGGTATCAAACTGTATATATAGCTTTTCCCCTTTTTGTGAAATATAAATACAGAAAAGTGTGCAAGGCCTTTAATGAATAAGTGTAAAGTGAAAATCTGTGTTATCACCAATCAGGGTGAGAAATAGGATGTTGACAAACACCCAAGTAGAACTCCTTTGCCCCTCCTGATCACAGCCCTCCCCACCCCCAGAGGTGACTGCTAGTTTCACTTTTATGCAGTTACTTTTTTGCTTTACCACCTATAGTTTAGTTTGGCCTGTCTTAGAAATCAAATTACACTGTATACAGTGTAATTATGTTTTGTCTCCTCCCCCCCAAAAAATAACCCCCATAAGATTATGATCTGTTGTGTGTATTTGTGCTTCATTAATTTTGATGGTTATGCATTATTCCACTGTATGAATATACCACAAGTTTTTTCTTAATTCATTCTTTTATTGATGGGCATTTGAGTAGTTTTCTCCTTTTGACTGTTTCAGGCAGTGCTGCCATGAATATGGTTATACAGATATGCATAAGTTTCTCTAGGGCACTGGTTCTTAAATTGTGATTTGGGGACCCTTGAAGGGCCTCTGAGACTTCAAGGCTTAACTGTTTTCATAATGACACTAAGGTGTCAATTGCCTTTTGCACTGTTCTCAAGAGTGTACAGTGTTTTTCAGAGTTGATGTGACTTGTAATATCATTGTTCTGATGCCTAACAGAATGTGTGCTGTGTCTTCTTGTGTTTAAAATTTTCTTCAGTTTTAATTTCTTTTTTAAAAAAAATATTTTTATTGATTTCAGAGAGGAACAGAGGGAGAGAGAAAGAGAGAGAGAGAAACATTAATGATGAGAGAGAATCATTGATCAGCTGCCTCCTGCACACCTCCTACTGGGGATTGAGCCCACAATCCGGGCATGTGCCCTGACTGGGAATCGAACTCTGACCTCCTGGTTCATAGGTCGATGCTCAACCACTGAGCCACGCCGGCTGGGCCTCAGTTTTAATTTCTAATGTGAGAAATATAATGGATATAACCCACATAACAAAAGCTCTTTTGAGATTCTTAATTTTTGAGTATATAGAGTCTTAATACCAAAAAGTTTGAAAATTATGGTTCTAGGGTTCTACCTAGGAGTGGAGTTTCTGGATTATGTAATGTTTATAACTTCAGTTTTACCAGGTGATGCCACACTGTTATTCTAAAGTGTCTGTACCACTTTATATTTCTATCAGGATTGTATAAAACTTTCTGTTGTGCCAAAGCCTCACCAATACTTGGTATTATTAGACTTTACTATAATTTTAGCAGTTGATAAGTGTGTAATTTTATATTATTACTAGAGGCCTGTTACACGAAAAGATTCGTGCAATAGGCCTTCCCTTCCCCTGGCTGCTGGCACCGGTGTTCCTCCGGCACCCAGGCCTTCGCTGCTTCGGCCGGAGCCGCCTTCAGCAACTTCACTGCTCCGGCCAGAGCTGCCTTCAGCGCCTTTGTTGCTCCGGCCGGAGCCACGTATGCAAATGAACTGCCATCTTTGCTGGCGGTTAATTTGCATATCTCGCTTATTAGCCAATGGAAGGCGTAGCAAAGGTACAGTCAATTACCCTATTTGTCTATTATTAGATTAGACTAGAGGCCTAGTGATTGAAAATTAGTGCACTTCGGGGGGGGGGGGGCATCCCTCAGCCCAGCCTGCACTCTCTTGCAGTCTGGGACCCCACAGGGGATGTCAGACTGATGGCTTAGGCCCACTCTCCAGGGGATCGGGCCTAAGCTGGCAGTCAGACATCCCTCTGGCAGCCTGGGAGTGGGCCTAAGCCATTAGTTCAGTGGTTCTCAACCTGTGGGTCACGACCCCTTTGGGGGTCGAATGACCCTTTCACAGGGGTCGCCTTAGACCATCGGAAAACACATATATAATTACATATTGTTTTTGTGATTAATCACTATGCTTTAATTATGTTCAATTTGTAACAATGAAAACACATCCTGCATATCAGATATTTACATTAGGATTCATAACAGTAGCAAAATTACAGTTACGAAGTAGCAATGAAAATAATTTTATGGTTGGGGTCACCACAACATGAAGAACTGTATTAAAGGGTTGCGGCATTAGGAAGGTTGAGAACCACTGCATTAGCTGGACATCCTTAGTGCTGCCGTGGAGGTAGGAGAGGCTTTCACCGCTGCTGCTGCACTGGCCAGCCATGAGCCAGCTTCTGGCTGAGTGGCGCTATCCCTGTGGAAACACACCACCAGGGGGCAGCTCCTGCATTGAGCATCTGCCCCCTCATGGTCAGTGCATGTCATAGTGGCTGGTCGTTCCGCCCTTAGGGTCAATTTGCATATACCTTTTTATTATTAGGACTAGTGGCCTGGTGCCCAAAATTCGTGTGTGGAGGGGGTTCCCTCAGCCCAACCTGCACCCTCTCCAGTCGGGGACCTCTTGGGGGATGTCCGACCCTGTGGGATCGGGCCTAAACCGGTGGTCAGAAATCCCTCTCGCAATCTGGGACTGCTGGCTCCTAACCGCTCACCTGCCTGTCTGCCTGATCACCCCTAACTGCCCTCCCTTGCTGGCCTGATCTCGCCCCCAACTGCCCTCCCCTGCTGGCCTGATCTCGCCCCCAGCTGCCCTCCCCTGCCGGCCTGATCTCGCCCCCAATGGCCCTCCCCTGCCAACCTGATCTTGCCCCCAACTGCCCTCCCGTGCAGGCCTGGTTGCCCCTAACTGCCCTCTCCTGCTGGCCTGATCTCACCCCCAATGGCCCTCCCCTGCCAGCCTGATCTCTCCCCTAACTGCCTCTGCCTGCCTGATCGCCCCTAACTGCCCTCCCCTGCTGGCCTGATCTTGCCCCCAGTGGCCCTACCCTGCAGGCCTGATCTCTCCCCCAACTGCCCTCCCTTGCCAGCCTGATCTTTCCCCTAATGGCCCTCCCTTGCTGGCCTGATCTCACCCCAAACTGCCCTCCCCTGCTGGCCTGATCACCCCTAAGGGCCTCTGCCTCAGCCCCCACCACCATGGTTTTGTCCGGAAGGAAGTCGGACGTCCAGAAGATGGCCAGTGGACCTGGGCTCATTAACACATTGTTTGCGGGTAGTTTTTATCATGTGCTAACAGGTGGCGTGGGCAATTTTTGCTAATTTTTTGCGCAAATGGCAACGTTCAGTAAAATTACGATAACTTTAGTTTACATATTTATACGTTACCTGCATTCTACCGCTAGTCTATAAAAAAACGTATTAATACGTGTTCTGCGCTCTACTACACTGGTAGAACGTATAAATACGTAAAACGTATAAATACGTTTCCCGCATACAATGTGTTAACATATTACCCTTTTAGAAGTATAGATAGATTATATAGGATAGGATTGCTTAAATGGGGGGGGCGGGAGCCTTTTTCATCAGGGGGAGATGCTCTTGGCAGACAAAAATACATAATCCCTATATCTGGACTGATAGCCAGCCATATGCTCTATACTGTGAAACCAGATATTAAAAAATTGAGCTGCTTTCTTACACCTTACACCAAACAGTTATTGCCCTTAAAACCCCTCCTCAGCCCCCACCTTAGGTTCTGCCTTCGCAGTTCACCCAGATTAGGTTCTGATTGGTCAGTTTCTATGCCAGTGTCAAAAGCTCTGCTTCCTAAGCAGCCATTGGCTCCTCGCACTTCACCCAGATTAGGTTCTGAGTGGTCGGTTTCTATGCCAGTCAGCGTCAAAAGCTCCTCCTCCTAGGCAGCCATTGGCTCCTCACACTTAACCCAGATTTGGTTTTGGTAGGTCGGTTTCTATGCCAGGCAGCATCTCCAGGCCTATCAATGAGCCTGATCAGAGAGGTGAGGCTGGTCAGCAGCCCCAGCAGAGGCCCAAGAGAAAGAGAGGCACGGCTGCTGGCCAGGCCCAGAGCAAAAGAGAGAGGCAAGTGCTGATCAACAGCTGCCACAGAGGCTACGGATCAGACCCTGCTTTTCTCTCCAGGCCTCTCTTTGGGCCTGATCCGTAGTCCCCTCGGCAGTCAGTGCTTAGTCCGGGCGCCCGAAGCAGTGGCAGTCAGTGCTGGGTTACCACAGCAATCCAGCACTGACTTCCGGTCGGTCGAGCATTTGGTCGTTTTGGATGTTACGGACCCTGGATTTTTATATATTTGGTTGTTTTGGATGTTACGGACCCTGGATTTTTATATATTTGGTTGTTTTGGATGTTACGGACCCTGGATTTTTATATATTTGGTTGTTTTGGATGTTACGGACCCTGGATTTTTATATATTAGGATGTTTTAATTTGCATGTCTTTTGTTACTGATGAGGTTGAGCATCTTTCCATATGTTTATTTTCCAAATTGATTTCTTCGTTAATGAATTGCCTGGTCAAGTCGTTGCTCATTTACCTGTTGTTTTTCTATGGTTGTCACTCATGATGCTTTATTTTCTCTTGTGCTTGGTTATTTTTGGCTGTGTTCTGCTCATTGTTCTTAAAATATATTTGTAGGGCTTCTTTGAAGTCTAGGGCAGTGGTTGGCAAACTCATTAGTCAACAGAGCCAAATATCAACAGTACAATGATTGAAATTTCTTTTGAGAGCCAAATTTTTTAAACTTAAACTATATAAGTAGGTACATTGTTATAAAGGTACTCCTAAGGCTTAGGAAGAGCCACACTCAAGGGGCCAAAGAGCCGCATGTGGCTCGCGAGCCACAGTTTGCCCACCACTGGCCTAGGGTATGTGTGCCTTCTTCCAGAGAAGATTTGTCTTTGATTTTTGTCAGGTGCCTTGGGATGTTATTAGCCTGGGATCATCTGAAATAAGTTCCCAACCTTTTTCCCTTGTTTCCCCAGCACCAAGAAGCTTTCATTGCTCTCCTCTGGAGATTGAATTGGGGAGAAGCAAGTTTGTTTCTGAGTCACTCTTACACCATGGGTGTAGCCCTTTGGAATCCCAGTTTAATGTGGGAAGGCATTATATTAGAGTCTTCAGTTTAGGTGGTCATGGGCCTAACTTCAATCCCTTTGCCTGCCTTGGGAGGTGGCTGAAATGAAAGGCAAGTTTGTCCAGCTTGGCAAATGCCTTTAGATTTGTTGGCTTCTATCTTTGTAGAATTTACTAGTATGCTGTCTCTTAGGTTTTTTATTTTCCCATGATCAGTTTTATACCATCTTGTCAGTTCTTCAGTCCTTTTAAGGGGATTTTTAAAAAAATCAAGCATTTTAGTTGTTTTTAATTGGAAGGTTGGTCCATATAATCTATTCTGCCATTACTAGAAGCACAAATTAATATATATCTTTATCCTATTTAGGTATTTAATATTATTTGAGTATTTTCTTATATAATTAGATGATTTTGAATATATGATTTTTGATGGATATTGTGTGGACTCCAGGTCTTTGCTGTTATAAAGTATATTTCAGTAAGTGTCTTTGTGCATAATATTTAGCTGAGGATAATGGTACCTAATTACAGGGTGGCTGGGAGAGGTTGGAGAGAGAAGTACTGAATCTTACTTAATAGATATTAGATGCATGCCAACTATTGTTACTGTTATTATCACATATGCACATGGAGAGGTCCTGTCTGATGGCCTCAGTCTTTTCTATGGATGGGGAGGCAGGTCTTGTGCTGAGAGTGCCGGGAGCTGGCTAGAGAGTTAAGGTTGGAAGGAGTAATGCCAGGGAACAAAGGGAGCTGATTATGGAAATGTGGATTGCCAGGGTACCCTGAAGGCCAGTCTCAAGTCAAACATTTTGAACTGGCAGTTGTGCTAATGCTAGTCAGCACAGGGATGTGATACCTGCTACTGCAAAGTGGCGCCACCCCAGAATGCAGCAGGGCAGGTGGCAGGATCACTCGGCATAGTCAGTTTATTTCAAGCAGTAATTAAATGCTGCTTGAGTGCCAGGCACCCTGCATGGTGCTGAGCCAAAGGAAATGACTCAGACACTGGCCTTGTTTCAAAGAGCTCTCAGTCTAGTGTGGCTACAGAGTGGGTTCTCCTGTCAAAATTGGGGATTGGTGGGAGAGGGTAGAATGTTGTGACAGGAATTGTCAGTGCTGGCTTGAGTCTCTGCCATGACTGACTTGGTGGGAAAAGTGGAGGAGTCAGTTAAAATCCCTAAGGAAAATAGGAAGGGATGACAAAGGGCTGTCTGGCAGGTTCTGCCGATCTGCTGGGGCAGGAGGTCTGGCCAAAATTGGGAAGATAGTACCAGGCCAGAGAGTGAGATTTCCAACGTGGTACAGTTTCTTGTCCAGAGTGGGGATGGAATTGCCTTTATCTAGGAGAGGTGAGTGAAGGATGTTGGAGATGAGGAAGGAGGAAGGAGGTGAAGGGGGCAAGGGCAGGATTTGGAGAAGATCCAGGCCATAGATGCCAGCATAGGACAGACAGGCTCATAGGGTAGGGAGAGAGAACCCAGCCACTGCCAAACAGCATTACCTCATTCCATGACTAGGAGGCAATGTGCTAGAAGTCATAAGATGATGGTCTCAAGGAAAGGGGCTTCAGCCTTAAAAGTGAAGGGAGGGTTCTTTGACAGTGAATGTGGGTTGCTTAGAGGGCCCCTATATTTCCTCTAGGGGAGGAAACAAGCAGAAAGTCATAAAGGGACTTGCCCATGGTCACAGATGGGATCTTTATATCTGCTACCTCTGAACTACAGAAGCCTTTGTATAGCAGGTTGATTTCCTTTCCCCTCCCATATGTCAAAACAGTTCCATTTTCATATGTTATACAATTCACATACTTAAAGTGTACAATTCATTGGTTTTTAGTATATTCAGAGTTGAATGACCATTTCCGCCACTGAATTTTGACACATTTTTTCAACCCCAAAAGAAACCCTTTAATCCTTTAGCAGTCCCCTCCCCCAGGAACAACTTATTTTCTATTTATATAAATGGGGTCATAAACTATGTGGCCTTTTGTCCCTGACATCTTTTATTTTATTTTATTTTTTAAAATATATTTTTATTGATTTCAGAGAGGAAGGGAGAGAGAGAAACATCAATGATGAGAGAGAATCATTGATTGGCTGCCTCCTGCACGCCCCCTACTGGGGATCGAGCCTGCAACCCAGGCATGTGCCCTTGACTGGACTCAAACCTGGGACCCTTCAGCCCGCAGGCTGACGCTCTATCCACTGAGCCAAGCCAACTGGGGCTCCCTGGCATCTTTTAGTGGCATAATGTTATCTTTTTTTTAAAATTAAAATTAAAAAATATTTATTGTTGAAAGTATTACATGTGTCTCCTTTTTCCCCCATTGACCCCTTCTAGCCTGCCACCCCTCCCCCTGCTCCAGGCCTTCAACACCCTTTTGTCTGTATCCATGGGTTATTCAAATATGCATACAAGTTCTTTGGTTGATCTCTTCCCACCCACTACCTCCCCCACCTTCCCTCTGAGGTTCCAGTCTATTTCATGCTTCTGTGTCTCTAGATCTATTTTGTTCATCAGTTTATTTTGTTCATTAGGTTCCACATATGAGTGTGATCATGTGATATTTGTCTTTATTTGACTGGCTTATTTTGCTTAGCATAATACTCTCTGGGTCCATCCATGCTGTTGCACATGGTAAGATTTCCTTTTTTACAGCTGTATAGTATTCCATTGTGTACATGTACCACAGCTTTTTTACCCATTCATCTGTTGATGGGCAATCGTGCTATTTCCAGTTTTTATCTATTGTAAATTGTGCTGCTATGAACATAGGGGTGCATATGTTCTGATTGGTGTTTCTGATTTCTTAGAATTTTTTCCTAGAAGTGGGATCCCTGGGGCCAATGAATCATTTTTAATGCTTGATATGGGTTAAGGGAAGAAGCTTGTCAGGGGTGGGCCTGCAAAGGAGCAGAATGGAAGCAAAATGACCAAGGCAGGAGTCAGTAAAACAGTGAACTGGGGAAAGAGCCAAAAGTCACCTTCTAGAATCATCTAGTTCAATCCAATTGGTGACCAATTGGTTGCAGGAGGAGCAGGCAATTAGGTATTCCAGGAACATTTCTCAGATCATTCTAAAAGCTCCATTCTGTTTCATTTAGCACCAAGGATGGGAAGGGAAATGGATAGACAAACGCTATTTCAAACATTCCCAGATCCTGGCATAGAATGTCAGTGGTTATCAGATGGTTCAGAGTGTGAGTGTCTCAGAGAAGACGAGGGGTAAGCACACTTCTAGAGCAAGTTTACCAGGGAATTTGGGGGACTGTCCATGGAAAAACTATAGACAGCTTAAATAAGGAAGCTTTGCTGGATTTAGCAATAAAACTCTATTCTGTTCTGATACGTGGTAGCAAGATTTGACCAGTTTGACCATAGTCAGACCATTACATTTAGCTGGAGCCTTCCTGTTATATTTCTTACCTAAATTAGCTGATGAAGGAAGAGCTTATGATTATATCAAGTTCTGATAGATCCCAAATGGTAGAGGTTGAATTTCATCCCCAAATTTTCTTGAAGAGGATCCCTGATGTCCATTTCACCTGGACTAAGATTTAGTAGCAAGGCAAATAATATTGATTAATATTGATTGAGCACTTAATATGTGCCAAGCACTTAGCTAAATGCTGGACTTAAATTTACTTATTTAATCAACATAGCATCCCTTCAAGGATAGTTAAGTATCACTCTCACATCCATTCACATTTTATCCTGTTTACACTATTATTATCTCCATTTTACCAATGAGGAAACTAAACTGGTGTGCAGGGAATTTCAGTAACTTATCCAAAGACACCCAGTTAAGAAATGGCAGAGCCAAGATTTGACCTAGGCAGTCTGCTTTTGGAGCTGTCACTGCCAGCCACCCCATTGTCCTGCCTCATATCTATATTGTGCTGCTCTGGCGTGTAAAGCAGAATAGAGACACTCCCAGAATTGCTTGAACGTGCCTTTTGCCTTTTTTATTACTACACTGATAGATGTCTGTTGGGTTTTGCTCACAGCTGCCCTATTCACTTGGGATTTTAGATATCGTGCAGTAAAAGCCTTGCTAATTTCCCAGTAATGAATTATAGGAGAACCAACTTACTTAAGGGAGAGGTCTGAATTAAATAGTGATTCCATAAATTCCATGTGGTGGCATGTTTCTTTCCCTGTTTTTCAGATCTGTGATTTCCCTGTAATACTCAAGGGTGATGGAGGTGAAGCAGATATGGTTATCTTCATTTCTCAGATGAGAGAATTGATGTTCAGATTTCAAGTGACTAGGTAAAGTCACACACCTGTTATTGCACAGGAATTAAGGGATGACATAATATGCCTAGGTAGATGATTTATCTCTTCTGGTGATCATTTTTTAAAATGTATTTTATTGATTTCAGAAAGGAAAGGAGAGAGAGAGAGAGAGAGAGAGAGAGAGAGAGAGAGAGAGAGAGAGAGAAACATCAAGGATGAGAGAGAATCATTGATCAGCTGCCTCCTGCACAACCCCTACTGGGGGTCGAGCCTGCAACCCAGGCATGTGCCCTGACCATGAATCAAACTATGACCTCCTGGTTTGATGCTCAACCACTGTCACACCGGCTAGGCTGGTGCCCTTTTTTTTTTTTTTAAGAAACCTAGGCAGAAGGATCAAATCACTTATCAGAGGAAAAGAAGCTAGGTGTACTTCACCCTTTTTCATGACAGGAGTTGATGTCAGAAGCCAACAGGGCAATACCTCTATATAGCTTTGAGGGGAGGTAACACAAAGGCACTTTGAAAAATGTAAGGCTTCCTATATGCAAATGTTGATGGCAGCTTTATTTCTAATTACCAAACACCAGAATCAGCCCACATGTCCTTTGATGGGTGAATGGATAAACAACCTATGGTGCATCTGCCCCATGGAACTACTCAGGAATAAAAAGGAGCAAACTGTTGGTACAACAAGCTGGATGAATCTCAGATACATTATGTTGTGTGAAAGAAGCCAGACTCAAAAGAATATATATTGCATGGTTCCATTTCTATGACATTCTTGAAATAACATCATTATAGAGATGGAGAGCAGATTAGTGGTTGTCAGGTATTAGGGGCATGTGAAATGGGAGACAGGTAGGTATGCTTATAGAAAGGCAGCACGAGGGATCCTTGTGCCAATGGAATTGTTCTTTATCTTGACTGTGGTGCTGGTCACATAAATCTACACATGTCATAAAATTGTATAGTACTTAATAAATGCACACAAATGAATGCAAGTAAAACTGGGGAAATCTGAATGAGATGGGTAGATTATATCAATGTCAATATCTTGATTGTGATCGTACACTATAATTTTGCATAATATGACCTCTGGAGGAAATTGGGTAGGTATAAAAAGGATCTCCTTGTATTATTTCTTACCACTCTATGTGAATCTATAATTATCTTGATAAAAAATTCAATTTAAAAATGTAATGCTTTGGAAGCTGTGTGTCACTCAGGAACCCTACTGGAGACATCTAGTTAATAATACAAAAGAGCCAAGCAAGGGGTGATTCAAAATAATGATTCAGAAAAGGGGAAGCCAAGGGAAGGAAGAGGTGGCAGTAAACACTGAAGCATTTCAGCAGACCTCAGGCTGATCAGTCAGAGAGGTATCTGACAGGAGGCCCTGGGTCCAGAGCTCAGAGCCACTTTGTGTTGAGGATTTAGATTTGGGAGGGGGCAATAAGAACTGAAATTATGTGCCCTGGCCGGTTTGGTTCAGTGGATAGAATGTCGGCCTGTGGACTCAAAGGTCCCAGGATTGATTCTGGTCAAGGGCACATGCTCAGGTTGTGGACTTGATCCTCAGTAGGGGGCATGCAGGAGGCAGCCAATCAATGATTGTCTCTCATCATTGATGTTTCTATCTCTCTCTCCCTTCCTTTCTCAAATATATTTAAAAGAAAACTGAAATTATGGGAACAGGTGGGATCACTCTGTGAGAGGGTGAACATGAGCTATCTGGGGAACACCAAAATTGAGTGAGAGGGGAGAGACAGAGTAGGATTAGTGAAGAAGAATGAGAAGCAAGAGGACAAGAGCCTGAGGAGGAAGTGTCACCCAGATTCAGGATGAAGTGTTTCAAAGAAGGTCACATGCTCCGGAGGGGTCAGAAAGACGAGTCCTATTGTAAATCATGCTGCAGTGAACTAGGGGTGAATATATTGTTTCAAATTAGTATTTTTCATTTCTTTGGATAAATACCCAGAAGTGGGATTGCTGGGTCCTATGGTAGTTTTATTTTTAATTTTTTAAGGTACCTTCACACTGCTTTCCACAGTGGCTGTACCAATTTACAATCCCATCAACAGTGTACGAGGACTTCCTTTTCTCCACATCTTCGCCAACACTTGTTTGTTGTTTATTGATGATAGCCATTCTAACCAGTGTGAGGTGGTATCTCACTGAGGTTTTGATTTGCATTTCTCTGATGATTAGTGATGTTGAGCATCTTTTCATATGTGTATTGGCCATCTGGAGGTTCTTTGAAGAAATGTTTGTTCAGGTCCTCTGCCCATTTTTTTTATTCAAATATTTTAAAATTAATTATTTACTTTAATATTTTTTATTGATCTCAGAGAGGAAGGGAGAGGTAGAGAGAGATAGAAACATCAATGATGAGAGAAAATCATTGATCAGCTGCCTCCTGCATGCCCCATATTGGGGACTGAGCCCACAACCTGAGCATGTGCCCTGACCGGGAATCGAACCATGACCTCCTGGTTTATGGGTGAACACTCCACCATCGAGCCACACCTGCCAGGCCAGGTTTTTTTTTTATGTTGGGGTGTATGAGTTGCTTATGTAGTTTGGATAGTAACTCCTTATTGGATGTATCATTTGCAAATATCTTCTCCCATTCATTTTACTTCACTGTGCAGATTTTTTTTTCTAGTTTGATGTCTCAGTTATCTATTTTTGCTTTTATTACCCTTGTCAGAGGAGACATCCAAAAATATATCACTATGACCTCTGTCAGAGTTTATTGCTTTTGTTTTCTTCTAGGACTTTTATAGCAGGGCAACTGGTGGTTACTAGACTTGTGGTGATGACATCACAGCTATATAAATGTCGAATCAAATCACTATGTTGTACACCTGAATACCAACTATTCTATATAATAAAAGGCTAATATGCAAATTTTCCCCTCAGGAGTTCAACCGGGAGACTGGGAGTTTGATCACTCACCAGGGGGTGGCGTGGAACATGGCGGGTGACCAGCAGCAACGGTGGGGTGCTGAGGGAGCAAGGGAAGGAGAAGGTGGGGAGACAGGGAACCTGATCGGCCCTGATCACTGGCCAGGCCTAGGGACCCTACCTGTGCATGAATTTCATGCACTGGGCCTCTAGTACTTTAATAAAAGGCAATTTTTAAAAACTCAGAAGGATAAGTCTTCAAGTCTGCCTGGACATGGCATTTCTCCCCCAAGCTGGCCTCTTCTCCTATGCTCCCCAGCTTGGTGGGTGGTATCATCATTCTAGCCCACATGTCAAGGGACACGTGTAAGTCATCCTCATACTCCTCTCACACCTGCATCTCTTAACTGTCCTCACTACTCTTCCCCAGTTTGGCCTTTCTCATCCACCTTCTCTGGCCATTCCCTGCCACATAACAGTGGGGCCTTGACTTACGAGTTTAATTCGTTCCGAGACCGAGCTCGTTAAGGAGCTCGTTAACTCAAATTACTCTATCAACTCAATGCAAAAAACTGGCCGAGAGACAGCTGGTATCTCAAAAAACTCGTTAGTTGGGACACTCCTAAGTCAAGGCCCCACTGTACTTTGTTCTAGCCCTCCTAATTTCTCTCTCCTCATGATACCTCCTTGCTCTCTGAGAATGGCAGCTGGGCTACTGTATCTCTAAGGCAAAGGTGGGGAACCTTTTTAGTGCCAAGGGCCATTTGGATATTGATAATATCATTCACGGGCCATACAAAATTATCCACTTAAAAATTAGCCTACTATATTTGGTCAAACATTTAATTAACTCATCCCTCATGCTTTGGCAGGGCCAGATCAAATGATTTCATGGGTCTTGGGTTGGATGTTCCCCACCCCTGCTCTAAGGTTTGACTCAGGTTTCCTTTGTGCCAAGGTCCTCTCCCTTTGCTCCCAGAGAATGCTCACTTTCCTAAACCTATCCCAGCTTGCCACCCGCTCCTTAAAGCCTGCCAGGCAGAGCAAGTGACGTGCTGCCAAGATGCACAGCATCTGGCACATGAAGCTATCATTACCCCAATTGTTTAAATGTCTCCGCCACTGGACTGAGGTTAAGAACTGCTCTTTTTTTTCATCTTTCTCTCTTCTCCAGTCTCTGGTATTTGCTAGGTCTTAAGTGTTTGGTGACTAAATAGTTCTGTGTGAAGTTTCTCGTTCCATAAACCTATGAAAAGCATTCACTAAGGATTTCCTTTAAATGAAAGCTCCTTGGGTCACTGAAAATAAGATTGCATTTGCAGACATTTGAGTCACATGTAGCAGGGTCAGAACACTTTTGTTGTGTTTAAGCAAATCGTACCAGCCCCTGGAAGTACACCCTGTTTTATATTTTTTGGCAGTCTGGCTCATACCCTGGTTAGGAGCCAGGTATATTTATAGTGGGCAAGACATCTGCCCTATCTCTCCTCCTCTTCATACCCCGGGTACTGCTTACTTCCGTGCTTCCTCCTACTTCCTATTATCCAGGCCAGCCCTGGTTTTAGATGGGAGTAGGAGCTGGGGCAGCCAGAATCCAGCCCAGCTCCCTGTAGTCTCTGACTCGTATCACCTTTACACTGGCTTCCCTATGAATATATCCTCTTGAAATGTAGTTTCCTTTTTCTATGGCTTAAAATTTTTGAGATAAAATTCACATAACTTACAATTCACCCTTTTAAAGAGAGGCATGGAGGACATTCACAAAGTTGTGTGACCATCGCCTCTGTCTAGTTCTAAGACATTTCATCACCCCAAAAGGAAACCTCATACCAATTAAGCATTCAGCCTACATTCTCCTCTTCCCTCCAGCCTTTGGCAACTGCTAATCAGCTTTCTGTCTCTATGCACTTACATATTCTTGATGTATCGTATATATGGAATCATGCAGTATGTGCTCTTTTGTGTAAGACTTATTTCAGCAAAAGGTTTTCAAGGCTCATTCAGATTATATGTAGCATGTGTCAGAACGTCATTCCTTTTATGGCCAAATACTATTTTGTTGTACAGATAGACGACGCCTACTAGAATGCTACTCTGTAAGGGCATCACTTGGAGCTGCCATGTTCATGGATGTTTCCTAAGGCTGAGATCAGAGATGGGCACCTTGCCATGCTGATCAGTAGCTATTTGTTGGATGAATGAATGGAGGTTGCTGGTTTCCCTGTGTCTGGTGATTCTCTGTGTCTGCTTGTATGCTTGAGTGGAAACCCAGCTGGAATTTCCTCTTCCTGGACTGGGAGGCTGGCTGCAATCTGGGAGGATGGGAAGGCTGCATATTGGGACTGTGGATGGTCAGAGAGCTAGTGAACAGGCTGGGGCTGGCCTGAATGGATCCCCTTCTAGGTCCCGGGACTGCTCAGCTGCCAGCTCCTCCTTGCCAGCTTGCTCAGTTTCTTTAGCGAGGAGATTTTCAGCTTCTCTGCAGCTAGGGAGCTGTGCAGGAGGCCAAGGGGAGCACCAGGTCTGCACACAGTTCCTAGGCTCCTTCTCCTTCCATCTCCCACCATCTACCTCCCCTGACACTGACTAGAGGAAGGGGTAGGGGGTCTTCTACCTAGCCTGCACACCTCCTTCTGGGCAGGTGATGTCCTCCTGAGTTTGGCTCCTTCCCACATTTTTTCTTATTAGGTTCTTTTTTATGGGAAACATGTCGTATTAGAAATCAGGGAGAATTGACATCTTTATGATATTGCAACTTCCTACCCACAATTTAGTATTCAATTGTTCAGGTCTTCTTTTAGGTTCTTTAGTATTATTTAAAAATTTTAATTCTAGTACATTTCCTAAGTATCTTTTTAAATTTACATACAAGTAAATGCTAACTTTGAATGCATATCAAAACAGACCATTTTTTGCCAGGGTCCAGGGGTTCCCAAAGAATGTTTTACATGGAGACAGCGTTCAGAACTCTCTAGCTCTCTCTAGTCTCCGTGGATCTTCCTGTGCCTGGCTGAGGCCACAGAGAAAGATCCTCAGGCAATCTGAGCCTTTATTTTTATAGTGAGAGGTAAACAAGGTAGTGGTTACCAAAGTTACACTGTTCTTGTGAGTTTCACTTGTTTACACTGTTCTTGTGAGTTTCACTTGTTTTTGTTCTTGCTGCACTTCCCTCAGCCCATTAGCTTCCCAGATAAGATCTAGGGAGTTGTTATAAGGTCAAGCCTAATTATGCTTAAAAGGACTGTGCCCTCTAAGCTGGGACTTGTGACTTTGCCAACAGGTCAGTCTAAGGCTTAACCCTATAGAGGCTCCCCACAATTTTTATCACCCCAGAAATTTCCCTTATATCACTTCCCAGCCTCCCCCTCCCCCGGGCAACCACTTACCTGATTTTTACACTATAAGATAGTTTAAACCATACCATGTTTACTTCTGTGTGTCTAGCTTTTTCATGCAGCACGATGCCTTCAAGTTTCATCCATGTTACAGCTTATATCAGCAGTTCCTTTAAATTGCTGAGCAGTTTTCCATTATATGGATATCACAGTTTATCCATTTTCCTGTTCACTGACATTTGGGTTGTTTCCAGTTTTGCACTATTAAAAATCAAACTGCTGTGAAGATTTGTGTACAAGATTATTTGTGGACATATGTCTTCATTTCTCTTGGATGGAGACCTACAAGTGGAATTGCTAATTCATGGGGTACGGATAGGTTTAACTTTTTTGTTGTTGTTGTTAATCCTCACTGGAGGACATTTTTTCCATTGATTTTTAGAGAGAGTGGAAGGGAGGGGAGAGACACAGAGAGAGAAACATGGATGTGAGAGAGACACATTGGTTGCCTCCTGCATATGCCCCAACCAGAGCCAGGGATCAAGCCTGCAACTAAGGTACTTGGCCGGAATCAAACCCGGGACTCTTCAGTCCACAAGCTGATGTTCTATCCACTGAGCCAAACCGGCTAGGGCAGGATATGTTTAACTTTTTAAGAAACTGGTAGAGTTTTCCCCAGTGGTTGTACCATTTTCCACTTGCACCAACGGTGTGTGAGAGGTCCAGTCTCTCACATCTTCTCCAATATTGGGTGACATTCAGCTTCTCTGACTTGGATTTATGTTATTCTGATCTCATCCACCTTTGTATTTCTGAAGTTCATCTCTTCCCCACCCCTTCCTGCTCCCAGTGCTATTTTGAATGCATTCACACACTCTGTTTCTTATATCTCCCAGGGGTTTTCAGAGACAGGGGGTATAAATATGCTTGGTCCACCATCTGGAACAGGAATTTAGGGCAGATTTTTAGTTATCTGAGTAGTCTCTAGTGTGACATTTTATCTTGAAGGTCTCTGTAAAAAAAAACCAAAACAAAACAACAACAAAAAAACCCAACTGTTTTCCTGTCTTTTCTGTACTTGTTTTTAAAGCAGCAAAGAACAAAATCAGTGACTTCTGTTTTCTCCACACTTTCCAATAAAGGAATATTAACATTTCGGCCTAAACTTGATTGCATGTCCAAGAATAACTTATTTAAAGGGAAATGGGACTATTGACATTTTACACAATTTTAAATGTTAAAGATCTTTTCATGGGTAGGATTGAATGGAAAAGGTCTGTATGAGACAGAGGTGGAAGATGGGTGGTAGGAATTGTTTCACTCAGTCTGGGGAATACTCAGTCCCCAACCTGCATGTCATGTGCAACTGGTACCATCACTTCTTGCATTTCTCCTTCTCTGGAGTATGTGTTTGCATGGTCTCGCTTGTCACATCTTCAGAAAAAATAACTGCTTGAAGCTTTTTCTTCTCCCCAGAGCAATACAGGCTCTCCCCAGAGGGTTAGGGACTTGAAGGCTGATAGGAAGGGGGTGAAGTGGGGCAAGACAGTGGTTCTGGCTGTCCTTGCCTCAGTTAGGGGAGTGTAGTAGGTGGGTCTTTCTGCTGGTAGCAGTGCCTGGGCTGGGTGAATATATGAAAAGGACATCCATTGTGACCAGGCATTAAAATGTTTCATACACATAACCTATACTTTGGGGGTTTAATGTATTGCTTAGGTTATCCTTTTGAGAATAGAATATGATATATCTGCAGAGCAGGGTGGACAAATTTGCATGGTGCTAAACTGCTAGGAAGCAAATTCTAGAATTCACTGCTGCTGTTCCTTTGCTGCTGCCTCTGAAAGTACTAGTATGGCTCAGAATCTCTGTACTCTGCAATGTGTCCACTTTTTCTTCTCCCTAACAGTCTTTGGCTATCAAGGGTGTGTTGAAGAAACATGAACATGCTTTCAGCAAGGAATATTCTGCCTGGGAGGGAAGCACAGGGTGCCAGCCCAGGTTGTAGGCCTGATGATTTGAAACATCTCCTTTCAACAAAATGTCTCACAGCCAGCCAAGCTAGGAGTGGGGGGTGGGTAGAGTAAGGAAGAAACCTAATTATGCAAATTTTGATCTTAAACCTTTATTCATATGTTTCCTGGCAGGCTGTTCTTTAATCTCAAGAGCAAGATTGCTCAGAATTACCATGTATTCCAGTTAATTGCGATAAAATTATAGCAAAGGTTGTTTTTGCTATAATCAAGAGTGATTTTGATTAATACTTATGAAATCAAATGCCTCACCAGCACTGGGAATGAGAACAACCTTTTCAGTCAGCCTTCCTTTCTCTCCCCGCTCCCTTTTCCCAAAGGCCAAGATAGAAATATATTTGAAAGGTTTTTCTTTTTTAAATCTATTTACTTAT
The DNA here is from genome assembly GCF_964212035.1 of Myotis nattereri. Classification (NCBI taxonomy): domain Eukaryota; kingdom Metazoa; phylum Chordata; class Mammalia; order Chiroptera; family Vespertilionidae; genus Myotis; species Myotis nattereri. The sequence goes on along the minus strand of NC_138078.1, from coordinate 138,466,234 downwards.
ATGGATAGTCATTTTTAAATTTTTTTCAAAGAGAGAGTCTGATTATTTCCCTCTGTCTTTAGTGCAAAGGTTATAAAATAGCTCTTTATTGAGGAAAGCAAAGAGGACCTTAGCAGAGGTCTAGGCTAGTGACAGTGACAAGAGCACATGCCATGTCCTAATTGGCTGTCCTGGTACTGGTAGAGATTCAGGGCACTCTAAAGGGTATTTTCTATTGGATCATTAGAGCATCTTGGGAAGATCCAGAAGAAACCTGCTGGAGAAGAGATGACAACACACATGAAGAAGACAATCAAATTAATATAGGTATCAGATAACAAAGTGGAAATTAACTATAGAGCAAGGTGTGCACACTTAAAGGATTAGGGTGGTGAAAGTGGGCATGAAAGAAATGGCTGGACTTGCCCAGCCGGTATGGCTTAGTTGGTTGAGCGTCATCCCATGCACCAAAAGGTTGCTGGTTCGATTCGCGGTCAGGGTACATGCCTGGGTTTTGGGCTCGATCCCCAGTAGGGGGTGTGCAGGAGCCAGCTGGTAGATTTTTTTTTTCTTCTTATAGATATTTCTATCTCTTCCCTCTCCCTTCCTCTGAAATCAGTAGAAAAATATTTTTAAAAAGAAATGGCTGGATTTAATATTTTTCAGTTGAATTGACTGCCTTCATTGATGAATTGGATGTGGGTGGTGAGGGGTTGGAAAAATCAAGGGTAATATAATGCCCAAATTTTCAGCCTGAGTGGCTGTAACTGGTAGTTCCACTTACTCAGATGATGATGATGATGATGATGGGTGATGATTTGGGGAAACCTAGTCTGGAGAAGGAAAGGAGAATGCTTGCTTTTAGCTCTGATAGAAGCAGTAGGCAGGGGGTGAGACAGCAAGAGCCACTAGACCAGAGGTTCTCAACCTGTGGGTCGCGACCCCTTTGGCGGTCGAACGACCCTTTCACAGGGGTCGCCTAAGACCATCCTGCATATCAGATATTTACATTATGATTCCTAACAGTAGCAACATTACAGTTATGAAGTAGCAACGAAAATAATTTTATGGTTGGGTCACAACATGAGGAACTGTATTTAAAGGGCCAGAAGGTTGAGAACCACTGCTCTAGACTAGACTCTAGAATCTAGAGTCATTGTAGGGTATACCCTCTTACCTCAGGGTTGCAAATCTACCTCTCTGTCTGGTCACTCCCCAGTAAGGACTAGAATAAGTCCCACTTGGCCGAGGTATTCATGAGAGCATTCTGGGGGATGATGTAGAACACCTAGTACAGTGTCTGGTACCAGCTTCTTCCTGAGCCTTCTGGCTATAGTAACAAACTACAAAGGGAAGAATGCCTATCTTCCCCATCAGCAGAGAAGTTGGGAGTTGGACTTGGCAAGGATGCACAGTGTTAGGCCAGTGGAATCACCTGCCAGTATGGGTGGAATGATACAATTTGAGCATACTTTATGTGTCAGAGACCCTTTACTTTTCAAGTACTTCTGCATATGCTGTCTAAGGTTTATATCCAAATGTATACTCTGTGAGTACAGTAGAGTAGAGCTATTGTCCTGACTTAAGAGATGGTGAAATAGAGGGATAGAGAAGTTAAACTGCAGACGGCCACACAGCACATTATGTAATGAGCTCTGGAGTCAAGAGACACCAACCAATACTAAGCACCTACTGTGTGCCAAGTACTGGGCCACTTCAGTAATTCTGAGATATGTAGGGATTGTCAGCTCCAATAAATTGAAGAGGAAATGAGTCTTGGGTGTAGGTGTGCTCAGAGGAGAGACCATGGTATGGCCTAGGTCAGGGCTGGAGATGTAACTTGGGAGGTCTCAACATGAGATGAAAACCAAGTCATGGTCCTAGACCACATCACCCAGGAAATGGGGTCAGGAAGGAAGAGAGGGAGGAAAGAAGGAAGAGTAACAGCATAGTTTAAGGTTGAGGAAGAGATATCATCAGGAGCCAGAGAGGTGGAAAGAAAATCAGAAGAAAGAGAAGCCCAGGTGGAACAACTCAAAAAACAGGGAGCCCTTTCCTGTGTTCTAGCTCACATTCCTGAGAACAGTTTCTTGGAGTGGTGGGTGATGTCAGACTGCAGCAGGTGGTGGAGTGAGGCCTGGAGTCCGTATTTGTCTTGCCTAGGGAGTGCGGGAGGTATAGAGAGGGCAGTGGCTGAGGGGCAGTAGGGACTAAGGAGACTTGACTATTTCCCAGGCTGTTCAAGAAAGGAGACAATGGAGGTGGGGGAAGATACCATTACTGGATCAAGTGCCTCTACACACATGCACATCCAGGATCTCATTAGGGCCTCCCTGGACCCATGGGAAGTATAATGGAGGAAACAGAGGTTCTGGGAGAGGTACAAATCTGTCCAAGGTCACATAGCTAGTGAATGGCATTGCTGGGTTTGGATGTAGTTGGCCTAGCAATTTTGCCTTTGAACGGTTGCCAGCAGGCCCTATGGCCAGAGCTTTCAGTTTTATGTTCCTGCATAGGAAGTGTGATTTTCAGATCAGCTCCCCACTGCCTTGGTATGGCTGCCTTCCCCTTGTAGATCTAGTGGTGTGCCATCTCCATGATTAGCCATACCTCTGTGGTCAATGTTAGTTACAAAGATGAGGGAATCTTAGGGCTGGACTTTGGGACTGGGTGATCACGGTAGAAAGTAGGAGCTGGTAGCTCCCTGGCTACTTCTGAGGACCTTCATGTCAAAGACAGTGCAGCTCCAAAGATGCGTCTGTAGACAAGCAGGTCCCGGTGCCTCTTCTGCTGACCACCACAAAAAAAGCTCTGAAAACTAGCCACTAGGTCGGGCCAGGTTCACTGGAAATGACCTGATATGTACAGGGAAACCCTTCCCTAGTGCTACTTGGCCCCCCAGGGAGCTAGTGCAATGCATTACAGGGGACTTCCAAACCTTCTCGTTATCACCTTCACCTTGCCCTTTCACTCTCTCGTCTCTGTCCCCAAAGCACATTTTGTCACTGCATCCTATTGATTGTATCTCAGAAATATGCTGCCTCCTCTATATTCCCAGTTACATTATTCAAATTCACCTATGCTATCATATTTTTTCTTTGACATATAATTCATATACAATACAAATTATTTTTAGTACATTCACAATGTTGTGTGACCATCACTACTGTCAAAATGCAAAATATTTTTATCATCCCAAAAAGAAACCTGTACTTATTAAGAAGTCACTCACCTCCCCTCACCCCCCATCTCCTAGCACCCACTAACCTGCTTTCTTTCTCTATAGATTTCTCTGTTCTGGACATTCCATATAACTGGAATCATATAATATGTGGACTTCGGATTTCGGCTTCTTTCACTTAGCATGTTTTTAAGGTCCATCTGTGTTGTAATATGCATCAATACCTCATTCCTTTTAATGATTAAATAACATGTTCTTTTTTTAAAATATATTTTTATTGATTTTAAGAGGAAGGGAGAGGGAGAGAGAGGTAGAAACATCAGTGACGAGAGAGAATCACTGATTGGCTGCCTCCTGCATGCTCCCTACTGGGGATCAAGCCCTTAACCCAGGCATGTGCCCTTGGCTGGCATCAAATCCGGGACCCTTCAGTCCACAGGCTGACATTCTGTTCACTGAGCCAAACCGGACAGGGCTAAATAACATTTTCTTTATCCATTTATCTGTTGATGGATGGGTCTTTTAAATATTTACATGACTGCTATTATTTTCTATGTATCACTATTCCACTTAGTTGTATGTCTTGAGGATCTTTTCATGTAGACCTTTGTCATTCATATAAACCATTGGCTTATATCCACATTATCTTTGTACCTGCTTTGATGAATTTATCCATCCATAGTCATTTGGATTTTTTCCAGGTCTTTCATATAGCAGTGCTGCAGTGGTCATCTTTGTATAATTGTCCCTATGCCCGTGTGCCAGATGGGTGCTGAGAAGTAGACTTGCAAGGTGATAGGATTTGGGTTTCGGATTTTAATAGATACTGTCAAATTGTTTGCCCTCCCTCTGGGAGCAGTGTGTCAAGGCACTACAAAAACTGTTTGTCTTGGAGTGTATGTATGTATGTATGTATGTATGTGTGAGTGAGTGAAAAATGAGTGAGCGATTTATTGGCTCAAATACATCAAAAGCCCAGATGTTAGTTTCAAGTGCATATAGATCCAGCCTCTTAAATGATGTTACCTTGACTATCTCTTCCCACCTCACAGTTTTGTTTTTCTCTGAGTTGGCTTTATGCTTTGGTATGTTCTTGGCAAAGTAGCCACAGGCAGCTGAAGTTTACATTTTATCAGCTCTAGAAAGAGTTTTTCTTTGCCAACAGTTCCAAAAAAGTCCTGGATGTTTTTGGTAACTTCTTAATTAGGACTTTTTTTTTTCTGTATGTTTCTCTTATTTCAACTTAACTTCCCGAGGGCAGGGCAAGATCTCCCTCTGTGAGCAAAATCAGAGCTTCTGATCACCTGAGCAGAGGCTGGAGATGAGGCCAGGAGTCCAGGTGAGTTACCTGTGTAGTGGAGGCAGAGTCTAAAATGTCTACAAGGGCTTAGATCCTACTTGACACAAAACACCTCCATGGGCTCTATTAAAAGGAATGAAGTCTCCAAAGGAAGCCACCCATCTTTCTGAGTCTCTTAAACCCAGGCTGAGAAGTAAGATGAAGTAGGATCAGGGACCTGTCTAAACTTTTTGAAAAAATAAACTTTAAATTTTAGACCAGTCTTATATTTACAGAAAATTTTCAAAGATAGTGCAGAGTTCCCATATGCCCCATACCCAGTTCCCCTGTTATTAACATCTTAAGTTAGTATGGTACATATCTCATAATTAATGAATCAATGTCAAGCTAGGTCCCAGCTTTATTCAGATTTCCTTAGTTTTCCCTAATGTCTCTCTTCTGTTCCAGGATCCCATCCCCTACCTGGCATTTTGCATCCGACAATTACTGGGCTGAATGGTCAAGAATTCCAAGATTGGAGTTCCCAGTGCCTTTGCATTCTCCATGGCCTGAATTGTAGAAAGTTTCCTAAACTGGGTTTTTGAAAACACTACTACCAAAACTTCAGTATAGGTTTCATCTTCTTTTTTCCTGTTGCAATGAAAGCTGATGGAGTTCAAAGTTACCCCATGAATCTGTTTCCATGGAAAAGTGTGTTAATGCTGGGGAGGGGAGAGTTTCCATTTCCTGAGGACTTCCTGTGTACCAGCCACTGTGATGGGCTGAGGTCTTCTTTGCCTTGTTAGTCTTTCTCTCTTAGCTCTCTAGTGTGGATAATGGAGTTCATCTCACTTCTTGGTACTGACCAACTGTCACCATGGTGGCCTTATAAGGCCTCTCTTTCATTTTGTTTTATATTAGTTTTTATTCCCCTTCATCCCCCTTCCCACCTTCTTTCACCTCCCTTCATTAAACACTTGTTCTTTTTAAAAAAAATATATTTTTATTGATTTCAGAGAGGAAGGAAGGGGGGGGGGAGAGAGAAACATCAATGATGAGAGAGAATCATTGATCAGCTGGCTCCTCCACACCCCCTACTGGGGATGGAGCCCACAACTTGGGCATGTGCCCTGACTGGGAATCGAACCATGACCTCCTGGTTCATAGGTCGATGCTCAACCACTGAGCCACACCAGCCAGGGTAAACACTTGTTCTTGATACATGTTATTAAATAAGTACATTTCTGTGAAATGTATAGTGTGATATGCATAAATCATACAGTGCCTGTCTGTTTCTTGTTTGCATTCAGTACCATGTTTTTAAGATCTCCCCATGTTATCACATTGGATTTGTTGGTTCCAGTCGCCCTATGGTATGAATATTTCTTTGTAAGCAGTCACCATGTTGTACTTTGATTCTGTGCCAGCCGTGGACACCCTCTGAAGTTGTCTCCAGTTCTCCACCTTGCTCCCTTGCTCCCTCTTAGACTATGGATAGAATCCTTGCCTCTTCCTAGCTTCTGGTGGTAGCTGCAATCCTTGGTGTTCTTTGGCTTGCGTCTGTATCACTTTAATCTCTGCCTCTATCTTTATATGGAGTTCTTCCCTGGGTCTGTATCCAAATTTCTCTTAATAAGAATACCAGTCATTGAATTAGGGGCTATTCTAACCCAGTCTGATCTCATTTTAATTTCATTACTCCTGCAAAGACCCTGTTTCCAACCAAGGTCAAATTCACATGTTCTGGGTGAACATGCATTTTGTATTCTGGGTTTGAATGACCAAAATATGCTTTTGTCAGGTAAATAAAGGCTCTGGTAGTTAGACCACCATCATTTGTCACCTTGCCCTGCAAGTACAATAATTGGAGAAAACTGCACAAATGACAGAACAATGGTGTAATGTTCACAAATGCCAACTTATAGCAAAGGTCTAATAATATACTAGGTGTGAATTATGGACCATAATTAAAGCCTTTGTCAGTCATATTACCCAATTAGAAAATCCATAATTGTAAGTAGGACTTTTTTTTTAAAAAAAAGTAATTGCTTGTTGAAAGGGTGACATTACAGGTTTAGCAGAATAGGATCTGGAAAGATTTCTAAATGAATACTGCCAACCTGTTAAAAGTAAAGGTGGGCACTTAGCCTCTTTCAAACAGTAGCATATCTGGTGACTTCTCCAGGGCAGGGGATGCATTGTTCTTGCTATTCTCCAGGTCTGGGATGATGTGTTGCTCAGCAAAGTTTTGTTGACATAACAGATGAACACTTACATGGAAGAAAGGAAGGTCTATTGCTGCTGTAACAAATTATCACAAATTTAGAGGCCTAAAGCAACACAAACATATTTTCTTACATTATGGAGGTTGAGAGTCTGACACAGATCTCACCGGGATAAAATCAAGGTGTTAACAGGGCTGCATGTGTTCCTTCCAGAGGCTCTAGGGGAGAATCTGTTTCCCTGCCTTTTCCAGCATCTGGAAAAGGCCAGCATCTACTTTATATTCCTTGGCCCATGGCCCCTTTTTCCAATCACATTGACTTGTGTACCCTGCTTTTTCCCTCTTTTACTTATAGGGACTCTTGTGATTAGCTTGAGTTCACTCAGATAATCCAAGAGCATCTTCCCATCTCAATAGCCTTAACTTAATCACATCTGCCAAGTCCCTTTTGCTATATAAGGTGACATATTCACAGGTTTCTGGGTTAGGATGGGAACTTCTTGAAGGATTCTGCCTACCACAGGGGGTATTGGTTAGTTTGTGTTACATTACATTGGTTTTTTTTTTAATAGTTTTGTTTTTGAATATGAAATTAATAGATTTGAGAAAATAAAGAAGAAAACAAGCATCTCCTCTGGATAACTACTGTTACTATTTTGTGATATATTATTCCAGACTTTATGAAAACACCTCGAGGAGTTGGTGAGGTGGGCGGTAGATCTGTGGACCCTCAGAGGCTATTGTAAGGATTTTGGCATTTACATTTCCCCCCAGTGGGTGTATATTTTATTGAAGTATAATGGACATACAATAAAATGCACGCATTCAAAGTGTATGGTTTGATCAATTTTGTCATATGTATACACCTGTGAAACCATCACTAGAATCAAGATAATGACTGTCTTCATCAGCCCTAGATGTTTCCTTGTGCCCCTAAGAAATACCTCTCTGTCCTTATCCCCATCCACAGGCAGCACTGATCTGCTTCCTCTCACTATAGATTAGTTTACATTTTCCAGAATTTTTTAGAAATGGGGTTATGCAGCATATACTCTTTCATTTTCACCTGGCTTCTGTCACTCAACATAATTATCCTTAGATTTATCGATGTTGTGTGTATATTAGTCATTCGTTCCTTTCCCTCCCACACAAGAGAAAAGCCTCCTTTTTGTAGGTTTTCTTGTTACTAAAAATTACTGGGCTAGGTGACTTCATTTAACAAACGTGCTAAGTGCCCAGTGGGTCCGTGCCACACCTGGCCTTGCTTCAGGTGCCATGGAGGAGAAGAGGCACAAATCTCAACCTGAGATCTCCTAGACCAGCGGTCGCCAACCTTTCGGACCTCACGGACCACCAGTGGTCCGTGGACCACCGGTTGGCCATTGCTGCTCCAAAGGTTTCCTCCCCCTTTCTGTGAATAAGGTAGTTATGAAGAGAAGTTAGAATTCAGCTTTCTGAATTTGTTTCTGTCTTTGTCAAAGGTGCCAAGACAATTCGAGTAGCCTTTGTTGCATCATTTGTTGCTAGGTGCATGTCTAGGGATGCAAATTATGTTTCTACTAACTCTGGGATCTATGTCAGCAACAACTGGAAGATAACTATGGTCTGATGAGTTGCTGAGGTTCTTAATGTTGAGCGTGTGCACTGCTGAGCCTGGCTTGGTTCATGTTTTAAGGGACACATTTGGGCTGGAAAGAAGCTTAACAAATACACAAGTTGGATTCTGTTCCATGACACACAGGAAGCTTTCTTGGGGACCTTCCAGCTTCCCTCTCCAAACTGAGTAGGAATGTTCAACAATGTAGACTTGCAGGATGCTTGTCATTTCTAGTGGATTTTTAAAAATTGTCATTGTGTCCTTAGCATCACCCCCCATTGACTTGTGTACAGAGACACAAGTAGAGTGGTGAAAAGGGAAAAGGTCAGCTGAAAAGCTATAATTTCATTTTGTATAGTATTAAATACATTATTTGATTTATATTCCCTCAAAGAACTAGCTCATTTACGGACTTATTTGACTAAATCAAGCAGACACAGGCTTGGATATGTTCCTTAAAGTTGCTATATAGCCTAAGACACCAATCTTCCCTTTTCTACTCAGGTGAAAACTGGGGATGGAGTCTCATTCCTTTTGAGGATTTGTGTTGAAGGATGAGTTAGATTGATGGCCTACTTCAATGATAAGCTAGCCCCAGGAGGAGCTTATGGAGCAGGGTATATTTATACCCAAAGACTGGCTCTTCTGTTTTACACACAGCTTCCAGATTGCTTACTCAGTGTTTACAGAGTGCCATGCAAGTGCCAAGGGATGTTTGTCATTAGATATATCAGGGAAGAGAATTGGAGGAAGGTATTTCTTGCAGATATGACACACATGGACAGGTTCATGGAGAAAAGTCGTTCAAGTCAAAGGGAGGAAGGGGTTGAGGAAGAAGTGAGGCAAGTGGCAGGGAGATGAGATCTGGTGCTGGTGACTGGTGATCCTCACCCCAGAATTCAGGTGTTTGTCATGGGCAACAGGGGATGGACTGATTTGTTGTAGTGCCAGAGGATCAGGGTCAGTTTGGGGTCAACACAAAAAAAGGAGTTTCCAACAACCTGCCTCTTCCAATGAATGACCTTCAAAAGCACCTGCTAGGGCCCCCAACTCAATTGATTCTGAGAGAAGAGGTTCCTCAGCCCGTCCCTCCTGGCTGAAAACCTCTGAGTTATACATTGGAGATGAGTTTGCTGTTTTCTGATGAATGGTTGATTAGTTTACATTTCAGGTTCTGCCCAAAGTTAATAAGTCCTGAGAAAGTTGACCTTGCCTTTGTGAAGTTTGTTTTTAACAGGTTGGCAGTATTCATTTAGAAATCTTTCCAGATCCTATTCTGCTAAACCTTGCCCAACCCGGTTTGATTCAGTGGATAGAGCATTGGCCTGCAGACCCAAGGGTCCCAGGTTTGATTCCAGTCAAGGGAACATACCTTGGTCGCAGGCTCCTCGCCCCCCTGGTGGGGGGGCGGGCCTGGTCGGTCAGGGCTCGTGCAGGAGGCAACCAATTGATGTGTTTCTCTCACATAGATGTTTCTCTCTGTCTTTCCCTCTCTCTTCCACTCTCTCTCTAAAAAAAAAAAGGAAAAAAAAAAGGACAAATATCCTTGGGTGAGGATTATAAATAAATAAATAGTGTTTTTCAAAAAAGAATCATAGCTTGCTGTGGTTTGTTAAATTTTTAATTGTGGAATAAAGAAAGCAAAAAAATTTGTGGTAGAAAACACAAAACCTAATGTTTACCATTTTACACATTTCTGAGTTTACAGTTCAGAAGTTAAGTATATTCACATTGTTGTGCAACCAATTTCCAGTTTTTCATCTTGCAAAATTGGAACTCTGTACCCATTAAACACTAACTCCCCATAATCCCTCTCCTCTCAGCTCTTGAAAACAACAATTTTACTTTCTGTCTCTATGAATTTGATTACTCTAGACTTCACATAAATGGAATCATACATTATTTGTTCTTTTGTGATTGGCTTATTTCACTTAGCATAATGTCCTCAAGATTCATCTATATGATAATCACTTGCTAATATTTTATTTATTTTTTCACATCATGTAAGATTTCCAGAGTGGACATACATTATTTGAAAACAAATTTAAAAATTTACATAACACATTGAGAAGCATAATACAGGAGAGACTTACAGAGAGAGATAGGCAGGGGCCAGGTTAGTCTGGGCTTTGCAGGCTATAGTTTGGCATATGGAGATTATATTCAGTATAGTGAGGAGGTCTTTGAGCAGGGAAATGATGTGCTATGATGTTTGTTTAAAAAAGAAAAAGGGCCGAAACCGGTTTGGCTCAGTGGATAGAGCGTCAGCCTGCGGACTGAAAGGTCCCAGGTTCGATTCCGGTCAAGGGCATGTACCTGGGTTGCGGGCACATCCCCAGTAGGAGATGTGCAGGAGGCGGCTGATCGATGTTTCTCTCTCATCGATGTTTCTAACTATCTCTCTCCCTTCCTCTCTGTAAAAAATCAATAAAATATATTTAAAAAAAAAGAAAAAGGGTGTCTCCCTGCCTACGGTGTGGAGATTTGGTTACGGTGGGGAGAAGGCCTAGAACGACCAGGTGGATGGGTCTTATGGTTGTCTAGGCAAGAGATGATGGCTTCAGTGGAGATGTGGATAAGTGGGTGGACCAAGGGCATGCTGTGGAGGTAGACTTGAGAGTTCTTGACGGTGATGTGGCTATGGAGTATGGGAGAGATGGCTAGGATGATGTGTAGTTTTCTGACTTGGAAATGGGTGGGGGTGGCTGTGTCATTCAGTGAAACAGATGAGAATCCCAGGAAAGGGTCTAGTTTGGTGGGGCAAGTGCAGGTATTTGGTTTTGGACATGCTGAGTATGAGGGGACTTTGAGGCATTAAGGAATGATTGGAAGGGGTGAGAGTGGATGCATCGAGTTAAAACAGCCATTTTATGTTTGGTTATGAAGAGGAGGAGAGAGAAGGCAGTGTCCATTTGTATAGTAAAAAATCAATTTTCTAGTTTAAAGTGGGAGAGATTTGTGCACGTTTAAAAATAGATGGGATAATACTTCCCAAATTGATCTATAGATTTAAGGCAAGCTCAGTCAAAATCCCAGCTGTTGCTTTTGCAGAAATAGACAGGGAGATCCTAAAATTTATATGGAGATTCAAGGGACCCATAATAGCTAAATAGTTTCGAAAAACAAGAATGAAATTAGTGGACACACACTCCCCAATTTGAAAACTCATTACAATACAGCAGACTTCAGGACTGGCTAGTACTCAAACAAGGATAATCATATAGATCAATGAAATTGAATTGAGAGTCAAGAAATAAACCCTCAAATTTATGACCAGCCAAATTTTGACAAAGGTGCCAAGATAGTTCAATGAGGGAAAGAACAGTCTTTGCAACAAATAGTTCAGGGACAACTGGATATATATATATAAAAGAATTTGGATCCCTACCTCATACCATATGCAAAATTAACTCAAAATGGATCATAGATTTTATTTTATTTTATTGCTTAAAGTATTACAAAGAGTATTACATGTGTCTCCTTTCCCCCTCCCCCCCTTGACATTTCCCCGGTCTCCCCTTCCCCTCAGTGTCTTGTGTCCATTGGTTATGCTTATATGCATGCATACAAGTCCTTCGGTTGATCTCTTACCCCCTACCTTCCGCCCCTCAACCTTCCCCGGCCTTCCCGCTGTAGTTTGACAGTCTGTTCGATGTTCCTCTGCTTCTTTATCTATTTTTGTTCATCAGTTTATAATGGTCTTAATTATTCATGAATGAGTGAGGTCATGTGGTATTTTTCCTTCATTGACTGGCTCATTTTACTTAGCATAATGCTCTCCAGTTCCATCCATGCTGTTGCAAATGGTAAGAATTCCTTCTTTTTTACAGCAGCATAGTATTCCATTGTGTAGATGTACCACAGTTTTCTAATCCATTCATCTGCTGATGGGCACTTAGGCTGTTTCCAGATCTTCACTATGGTAAATTGTGCTGCTATGAACATAGGGATGCATATATCCTTTCTGATTGGTGTTTCTGGTTTCTTGGGATATATTCCTAGAAGTGGGATCACTGGGTCAAATGGGACTTCCATTTTTAACTTTTTGAGGACACTCCATACTGTCTTCCATAGTGGCTGCACCAGTCTGCATTCCCACCAGCAGTGCACGGGTGTTCCCTTTTCTCTGCATCCTCTCCAGCACTTGTCGTTTGTGGATTTGTTGATGATAGCCATTCTGACAGGTGTGAGATGGTACCTCATTGTTGTTTTGATTTGCATCTCTCGGATGATTAGTGACTTTGAGCATGTTTTCATATGTCTCTTGGCTTTCTGAATGTCCTCTTTTGAAAGGTGTCTATTTAGGTCCTTTGCCCATTTTTTGATTGGATTGTTTATCTTCCTTTTGTTAAGTTGTATGAGTTCCCTATAAATGTTGGAGATTAAACCTTTATCAGTGATAACATTGGCAAATATGTTCTCCCATGCAGTGGGCTTTCTTGTTGTTTTGTTGATGGTTTCTTTTGCTGTGCAGAAGCTTTTTATTTTGATGTAGTCCCATTTGTTCATTTTCTCTTTAGTTTCAAGTGCCCTAGGAGCAGTATCAGTGAAGAAATTGGTTCGGCATATGTCTGAGATTTTGTTGCCTTTGGATTCCTCTAGTATTTTCATGGTTTCTCATCTTACATTTAAGTCCTTTACCCATTTTGAGTTTATTTTTGTGTATGGTGTAAGTTGGTGGTCTAGTTTCATTTTTTTGCATGTATCAGTCCAATTTTCCCAACACCATTTATTGAAGAGACTGTCTTGACTCCATTGTATATTCTTGCCTCCTTTGTCAAATATTAATTGAGCATATCGGTTCGGGTCGATTTCTGGGTTCTCTATTCTATTCCATTGATCTGTATGTCTGTTCTTGTGGCAGTACCAGGCAGTTTTGAGAACAGTGGCTTTGTAATACAGCTTGATATCTGGTATTGCGATCCCTCCTACTTTGTTCTTCTTTCTCAGGATTGATGCAGCTATTCGGGGTCTTTTTTATTCCAGATGAATTTTTGGCGAGTTTGTTCTAGGCCTGTGAAATATGCCATTGGTATTTTAATGGGAAGTGCATTGAATTTATAGATTGCTTTGGGTAGTATAGACATTTTAATGATGATGATTCTACCAATCCATGAACATGGTATGTTCTTCTATCTGTTTATGTCTTCCTCTATCTCTTTTTTCAACGTCCTGTATTTTTCTGAGTAGAGGTCTTTTAACTCTTTAGTTAAGTTTATTCCTAGGTATCTTAATTTATTTGGTGCGATGGTAAATGGGATTGCTTTTTTAGTCTCTCTTTCTGCACATTCACTATTGGTGTATAGAAATGCCATAGATTTCTTGGCATTAATTTTGTATTCTGCTACATTGCCGAATTCATTTATCAAGTCTAATAGTTTTTTGATGGAGTCTTTAGGGTTTTTTATGTACAATATCATGTCATCTGCAAATAAGGACAATTTTACTTCTTCTTTTCCAACTTGGATGCATTTTATTTCTTCTTCCTGTCTAATTGCAATGGCTAGTACTTCCAGTACTATGTCGAACAGGAGTGGTAAGAGTGGGCATCCCTGTCATGTTCCTGTTGTTAGGGGAAATGGTGTTAGTTTTTGTCCATTGAGTATGATGTTGGCTGTGGGTTTGTCATATATGACTTTTATTATGTTGAGGTATGATTCTTCTAGTCCCACCTTGCTGAGAGTTTTTATCAAAAATGGGTGTTGGATTTTGTCAAATGCTTTTTCTGCATCAATTGGTATGACTGTGTGGTTTTTTCTCTCTCAGTTTGTTTATGGGATGTATCACGTTTATTGATTTGCTAATATTGTACCATCCTTGCATCCCTGGGATAAATCCTACTTGGTCATGGTGTATGATCTTTCTGATGTACTGCTGGATCTGATTTGCTAAGATTTTGTTGAGGATTTTGGCATCTTTGTTCATGAGGGATATTGGCCTGTAATTCCCTTTCATTGTGTTGTCTTTATCTGGTTTTGGTATGAGGCTTCATAGAATGAGCTTGGAAGTGTTCCTTCCTCTTGAATTTTTTGGAATAGTTTGAGGAGGATAGGTTTTAGTTCTTCCTTGAATGTTTGTTAAAACTCCCCTGTGAAGCCGTCTAGCCCCAGGCTTTTGTTTGCTGGAAGCTTTTTGATGACTGCTTCAATTTCTTCCATAGTTATTGACCTATTGAGAATTTTTGAATCTTCCTGATTGAGTTTTGGAAGGTTGTAGTTCTCTGGGAATATGTCCATTTCCTCCAGGTTGTCTAGTTTGTTGGAGTAGAGTTGTTCATAGTATTTTTTAACAATCATTTGTATTTCTGTGGGGTCTGTTTTTATTTCACCTCTATCATTTCTGATTTTGTTTATTTGGGTCCTCTCTCTCTGCTTCTTGGTGAGCCTGGCTAGAGGTTCATCAATCTTGCTTATCCTTTCAAAGAACCAGCTCTTGGTTTCATTGATTTTCTGTATTGTTTTTTTGTCTTTATGCCATTTATTTTTGCTCTGATCTTTATTATCTTCTTCCTTCTGCTCACTCTGGGCTTTTCTTGTTGCTCTCCTTCTAATTCTTTGAGTTGTAGAGTTAGATGATTTGCTACCATTTTTTTCTTGTTTTTTGAGGTAGGCCTGTAGGGCTATAAACTCCTCTCAGGACAGCTTTCATTGTGTCCCATAGGTTTTGGATTGTTGTGTTTTCATTGTCATTAGTTTCCAGGATGTTTTTAATTTCTTCTTTGATCTCATTGGTAACCCATTCAATATTTAATAACATGCTATTGAACTTCCACGTGTTTGAGTGTTTTGGATTGTTTTTATTGTAGTTTATTTCTAATATCATGCCATTGTGGTCTGAGAAGATGCTTGGTATGATTTCAGTCTTCTTGAATTTGGGGAGACTTTGCTTGTGACCCAATATGTGGTCTATTTTTGAAAGTATCCCATGTGCAAAGGTTCAGGACACTGTTGAGAAGAACGTATATTTTGCAGCTTTAGGGTGAAATGTTCTGAAGATGTCAATTAAGTCCATCTGATCTAGTGACTCATTTAGGATTGCTGTTTCTTTGCTGGATTTTTTGTCTAGAGGATTTATCCAGTGATGTTAGTGATATATTAAAGTCCCCTACTATGATTGTATTGTTGTTGATCTCTCCCTTGATATATTCTAGGAGTTTTTTATGTATTTGGGTGCTCCTGCATTGAGTGCATATATGTTTATCAGGGTTATATCCTCTTGTTGTATTGATCCCTTTAGTATTATGAAGTGGCCTTCTTTATCTCTTGTTATGGCCTTCACTTTGAGGTCTATTTTGTCTGATATAAGTATTGCTACCCCAGCTTTTTTTTTCATTTCCATTTGCCTGAAAGATATTTTTCCATCCCTTCACTTTCAGTCTGTGTGAATCCCTTCTTCTGAGGTGGGTCTCTTGTATACAGCAAATGTATGGGTCATGTTTTTTTATCCATTCAGCCACTCGGTGGCTTTTGATTGGAGCATTTAGTCCATTTATGTTTAAAGTTATTATTGAAAGGTACTTATTTGTAGCCATTTTTATTTTTGTGTGGCTGTTTTCTTTCTGAGCTTTTTATTTCTTCTTTTTACACCAGTCCCTTTTGCATTTCTTGCATTGCTGGGTTGGTGGTGATAAACTCCCTTAGCCTTTTTTTGTACGTGAAGCTTCTTATTTCCCCTTCAATTTTGAATGATAGCCTTGCTGGATAGAGTATTCTTGGATTCAAGCCTTTGTTTTGCACCACTTTGTAAATTTCCATCCATTCTTTTCTGTGTTTCTGTTGAGAAATCATTTGATAATCTAATGGGATATCCCTTGTATGTCACTTTCCGTCTCTCTCTTTCAGCCTTTAAGATTCTCTCTTTGTCCTGAACAGTTGCCATGGTAATTATGATGTGTCTTGGTGTAGATCTTTTTGGGTTCATCTTGCTTGGGACTCTCTGTGCTTGTGTGACTTTTTTCTTCCCCACCGCAGGGAAATTTTCTGACATTATTTCTTCAAATAGGTTTTCTAAGTCTTGCTCCTCTTCCTGTTGTTCTCGCACCGCTATTATTCGTATGTTGTTTCGTTTCATGTTGTCCCATATCTCCCTTAGGCTCTCTCCTTGTGTCTTTTAATTTTTTTCTCCAATTGCTGTTCAGTTTGGGTGTGTTTTGCTTCCCTGTCTTCTAATTCGCTAATTCGGTCCTCCGCTTCTCTTAGTCTACTGTTGAAACTTTCCATAGTGTTTTTTATTGCAGCTATATCACTCTTTATTTCTTCTTGATTCTTACGTAAGTTATTGATTTTTTTCATCCACTTCTTCTTGATTCTTACATAAGTTGTTATTTCCTCCAACCAGTTTATGCACTCTAAGACCCTTATTCTGAATTCTTTTTCTGACATATTGAATGCCTCTGTTTCACTTAGCCACTTTTCTGGCGAGTCCTCCTTTTCTTTCCTTTGGGGGTTTCTTTGTCTACCTATTTTTGGTCTCACCGACTGATCTAGATGTCGAGTCGTGCAGGGGCTGCTCTTTGGGTGGCAGTGGTTCCTCAGGCTGCAGTTGCTCAAGTGGTCGCAGTAGTGGCTGCTCCTCAGTTGGCAGCGGCTCCTCTGGTGGGTGCTGTTCGCAGCAGTGGTGTCTCCTCTGGCTGGTAGGTGAGGCTGCTCACACAGCTGCTGTTCCTTGGACAGGGGTGGGCTGATCACAAGGCTGCTGCTCTTCAGGTGGGGGTGGGCTTAGCGCGGCTGCTGCTCCTTGGACAGGAGCAGGCTGTTCCCGTGGCTTCTCCTCCTTGGATGGGTGTGGACTGCTCATGTGGCTGCTGTTCCTTGGATCGGGGCTGGCTGCATGCTGCTGCTGTTCCTCAGATGGGGTGGGCTGCTTGTGTGGCTGCCGCTCTTTGGACTGGGACAGGTTGCTTACAGTGCTACTGTTCCTTGTACGGATGTGGGCTGCTTGCGCAGCTGCTGCTCTTCAGATGGGTGACGGGCTTCTTGCATGGCTGCTGCTCCTCAGGCGGGGGTGAGCTACACGTGTGGCTGCTGCTCCTCAGATGGGGACAGGATGCTCACCTAGCTGCTGCTTGTCGGACAGGTGCAGACTGCGTGTGGCTGCTGCTCCTTAGACCACTGTGGGCTGCGCAGGGCTGCCGCTCCTCAGATGTGGTCAGTCTGTCTATTCGTGTGGCTGCTACTCCTTGGACAGGGGCGAGCTGCTTGGGCGGCTGTGGATCATAGATTTTAAATGTAAGAACTAAAACGGTAAAACTCTTCTGAACACCTTAGGGATTTTCTCTGAACAGTTGTGTGGAAAAGAAGAATAAAACATCTTTTAATTAGTGAGGTGACTTACACAATTTGTAAAAAAAAAAAAAAAATCCTCCTCCCATCTTTAAAATCAAGCTACTTTCCATGTATGTAGGACACATAGACACTTCCTAGGAATATGCAAAAATGCTTTTAGCAATGGCACCTGAATATAAATCGTTCTCTTTTTTACCAAGTTTTCCTTTAAGTAGCAGGTAACTGGAGTGCAGTGTGTCCTGTGAATACCTGTAATGAAGCACCTGGGTTGGACACTGCAGATGTATTAATGGTGGTGGCTGTTTTGGACTGAAATGCTGATCCCTGGCTTCTAGTGAACTACAGCTTTTGCATCATTACTGTCCTCTCTGGGAGTGCTTTAAATTTATTCATGAAACTAGTGGGAGCTCAGGTGGCAATAGCTATATCCATTTAGTAATCAGAATAAGAGGAAAGCCACTTTCATGTTCCCTTGCAATGCTGCAGTGCTTAGCTAACCTAGAGGATATTAATTACTCAGCATGCTTTGAGGTGTAAAAGCATAAATTTGGCAAGACAAATGTGTTCAAGTCTAGATTTAAGCAACAAGAGTTAATTTAAAACAGTGCAAAATTTCAGGGAAATGAGGGAACAGCATAATTTAGTGTTTTTGGTTTGCTCCCACCCTCTCTAGCACCAGGTGGGAGACCTACTTGTTTGTGTTAAGGAAGAAAAGTTATTTTTACCAGAGACATTTGTAAAATTGACCATGCGTGCCAGTGAGTTTATTGCATAAATTTCCCACAAGCAGTGTTCAGGAATGTTTCCATGGCAGGCAGAGGCTTCCTGCAGCACAGAGGTATAAAGTTGTTTTTCTGATCTGCAGGTTTTCCTTTTATTACTCTCTAGAGGCCCAGTGCATGAAATTTGTGCACGAGTAGGGTCCCTAGGCCTGACCCATGATCAGGGCCAATCTGTGGGGTGACGCGCGGGCGGGGTGATTGGGGGACCCCTGCTGGCACCCGCCTTGGCTGGCCTGGGGCCTGCAGGCTGGAGGCAGCTCCTGCGTAGAGTGTCTGCCCCCTGGTGGTCAGTGCACATCATAGCAACCAGTCATTTTGCCATTCTGTCGATTTGCATATTAGGCTTTTATTATATGATAGCCTTAATGGCCACCTGCCTAGAGGGCAGGGGAAACACATGGCTTTTACAAGCTGCCCCATCAGATGAAATCTTCCATTGCTCATTTCAGGTTAAATCAAGCGGTGCCCCTCACCCCTCCTCCTTTAGGTTCAATCTTTTAGGGCTGATTTTAGTCTTATTTTTTTAAATAGTTTTTTATTGATTTTAGAGAGGAAGGGAGAGAGACACACAGAGAGAGAGAGAGAGAGAGAGAGAGAGAGAGAGAGAGAGAGAGAGAGAAACATCCATGATAAGAGAGAATCATTGATCTGTTGCCTCCTGCATGCCCCCTGATGGGGATTGAACCCACAACCTGGGTATGTGCCCTGACCGGAAATCGAACCGTAATCTCCTCGTTCATAGGTCAATGCTCAACCACTGAGCCACACTGACTGGGCTAGTATTATTTCCTGAACCCAAGTGATTATGGGTATATGCCAGAGTCCTGTTAAGTGTGTCATGATTTGACCCCTTAGGTAGGAATTTGATTCTGGCCCACCTTCTAGTGGGTCCTCCTTGCATTGGACAAATTTAAGTATAACATAGATGTTTATGGAAGCTCCATTTAGACAAATGGAAAATCCGGAGATGTCATATTTATGATTTACGAGTCTCAGGTGTCCCTTGCATGCTTATTTATCCACAGAAAAGGGCCAAGGTTTTAAAATTTGAAAACAAAAGCAGTTTATGTGAGTTTTTATTCATGTAGGATTTGTACTGGACCCTTTCCAAAAAGGAAAAAAAAAAAGAAAGTTTCTCATGTGTACATAGGAAAAAGGGAGATGAGAAACCATCCTTAGAGAGCAGGGGAATAGATGTAATTGGACACTTGAGAGGCTCCCATCTTCCTGACTGAGTTGTGACTATGCCTCTGAAATCTTTAGCAGCCAGAGGTCCATATCTCTGCAGTTCTTAATCCATCAGCAGAGAGTAGACATGTTCCTCTGCAGAGATGAGTTTGCTCTTGGCATGAAACCCAAATGGATTTGTCACAAAATAATATCATGTACGATCTACTGGTGAGTCTGTGGGGAAAAGATCGAAGGTATTCTCACAATATGGAGACACCCTTTGGATAATCACAATGAACAGGTAGTGCCTCCTTGCTTCTGGGCCTGTGCATAGGCATGGAGAAGACCAAGTCCTAGTCTCTGCTTCAAGCAGCTCACTGTCTAGAGCAGCACATGCCAATGGAACTTTCCATGATGATGGAAATATTCTTTGTCAGCACCGTCGAACACAATAGCCACCAGCCTCATGTGGCTATGGAGCACTTGGAATGTGGCTAGTGTGATTAAGGAACTGAATCTTAACATTTTTATAGAATTTTCATTAGTTTTAAACAGCCACATGTGGCTAGTGGTTCCCATGATGGACAGGATAGGGCTAGAGAGAGAATGAACATATATACCTAACTGCAAGGGGCAAGCTTTCAGGAAAAACTATGTGGAACAGGCAGGAGAACAGAGCAGAGTGGCTAATTAAATAAAATCCAAATGTAAGACTACTTAAGGGGCACATCACGTGGGTGCTCTCATGGATCAGACATTTCAATCAAGACAGCTGCTGGGTCCTGCCAATTCCTGGTGGAATTCTCTAACAGTTGCCTGTTGTGCCTTGTTTTACAGCTCTCTGAAAATGTGCCCTTAGCTTTAGACCCTAGTCACAGTGGGTCAGGTTGCAATATGAGGTCAAGTTTGTGTTCCCTCCCCAAGGGACAAAATCCACGTTAGGACAGACACAGGCCGCTGGGCTATCTGTGGGTAGAAGCAGCGTTTTCCTTACTAAATGGATCTTCTCAAGGACATGTGCAGGGCTTTGTGTAATATTTCCAAAAGTTCTGCTCTATGAAAGGATGTTTTTATACAGGTGTCACCAGTTCATTACATGCTTTTTCCATTAAAACAAATTTTTGTGACCCTCTGCAGTGGAATGAGGTAACTTTTCTTTTTCTTTTTTTAGAAAATCAAGCAAGACTTTATTGACAGCAGCAGAAATATCATGAGGTCCCTTAGAATTGGGGGATATGTACCTGCGGGGGGGGGGGGGGGAGAGGCAATGGCATGGGTGTGCTACCTGGAGGGAGAGAGGGCTGAATGAGGTAACTTTCCTGCCCCATACTGGAACACTGGTCCCCCAGATACACAATGATTTGGGGTTTGTAAATTGACCCTACGATGAATAAGCTGCTTTCTAATGTGTGCTTGGTGCCAAATGATGAGCCAGTGTTGTTAAAGTGGAGGATCCTTGTCTGCCTGCACCCAAACTGAGTTATTTAGTTACAGATTGCATAGAAGAGGTATGGAATACAACTCTACTTTAGACCATTTGAGGTGTGGTATTTCTCATGAAAATATTTGTTCCCATCTTGATTTTAGCAGCTATGCTTGGTCGTACGCTCTGAGGTAGCCTTAAGAGCTCAGGATGTATTAGATTGAGATTGAATGGTTTTGTCCACAGATGGTTTGGGTCTATTGAATCCAAGGTCAATGAGGGATTAAGAAATACTGCAAAATTGTGTTATATTGTTCCTAACTCTTTACTTGATGATATATAACAGAATGTGTCAGCAAACAGTAGTGGAGTGGCTGAGGCTAAAAATATTACTTGTGCAAGATGTTACTTGGAAGAACCTAT
Source organism: Myotis nattereri (assembly GCF_964212035.1). Classification (NCBI taxonomy): domain Eukaryota; kingdom Metazoa; phylum Chordata; class Mammalia; order Chiroptera; family Vespertilionidae; genus Myotis; species Myotis nattereri. The sequence goes on along the minus strand of NC_138078.1, from coordinate 138,444,892 downwards.
TCTTCCAATTCTTGGACTAGAAAGTAAGAATAGAGTTTTAAATGGAGACCCAGTAGGATGATAGGCTTATGATTTTGGAGGGTTGATACAGAACTTTTAAATTATCATTATCATCATCATAAGAGAAATATATGTACATTATTAAAAACAAAAAAGGCAGAGAAAGGTTTAAATTAATAGTAAAATGCTCATTCTTCCTGACTCCTATTTTCATTCTCTAAACATAACTACTGTTAGCAATTTTTCTAGAAAATTTGTATGGATATGTATATAGACAAATGGAAAAATACTCTCTGCACCTTGCTTTATTTATTTAATAGTATATTTTGGAGCCCTTTCCTATCTATAATAATAAAACTGTAATATGCTAATTAGACCGGACAGCTGAACGACCTTCTGCTAGACAAAGCTGTGAGGGCCGAGGCAAGCCGCTGCGGCTGCGAGGGCCGAGCGCCTTGCACGAATTTCTTGCATTGGGCCTCTAGTGTCATTATATAGGCTTTTGTTATCCTTTTTTCAATAGATTTAATTTTTTTATAGCAGTTTTAGGTTAACAGCAATATTGAGCAGAAGGTATGGAGTTTTCTTATATACCTTCTGCCCTCACACACAGTCTCCTCCATTTTCTTTTTTTTTCTTTTTTCAGTTTTCATAAAGGTCTATCTTATTGTTGGTAGGTAATGCATTTAACAGTTAAATATATTAAATAATATATGGGTGACTGCATCCTCCATTATTAACAATCCCCATCAGAGTGGTACATTAATTATAATTGATTAATCTATATTGACACATCATTATCACCCAAAGTCTATAATTTACATGAGGGTTCACTCTTGGTGTTAATATATTCTATAGTCTTGGACAATTATGTTTCTTGCTTCTTTTTTCCGTTTAGTGACTTTTTTGGATTGATTTTAGTTACTGTTGTTGAACTTTCATGTTTACTTTTTGAAAGAGTTGAGGTTACAGATCATCTCTTAGTGGTTACCCTTAATTTTTGCTATAGGAAATGGATATTAAAATATACTTTACTTTTAGAACAGTTTTAGATTTACAATGCAAAGCTAGTACAGAAAGTTCCCATATGCTCCACACCCAGTTTCCCCTATTATTAATATTGTACATTTGAGCTCTTGCCAGTGTGGCTCAGTTGGTTGAGCATTGCCCCATGCACCAAAAGGTCACCAGTTCGATTCCCGGTCAGTGCACATACCCAGGTTGCAGGTTTGATCCCCAGTCGGGATGTGTGTAGGAGGCAACTGATCTATGTTTCTCCCTCACATTGATGTTTCTCTCTCTCTGTATCTCTTTTTCTCTCCCCCTCTCTCACTTCCCTTCCTCTCTTCCTTTCTGTCTCTAAAATAAATAAAACATATAAAAATATGGCACATTTGTCACAATTAATGAACCGATATTGCTACACTATTATAAACTAAAGTTCATATTCCATTCAGATTTTCTTAGTTTTTATCTAAAATCCTTTTTCTGTTCCAGGATCCAATCTAGGGTACCACATAACTTTCCATAACTATATCTCCTTAGACTCTTCAGGCTACTCCAGTTTCTTAGACTTACTTTGTTTTTGATGGTCTTGATAGTTTTGAGGAATACTGATCAAGTATTTTTTAGGATGCCTTCAATTGGAATTTGTCTGATGTTTTTCTCATGATTATACTGAGGTCATGTGTTTTTAAGAGAAAGACCACACACGTACTATAGCACCCTTCTCATCACATCATATCCAGGGTATATACTATCAATATTACTCATCACTGTCTGTGTTAATCTTGATTATCTGATGCTCCAACAGTGAGAAAACTAGCTTCTACAATCCACCATTCATTTACTTATTCAGTTCCAGTGAGAATGCATAGCTATTTTCTTGAGACTTGATAATGTATATACCCCCATGGGAAACTACATGCCGATCTCAAGGGAGTGATAGCTGTCAAATTCCAAAACAAGCAGCATTGAGCAGATGGAATGGAAGATTCTTTGTGGAAAGCTTTTCCCCAGAGTCTTTTCAGTTATGTATTATTGGTTAGAGCTACTAGTCTAGGTGTAGGTGCTAGGGTCGGGGAGGAGGGTACCCTGAGTTGACAAAATGCAGAGTAGCCTTTGTGAAACCTGGGGTGGGGTGAAAGATCTTAGCCCACTTTCAGTGGAGCTTTGGGCTCCAATATTACCTGTTACAAAAGTCATACATAACATGTAGAAATATTTTTGTAAGATTGTACTTTATGTTCTATACACTTGAGCCTTCACACTTCTAGTGGACTGAAGGATGTATTTTTTTGGGGGGGGCAGGGATAAGTTGTTTGTGGAAGGATATCAATTCATTATATCTTTGGGAGGCTTCAACTGATCTTCTTTTGTGGCATTACCTTCATGACACTAGCTAAAGAGAAATGACCATTACAAGAGAGTATTTTAGTATTATTTTGTTTCATGAAAATATAGTTAAAATTAAAAAATTTTATTTTTTAGGATCCGCGGACTTTGATTTTGATCTGAGTGATGCATTGAAAGAAACTTCCTCAGTAAAGCGTGAGTAGTAAATTGAATAATCTATTAAAAGCAAACAATAGCAATTAATATGTACCATCCACTCAGAATACATACTCAAGGAAAATGGGTGGCCTGTATTGCACTTGATCGGATAAAATATGGGTATCATAAATTACATTATTCAAAAGAAAATTTGAATATCTAAAATTCTTTGTTTCTTTTGTGGAGAATACCAAGCAATATGTAATAACTGATACAGCATTTTCTCCAGCTCCTGTCATAGCCTGTACTGGTATAACATGCCAGCAGGCAGTGGCCTCCAAGCTCAGAATAAGGTACTTCCCTACCTCAGAATAAGGTACTTTGAAGTGAATAAGGGATTTGTTTCTCCTTTTAGATAAAAAAAAAAAAATGGCTTTACTTAAGATGGTGTCTGCATGTAATCTCTCAAATGGTAAGCTTTGTTATCAGCTTGTCTTTACATTTAAAAAATGTGTGAATGCTTAGAAAGTAAAGCTGAGATTTTCCTTGACCGCTCCCCATCCTACTAAAACCCACTCCCACCCCAAGAAGGAACGGCTGATTAGTGTTCTATGTCATTATGCACATCTATACACATAGTTCTTTTTTTGTTTGTTTTACATAACATGTGTAGGACTTTTTAATTTAGTTATATGAATATTATTTCATAACTTGTTTTTTTAGTTAATATGTATCAAAAGACCTGAGTGAATATATTTATTTATATTAGTTTCCTAGGACTGCCATAACAAAGTACCACAAACCGGGTGGCTTAAAACCACAGAAATTCATTCTCTCAGAGTTCCTGAGGCCAGATGTCCAAAATCAAGGTATTGGCAGGACCATGCCCTTTCCTAAGGCTCAAGGGGAGGTTTCTTGCCTCTTCCAGATTCTGGTGGTGGTAGCAAACCTTGGTGTTACTTGGTTTGCCGCTGTGGCATTCCAATCACTGCCTCCATCTTCACACGGCCTTCTCATTTGTGTGTGTCTTTTCCTCTTCTGTTTCTTATAAACACAGTTTTTGTTGGATTCAGAGCTCACCTGGGTTATCCTGTGTGGTATCATTTCTAGAACTTTAACTTAATTACATCTGCAAAGATTCTTTCTCCAAATAAGATCATATTCCTGGGTTCTGTGGATTAGGTCGTGGCTATATATTTTGGGGGCCACCATTTAACCTACTGCATTATTCATATACTAGTATCTCAGACACAAACCTGTGCTTTGTGGAACTAGCATTTCAGTGATATGACTGTGGACATGGCCATTTTGTTACTGGTGGACATGTGGTTTGTTTCCGTTCTGCACATTTACAAATAAGGCTTCAGTGAACATTTCTTCTCCATATCCTTTGTGCCCAAGTACAGTGGAACCACAAGGCTGAAATGTATATATATTTTATATTTTAACAGATTTTGCCAAATTATTTCCAAAATGAATTTACCATTATGTACTCCCATTGATACTGTTATAATAGTAACTTTTATCCCAGCCTCACACCACCACCAGATTTTACCAATCAAAAACATTTTACCAATATGATGGACAAAATATCTTACTGCTTATTATACATTTCCCTGATTATACTAAGATGGAGCATTATCCTATAGAATAAAAGGCTAACATGCAGATTGACTGAACAGCAGAATGACCGGTCGCTATGATGAGCACTGACCACCAGGGGGCAGACGCTCAATGAAGGAGCTGCCCCCTGGTGGTCAGTGTGCTCCCACAGGGGGAACACCGCTCAGCCAGAAGCCCTGCACCAGCTTAGGCTGTCAGTTGGACATCCCCCAAGGGCTCCCGGACTGAGAGAGGGCGCAGGCCTGGCTGAAAGACTCCCCCCTCCCCTGCTGAATGCACAAATTGCGTGCACTGGGCCTCTAGTTTTATATTTTTACTAGAGGCCCGGTGCACAAAAATTTGTTCACTCGGGGGTAGGGGGTCCCTCAGCCCGGCCTGTGCCCTTTCACAGTCTGGGACCCCTCGGGGGTGACCAATTGCTGGCTTAGGCCTGCTCCCTGGGGGATTGTGCCTAAGATGGCAATCAGACATCCCTCTGGCAGCCCGGCAGCCCTCAGGGGATGTCCACTTGCCAGCAGGGAGCAGGACTAAGCTGCAGTTGGACATCCTTAGGGCTGCTGAGGAGGCAGGAGAGGCTCCCACCACCACCGCTGTACTGGCAGCCATCAGCCTGGCTTGTGGCTGAGCAGAGCTCCCCCCTGAAAGAGCGCCCTGACCACCAGAGGGCAGCTCCTGCATTGAGTGTCTGACCCCTGGTGGTCAGTGTGTGTCATAGTGACTAGTCATTCCCAGTTGTTCTGCTGTTAGGGTCAGTTTGCATATTACCCTTTTACTATATAGGATAGAGGCCTGGTGCACGGGAGGGGGCCGGCTGGTTTGCTCTGAAGGGTGTCCTGGATCAGGGTGGGGGTCCCCACTGGGGTGCCTGGCCAGCCTGGATGAGGGGCTGATGGCTGTTTGCAGCTGATCACACCCCCTTTAGGGTGGGGGTCCCCACTGAGGTGCCTGGTCAGTCTGGGTGAGGGGCTGAGGGCCGTTTTCATGCTGGTGGGTGACTGAAGCTCCCAGCCTCTTTTTTTCTTCTTTTTTTTTTCTTCTGTGATTTATTTACCTTCTATGGCTGTCACTGGAGCTGAGAGCTGGCTCCAGCTCTGAGCCGGTGCTGGCTGAAAGCAGGTATCTGGGTTTGTTTAGCTTCTATAATTGAAACTCTGTTACCATCACTGGCGCTCTAAGCTCTGAGCCCGCTGCCAGCTGAAAGCAGGTATCTGGAGTTTGTTTAGCTTCTATAATTGCAACATTGTTGCATCCGGAGCTCAGAGCTGGGCTGCGGCAGGTGGGGAACCTTGGCTTCCTCCATCACTGGAGCAAGCAAGCCTCATGTTCGCTTCAGCTGCATGGCTGCTGACCGCCATCTTGGCTGGCAGTTAATTTGCATATCTCACTGATTAGCCAATGGGAAGGGTAGCGAAGTTACGGTTAATTACCATGTTTCTCTATTATTAGATAGGATTGACCATTTGCACTTTTCTCTTTGGTGAATTGTCTCTTCATATTCCTTCCCCATTTTTCAACTGGGTTATTGGTTGTTTTTTGGGGGGTTTTATGGGTTTGTGGGATCCCTTTGTATATTGTGGATTGAGAAAGGCAGGAGCTCTGGCATCTGATTTCCTGTGTCTGAATCCTGCCTCTGCCACTTATTAACTATCACCTTAGGTGAGTCACCTGACTTCTCTGCTCCTCAGTTTTCTCATGTGTTACATGAGGCTAATAATAAGCACTACCTCCTAGGATTATGGTAAGGATTAGATGAGCTGGCCCTTGTGAAGAACTATGCAAAGGACTTGATATAAGGTGAGTGTTCAGTGTGTGTGTGTCATTATTGTTGTTCTTTGACTGATTTGATTGGAAAGATTGGGTCTCCAGTGTAAGAGTCAGGCATACGTAAGAAATGCTCACCTGCTTACATTGATCAACAGACTAAATGCAATTTCCTGTCAAAATCCCAGCTAGAGTTTTGCAGAAATAGACAAGCTGATCTTAATTTCAAAGTACCCAGAATAACTAAAAAAATCTTGCAAAAGAAGAAAAAGTTGGAGGACTCACACTTCTCAATTTCAAAACTTACTACAAATCTGCAATAATCAAGTAGTATGGTACTGGCATAAAGATAGACATAGAGCTCAATGGACTAGAATTGAGAGTCTAGAAATAAACCCTTGTATCTATGACCAATTTATTTATTTATTTATTTATTTATTTATTTATTTATTTATTTATTTATTGTTAATCCTCACCTGAGGATATTTTTTCCATTGATTTTTGGGGAGGGTGGAAGAGAGAGGAAAGGACAGAGAGAAACATCGTGTGAAAGAAACACATTGATTGGCTGCCTCCCGCATGAGCCCCAACCAGGGCCCAGGCTGGGGAGGAGCCTGCAATTAAAGCACGTGCCCCTGACCAGAATCTAACCCAGAACCCTTTAGTCTGCAGGCCGATGCTCTATCCACTGAGCCAAACCGACCAGGGTGACCATTTGATTTTTAAATTTTTTTGATTTCAGAGAGGAAGGGAGAGGGAGATAGAAACATTAGTGATGAGAGAGAATCATTGATTGGCTGCCTCCTGCATGCCCCCTACTGGGGATCAAGACCAGAACCCGGGCATATGCCTTTGACTGGAATCGAACTCGGGACCCTTCAGTCCACAGGCTGATGCTCTATCCACTGAGCCAAACCAGGTAGGGCCCATTGATTTTTAACAAAGGTACCAAGACTATTCAGTGGGGGAAAGAATAGTCTCTTCAATAAATGATGCTGGGACAACTACCTAGTCACATGCAAAAGAATGAAGTTGGACCCCTGCCTCACATCTTATACAAAAATTAATTCAAAATGGATCATATACCTAAAACTATAAATCTCTTGGAAGTTCATTTTTATGTATGCTGTGAGGCAAGATCTTAGGGTATTCTCAGGTTTTTGCTGAGCATGCACACAGTCCTATACATTCAGGTAGCCTTTTAGATTCCTAAGAAAAAAAATACAACTAATTTATTATCGGTGGTTTTAATGAAATTAAATTAACATCTCCAAAAACAAACATGATCTAAAACAAAACAGAAAAACTTGTTAAGTATAAACAGACCACCAATTAGTAAATTTATTAATTTCCTACTGGAGGGCTTTTAAATATTTACATCACCTTTTCAGTCATATGCCTGTCCATCGGATTTTACTCATCAGCACCCATCAGCCAGTGTGTCTGGGATGCATAGGACCACCAATACAAGATGTCTTTGGTTGCACATGATGTCTTGGGTTGAATGATATCCTTTAAGACCACATCACTCTGCCATCCTTTGTTTTTCTATTTTAGCTTACACTTTATGCAACTAAAATTTCAAAGACACAGGCCTGCCCATCTCTCTTTGGCTCAATTATTTTTCTGGCAGAGAATGTTCTTCTTTGTATATTGTACATTTATTTTTTAAAAAATCCCTGAACCACCTACGTCAGGGTATTGTAAAAGGCTTTCAATAATCCATTCAGTAATGTTTATTGAGTACTTGCTTGCTGCTAGTCACTATTCCAGGGCTGGACTTACCAGGTGGCCTAGGTCAATTTCCTCATGAAATTATTTTCTCTGGAAGGACATAGACAGTACATAAAATAATTTCAGGTACTACTGAGTACTCTAGAGTAAATATAGCAGAGTGATGGAACAGGGAGAGCCCAAGGACGTGGTAAGGGGTAACTACTTAAACATGGTAAAGAACTCTCTGGTGAAAGTTGACATGCATGGAGCCGGGAAAAACCCTTGAAAGCCAAGGGATTAGATGAAAGAACCATACAGCAGAGAATTAGCTTGGCTCTAGGGCGTAGAAGGTAGTCTATGTGATTAGGAGTGTGGATAATGTTAGAGAAAAGACAGAGAAGTTCCCAGGAGATAGAGCATATAAAGTCTCAAAGGCATAGTGACACTTTATTCCAATTACAAGAGGAAACTCCTGGAGTATATATTTAAAAACAGCCTTATTGACATATAATTCACGTACCATACAGTTTACCGGTTTAAAGTGCACAATTCATTGGTTTTTAGTGTATTCACAAGGTTGTGCAACTATAACCACAGTCAATTTAACATTTCTGTCATCTCAAAAAGAACGACAACCCACTGTACCTTTTACTTATCACTCCCTAATCCCCTGATTCTTCCTCACCCCCCAGCCCATGGCACCCACTGATTTACTTTCTGTCTCTATACATTTTCCTATTCTGGTCATTTCATATCAGTGGGGTAATATAATATGTGGACTTTATGTTTAGTTTCTTTCACTGAGCATAATATTTTCAAGGTTCATCCATGTTGTTTTCAGAATTTTGTTCCTCTTTCTCTCCCCGCTTTTCTCCCTTCCTTCACTCCTTCCCACTGTCTCTCCTTCTCTGTCCATCTTTTTCTCCCCCCCCCACATCCTTTCATCTTTCTCTGTGTGTAATCATCTCACAGGGGAATTCACTTCTCCTCTTTTCAAATAAAGCTTTGTATGAGTGTTCTCTTTTCCTTGGAATACCATGGGTACCATCATTAAGCCATTCCTGGGAGAACCTGACCAGTTTTTTTTTTGTTGTTTGTTTGTTTTTAATACTTATCTGAGGATATTTTAACAGAGGTGCGTGTCCTTGACCAGGAATCAAACCTGTGATCCTTCGGTCTGAGAGCTGATGTTCTGATCACTGAGCAAACCGTCCAGGGTGAACCTGACCAGTTTTATTCACTTTTAAAAAAATATATATTTGTATTGATTTCAGAGAGGGAGGGAGTGTGAGAGAGAAACCTCAGTGATGAGAGAGAATCATTGATTGGCTGCCTCCTGCACGCCCCCTAATGGGGATCGAGCCCACAACCCAGGCATGTGCCCTTGACTGGAATCGAACCTGGGACCATTCAGTCCGCAGGCCAACACTCTAGCCACTGAACCAAACCGGCTAGGACTATTTATTGTTTTATTATAGCACATATTATAAAGAACCACTCCTGGTAGGAATGCCATATTGCTGACAGTGTTTGCTGAACAGCAAAGAATCCTTTCTAAGTTTTATTTTGAGAAAGGCTTCATAGAAATAGGTTTCTTTATTTTAGGAACTCGCTGCTTTAGTGAAGTTGACTACTCTTCTAATTCCTTTGTAAGTAACTAGAATTTCCTCATCTCACTTATCCTATTTAAAGGCTAACAACAAGATTTGTCGCTAATATTATCTTAAAAAGTGCACAGATCCAAGCTTATGTTCCATATCACTGCAGGCTCAGGCTCTGACAGAGCAACTGGTTCCATATGCATGTAAGGAAGGCCCTTTCTTGAAATGGCACCTGAAGATCTTCAGAGAAACCAGACTTTTCTAGAAACTGTGCATAGTAGGGCAGAACTCCCCAAAGCTGTAGTAATCAAGACTTGTGTGATATTGGCATAAGGATAGACATGTGCAGCAATAAAAAAGAAATGAGAGTTCAAAAATAAACTCTTACATCTATGAATTGATTTTTTTTTATTTTTATTTTTTTAAATATATTTTGATTTTTTACAGAGAGGAAGGGAGAGAGATAGAGAGCTAGAAACATCGATGAGAGAGAAACATCGATCAGCTGCCTCCTGCACATCTCCCACTGGGGATGTGCCCACAACCCAGGTACATGCCCTTGACCGGAATCGAACCTGGGACCCTTCAGTCCGCAGGCTGACGCTCTATCCACTGAGCCAAACCAGTTTCGGCTGATTTTTTTTTAAACTGGGAAAACAAGTATTTTTATGCCAGAGCTGTTAGAGTCATACAGATTTTGTTGTTGTTGTTGTTGTTAATCTTCACCTGAGGATATTTTTTCCATTGATTTTGTGGGAGAGAGAGGGAAAGACAGAGAGAAACATCGATGTGAGAGAAATACATCGGTTGGTTGTCTCCTGCACGAGCCCTGACCAGGGCCCAGGCCAGGGAGGAGCCTACAGCCAAGGTACATGCTCTAGACCAGAATCGAACCCGGGACCCTTTGGTCCACAGGCTGACGCTCTATCCACTGAGCCAAACTGGCTAGGGCCATATATGTTTTAAATTGTATTTCTTCCTGCTGGATTCATCCTTTAATCATTATAAAATGTCACTCTTTGACTCCTGTAATAATGTTTGTCTTAAAGTGTATTTTATCTGATATAGTTACTCCAGCTCTCTTATGATTGCTATTTGCATTCTATAGCTGTATCTATCATTTTACTTTAAATTAATTTATATTTTGTTTTTTTTCCTGAGTAGTCAATAATTATTGAGTGATTGCTGTATATAAACCTAAACCTGTTTCATCTCTGCTTTCCCATTACTCAAATTTTCTCTCTCTCTACTACTTCCAATAGTTTAACAGTTACAGAACAGTCTTGATATTTAAGAAAAGAAACTATTGGAAAACTTGTACATGGCATGCCTTGTAATTGATGTGAAAGAATTCCACAATTTTAAAGGAATATGGTTAAGCCCATAGACCTAATATTGGCAGTAGTTGCCACACTGATATAAAATATTTCCTTGGTGTTATAACCACTTTTAGTTTATAAGACACTCCCGTACTCTACGGGGAACATAACTTCCATCCATCCATGGGCAGTAGTGTCTGTGGTTATGCTGCCAGGTTGATAGTGGTGGAAACCAAGGCTTGAAGCTCACAAGGGTCATGCTCCAGCTCTGGAACTCACTGGACCACGTGCCCACCTTTAACAGATCTGGGAGGAAGCCCCCGCTCCATTAGTCATAAGTTGCATGTGGGACAACATCCACCTCACCACCCATCTTCTGAAGAAATGTGAGCAGAACTTGTCTCATTTAAACCTCCTACATCTCCTTGTCATCCTTCTCTAAGTGATTCTCAGAGGCCTACGAGGAGCCTCAAGGACCAAGACCAGGGTACGCTACTCATGATGTGACTTCCCTGAGCCATGAAGTGGCTGCTATATTTTGTTACTAAACGGGCTCCTCTTGCTGTCCCCCTCCCTCCTTTAGAGCGATGGGACCATGTCACTACCACAACCAAGAGGCCTGGAACGACCAGAGCTCCAGCAAAGCCTGCAGGTAAATGCTACTCTAATGAGGGCAATGAGGAAAGACCCTGTAGAGCTCCTTCTGGGGTAGTATAGTGTCCAGATGAACTACCCATAGCCTTAAGCCCTGTATATGCAATGCCAACCAAAACCTTTATCTGAACATTGGATTTAACTTACTAGTAACAGAGGATATAGCTGGCCAAATCACTGTCTTTGTTTTTTGTTTTTTTTTTTTTATGAAAAGTTTTACTTGGGAAAATTTCAAGAGAAAAACCCGTTTGGATTTTCTTCCCCTTTCAACCATTTCACATTCTAAAATCAGAGAAGATGTAATTGTATAGGTTTTATAACCCCCCCCCCCCCAATTCCCCCCCTGTCAAATGCTTTCTCAGGCTGTTGGAACATTTTGGGTGACATTTATTTTACAGTGTCATGTTCAGTAAAGGATTTTGGAACTTGATGTTTCTTTGTGACTTTTTCCTGAAGTTGTTTTAACCTTTGTCCAGATGGACCATCTTACTATTCGGACATCTTCACTGATATAAAGACAAGCTTAGCCTTGGAGTGGGAGATGCAATCATTGATTCCATCTGGCAACTTGTTACTAGTATTTAGGAGCATGCTACCATGTGCCTTGAAGTAGGGTTACTTCTAAAGAGACAGTCTTGACTCAGGAGAGATTTACTATTGCTTTATGATTTTGCCCTTGTGTCTTATCATTTGCACCCTCAAAAGGGTGGGGTTTTTTTTTTGGGTGTATGCGACTATGAAGTCTCCCTCTTGATTGTCCAGTTTATGCACTCTATACAGCTGGTTTTGAATATTGGGTTAATATCTGTAATCAGTGAGTATGCTGTGGTCTGATTGCTGGCCTAAGGAAAGCGTATATAGAAATATAAAAAGTAGAAAGTCCTCCTATATAATAAAAGCCTAATATGCTAAGTGTCCAGTCGTCTGGTCAACTGGTCAGCCTTTCAACCAATCAAGGCATAATATGCTAATGATATGCTAAGGCCACTCAACTGCTCACTATGACATGCACTGACCACTGACCGTCAGGTGTCAGACAGTCAACCAGTCAGCCTGTCGCTGTGACATGCACTGACCACTGGAGGCAGATGCTCCCACTGGTAGGTTAACTTGCTGCTGGGGTTTGGCTGATCCGGACTGAGTGAGTTGGACCGGACATGCCCTGGAGCCCTCCCACGGTCCCTCCCTAGCTGGCCAATCTCCCACATCTCTTCCCGGTCCCGATCGTGCACCGGTGGGGTCCCTCGGCCTGGCCTGAGCCCTCTCGCAGTCTGGGACCCCTCGGGGGATGTTGGAGAGCTGGTTTCGGTCGATCCCACAGGCCAGGCCGAGGGACCCCACTGGTGCACGAATTCGTGCACTGGGTCTCTAGTGGTAATATCATGCAAAGGCAGAAAGCAGTAACTTACTCCATCCTGCTGGTATTTTCATTATTGATATCTGTAGAAGGAGTTAGAACCCAATTTAAGTTTTTTTGGTTTAGTCCATTGATTAACTGAGCTCATGGGTGTAGTTTTGCCTTTTTGGAATCTTGCACCCAGTCGTTAACCAGTTGGCTGTTTCCTTTATGTTTTGGTGCCCATTGAAGGTGATGATTTTGACTTGGCTGATGCTTTGGGTGATCGAGATGATGGTCGCAGAAAGCCAAGTGCAGGAGGAGGAGGTAAGTTGTAACTGGTTGAAAGCACTGGCCCGCACCGTAGCTTATCGGTCGAGTTGTAGCTCATTTACTACTGCAGCCCACAGAGCCACTCCTGGCTTGGCAGAGCTGGGGGCACTTCAAGGCACAGGAGAACCCTAAAACAGTGTTCTTAAACTTTTTGGACCCCCCAAATTATTGAGGATCTCAAGGGTTTTTGGTTATGTGGGTCATATCTATCAATATTTATCATCTTCACCCTAGCCCAAGCATGTAGGAGGTAGCTAATTGATGTTGATGTTTCTCTCTCATTGATGTTTCTTCTTCTCTCCCTTCGTATCTCTAAAATAAATAAAAACAGCCCTGTCCAGTTTGGCTCAGTGGATAGAGTGTTGGCCTTCAGAGTAAAGGGTCACAGGTTCGATTCTGGTCAAGGGCATGTACCTCGGTTGCAGGCTCCAGTCCCGGCCCCAGTCAGGGTGCATGCAGGAGACAACCAATTGATGTGTCTCTCTCACATCTATGTTTCTCTCTCTCTGTCTCTCCCCCTCCCTTCCACTCTAAAAATCAATGGAAAAAACATTCTTAGGTGAGAATTAAACAAAAACAGAAAAAGTGAAGTAAAATTAATAAAAGCATATTTTTTAAAAACACACATTTATTATCTTACAGTTCTAGAGGCCAGAAGTATGATCTGGGTTTCATTGGGATAAAATGAAGGTACTGACAGCTCTGCATTCCTTTTCGGGGTTCTAGGGGAAAATCTGTTTCCTTGTCTTTTCCTGATTCTAGATGCCACCTACATTTCTTGGTTTGTGGCTACTTCCTCCATCTTTAAAGCCAGCAGTATAGCATCTTTAAATTTCTCTCTCACTCCCATCCCTCCTTCCATCATCACATCTCCTTCTCTGACTTTCTTGCCTCCTTCTCTTTCCCTTATATGTGCTTTTGTAATTACATTGGGTCTACCTAGATAATCCAGGATAATCTCCCCATCTCAAGGTCCTTAGCTTAATCACATCAGCAAAGTTCCTTTTCCCATGTAAGGTAATATAGTTACACATTCAGGATTGTTGGCAGAATTCATTTCTCTGCAGTTATAGAACTTGTATCTACTTCTTCAAGGTCAGCAAGAGACTCAGAGTCTGCTTCCTCTAATGTCAGCCCAGGGAAGGCCTAAACAACACTTTTCATTGGCTCACTTGATTAAATCATACATAATATTCTCCATTTTGTGTAATTTAGTCATACTGATTGGGCATCTTAATTCAGCCTGCAAAATCCCTTCACCTCTGCCATATGTCATAACCTGATTATGGGAGTGAAATGGTCCATCTCATACTCAAAGGGCTGGGATTATATGGGGTATGTATATCAGCAGGGCAGGAGTCTTAGCAACTATGTTAGAGTTATACCTCCCATATTCATCTAGGACTGTGGTTCTCAACCTTCCTAATGCCGCGACCCTTTAATACAGTTCCTCATGTTGTGGTGACCCCCAATTTCATTGTTATAAATTGAACATAATTAAAGCATAGAGGTTAATCACAAAACAATACGTAATTATATATGTGTTTTCCAATGGTCTTAGGCGACCCCTGTGAAGGGGTCGTTCGACCTCCAAAGGGGTCACGACCCACAGGTTGAGAACCACTGATCTAGGACAGTAAGTAAAACTGGCATTCTCTTTCAACTGCTATTGTATAGTGAAGAATCTATTGATTCCTCGTACTGTTTGGTGCTACTGCCTTGGTTCATTCTAGGGCCAGGTTTATTCACCATTGCTTTTACCTCATAGTGCAAATATCAACCCTGTAAAAAGGGCAAAAAATATCTGAGGATGATTATGAAAATAGTTATGACCTCATGGACCCCAGAGGTCCATGGAACAAACTTTAAGAACTTTCTGAGAAGATGACTACATATTTATGTAGCATCCTTATGTTTTCCTTCAAATCACTGAGCTCTTCAATATTAATGTGCAATGAGCATGTATTTGTGGAGTTGGGGCAGGAAGGTCATTTTTATGTGTCTTCTGTGTATTAAGTTATACTTTTATAATTTCACTTTTGTGATAATCATATAAATTAGTTAAACCTTTTAGGAGAGCAATTTGAGAAAGTCTTTGAACGAGCAGTTCTACTTCAAAGCATTTTCCCTCTAGGTGCACTTATGTATGTGTGCAGAGATACAGTTGGAATGGCTTTTGCAGCTTTCCTGTGTTTTGTATCAATCTAAAATTACTCTCACCAGGCCGGTGTTACTCAGTGGTTGAGTGTCAACCCAGGAACCAAGAGGTCACCGGTTTGATTCCTGGTCAGGGCACATGCCCGGGTTGCCGGCTCAATCTCCAGTAGGGCGCCGGCAGGAGGCAACTGATCTCATCGATGTTTCTATCTATCCCTCTCCATTCCTCTCTCTCTAAAAATCAAGTAAAATATTAAAAAAATTAAATACTCTCAAATCTCATGGTTAAATTCATAAATTCTGAACTATTCATACTGTGCAGCCATTACAAAAATATGGTAAATCTCTAGAACTGACATTAAAAAAGCAAGTTACAGAATAGGATATATGTAGTATGACTCATGTTCTTATCAAATATATGTGAACATGCAGACACACACACAGGGCCATGCATGCAGGTCTGAAAAGATTCATGGTAGCCATTTCTGGAGAGAGATTTAAGACTTACCTTTATATTTTCTCTCTTGCCATTCTACACCACTGGATTATTTTTTTTTTATATTGAGCATATATTCCCTTTTTAATAATTTAATAAATTTCAACTTTAAAAAAATTAAAGCCATCTTTATTAATGAGGAAGAACTCTAGATGACATAACCCGGGAACACCTTAATGAATATGTCCTCCTGTCATTGTTCAATTGAGAGGAACTTGTCCAATGTCCTGCTGCAAGCTAACAGTGCAGCTGGACTGGAGCCCAGAGATTCTGGCTTTACCTTGAGGACTTTTTCCTCTGCTGCATGCTGCCATTGGAAGTGCTTGCACAGGCAGGGTAATGATGACCCCAAAGGTGAGTTTAAGGTCAATTGATGCACCCTGGCTGAAGAAGCCCTGGCAAAGGCCTCTACTGATCCATAGGTTAACCTGCCCCCAGAAAGTTGTGGCAGCACCTCGAAGCCAAAAATACCAGCTTTGACTTGTAGTGTATTACTGGTCTGCTCTGCAGTTTTCTTAGCCCTGGAAGATTAGATCCAACAATCTAGAAAGCTGAAAAGGGGACTAATCTTTATGAGGTAAGCACAGTGTGATCACAGAAAAAAGTGATCCCGGGCTCTCTAGAAAGGTTGTGTTTTATATACTCATTTCAATAGAGAATTGTGTTACTTGCTCTAGAAAGATATCCTTTGGAGAAGAGTTTCAGTGTTGTACAAACCATTGGGATCAGGAAGGAAGAAGCTTCAGTTGTCTGAAAATTTTCCTTGTGTATACCACCTCATTTCTAGATGTTCTTACCTACGGCTATGTTCCCCCAACTCAGGACTATATGACTTACTCCTTAGTTTTTCAGATTGATAATAGCCATTCCTGGGCCCTTGAAGACCAGTCATTTATGTGTCAGATTTTTTAAAAAAATATATTTTATTGATTTTTTACAGAGAGGAAGGGAGAGAAATAGAGAGTTAGAAACATCGATCAGCTGCCTCCTGCACATCTCCTACTGGGGATATGCCCGCAACCCAGGTACATGCCCTTGACCGGAATCGAACCCGGGACCTTTCAGTCCGCAGGCCGATGCTCTATCCACTGAGCCAAACCGGTTTCGGCTATGCGTCAGATTTTTAAAAAAATATATTTTATTGATTTTTTACAGAGAGGAAGGGAGAGGGATAGAGAGTTAGAAACATCGATGAGAGAGAAGCATTGATCAGCTGCCTCCTGCACACCCCCCACTGGGGATGCCTGCAACCAAGGTACATGCCCTTGGCTGGAATCGAACCCGGGACCCTCCAGTCCCCAGGCTGACGCTCTATCCAGTGAGCCAAACCAGCCAGGGCAGTTATATTTATTTTTATATGTTTTTATTGATTTCAGAGAGGAAGGGAGAGAGAGAGCGAGAGAGGGCCATCAGTAATGAGAGAATCACTGATTGGCTGCCTCCTGCACACCCCCTACTGGAGACTGAGCCTGCAACCCAGGCATGTGCCCTGAGTGGGAATAGAACTGTGACCTCCTGGTTCATGGGTTGATACTCAACCACTGAGCCGTGCCAGCTGTGCTCAATCTTTAGTTTTAAATTGACTTTTTCTTTTGAGGTAATTGTAAATTCACATGGAAGTGTAAGAAATATTACAGAGAGATCCTGTACATCCTATACCCAGTTTCCCAATGGTAATATCCTGTAAAATTATAATGTAACAGCCAGGAGATTGACATTGATATAGTCTAGTGATCTTATTCAGGTTTTCCCAATTTTACTTGTATTCATGTGGATGTTTTCCCTCTTATACAATTTTTAAAAAACATATTTTTTATTGATTTCAGAGAGGAAGGGTAAGGGAGAGAGAGATAGAAATATCAATGATGACAGCAAATCATTGATTGGCTGCCTCCTGCACAACCCCCACTAGGGATTGAGCCCACAACCCAGGCATGTGCCCTGACCGGGAATCCAACCATGACCTCCTGGTTCATAGATCGACGCTCAACCACTGAGCCATGCCAGCTGGGTCCTCTTATGCAATTTTATTAGCTGTGTAGGTTCATGTATCCACCTTGATAGTCCAGACAAAGAACAGTTCCTGATTACAAAGATCTCCCTTGCTGTCCTTTCATGAACAGAACCCTTCTGTCCTGCTACCCTCCCACCTTTTTCCTTTCCTAACCACTAATTTGTTATCCACCTATAGAACTTGGCAATTTAAAACAAGTTATGTAAATGGAATAATCTAGTATGTAATGTCTGGGGATTTTTCACTCAGCATAATTGCCTTGAGATCCATCCAAGTTATTGCATGTATCAATAGTTTGTTGGTTTTTTCTTGTTGAATAATAATCCATGATTTACCAGTTTATGAAGGTCATCTGGGTTGTTTCTAATATTTGGAAATAAGTACTTATATACAGGTTTTTGTATGAACATGAGTTTTCATTTCTTTGGGGAAAATGCCTAGGAGTGTAATTGCTGAGTCATATGATAGTTGTAGATTTAGATTCTTAAGAATATTTCAAAACTGCTTCCTAGAGTGGTTTTACCATTTTAAATTCCCACTGGCAATATATGTGATCCAGTTTCTCTTCATTGTCAGCACTTGGTGTTATCACTGTTTTTTTTATTATAGTCATTCTGATAGGTGTGTAATGGTAAATCATTGTGTTTTAATTTGCATTTCCCTAATTGCCTATGCTTACTGGCCATTTGTATAAACTCTTCAGTGAAATTTCTCTTCATGACTTTTGCCCATTTTCTAGTCAGATTTTTTTTTTTTACTATTGAATTTTGAGAGTTCCTCATATATTCTAGACCAGGGGTGGGCAAACTTTTTGACTCAAGGGCCACAATGGGTTCTTAAACTGGACTGGAGGGCCGGAACGAAAGCCTGGATGGAGTGTTTGTGTGAACTAATATAAATTCAAAGTAAACATCATTACATAAAAGGGTACGGTCTTTTTTTTTTTTTTAGTTTTATTCATTTCAAACGGGCCGGATCCGGCCCACGGGCCGTAGTTTGCCCACGGCTGTTCTAGACACTAGTCCTTAGTCGGATATGTTTTGAAATATTTTCTCCTACTCTGTAGCTTGTCATTTCATCTTCTTAACAGGGTCTTTTGCAAAAGGAAATGTTTTTATTTTAGTGAGGTCTGATTTAACATTGTTTTATGGATCATGGTTTTGCTTTCAAGTCTGTGAACTCTTCACCTAGCCCTCATTCCTGAAGATTTTGATAGGGCTTATGTTAAAGACATAATAAGATCAATTGGAGGAGAGTTGACATCTAAGTCTTCAAATCTATGAACACAGTATGCCTCTTTGCTTATTTAGGTAGTCTTTGATTTCTCAGATTAGCATATTATTTTCAGCATGCGGGTCCGGTACATGTTTCTTTTTAACTGAAATATAGCTAACATATAACATTAATTTCAGGTGTACAACATAGTGTTCACCATGATAAGCCTAGTAACCATCGTCACCATTCAAAATTTTTATGATGTTATTCACTACTAGAGGCCCGGTGCATGAAAATTCATGCACTGGAGGGGGGGTTCCCTCAGCCTGGCCTGCCCCCTCTCACAGTCCGGGAGCCCTCAGGGGCAGGCAACCTGGCGATCAGGGAAAGGTGACGCCCCATCAGACCTCTGCTACTGCCACTGCCAGCAGTGCAAGCCTCAGCCGGCCCTGGTTACCTGAGTCTTGGGCTGGCCCTGGACGGGTGGGCAGCCACCATCCGAGGCTTGCCTGTGCTTCGGGCAAGCCCTGGGTGGCTGGGAGGCTGAGGTGCCTGGTCGCCGCCATCTTGTGGCTGTGGGCACTGCCCTCTTTGAGGGTGGAGCAGTCAATTAGCATATTCCCTCCTTATTGGTTGTGGACGCCACCATATTTGAGGGTGGGGTGGTCAATTAGCCTATTTCCTCCTTATTGGCTGTGGGCGCCACCATCTTTGCTACAGCATGAGGGTCAATTAGCAATTGCTTCTTTATTAGATTGGATATTTCCTGTGCTATACATTATGTCCCTGTGACTTATTATATAAGGAAGTTTGTACCTCTTATTCCTCTTCACCTATTTTATCCTTCTGCCCACCACCCTCCTCTTTGGCTACTATCAGTTTGTTCTCTGTATCTTTGAATCTGTTTCTGTTTTATTTTGTTTATGCATATGTTTATTTCTTATATTCCATATATAAGCGAAGTCATACAGTATTTGTCATTCTGTATCCAATTTATTTTACTTAGCATAATGCCCTCAAGGTCCATCCATGTTGTCACACATGTTAAGCTTTCACTCTTTTTATGGATGGATAATATTCCATTATATTTATGTACCACATCTTCTTTATCCATTTACCTATTAATGGGCACCTAGGTTGTTTCCATATCTTGGCTATTGTAAATGATGCTGCAGTGAACATTGGATTGCATATATCCTTTAAAATTAGTACTTTCATTTTCTTAAATACCCAGAAGTAGAATTACTGGGTTCTGTATATGTTTTTTTACAGAAAAAAATATTTTAGGTGTACACCTAAATATTTTATTTTCTTTGGAACAATTATAAGTGGTAATGTGTTTTAATTTCATATTTCATATCTAATTACTATTATATATGATTGATTTTGATTTTGTCAATCTTATATTTTGAGACCTTTTATTGGTTCTAAAAACTTTGTTTTGTAGATTCCATGGAATTTTTTATCTGCAAATAGGGGCAGATTTATTTCTTCCTTTTAAATCTTTAAAAGTTTTTTTCTTGCTGCAATGTTATCACTTCTAGTATTATCCTATATAATAAAGAGGTAATATGCAAATTGACCCTCATGTCCTCACAAGATGGCTGCTTACAACCAGGCCAGCAGGGGGGTTAGTGAGGGACGACCAACTGACTGAACAAGCAGGCTGTGTGGGGTGACCATGCCAGCAAGGGGGTCATGAGGGGCGACCAGGCCAGCAGGGAGGGCAGTTAGGGGCGACCAGGCCAGTGGGGGGGCAGTTAGGGGTGATCAGGCCAGCAGGGGGGCCAATTAGGGGTGACCAGGCAGGCAGGCAGGCAGGTGAGCTATTAGGAGCCAGTGGTCCAGGATTCTGAGAGGGATTGGGCCTAAACTGGCAGTCGGACATCCCCCGAGGGGTCCCGGATTGGAGCGGGTGCAGGCTGGGCTGAGGGGACCACCCGCACCCTGCCCCCCCATGCATGAATTTCGTGCACCAGGCCTCTAGTGTTAAATAAAAGTGGTGAGAGCAGGTTCTGTGCCATGTTCCTGATCTCAGGGAGAGAGTATCAGTCTTTCATCATCAAGTCTGCTGAGAGTTATAGATGTTTTCTAAATGTTCTTTATGAAGTTGTGGTAGTTCTATTCTTAATTTGCTTTTTTTTCATAAATGGATATTGGATTTTATATGTCAATATAATTATACTAGTGTCCCGGTGTATGAATTCGTGTACATTGAAAAGAAATTAATTAGAAGAAATATTTTAATATCACTATTCACCCTTTCTCTATAATAGAAGTGTCAACCAAATTCATGATCAACAATAACAGATTGAAACACACGTGTGATTGGCACCAGTGAGAGCTTTATATGTATGACGCATGCGCGAGTCAACAGTCTTTTATAGATATAGAATAAACTTACTTAATTAGACCTGCTTTCTGATGTAGCTAAACTTTTTCCAGCCCAGTGAAGCACCCCAACTTCTCTTTCAGGTAATTGTCAGCAACACAGCAGTAAATGTCAACATGAAGCAGATTATTATTGTAGATCAGGCAGGGAGAACAAAGGGTAAGATATTTAACTGCAGCAGTGTTTGACTATATTCTGCACAGTGAGAAAACCTGAAGTCATTTTCAAGTTCCACCATTTCTTACTTCTTTTATGTTGGATCAAGTTTCCAAACTTTCTAAATCTCCGTTTTCCAGCTAATGAAAAGAATATAGGATTCTACGGAGTCTCCTATCTACCTACTCCAGGACTTCTGTGAGGATCAAATGAGATGAGACATGGGAAAATGCTTCACAAACATTTGGTTAAACTGTAAAATGTTTGCACCTGGCTATAAAGCAAGTTGGGTTGCTGGGCTGAAGGAACTCCAAGGAGGCTAGTTGCTAGGGAGAGGAAGCCAGACGTTGCTATGTGATGTCATTACCCGGCATCCACAGTGACTGTTTCCAGGCTGGGCTGGGCTGTGGGTCACATTTTGTGCCATGGGGTCTCGGCAGCATTGGCTGCAATTTGGTGGGGTGTCACTCCGGGGTGGTGGCGAGGCCTGTGTCCCACTTGGGGGAAGCTGAGTATTGGTTTGTTGGTGCTAGGTCCATGGTGCTGTTTATTTTTAAATGGCCAGTGTGCATCATGGCAACTCCTGTGTTGAACATCTGACCCCTGGTTGGTCAGTGTGTACCATAGCTATGGTCAGACAGACAGACACTTAGCCTTTTATATATATAGACTAGAGGCCTGTTGCACGAAAAGATTCGTGCAATAGGCCTTCCCTTCCCCCGGCTGCTGGCACCGATTTTCCTCCGGCACCCAGGACCCAGGCCTTCGCTCCAGCTGGAGCTGCCTTCAGTCTTCGCTGCTCCGGCTGGAGCTGCCTTCAGTCTTCGCTCCGCCGCTTTGTGCCTACATATGCAAATTAACCGCCATCTTTGTTGGCAGTTAATTTGCATATCTCGCTGATTATCTAATGGGAGGAGTAGCGAAGGTATGGTCAATTACCATGTTTGTCTATTATTAGATAGGATGATTTTCCTTTTTTAGCCTGCTGATATGATGGTTTATATTTGTTTTTAAATGTAGGTCCAGACTTGCATAACTAGAATAAATCCCATTTGTTCATGATGTGTAATTCTTTTTATATATTCTATTCAGTTCACTAGTATTCTGTTGAAGATTTTATGTATTAATTCATAAGAAATATTGATCTGTAAATTTTTAATATGCTCTTTTTCTGTTATCAGGGTCATAAAATGAGTCTTGCTCTTGGGAATTAGTCTTCCTCTGTTTTCTGGAAGAGATTGTGTGAAATTGGTGTTAATTCCTCTTTAAATATTTCATATACTTCAGCAGTGTAGTAAACATACATAACAAAATTTACCATTTTAACCATTTTAGTGTATGATCCATTGGCATTAAGTATATTCCCAGCATTTTTTAAACATCACCTATGTTTAACTTTTTGAGGAATCACCAAACTGTTTTCTACAACAGCAGCACCATTTTACATTTCCACCAGCAATGTACCAGGGTTTCAATTTATTCACATCCTCTCCAAAACTTGCTGTTTTTTTTCTTTTGATAATTGTTATCCTAATGAGTGTGAAGTCCTATCTCATTATGGATTTAATTTGCATTTTCCTAGTGTCTAGCAATGCTGAGTATGTTTACATGCATTTATTGGTCATTTGTGTATCTTCTTTAAAGTCATGTCTATTTAAGCCCTTTGCCCATTTAAAAATATCACTGGTTTTTTATTGTTGAATTCTAGGATTCTTTTATATAGTCTCGATTTTAATATCTTATTGGGTATGTGATTTAAAAATATATTCTCTTATTCTATGGATTGTCTTTTCACTCTCTTGATAGTGTCTTTTGTACAAAAGCTTTCAAATTTTGATCCAGGCAAATTTATCTATCAGTTTACCTGTGCTTTTGGTGTCATATCCAAGAAATTATCACCAAATCCAATATCATGAAGGTTTTCCCCTATATTTTTTCTAAGAGTTGTATAGTTTTAGCTCTTGTGTTTAGGTCTTTGATCAATTTTGAATTAATTTTTATATATGGTGTAAGATAAGGTTCCAACTTCATTCTTTTCATATCCAGTTTCTTGGAACCTTTGTCAAGAATCTATTGACCATATATGTGAGAGTTTATTTCTGGGTACTCTGTTCTATTCCATTGGTTTATATGTCTGTTCTTATGCCAGTACCACACTGTTTTGGTTACTATAGCTTTGTAGTAAATTTTGAAATTAAGAAAGTGTGAATCCTTCAACTATGTTGTTTTTCAAGTTTGTTTTGGCTATTTGGGGTCTTTTTAGATTCCATATGAATTTTAGGGTGGTTTTTAATATCTCTGCAAAAAATGTCAAAACTATTGGAGGTCTATAGGTCGAATGAGGGACAACATCCACCTCACCACCCATCTTCTGAAGAAATGTGAGCAGAACTTGTCTCATTTAAACCTCCTACATCTCCTTGTCATCCTTCTCTAAGTGATTCTCAGAGGCCTACGAGGAGCCTCAAGGACCAAGACCAGGGTACGCTACTCATGATGTGACTTCCCTGAGCCATGAAGTGGCTGCTATATTTTGTTACTAAACGGGCTCCTCTTGCTGTCCCCCTCCCTCCTTTAGAGCGATGGGACCATGTCACTACCACAACCAAGAGGCCTGGAACGACCAGAGCTCCAGCAAAGCCTGCAGGTAAATGCTACTCTAATGAGGGCAATGAGGAAAGACCCTGTGGAGCTCCCTCTGGGGTAGTGTCCAAGTGAGCTACCTGTCATTTAACCAATTGATTTTCTCTTTTATGAAGTTGATGATTTTGACTTGGCTGATGCCTTGGATGATCGAAATGATCGAGATGATGGCCGCAGGAAGCCAAGTGCAGGAGGAGGAGGTAAGTTGTAGCTGGTTAAAAGCACTGGCCAGCACTGTAGCTCACTGGTCGAGTTGTAGCTCATTTCCTACTGCAGCCCACAGAGCCACTCCTGGCCTGGCAGAGCTGGGGGCACTTCAAGGCACAGGAGAACCCTAAAACAATGTTCTCAAATTTTTGGACCCCCCAAATTATTGAGGATCTCAAGGGTTTTTGGTTATGTGGGTCACATCTATCAATATCTATAATCTTTGAAATTAAAACTGAAAAAAAGTATTTATTAATGAAAAATGAACAGCAATAAGCCCATGCATGATAACATAAATAGCATAGTATCATGTGAAATAACTATGCTTGGCAAGATAAAAGAGGACTTTAGTGAGAAAAATTTTTGCAAATTGATATGATGGCTATTTTAGTGGAAGTGTTAGAGTCTCACTGCTGGTTCCAGATTCATTTGTAACATGTTGTGATGGTTGAGGTATATGGAGGGAACCTGGCCTCATATAGCTATGCAGCTGGGGAAGGGAGGAATATTTTAATAGACTTATCAGATCACTGTGGACATTCTTGGATAAGACACTAAAAACTTAAAACTCAACCAGTAGTTATTTCTTTCAGGTTAAGTGCAGTCTCTACGTATAAAAGGCTAATATGCAAAGTGTCCCCTCGGGAGTTCAACCCGAAGACTAGGTGTTCGATTGCCTGCTATGACGTGTGCTGACCATCAGGGGGTGGCATGGAACGAAGGAAGGCCTGGGCCGGTAGCTGGAAGGAAGGGCCCAATCGGCCCTGATCATCAGCCAGGCCTAGGGACCCTACCCATGCACGAATTTCATGCACCGGGCATCTAGTGTGGAATATAAAATTATATCAGTGAACTTCCCATAATTGAGTTAAACCCCATTCTTGATTATGTACATTGTGCTTTGGTCGTTTGAAAAATATTGTTGCCCCTAGGTCCTCTGATCTTTCAAATAATGCCATTTCATTATGCAATTCCCTAAATTCACTTTTGTTGATATTACCACCCATCTCATCAGAAAAAGTCTTTTATAAAAAAAAAATATTTTTACTGATTTCAGAGATGAAGGGAGAGGGGAGAAAGAGATAGAAACATCAAAGATGAGAGAGAATAATTGATTGGCTGCCTCCTGCATGTCCCCTACTGGGGATGGAGCCCATAACCCAGGCATGTGCCCTTGACCGGAATCAAACCCAGGACCCTTCAGTCCACAGGCTGACACTCTATCCACTGAGCCAAACCAGCTAGGGCGGAAAAAGTATTTAAGTAGAGGGAAGTTATTTTGTTCACAGTGGTAGATAAAGATTTTTGAAATTTTAATTCTTGTTTGAAATCTTATCATTGACAACAAATACCTCCAAGGATTTTAAGTGACGGCCTATTTCATTCATTTTTAAGAAATCATCAGCCAAATATTTAAGATACCACAATCATAGTTTGCCCATCACTCAGTCTTTCCTGTGAAAGTTGTCTTCCATGACACAAAGCATCTAATACAACTCAGAACTGAACCAATCACACAGGTGCTTTTATGAATTAACTATAATGTTTTGGAGTGCAACAGAAATGCTTTAAGCATACTTTCATTTCATCACATAGAATATTAAACAATGTGTACTTAGTGGTTGAGCTATAATAAAATTAATTACTGTTTCCTAGTATTAGTTTTCTATTGCTGCATAACAAATGATCCAAACTTAGTGAGTTAAGACAACACCCATTTATTATCTCAATTTCCTTTGTTGGGGAGTTCAGGAACAGCTAAGCTGAGTTTTCTGTTTAGGGCTTCATACAGCTTCCGTCAAGATGTTGACCAAATCTGTGGTCTCATCTGAGCTTGGGTTCTCTTCCAAGGTCATGTAGTTGTTGACTGAGTACATTTCCTTGCAATTGTAGAACTAATGGATCTTTGCTTCTCCAGGACCAGCAGGAGCCAGACAGTACAAAGACAGAGAGGGGTAGAGTGGAAGAGGACGACTAACTCTGTTGTTTCTAGTATCTGAATTCAGAGAAGGTCTCAACACTGTTTTAAAGGTCTCATCTGATTAAGTCAGGCCTTTCCAGGATAATCTCCCGTTTGATGAATACAAAGCCATACTCATTTGGTGCCTTAATTACATCTGCTAAATCCCTTCACTTTTGTAATGTAATATAACCTAATCACGGGGGCAATAGCCATCCTATTCATGGTCCTGCTGGCACTCAAAGTAATGGGATATTATACAGGATGGGTATACTAGTGGGAGGGAATCTTGTGGGCCATCTTAGAATTTTGTCTACCACATTGATCAAGAACATTCTTAAGAGGCAATTATTGTCTGGGGTTGTTGGGCAACATTAACCTATATAAGTTTCTTGTCACTGAAAAATGTATTTTTGCCATTGAAGTATATATTTTTCTCTCTCTAGGTTTTTCGGACAAGGATCTCGAAGATGTATTAGGGGGTGGTGACTACAAACCAGACAAGGGTAGAGGTAGGGGCATTTATCTGTCCAAACAGCTTATTCTCATTTACAATGTGATTACATGATTAGCCTCTGGGAAGTCAGAGGTAGTTCCCAGACATCTGCGCTTGCAACTTGGGGTTCACTTGGAATGATGCGAGCTCTGCAGCTCAAGGAGGAGAGTTTATAAGACAGTTTGGCAAGGTCACACATTTTCTCTGATGTTCCTAAAGCCAGGGTGCTGCATGGGTTAACGTCTCTACATTAGAAGAAGCCATTTGCCAAGGCAGCACTAATTACAGTAACTGAGGGTTACAGAACTCATTGGGAAGTCCCCCACCTGGGAAGCCTGTCACTCTTGGGATGGGAGAAGCAAAAACCATTGTGACAATCATTTTTTAAGGAGATCCATAGCAAGCCAATCATCTTTAAATATTATATATATATATATATATATATATATATATATATATATATATATATATATATTGATTTTAGAGAGAGAAGAAGAGGGATAGAGAGAGAGAACCATCGAGGAGAAACAATCAGTTGCCTTCTGCTTGCCCCTACTGAGGATTGAGCCTGCAACCTGGGCATGTGCCCTGACTGGGAATCAAACCAGTCACCTTTTGGTTTATGGGTCGATGCTCAACCACTGAGCCACATTGGCCAGGCAAGCCAAACAGTTTTTAAAATATCTTTTTATTTTGACATAGTCTAAAGCCCACAAGAAGTAAAAGCTGTGTATCTATCACCAAGTTTTCCCTATCTTACGTAACCATAGTACATTGTCAAAACCAGGAAGCTGATATTGGTATAATACTGTTATTAAGTCAAGCATCAACCTTATTTAAATTTTATTAGATTTTTTATGAACTCATGTGTGTGTTTGTGTGTGTGTGCACATGTGTGCATATAGGTCTATCACATTTTATCACAAGTGTAGATTTTAATAACCATGTGTACAATCTGAATTCAAAATGCAGAACTCTTCCATCACAAGCGAACTCACTCATGCTAAACCTTCATAGTCACATCCTCCCCCAAAGCCAGTTATTTTTAATTGCCCAAAATACCAATAATGCAAAACTTTTATCATAATACTAGAGGCCTGGTGCACGGGATTTGTGCACGGGTGGGGAGCGTGGCCTGCAGGGATTGGCCCACTGTGGGAGCACCACTCATCCGGGTCAGCTGAGCGGCTGTAGATCTGCCTCTGAGCAGCTGCTCCCTGGTCTGGCATCTTCTGTGGAGCCAGAGCACTCACCTCTCCAGGGGACCCGGTCAAGGCCAGGCCCAGGGACAATAGCACTGAGAGGAGGCGGAGTAGGCCTCAGTCCTGCAGCGGCCATGAACCCGCCTCCCAGCCTCTGGGGTCAGCTCTTCAAGCCCAGAGGTGGCTCTGCGTGACCTGTGGGCATCCAGAGGAATCAGCAGGGAGCGAAAAGGAGGAGCCTGGGGTGAGGAGGCAACAATTGCAGCCCGGGTTCCTGCTCATTGGCCCAGGATTCGCAGCGGGAGCAGCTGCTCATTCTGGTCAGCCAAGTGGCAGCACAGTGACTACCGGGGGGCAGCTCCTGTGTTGAGCATCTGCCCCCTGGTGGTCAGTGTGCATCATAGTGACTGGTCCATTGGTTGTTCTGGTCATTCCGCCATTCGGTCATGGGGCTTTGATTCTATAGAATATGTCAAGATTTTATCTTAATATGGAGAGAATATTAGCCAAACTTGATATGAAAAAACAGGTTGTGGTTGTAATTTGTGATTGTTACTTATGGTTGTAACCTGTTCTGATGGTAAGCTATGGTTGTAGCAGTTTGTGGTTGTAACTTGCTGTGATGGTACGTTGTTACAGTTATGTGTGTGAGAAGTTATTGGTGGTAACCCTGTGATACTCCCCACAGTCCTGGCAGTGGTACTAGCATTTGCTCCTTTTTTGCAGGAACTGTGTACTTTTCATATGGGAAGAGTGTTTTCTTCTGATCAAAGGATACTGTAGTCAAATTTGTCCTTCAGAACACCTTTCCAGACAGTGTCATCTTGAGTAAAAAGCTCTAAAGGCCTCTAAATGAAACTTGCAGGTGTCAGGAGTACATGGAACATT
The DNA here is from genome assembly GCF_964212035.1 of Myotis nattereri. Taxonomy (NCBI): domain Eukaryota; kingdom Metazoa; phylum Chordata; class Mammalia; order Chiroptera; family Vespertilionidae; genus Myotis; species Myotis nattereri. Next base: position 138,416,230 of record NC_138078.1, on the reverse strand, counting down.
TAAAGGGCAAACCCAGCAAATGAGCCAATTACTCCTGGGTGACAAATGGTATTTCCAGATGGGGAGATTAGGGCAGTAGTAGTGTATGTATGCATGCACATGAATAAAAGTCTGAATGATTTTATTCCTTATTAAAAGTACATGCTTTAGCAATGAGGAAGTGTTAGGAAATTCTTTAATTAGGCTCATATTTGAACTTGTCTTATAAAGAATCAGTTGTTAGCTCAAGTTTTACTCTCTGTCATTATGGATCTCAGTAAAAGAAGATAAAAGGGGTCCTAGCAAAAAATACAAGTGTGAAACTGAAACATTTTGATAAGCACATGATGCATTTCCCAGACACTCTCCTCTGTGCCAACATGCTAATGCCATGCGTGAAGATAAAACATCACATTTAAATAAATGATGATCTTCACCCTAAAAACAATTATAATTCATGCAACCTTGATTCTTAGGCACATAGACTCAACTATAGTTTTGGAGTGTAATTCTGAAATGTTATTTGTTATATATTTTTTCTCCAGAAAACATTTCTGCTGGCCTTATAGGAGCCCCCTTGTCTTTAGGTGACAGTGACAGTCTTGTCAACAGGTTGCATCTGTTATCTCACCTCCTACCTTCCTATGAAATCCCTGTTGAGTTTACTGGTTGGTGGCTTGCTCAGGCTAAAGGAGCTGCTGGCTCTCCCTATTCACTTGCTACTGAGATTGCCACATTAACTGACAATACTGCAAGTCACGTGGGTCCCCTTTAGCAGCTGCAGTGCAGTTGCTGGTTTTTATGGCCTGTTTACTCCACCTCAGTTGAACTAGTCTGGGGGAGGGGGGAATGTGAGCAAGCCTGGGCAAAAAGGCCGCAGACTCCAGCTGTTCTCACTGTTCCCTAAAATGGCTGTCTTTGATTATCCACAGTTAGAATTGCTTTTTGAGGAGATGATTTATTCATTCCCTCATGCCAGAAATCCTCCCCCTTAGTATCTTTTGAAACTGGAATATTACTTCTCTTTGCCTCCCCTCAAGCCCAGACCCATGTCATCTCTGCTTGGGTCATCACCTTAACCTCTTAACTGGTCTCCTGGATGTAGTTTTTCCTCCTTGCAGTGGCCAGAGAGAACCATCAGGAATATGAAAGTGATCTTGTCAGACCTCTGCTTAAAACTATTGTATATTAATGAAAAGATAGCCCAGCTAAAAATGAGCATAAGATTTGAGCAGAAACTTCACAAAGGAAGTTATATGAATATGTTCAAAGTCATTAAGGAACTGCAAATTAAAACCACAAGAGATATCACAACACACCCACAAGAATGGCTAAAATTAGACAGACAATACCAAATGTCGGTCTGGATGTGGAGCAACTGAAACTCATACATTGTTGGTAGGAATGTAAAGTTTCTTATAAAACTGAACATACACTATGCATTGACTCTGCAATTTCATGTGTTTTCAAGAGAAATGAGAGCTTATGTCTAAAAAAAGACTTGTAAAAAATGTTCATGGCAGCTTTATTTATAATAGCCAAATAAAAGCAAAAAACTGGGAGCAACCCAAGTATCAATAGGAGAATCAGTGGATAGATAATTTATGATATACACTCATATGATGGAATAAATTACTGGTACACATAAAAACATGGATAAATGTCAAAACATTATGCTAAGTGAAAGAAGCCAAAGGGAAAAAAAGAGTACATACTAAATGAGCCCAAACATATTAAGTAATAATACTTGCAAACTAATGTGTTATGTTAGAGATGAGATTCATGGCTGTCAGGGCTGGGATACGGACAGGGAGTGATTGAACAGGGACATGAGAGAACTTTCTGGGGTGATGGTAACATTGTGTATTTTAGTGGGGATATGGATTTTTCAAGTATATTCATCTACCAAGACTTATCAAATGGTACACGTAAGATTTATCTATGTAAACTTTACCTTCAAAAGGAATCATGAGCAAATGTGGAACTCTAAATATGTTTAGAGGTCAGTATACTGATATCTGCAACTCTGAAATGCATCACAAATATAAGAAATATCATTGGATGGACAATGATAAAGCAAATAATGCAAAGTGTTCATTATAGGATCCAGATATTGGATATACTAGTATGAGTGTTCACTCTACAGTGCTTTCAGCTCTTTTGAATGTTAGAAAACTTTTTTAAAGAAGCAAACAAACAAATTCTCTTTAATGGCTCTCCACTGCCTATAAAATACATTGAAGCCCCTTAGCCTGGTGCCCTATTTTTCAGCCCTGGACCACCAGGTTCCTTTTATTTCCAAACATATGAACTGGTAATGCTTATCTTTAGGCCTTCACATTCTGTTTCTCTGTCTAAAAAGCCTTTCTTTCACCAGATGAATTCCCACTCATTCCCCAGAGAGTGCTAAGCCACCCATCCTTCAAGAGAAACCTTAGATTGCTTCTTCTCTGTTTTCCATAGCAACTAGACAATTTTACATTCCCATCAATAATATCTGAGGGTTCCAATTTCTTCACATCCTAGCCAACACTTACTTATTTTTTTTTTTATTATAGGCATCCTAATGTGTTTAAATCAGTATCTCATTGTAGGTTTAATTTGCATTTCCCTAATGACTAATGATGTTGAACATCTTTTCCTGTGCTTATTGGCCATTTGTGTGTCTCTGGAGAAATGTCTATTTGCATCCTTTGTCCATTTTAAAATCTAGTTATTTGCCTTTTTATTATCAAGTTGTAGAAGTTCTACATATATTGTCAGTACTAGTTCCTTATTAGATATACAATTTGCAAATGTTTTTTCCAGTTTGTGGGTTTGTCTTTCCATTGTTTTGGTGAAGTCTTTTAAAGCACAGAAGGTTTTGATTTTGATGAAATCCAACTTATTCTTTTTGTTTTGTTGCTTGTGCTTTAGTACTAAAGTTTTTACTTTTGATATCTCTTCCTTTTTAAGTCTCTGGATTTTGGGTCATGTTTGGAAACTCATTCCTTGCCCCAAGACAATATAAATGTTGTCCTACATTTTCCTGTAGTGCTTTTATGGCTTCATCTGTTTTGTATTTATTGGGAACTTCCATGGAAGGTATTGGATTAGATAAATTTATTTTATGCCAGTGGTTCATCAGTTGTCCCAATACTATCTTTTATACAGCATGCATTTCATAAAGGAACTGGGTTCATTCTGTGCTCAGAGGAAGTAAATAGAGCTCTGTTGCCGAATGAGGATCAAAGCCATGACACTGGCTTGGCTAACTGCAATGGCAGGTCTGTGTGGCTGACTTTAGTTTAGGTTCATGCAACTAGAAGGGATGGAAGGATCTTAAATGCCTATTTTTTTTCTAATTGTTTAACCTCATGGTGTTTCTAGCTCACATGTCCATCTGAGCAATGAGTCTCCCACAGGATGGGATCACTTTTTTTGAAGGGGAGAGAAATAACATGGTTTTAAAAAAAATAATCTTAGGATAATGCTTCTGTACTGTCACAGGTTGTCAGTTAGTGAGGAATTTGTAGAGATGTGTTGAGATTTTGAGTCTTTTTGACAGCCTGGGAGAGTACCAGGTCTCTCTGTTTGCATCTGGATGAACAATAGCCAGCGGCAGTCCTGTTTACATTTCATGTAACACCCTCTTAACTCAGCCATCATATAGACTGTGAGGTTCAAGTTGCTGTGAATCCTCATGACCATATCATTAACAAGGAAAGAGAGACTTGTGAACACTCAGCGTCATTTCACCTCAAGGTGAAAGAAAGAATAGGTTGAATTGCTCAGATCTGTCTGGAAATCTGGTGACATGTCAGTAGAAGACGCCTGTGAGGGGGCTTGCCTGTCTAGCACAGCAGAGGGGGGGCCACTGATGAACCCCCATTGTGGTTTTTAAAATGCCAGTGTTCTTTTTTTGTAAATAACCATTCATATCCAATCATGGGTCTTTATAAAATGCATTTAACCCAAGGTTTCTGCCCCAGGTGGGAACATAACAAACCTCATTTTCTCCCACAAGATTCTTTTTAAAAAATAAACTATTTTTTAGAGCACTTGTAGGTTCACAGCAAAATTGAGCAGAATGTACAGAGAGTTCGCATATCAACCCTGCTCCCACACACCCATAGCCTCCTCCATTACCAACATCCCTTCCCAGAGGGTGGACATTTGTTACGATCCAGGAACCACATTGCCCCAGACTCTTTGATTGGTGAAGGAAATGTCAGAGTTCATTGCCTCCAACATCCCAGGGCGGTTCCCCCTGAGGACTCTGGGCTTTGTGAACAGTCTCCCTCCGTTAATGAGTGTTATGTCCTGAGAAGAAGAGGGCGACATGAAAGGAGTGCTCAAGGCTAATTAATGTCTTGAAATGGCACCATTTGCTTGGCAGGGAGCTGTTGGTCTGGGGAAGTGTGTGTGTGTTTGTGTTTTATGAAATTTTATCTCATGTATAGATTCCTGTGACCACCACAGTCAAGATAAAGGACAGTTGTGCCACCGCAAGGATCCTGCCTGTTTTCCTTTTATAATCACAGACAGCCCTCCCCCCCCTCCACCCTCCTTAACTCCTGTCAGCCACTCATCTCATCTCCATCTCTGTGATATTTCAGAACCTTTTGAATTTCAAAATCCTGGGTAAGGGATTGTCAACCTGCATTTGTGTATGTTCCAAGAACAACTCCAAATCTATGCCAAGCTGGAAGTGGAAGCCCTTAAAAACTCTTATGATTTAATCCTGTAGCATCTCATAAGGATGCTGTATTTTACCTAAGTTACATGAACAGAAACATCTGGATGTGAAGAAAAGCAGATAAAGTACTAGGCACAGGAAGAAAGTAAATTGAAAATATTAACCGTAAATCTCACTGGCTGGTGGGATTATGAATATTTATGCTAGCCTTTTATCTTCTTTAAAACAAAGTTTTATATACACTTCAGATAAAGAATAAATACTTCTTACCATAGTAGATACATGGGACACACATACTGTTGTCATTCAGAGTCAGGCTCACCTGGCATGAGCCCAGCTCAGCCACCTGTTGGCAAGTCCTTTAGCTTCTGCTCTCTCTTCTGTAAGATGGGGATCATCTGCCCCATTTGATTGCAAGGAAATTCAATGGAGTACTGTGCATTAGGATCTGGGTGGGATATAACAAATGCTCAATGCATAGTTGCTATCATTTTGAAAATAAAAATTCTTACCTGGAAGCCTGGGCTTTGCGAGTCCTGCTTCATTTGGGAGGTTTACTGGCTGGAGCCTGTGCAGGGGGTAATAAGAAGGGTCAGGGAATTGGAAAGGGACTGTTTCTCCTAACCCCGAGCTGAATGGTCACAGACTCACGGCGGACACTATGTGCTTTTGTCCTTTCTCTAGGTGATGGCCGATATGGCAACAATGATGACTCTGAAGCTGGTGAGTTTGAGTCCCAAGATTTCTGTTGGAAACCACAAGGAGACATAGTGCTGGCCCACTCTGATCGCAGAGTTGGCCTTCCAGACCTTCCCCTGAATGTTTCTGCTAAAGAACTGTGAGGCCAACAGCAGAGGGACAAAGTCATTTAAAGGAATGAATCATGAAAACATGGATCCCCAGGGAGGTCATCCCATGGGAACCTCGCTGGCATGAGACCCAGAGACCTAACTGGAACTGAGTTAAATAGGGAGGGACTGCGCCATTTCCATGTCCACCTTTTAAGCTTCTCAAAATGGAAATCCTTATGGAAAATGAGAAGCATTTGGCAAGTCCAAGGGGGCACTATGTCACTTGAACCCTTTTGATACAAATGGCTGGGCCTCTCAACACTGGCTCAGAGGTCCTGAGCATTAGAACAAACTTAGGTCAGTGTCTGAGCCAATTCTTGTGGTACAGTTAGCTTGACCTTGAGTCTTCTTTCTCCCACCCTCACCTTTACCCAGGAATGTCACCAGAGACTGGCACCATTGCCGGTGTGGCCAGTGCCCTGGCCATGGCCCTGATTGGCGCCGTTACCAGCTACATCTCCTACCAGCAGAAGAAGTTCTGCTTCCGCATCCAGCGTAAGTGGATCTGCCTTGTAGCTGCTTGTGGCTGTGCCCGCAGCAATTGCATTCCCCCCAATCCTGGATGTGAACAAATGGTTAAGGCCTTTTGAGGGAAAGGGGAAGAAACATGAGCAAGTTGAGATTCTGGTCTATTCCACAGCCTGCCTGAGAGCAACTCCAGAGAAGACTTCCTGGGGGTGGGGCGGGGGAGTTGCAGTTTTGGAAATCCTGGAGGACAGGTCTAGGCCAAACTGAAGTGTAAACCAGCCTAGAAGAGAGGATGGGGCTGGACACATTGACCTTGGTCTTCCAGGATTCCAGTTTCTAGAAGCCAGATTTCTGTGGGGGCAGAGCCCAGTGGCCATTGTGATGTTTCCTTGTCATAGAACAGGAGAGACCCTGGGATGTCTGTATGGCCTCAGATTTCACCCAAAGGAATTTGGGAGCGTCAGAGGCTCTGGGGTCAACAGCTCCCTCTTCTGGTGTCATTTTTCTCCAGAGCAGAAGGCAGCAGTCTCTGGGGACCACTCATTCTGGCAACCTTTCCCTTCCTTTCAGATCCCAAGAAGTCACTGCCCTGGTGTCCCTGCTCCTCCCTGTGTGAGCCAGAACATCTTAAAATACGTGGAATTGTGAATTGTTTTAAAGGAGTAGGAATGCAAGAGAGAAACTAAATGTAGTTTTGCCCCTTCCTTTACATGCTAGATTTGTGAAAGCTAGGATGCATCTGTTTTATGCCATGGTTTTCTATAAGATGTGGTACAAATGGAATTCTATCTTGGAAGCTGTCAGGTACCCGTGGGAATGCTGTTGGGCGGGGGCAGAAAAACCACACTTGTTGGTTTTATAAGCACAGCTTTGATGTGTCACTGTTTGCTAAGAGCGTATCCCTAAGACTGGTGATTTTTAGTTCAAGGGACAGTATCTGACTCAGCAGTAGATTTCCTCTTTCCTAAATTTAGGATTATCCCCTATGAGGCTTCTCTTACCCTTGCTCTAGGACTCTGCCCTTAATTCTAGCTGGGAGCTGAGCTCCCCAGAAAATTAACCCAAGTCCCAGAATGTTTTGAATGTGGATATTGCTGAAATCTCCAACTGCTTTTCATCTGGCCATCATATTTGCTTCTTTTACTCTTATACAACATTCTTGACCAGGGCCACCACATACAGCTGCACAGACTGCGCACAGTACTCTGGGGGCACCATTCACATCTCAGTACACAACCTGTGCAACTGTTCATGGTCTCCCTGCTGGAGATACTGTCACCTCACCAGGAATTGCGTAGCTTGGCTGTAGAGTGGTGTGAACAAGGAAGAGTCAGGAGTGCAAACCTGGAGGCTGGATTGTCCTTAGAGCTTTCCTTTGTCCCAGCATAAAATAAAAGAAACGGACTGGCTTAAAACAACAGAAATCTATTCTCTGCCAGTTCTGGAGGCCAGAAGTCCAAGATCAAGGTGTCAGCAGGGTTGGTTTCTTCTGGGAGCTCTAGGAAATGATCCTTTCTTGCCTCTTCCAGGTTCTGGTGGCCCTAGATGTCCCATGGTATATGGTTGCATCACTTCAGTCTCTGCCTCTGTCTTCACATGGCCTTTCCCTCTGTGTCTGATTCTCCTATTTTGTCTCTTATACAGACACTTGTCATTAAATGGAGGGTCCACCTGGATAATCCAGCCTGATCTCATCTCAAGATCCTTAACTTGATCACTTCTGCAAAGACCCTTTTCCAAATAAGGTCACATTTACAGGTTCCAGGACATACCTTTTTGGGGGCCACCATAGACTCCAGTACAGCATCATTACCCAAAGAGTAAGAACTCCCACAGCCCCACCGATTAGGAATGACGTACACCCTCATCTCATAGATGAACAGAGGCACAGACAGTCCTTGAAGGAACTTACTCCAGATGGGAAGCCATGAATCCAGAAGGGGTACCAGTAGGTAGAAACAGGGAGGAGAAAAAAGGTTGATTTCCAAACTAAAAAAGAGATGTCTGGGTTGTATCTGTTTGTCTCTGTGGGGGTACTAAGGTGAAATGAAAATACATTATTTTCACATAAAACAGACAGATATGAGCTTTTCAAATTGGATTATCAGGGAAGCCAAGTAAAATGTGAACACATGAAGGACTTGGTGTGTAGAACTGAGCAATTTATATGATATTTGGGAAAGAATAAACCCAAAAGAGGGAGTGTTAATGACAGCTGAAAGTTATGTGGCAACAAAGCTGGAGGGCATGGATGTGACCTTTCTGGGGGGTAGCCTCGAGGTGAGGGTATTGCTGGGCCAGGCAGTGGGGGTGAGCCTGCTGGCAGGGTGGCATAGGCGAGGGAAGCAAGTGGGCTTGTAGGACTATGATAGCTCCAAAGAAGTTCATGGAACCCACTGGCCTCACAGATCCCTGAGTGGGAGCCAATAGGCCTCTCCCCAACCCCCATTCAGTCTAAAGGAAGGCTTCCCTCCCTGCCACAGACTTCAGACTACACCCTCTGGCTCCTGTATGAGTGGACCCTCATCTTTGGCCCTGTTTTTTCCCCCCTTCAGTCTGTTAATGATGTCATTATCATTGCTTAACCTACATTGTCCTGAATCCCTTTACTGGACACTTGTGCAAGTGCTAACATCACCCCCAATTTACACAGAAGGGAGCCAAGTGTGAAGTATCCCCCAGTTTTGAAAAGGACCTTTTTTGCTTTTGTATCCACTCCCTGTACTACCACATTTCTCTTCAGAGTTTTTAAGTTGCGTCCACCCCATCCTTGTGGCCCCTCTCACAGATTCCACCAGTCCTCCTGGATCCTCCTGTCTCCTCATGCCGCATCCATGGTTTACCAATCCTGGGGCTTGTGCCCCCTGCTCTGGGGTCACACCACCACCATGGCCCATGCCTTTCCAGGGCCAGGTCTCCTAGTCCTCTATCTGGATGGTTCCATCAGCCTCCTGCCTGCCCCAGTGTTCCACACACTTCCCCCTGCACGGAGCAGCCAGAAGGACCTGCTTAAAAATGCACAGAACCAGCTCTGCCAGGACCTCCCATGTTACCCACTCCTCCCAGGTCATGGCTGAGCCCCTGAGCTTGTCATTCTGTGGTTTGTTCCACTCAAACCACAACCCTGCCCTTTCGCTCCCCTCCCCACCCTTGCAGCCATGGCCCCATAAGGTTTTCTCCATAGCCATACTCACTTCCTTGAGTGTGCCTTGGGGCCTCCAGCATCCTCTCTTGCTGTCCCCTCTTCACTTAGCCTTTCTCATTCTTTGGGCCTGGGTTACCTTCCCAGGAAGCCTTCCGACCCTCCCAGCCTGATGGCCCTGACTAGATGTCTCTCCTGGATGTGCCCACAGCGCCCCCTGCTGACTGGTATGGAGATCATGAGGAAGGATTGGGCTTGGTGGTTTGTTTCTGCATCTGTGACTGCTTCCCTGTTCACTCTCTGGACTGTCAGCCTGTGGGAAGACTGTGTGTGCTTCATGTGTTATGTACCTGGTACCTACACTGGGTGGGAATCAGAAGGAATCCCATGGATGTGGGGTGGCTAAAACCACTGTGAAGCTGGGGGCTGGGACTTCCTGCCCAGGGTGGCCTCAACTATCACTGCGTGGAGGTCAGGAAAAGCAGAGCAGAAACCACTCTGCACGGGGTGCACCAGCAAGCCCCCCAAGGGATGGTGTGTGGCTACTAGGAGGGTCTCTCCCCAATGTGGCCCTCAGGGGCTTCCAGCCTTTTCTGCCATCAAAAGGGCTCAGGTTTTGGGGACCTTTTGCTTCCCGTCTCTGCCTTCAGTGCCAAGGGCCAGCGTGTTTCACCAAAAGCCCGTGTGCTTTGTTGCCGGGGGCTGAGTTCTTGCTCCAGGGTCCTAAGTTTTGTGTCTTGCCTTCAGATGCAGCAGAAGGTCAAGGTAACAATGTACTTTGACTTACTTGTTTTTCTCTTCTGCTTTGGCCTCAATGCCTCATTGTCTTCCCCCCTCCCCCCACCATCCTGCTGCTCTTGCTCCTTCTCACCGCTCTCCACCGCTCTTCCTTGGCACTTTCCAACTTGGCTGCAACCACATCATCTTTAGCTTTCCCTGATACACACGGGAGGGTGCCACCTGCCAGACTTTCTGTCCCTAGGCTGGGTTCAGGGATGTGTGGGAGGGAGTGAAGGTCCTATGTAGGATTCAGATGCCCCCTGGTGGTCATCCCTGAGGAGCAAACCAGATGGCTGCCCACAGGTAAAAGCCAGTGCAGTGCATGCCAGGGTGGCAGCTGGACAGTGATCAGAGGTCAAGGAGTCTCCCATCCCCTGCCCATCAGCTGGGGATAGCTTTTCCCAGCTCCATCACCTACCCTGTCCCATATGGGGGCTAGCCACACCTGCTGACAGATGCCCACATTTTTACTGGACCCATCTGGTATCGCCTTGAGCCAGCAAGCATCAGGGCATACAGGCATACTTTTCTAGGCAAGGAGCCTGAATGCAGCCTAGGAGGGTGGAGTGACTTACACTGGTGCCTACTCATTTGGTTGGTTGGTTGTAACCATGATCCAGTGTTCCTGCAGGCCCAGAGCTCTGATGAGATTTCCAGTCTCTTGCCCATCTAAGGATAAGACAGGGGCTCTTGACTCTCCTCAGGCAGCAGGGGTTGGGTCCACTCTGGGTCCTGAGTAATGGCCCTTATGTCCAGCATGGTGCTGCTCAGTGGCCAGAGCGCTGGCATGCAGAGCATGCTTTGTAGAGTCCCCAAGTCCCTCTCGAAAGTAGGTGGGAGAAAGCCAAATAACTAGACCAGAGAAGCTGTTGCTGGGCCCTAGCACCTGTATGTGGCAGGGCCAGTGCCATTCCCACTGCCTAGAGGATCTGGTTGGCCTCTCCATGCAGGTGTTGCCGGGAAGGCTGTACACTAGCAGGAGGCTTTGCAGGCATCTCCAAAGTGAGCTCCACTCAGCTATCTGCCCCTCTACTCAGCATCCATCGGTTACTCATGCAGTGCTTGGCTCCCTCTCTGCCTTCCTGGCCCCTGGCCCAGCATATGGACCCATGGGTGACACTGAGCCCTGCTATTGGGTGCCCCCTCTGCTGAGCGGAGCTGCTGTCTGGCCCACAATCTACATGCGGTGCCACCTGCCCTATGCGGACGGGGTTTGTCAGGGGCCTTTGCCATGTGATATCATTTCTGAGGATGATGATGAGAATTGGGCAGGCAGCACACTCCCAGCCAGCCACTCTGCCTAGATGAAGACATGTATGTGGCTCAGGGTGCAGGGTCCGAGTCTGTGAAGGGAGTTGGAGGACTTAGACGGGAGTGCTTGATCATGGTGGGAGACCCTTTGGTTCAGTTGCTAACTCTGCCCTTTGCCCTTTGCAGAGGGTCTCAATGCAGACTACGTGAAGGGAGAGAACCTAGAAGCTGTTGTGTGTGAAGAACCTCAAGGTAAAGACTTTTTGGTCAGTGTCCCTTGCCAAAGGTCCCCTAGTTGGTGAGCCCAGCACTGTGCTAGGGAAGCAGGAAGTGCAGAGGTGTCTGTTTCTAGAATATCCAGGCAGAACAAGGGCTGCAGTGGCCTAGAGGTCCCTGCACTCAGCCCCTGATCAGATGGCCATCAGGGAGAGTGGGACCACAGCCAGGGCCAGCTGATGCTGTGTTGAGGACTTCGGTGCACTATTGGGGCTCGGGCTGTGCTCCTGAGTTATCTGAGCATGAGCCCCAGGCCCCTGTACTCCCTACAATGAAAATAGATGACTCCAGACAAATTCTCATAGAGCCCTGGGGAATATTTTACCCTAGACACATAAACTTTCAATTTGAAAATTGCCAAAGGCAAGAGGGAACTTTGTTAAAACATAGACCCTATTATTGGAACCCGTCTCCCTCCCTTCCTCCCTCCCTCCCTTCCTCCCTCCCTCTCTCCCTCCCTTTTTCCCTCCCCCTCCCTCATTTCCTCCCTTTCTCCCTCTACCCTCCTTTCCCCCCTCTCCCTCCCTCCTTCCCTCCTTCCCTGTCTCCTTCATGGTCATGAAGCCCTTTCTGGGTGCAGGAGCCATCAGCAATGGAGGCTGCATAAGGTCAAGCTGCTGGCCTAGAGGGCCAATTTCTCAGGGTAGATACCACCTGTGGCTCTAGAATTTGAGTGGGGTGGTCAGGAAAGGCTGTTTTCCTCAGTAGAGGCTGGGTAGGCATCTTGTGGCTATATTAGAGGGCAGCAGCAGTGGGGGTGCACAGCGTGCCCCATGCCCTTGCTTAGGATGGGTACTTGACAGTACTGCACTGAATGGATTAAAGAGCCCTGACTTAAAACATGGGAAAACTGGCTCGACAGCAGCATTCACTATAAGCATTTTTAAAACTCTTAGCCAACATTGTGTGAGCACGTTCTGTAGACCAGGTACTGTGTCGAGTGCTTTATTTAAAATCCGCCCAGCAACCCCATCAGAAGCATTCCCGTTACAGATGAGGAAATGGGTTGCCCTGACTGGGGACAGAGTGGGCACTAGAGGGGAGTTTGGCCAGGAGGGGCTGTGCTGCCCCAGCCCCTGAACAGGACAGACAGGGAACCAGCTCGCTGTGTCCAGCAGGGGCTGAATTGTGTATTTGCACCTTCTGTGCAGCGTGGAAATGAATCCCTTCTAACGGGTGTTTTCTCTTCCCAGTGAAATGCTTAGAACTGCCACCACAGTCCGCGGAGCCACTGCAGCCCCAGCCGCCTCGGATCTGAGGGTCCCTTGCAGCAGCCGCTCACAGTGGTCTTGCCACTGAGGACCAAGATCCTTATTTCATTTGGACCCGCAGCTGCTGTACTGTTCCTTTGATATCATTGGCTTCTCGTTGTTCTTAAGTTTTCTGGATGAGCTCTTGGTGTTTGTGAGTTTGGTTTCTGTGCCCTGCAGACAGGATGGTGGTGCCCTCCCTGCCACAGATACCCTGAAATCCAGCCGTGGGAGCTGCTGGGTCACCCACTCCCCGAAACTAGACAATCCCAGGCCTTAGTGAGCTGGGGAGGGGGACCAAGCTGAGGGAGGCCAAGAGGACACTTGTGCTTAGGGGACAAGATACTGACCACAGGGTAGTGTGGTTCCTGACCCACTGGCAGGTTTCTGCCAAAAGGCAGCCCTAGTGTGACCTCAGAGAACAATCAGGGGGCCCAGCTAACATACGGTGCTTAGAGCCCCTGCAAGGAACGAATTAGTGAACACCAGGTAACACTGGGCACACACGACACCCAGGGTGGAGGTGGGGAGTCATTTCTGTCCTTTCCAATTCCAGCTTTGACACTCACTGCTGGGCTTCCAGAGAGCTGGTCCATGTGGAGACTTTACATTTTACATTTATTTAATTGCAAAAATGCATGCCATGCTAGTCCTGCCCTCAGAGTTTAGGAATTTTCTAGACAAGTACAAGCTGTGACTCTCAAGTCTAATTCCCATCTGATTCCATAGGGGACTGGATGTGGTCTCCAGGCTGACATGATTAGTTTTTAGGAATCATTTATGTACTAGAAATGAATTCATCCCCCTTCCTCTTGTGTTCTTATTTGGTAGCAAAAGATACAGACATCAAGAATGAGTATCAAAGCCAGAAGCATGCTTGTTGTTTGCTTAGAAATATATTTGAGGGGAAGGGGAGGGGAGGGGAGAAGAGGGAAGGGATGTTTGCTTGGTTTAGTGACGTATGCCTGCCTTGGCAAGTTTATAGATATACTGTCTGGCCTGTTGATGATGAGCACTGGGGGCCTGCTCACTGTGGGAAACACCAGAACCCAGGGACTGGCTCCTCACTTGACCTGGCACTATCTTATTGGGGCTGGAGCAGAGCTGACTTCCTGGAATGTTCTCTTTGGCCCACATGTGGTCCTGTTTCTGGGAGCTCTGCTGTCAGAGGCTGAGCTAGAGTATAGAGTCACTGTCTACTGATAATAAGTTTGGAGCGTCAAAAGTCAATCCCTGAGAACATAACGAAGGTCAGCAGGAAGATAGGCTCCTATTTACACAAGTCCATGTGCCTCTGCCCTGCACAGGAGGCCCCACCAGTCTCCCAGGCTCTGTGTTAGCTCCTTGTCTACTGAGCTGGGAGAGCCTACTCCAACTTAAGGAAACAGTTGAAATCTGAACAGACCCCATAGGTTATCTAATGCATGCCTCATGTGTTCATTTATGCACTTGTTTTAAAAACATACTCCATTGTGTGATGGTAATCAGTCCAGTTGGATTGTGTGGCTCAGTGCTGCCCTTCGGATCCATTCCCAATGCAGGCCTGCAGGTCCTAAAATGCCTTCTGTGTGGAGGTACCTCCCAGTCAGGCCAGGGGTATGTGTCTTTGAGGGGGCGTGGAGCACTGAGGACACTGGAGGAAGGAAAATGTGGCCTCCCCATGTTCCAAGAGATTGAGCAGGGGAGGCAGTGCTTGCAAGGTATGCCTGTTTCTAACACCTCCCAGCCCTCACTAGCCAGATTGTTGTCAACTTTGCTCGGCTTCCCCATCCCAACAATGACAAGAACTGATGGCCTGAATCCCTGGCCAGTGCTGGGCTGGAGGCAGCTATGAAGGATTTTTGCATCTATGGCTTGTTGCTACGTAGATAGGTTGACCTCAGGACCCAGGGACAGCCAGTGTCCTAAGGACAGGAGTCAGAGAGGGATTGTGTTAGGATGTCTGAGCACCAAGGCCCTCCTGAGGCCTTTAATGGGGAAAAAAGGGCCAGCGTATTTAATCACATGCTGGGAACTGTGGACATTTTATAGAGAAGTCAGTCACAGCAGTGAGTAGGATGAGGAGTGATGTGGCCTGTGTGGCCCCTGGCATGGCGAGGATTGGCACTGGAATTAGTTGGGTTTCTCCCCTTAGCTTTAACCTGAGGCTTGTGATGGCAAAGAACCTGCACCCCTCCATCTGGGATGAGAAGTCAACACGCTCTGTAAAGCCACATTCTGAGCAGCACTGACTTCAGTTGCCAAACCCATTTTGTTCCTCCCTAGCTCTCGGGGTGCCTTCTGCAGAATGAGTGCTCAAACCTGCTGCTAGTGGCTGGCCAAGCCTGGAAAGTCACTCAGCCACCCATTTGCAGAGCTGTCAACCCAGGTGGAGTACTGATACCTGCAGAAGCCTATGGGGCTTTTGTAACTATGTGATTATCTGAAAATTGCATTGGCTGGTGTGGGCTTCTCTCAGATGATAAGGGAGATAAAGTGAGTGAATTAGAAGGGCCAGTTGAAAAGAGCCAATCTGTATCAGCTTAACGTGGTGGGCAGGTTGGGCAGCGGGGGTGGGGGTGGGGGCAGAGCTGGCTCAGTGTTATTAACAGCACGTGGAGGAAGGAGACATGGCAGTTTTGTGGGGTGGAATACCCTCTCAGGTCAGACCCATAGAACAGTGCCAGGCCACTGCCTTGGCTACTTGGGTTGGGAGTTAGTATCAGTTCTCTGAGGAAGAAGAAATAGAGACTGATCAAGACCCCAGTACTTTTTATGTGCTTGTATTTAAGAGTGAATTGTAAACTGTCTCGTCTTTACATTAAACAAAATGGAACCTAAGAGATCATTGCATTGTGGTGGCGTTCAAGACACTTCCTTTGTCAGGTGATGCTGTTTTTTCCCCCTAATTATGATATGGAGCTGACCTCCTCCACACCCTCCCCAGCCAAAGGTATTTCTTTGGAAGGAGAGAGGTAGGTTAGGGGTGGCCCCACTCAGGGTATAAGAAGCTAAGGCCTAGAGCTGTACAGTGACGTGCCTGATGTTCCAGGGTGTGTGAGGGGCAAGGGGTGGCGGGAGGGCAAAGGCTCCAGACTCCTGACTCCCAAGCCCACTGCTTTGCCTTCTTCAATGAAAGGCAATATTGAGGGTGGCTGTGAGGTCTGTGCAGTGGTTTCAGCCAGAGAAACTGAGCAAGGAGGAGGGCCCTGCACCCCATCACTCATTGCTGCTCTGTGTGGTATGGCCTATTTGGGATAAAGTGTGCTCTTGTCATGACCCCACAGCTTGGCTTACAGAGTGAAAAGACAGCCTGACATTTCAGCATGAGCAAGATCCGGTGGACACTAGGAGAGCTTCCACATTGAGGTGGGTGACATTTTTGTTCTAGTAGTAAAACAGCACTAAGTCTTCAAACCCAAACCCACCCAGTGACTTTTCAGTGCAGAGGTTCTGCATGGCCAACTGGGGTCTCACACAGTGGCCCTCCCAGCATTGCCACTCAGCTGTCACTGCTGAGGACTACAGCTACAGTGACTGCTCCATGGAGAGGGACAGGGATCGAGGACTTTTTAAGAAGGGTGAGCCTCAGGGGTACCATGGTTTCATCCAAGCCCTTACAGCCCTCCAGAAGGCCAGCATTCCTTATGTAGACTTGGGGTGGGGACTCTGGGGCTTCTCAGAAGTGCACCCAGTTTTAGGCTCCAGGACTCATGGCCTGGAAAGACAGCTCTGACTCCTCAGAGCTGCATCTGGTTCTCAGGTGTCTCCAGTCCTTTCCTTTGTCCTTAACATTTTTTCAAGGTTAAGGTCAAGAGGCATTTCAGATTTTTAAATCACAGTACTTACCCATTTCAGCCAAAACACTGAAGACTTAAGATAAATTGCATTTATGATTTAGTAAATGAATTCAGTTATTTAAAGGCACATAATAAAATAACATGGATTGAATGTTTACCATTACTAATTTCCCCCGAGGGGGGGAAAATCTACCCAAACACTTAAAAAAAAGAAACCACAGAGCAAAGATATTATCATTTTAATTACAGATTGTAATATAGTGCATCAGGTGAGGCAAATACGATACTGTACCAGTTTTAAAAATCTGCACCGTAAAGGTTTTACATTCTAGTACACTTAAATAAAACCGAAAAAAAGAACTGCTTAGGTAACAAAACTATACTTCAAATTATTTTAGAAATAGTTTTGTGCTAGGAACATATAAAGGAGAATGATCTCGATTGCTGCTTTCAAATCGAATGGGAGTTTCAAGGGCTCCTCCTAGGGCCCCACATGCAGAGGAGGGTGCGACAGCCCAGCCTAGGCCCCCACCCTGCCCAGCACCACGCTAGCTGACCTGGGCAAGAATAAGCCCACTCTGCTGCTCTGGTTCTGTCAGAAGCCTCATCCAGTCCCCACCAAGTTTAATAGTCTTAGTGCAGCTGGGGATTAAAGGATATTTGTAGGGAACAAAAAAAGGGAATGTCTCCATTTAGGAAGAAAACAGTGTATCAATGAATTAATCCAGTTCATCCATTTGTAAATAAGCTTTCAGGTATGTTGGGAGCATAAATAAAAAGCTAATATAAATTGAACTATGATTTAGAAACAAATCCCCAGCTGATAAAAATGGAGAATTCATTTTAGGTAATCAAATTACTTGGAAGAAGTACTTCTGATACCTTACAAGTACCAGATAATTTTCTTTAAGAATCAGAAAGTTCCAAGTTGAAAAAACATCTATTCTCTTAACTATTTGTAAAAAAATCTTTTTTAAGAATATATTTTCAAAAATAAGGTCAATATGTAAGACTGTGCATGGCGTCCACTAATTAAACAAACTAGATATTCCAATGCAGTTGTACTCAGCTCTAACCCTATGGGCTTCTGAGGCTCCCTGACTCCAAAGGCAAGCTTAACTCCTGCAGTGATGGGGGTCCCAGTGATTGGCAGAAATGGGCAGGGCAGGGGGAGGGTTTGGCCTGCTGGAGCGGGTACAAGATTCTGTGACACCACACAGAGGAACTCAGCTCTAGCACTAGTGGATGGACCAGCTGATGGTAAATTAGTTCCTGCCCACAATGACAGAGTCCCAGAACCCAAATTCAGGAGGGAAGGCTCAAACCTGGGAAGAGAGGCCTGGCCGGAGAAGGTTGGCTCTGAGATGAGAAAACCCAGGGAAGTGCGTGTTATGCTTTTGGCAACTGAAGCCACAGCTCAGTGGTTGCTTTAAAATACTGACATGAAGTCATATGAATAAACTGAATTAAAGAGATCTTCAGACAGGCAGATAACAGGTGAGAGCGGACTCAGAAGCAGGAGGCTGCAAGGTCAGACAGGCCAGGAGCTATGGACAGCTCTGTGAAGGAGCCCACGGGGAGGCCAGCGCAGAGCTGCCAGAGTCCTCCCCCTCTGCAAAGTCATCCCGAGGGAAACTGCTGCTATTGCCATCAGTGGCCTAGGCCACCTCAGGGAAACTGCTGCTATTGCCATCAGTGGCCTAGGCCACCTCAGGAGGCAAGTACCAAAGTTAGGTGAGGCTAGAACACAATGCCTTTTAAACAACAGTATTCAAGTCGCGTTTTAAATGTACCACATAAAAGTTATCATGAGCTGTTTTTGAAAAGAATTTCTCACAGTCCAGTTAGCAGATACCTCCTGGGGTGACTAGTATAAACATAAAAAAGGACATAGGAAAATAAATGCATATTTCTCTTTTTAAAAAATACCTTACATGTACACAGCAGTAATTGGTATAGGGGCCCCCTTGCAAGAACTCTAGAACAGAGGGCAATGGTCTGTTTTTTCCCCAAAATAGTTAACTTTAAAACAGTCAAGTTGTAGCAAGGAGCTGAAAGAAGCCCGGGGCTGGCAACATGGTCTCTAAGTAAATGGTGTTTGTTTTAATGAAGGAAAGAAATGCTATGAGACTTTCTTGAACCTAAGCACTATGTTCCATTCACTATGGCTTCTCCCAAGCGCCTGGGCCAGTCACAGGGTCAATGGGACAGACAGCCACCCCTGAGAAACCCAACAGGAGGGAAATGGGATGTTCAGAAAACAAAAAAGTATAGACGACAGTGGGAGCTGGCACCTAGCCACACACAGGGTCGCTGGTTAGAAGTGCTGTCCAGATGTGGAGGGCACTGGGCCTAATCCTAAAAGACAAGATCACAATGTATAGCCGGAACAGGTCGCAGGACCCTTGCCTGAGTCACCTGGGAAAGCAGTGGAGCCGCAGGATGGCCTTGATGGCTGGACTCACCGGAACTACTGTCTCTGCAGCATCAGACTGAGGTGTGGACGGGTGTGACTGAGTGGGAAGGCGAGGAACCCCGCTCAGATGGGGATGAGGCTCGAGTGGCCACCTCCCGCTGCAGGTCCTCCACCCTCTTCTGCAGCTCCGCCCTCACAGCCAGCAGCTCCTTGAGATTTTGGTGAATTGGCATCTGGGGGCAAGCAGGACACAGCTGCGTTAGGCACTCATGGGCACTTTCAGCATGCAGATGCTTCTAACTGCAGGATGAGTTCACAACCAAGATGCCCATGTGTCCTCATGCTAAGCTACAGGGACTCTCTACCCAGGAGCCAGAGGTTCCAGCTAACCCCGTGGGGATGCTTTTGTCACCCTGTACTCCCCTGCCAGCTTGGCCAAATTCCCAGAGAACACAAGCAGGCTCAGGTGAAACCTCAACCTGCGCATCAGGCAAGGCCACAGGTACTGACTGGTCATAAAATGCTACTGGCTTCTGCCCCTCGCATGCATACATACCTTCATTACCTCTGAATTTTTACAATTTTATAAATAGCTCTACTGACTAAAAATGCTTCTGTTAAATCAGCACTTTCTACAACTTGAAGTTTCATTCATTTTCATTGATTGGAATAGGAGCTAGCAGAAGCCCCTGGAGAGGGCAGTGCCAGCAGAGGGGAGTCCCCTGGGGACACTGCCTCTTCCCTCCCTCCTTCCTTCCATACAGCTAGGCACAACCACTTAACACCCTCTAATGCAGCGGTTCTCAACCTGTGGATCGCAAACAATGAAAATACTTCCTGCATATCAGATATTTACATTACAATTCATAACGGTAGCAAAATTACAGTTATGAAGTAGCAACGAAAATAATTTTATGGTTGGGGGTCACCACAACATGAGAAACTGTATTAAAGGGTCGCAGCATTAGGAAGGTTGAGAACCACTGCAATGGCCTCTTCGTGCCACCCTAAGGGTAACAGCCTGGCCTTGTCCTCAAGGCCCTGTGTAATCTGATCCCAGCCTGCCTCTCCTGCTCACCTCTCACCAGGTCCAGCATTCCAGAACCTTCCAGGTATTGGAAGCATGTGCTGTCCCTTCTGCCTGGGGTACTCTTCCCCCAGCCTTTTCACACACGTGCTTGCTTCAGCCCACAGGGACCAGTGTAAATAGCACATGCTCTGGGGGTGGGGGGACACTTTTGGACTCTCCACTCCTACCAGGCCTGTCTATTTCATCATTTACCTCCACCAAAGACTGAACTGTCCCATTAGGGAGGCCAATGATGATGAGCCTGACTAGAAGAAAGAAGGAAGGTGGAAGACAGATGAGAGGGTCAGAGATCAGAGAAGGGGGAAACAGATGAGAAAGGGACAGACGAGAGGGAGGGGCAGAGACATGAGAGAAAGAGGAAGAGAGAAACAGAGACAAGGGGGTGACAGTGATGAGAGGGAAAGAGAGGGACAGGCAGAAAACGAAAGCGGGACAGAGATGTGAGTGAGCGAGCCAGAGAAGAAAGGAAGTGAGATGAAAAAGAGGGCAGCCAGGTGCCCCCATCATAGCACGGTGGCTTGGTGACCAGCACGGAAGAGGCCGAGAACCAACTCCTGACTTTGGCAGGAAGAAGGGAGCAACAAGGCCCAGCCCTACCACCCATCAAGGTAGGAATTCATTTTACACTTGTACACCCACAAGGTCTTAGCGAGGCTAAGGGCCTTGCCCCACATCAGGCATCAGAGACAATCACCGCCAGAAATAGGATTTGGCCCTGGCTGCTTGGGGGCAGCCTTTCCTTCCATAACTGGCTGCACCAGGAGGCCTTGTGTGACTGACTTTGGCCACTAGGGGATGAGTGGCTCAAGGAGCAGGCCACTCCAAAGAGGAAAGGAGAACAGATTTTGGAACTGTGCTTGTGAGGAAGCTTTCTGGAGGCCAGATGATTGCTAACTGATATCATGGCACTCTGCACAGATGCCACAGAGCTAAGGACAGATGCTCGCTGGTACAGGGATAAACTTTACTGAACATTTAAAATGAGTTACTAATGGCTTACTGGCCACAAGTGAAATTAAAAAATCTGTATTTAAAACATTGACCACTGACCAATGTATACTAAATGTATACTATTTGTTTTCATGGAGTAAAGAGTTGAGACTGTCTCTCCAGCTTCAGATGTTCTTCAATAAAATACTTTACAACTCTTAGAAGTTAGCATTTTTGCTACTCAAAGCACACACTACTAAACCCAGAACCCGTTTGGTATGTAGAAATGTGCTCTGGCTGCCTTAGTGCTGAGATCCCCTCACACCAGTGTGGACATGTGTGCTTCCCTTGCTACTCTGCGCTGTAACATAGGAAGCGGCTAGTAGTCCCTTGCACCACATTAGAAATCTGCATGAGACACAGTAACAGCAGCTGGGCCCTCATATAGTAAATGGAGGGGAGTTTCAAGTAAGGGAAGGGTTCTAAAGAAGGTTCTGAGACCACCAGCTATTGCTACCATGAGAGGCAGAGTAGGGGGTGACTCAGCGGCAGCCTGTGGGGCATGGAGTCCATCAGCCTGGGAGGAGGGGTGGCAGAGGCACAGGTGCAGGGGAACCTGAGGCCTGGTTCTAGGACCTGCTTGGACAGAAGGACAAGTACTGGGCTGAGCGGGCCCTGATCACGGAGTTCTGGAAAATAGGCCTCAGGTCTTAAGGGTGGCATGGCTGACTCAGAGGTTCCAGAGTTGGAAAGGGTTTCTGTAGCTAAAGCTTCGTGGAACAGATGGAATGACACAGGAAAAGAAGAAGCAAGTGATGAGCACCTTGGGCTGTGGTGTGAGAGAAAAAGGGAGCTGGTCAGGAGATGAAAAGCAGTGCCTTGGGCAGCAATTTGCACCTGTCAAACAGAACCTGGAGCTAAGTCTACAGTGAGTGACTTTTCCAGTAGGGTGGGAAGGTTAGTGAAGTGACAGTACCTTCGAAGTTCAAGTGCCAAGCCAACTGAAAAGGGAAATGAACAGTTTAGTCTTCCCCAAGGTTAGTGGGGCTTGGGATTGTTATAGGTGGAATCGTATCCTATCCCCTCATTCATATGTGAAAGTTCTAACCCCCATACCACAGGTTGTGACTATATTTGGAGAAGTGTTTTTTATAGAGTTGATCAAGTCAAAGTGAAATCATTAAAGTTGTCCCTAATCCAATATGACTGGTGTTCTTATAAAAAGGGGAAATTTGGACACAAACACACATAAAGGGAAGGTGGTGGCCATCTACAAGACAAGGAGATAGGCCTGGAGCAGATCATTCCCTCATGGGCCTCAGAAAGAACCAACCCAGCTGACACCATTCATCTTGTCCTTCTAGCCTCCAGATGTGGGAGACAACACATTTTTATTGTGTGAGCCACCCAGTCTGTGGTACTTTGCTATGGCAGCTCTAGCAGATTAAGACAGATGAAATGTGCCTGGAGAGACTGAAGACACTGAATGAGGGAAGAATTGAGAAGGAAGAGGGCAGAGAGGAAAGGCAGATTTGTGTATCTGTGGCCAACAAAAGCGATGCTGTTAAGCAAGGCCCTGGAAACATACTCCAGGTGAACTGCCAGGAAATCCTAACAATATTTAACTTTAATAAACAACTTCAGCAGAAAGCCTGTCCACGGAGGTGAGGGCTGCCTCCAACAGTATGTTCCCCACCTAGCACCAACCATGCCCTGGCCACCCATGTGGAGGAGATTGAGGGTGGGGCAGGACTGTGTAGAGCAAAGGTTTGGGGAAGCACCATGGGGACCCTAACTGGTAATGTCTGAACCACAGCTCAAACTCAGCCCCTGAAGACCAAGGGTGACCACAGCCGGGCTGCCTGGTCTTGATGTGCACTGTTCTCTATTTTTTTAATCTCAGAAAATATCAGTGAAAAAGTGTGGCAGGAGAGGGAAACTTTACCCCTTCTTCAAGGGGCACTGTTCTGCAGCTCAGCACAGGCCCCCTTTCTGCTGTGCTACTAGAATCTAGAAACAAACCACGATGCATTTTTCAAATACCCTTCCACTGACTCCCCATATGGTACCCTGCATAATTGGTACTGCTACCCCCATAACACCTCTGAGTCAAGTTCCTGTAAAAGCTGAGTCAAACTTGGTAGCTAATAATACTTCATCTATGTACCATCAGCATAAGACAGAGGTGCTAAGATTTTTAACTCTAACACAGCAAATGGCATCTGGGTTGGTTTGTGAAAGGAACCTTCTGGAACATGACTGTAAAGGGTTGAACCCTGATAGTCAAGGGCAGAGGGCCTTCAGTATAATGTGCTTACACCTAGCATGCACCCATTTCTGAAATACCATCTTTACTTGAACAGAAAGACATGCTCTTTTGAAAAGAAGAAAAACAAAAAGATACCTGAGGCCTCATTCGTGGATTCCATCGCACGTAATAGTTTACCCATAATTCCAAATGACTCATACTAGCAACAGGATATAAGACGTGGTTTTCATAATTCACAAAGAAGGGATTAGAAAATTCATCGATTTGACTATTGATATAAGACCATAAGGATATAGTCTTCGTATATATATCCTGAAAAACAAAAAAGGAATACATTGAAATAAATTCAGCTTTTCTTCACATCCTTAAGAATTTGTATTACATAAAGAAAAGGACTTGCATAACAAATGAATTCAATTTTTTATTTGAATTCAATTTACTAAGCCCCACACCCATCCCTCTGTCATGCATCACCTCATGCTAGGGATGACACGGAAACACACACTGATTACTGTCCTGGAAAAATGGATTGCTGAGTTAACATCTGGCAACTGCATCTGTGTGAAGGCGGAATGAGAACTTTCTAACAGCCATGGAATGATGGGGCTCATCCATAGCAAATACATTTTTAATTCCAGTTTGCAGTTTGTTTTTTGACTCTTAATATTAATGACTGTGGGTAGAATTTACAGATAAGATTCCTTTCATTGGGAAACCATGGCTATCTTGTGCAAAACACACCAGGGTTGCAGGCTGGAGAAGCTTTATATAGAGAGGTCAATATATCATTAAATTATATCTCCCCACCACCTGATTTTGTGGTACATGGTTTAGAAATGTTATAATCATTTACATTGCTCATGTTTATAAATGCTATCATTTACACTGCTCATCTGAATGAGGATATCCTGGTGGGGCAGGTAAATATTAATCATGGATCAAGCCCAGTGACAAAATAAAAACAAGAAAATGATGAGGCCAAGAGTATTTTCTACCATTCTGCTCTTTCCAAGACAGCTGACTTCCTCACAAGCTATCCAGACTCAGAAAATTCAATTCGGACCTTTTCATTACTTTATAAGAGAAACACCAGCATAATTCAAGGGACCCTGAATAGCCAAAACAATTTTGAAAAAGAACAAATTTGGAGGTCTCACATTTGCCAATTTGAAAACTTATTACGAAGGTACAGTAATCAATACAGGTGGTAGTGGCATTGCATGGATATAAATGTGGATCAATGGAATAGAAAAGAATACAGAAACAAATCCTCACATTTACAGTCAACTGACTTTCAATAAGAGTGCCAAGAAAATAGGGGAAAGATGATGGTCTTCTCAACAAATGGTGATGGGATAACTAGATAACCACATGCAAAAGAATGACATTGGACCCTTACTACACACTGATGGGAAGTGATTGCTAATGGTATAGGATTTCTTTTGAAGGTGACAAAAATTTTATGAAAAATGGTGATGGTTGCACACTCATTATACTAAAAACCACTGAACTGTACACTTAAAGGGTGAATTTATATCTCAAGAGAGCTGTTTTTTTTAGAGTACATTTTAGCAAAAAAAAAAAAGCGGGGGGGGGGCTACACCTATGTCCCTCTCCATTCAGTCCCCCTTCTACAGTAGCACTTAATGGGAAAGGCACTTGAGCAACTTGGAAAGCAATGGACAGGATATAATGCACTTACCTCTTTGAACCGCTGCTGTTCACAATTGCACAAGAAAGTCCCAAAGAGACAGCTATAAAGGTGATCCAAGATTGTAATCAAGAATAGCTCATTAAATTCAAACGCTGAAGGAAACTTAAATGGAGAGGGAAATAAGGTTAAAGGTCAATGTCTAAAACAGATTGGTACCAATATTTTTGTGAAAAGACAGCTGACACATAACTATCTACAGTTTCAAGTCCAAGCTTATAGATCTGGCTGAACTGGAAGCAATAAAAATTGTACCTTCAATGCCTAAAAAGCTTATGGAGCCCTGGCTGGTGTGGCTCAGTTGGTTGGGCATCCTCCCATGCACCAATGGGTTGCTGGTTTGATTCCTGGTCAGAGCACATGCCTGAGTTGTGGGCTCAACCCCCTGGGGGGTAGGGGGTGTGCAGGAGGTATCTGATCAATATTGCATTTTCACATCCATGATTCTCTCCCCCACTACCTTCCCCTCTCTCTAAAAATCAATTAAAAATCTAAAAAAAAACAAAACAAAACTCAAGGGGCTCCCATTTCTCCATGATGGTAGAAGTTCATATTCACTCTTCTGTCAGAAATAACTAGAAAGCTGGACAAGATATATGAAACATCTGTTTTCAGAAATTAGCACCAGACAGCATGGGACTGTGACCCCCAAGAGAAAGGAAACAGGGAGATGAGCCCTACTATTGTCTCAGGTTTCCACCTAGAGGTACATTCTGGGCCATGGAGAAGGGGGAGGGGAGGGATTACAGGCACAGCATATATCAGAAGTGACTCAAGGAAAAATGGAAAGTCTATATGTATTAAAAAAACAACTCATAATTTAAAACCTTCCCATGGAGAAAACGCCTTGCACACACACCCCCGCCACCAAATGCAAACCAATATATAAGCAATTGAACCTGGCAATACATAAAAAGGGTAGCAATACATGTGGGGTTGATTTCAGGAAGGAAAGGTTGGTTTAACATTTGAAAATCAATAATGTTACAAAAAAATCAATTAGTGAAATTCACCATATTAACAGAGTGAGGAAGAAAATCACATGATCACCTCAACTGTTTTAGCTAATTTTTTTTCTATATATTTTTATTGACTTCAGAGAAAAAGGGAGAGGGAGCAAGAGATAGACACATCAATGATGAGAGAGAATCATTGATTGACTGCCTCCTGCACGCCCCCCAACTGGGGATCGAGCCTGCAACCCAACCTGGGCACGTGTGTGTGCCCTCAACCAGAATTGAACCTGGGACACTTTAGTCTCCAGGCCAACGCTCTATCCACTGAGCCAAATCAGCTAGGGCTGTTTTAGCTAATTCTTAATGGGATTTTGGAGAATTCTAACAAAGACTATTCCTTTGCTAGGAGATTCTAACTAGTAGCTGGCATTTAGTAGCTACGAGAAGGCAACCTGGAAATGATAATAATGATTCTAGTAACAGGCATGTACGGGGGGGGGGGGGTCCTACCCTGTGCCAGAATTCTAATTTTAAAACAAAGTGCCCTACGATAGAGGACTGGATAAAGAGGATGTGGTATATATACACAATGGAGTACTACACGGCCATAAGAAAGGATGAAACAGCATCATTTACAACAACATGGATGGACCCTGAGAACATTATGTGAAGTGAAATAAGTCAAACAGAAAAAGCTAAGAACTATATGATTTCACTCGTATGTGGGATATAAAACTGAAACTTATGAACACAAACAGCAGTGTGGTGGTTGTCAGAGGGAGGGGGGAGGGGGAAGAAAAGGGTCCTAATATGAGGTGACAAAAGAATATCTGACTTTGGGTGGTGGGGACATGGTTCTATATACAGATTTTGTAAATTAGTAATCCACACATGTAACCTATGTTCATGTTGACTAATGTCACCCCAATAAAATAAAATTAAAATTATAAAAAGAACAGCAAAAACACACAAAAAACATAGTGAAATATTAATCATCTACTGAATGAAACAAAGCCAATTAGAGCAAAACCAAATAGAACTACCCAGCATGTTTTTGTCAATTTAAAGACCTATTCCCCACTCAGAATGATGTTGGCACACTATCATGACTAATCCTGTCACCTCTAGAGTGACAACCAGGGTCACTGATAGACAAGTTTATTTTTTAGCTTAGTCAGGACTGTCCAAACTCCAACTGAAATTATTTTCCTCACCAGGATATTCCATTCTCCAATTTAACCAATTCTTCTCAGCTACCTTGGATTAAGGTCAACTTCTCTCCATCTTAAGGACTGCTCTTATAGAAACACACAATTCTGTTCTAAGAAACCCCATCAGAATACCATTTATTCAATAACTTCTAGGAGCTGTGGTGGTTGTTCCTTTTAGCATTCTTGTTCTCAGATTATCTAAATTAATGATCAACTAAATCTGTTTGACATGTTAAAAATAGCTACTGATAAATCTTCTGTCAGAGCCTTTAAGATTGCCCCTTACAACTCTGACAACGGCCTCACATTCCAAATGGCTTTTAAAAGGCCAAGTGTATAATATGTCCACTTTCCCAGTCTTTTACTATGCATCTTAGTTATGCCCTATTCACAAATTATTAGAACAATGAAGTTTAATTTTAAGCAAATATATAACATTTGTGTTTATTGAAGTTTTATTAAATCAAGGATAGGAATGGAAAAATCTATTTTCTTTTCAAACATTTAAAAATATGTTTACTAACAGGACAGCAAGACTTTTATTGAGATACTAGAGGCCCGGTGCACAAGATTCGTGCACTGGAGTGGGGGGGGGGGTCCCTCAGCCCGGCCTGCACACTCTAGCAGTCCATGACCCCTTGCTCCTTATTGCCTGCCTGCAGTGGAGGTGGGAGAGGCTCTGGCCACCACCACTGCGCTCACCAGCCCTGAGCCCGGCTTATGGCTGAGCAGTGCACCCCCTGTGGGAGCGAGCACACAGACCTCCAGGGGGCAGCTCCTGCATTGAGTGTCTGCCCCCTGGTGGTCAATGCCCGTCATAACGACCGGTCGTTCTGCTGTTTGGTCGATTTGCATATTACACTTTTATTATATAGGATTTTTGAATCTTATGAGTCTTCATTCCTAAGCCTGCATTCTGGATCTGGGAGCTCAGTTAGGTACATTCTAAAACAGCCATGGGCAAATTACGGCCCGTGGGCCGGATCCAGCCCGTTTGAAATGAATAAAACTAAAAACAAAAAAGACCGTACCCTTTTATGTAATGATGTTTACTTTGAATTTATATTAGTTCACACAAACACTCCATCCATGCTTTTGTTCCGGCCCTCCGGTCCAGTTTAAGAACCCATTGTGGCCCTTGAGTCAAAAAGTCTGCCCACCCCTGTTCTAAAACCACTGACTCTGAGCCTTATTCTGGCCTAGTGGGCACCAGTTATGGAAGGTGACATGGGGCAGCCCTCAGCCCACGCCCATCAGCACTCAAGACACTGGAATGCAAAGGCTCCTACTCACCTCAACTGCTATTCTCATTCAAAGGTCATTGTGGCATTTAATTCAACTCAGAAAACATTTCATGAGGGTAAGTAGCAATAATTTGTTTTGGCCTCTTCTCCTGGAAACTATACCATTTACATAAAAAGTGTGGTCTTGAACCAGGGATGGGCAAACTTTTTGACTCGAGGGCCACAATGGGTTCTTAAACTGGACCGGAGGGCCGAAACAAAAGCATGGATGGAGTGTTTGTGTGAACTAATATAAATTCAAAGTAAACATCATTACATAAAAGGGTACGGTCTTTTTTTCTTTAGTTTTATTCATTTCAAACGGGTCAGATCCGGCCCACGGGCCGTAGTTTGACCACGGCTGTCTTAAACACTCCACTGAAATCTACACTAATAAAAGAGAAAGATGCAAATTGACTGTACCTTCACGACACCCACCAGCCAATCAGGAGTATGCAAATCAACCCAACAAAGATGGTGGTTAATTTGCATATGCAGGTGCCAAGCGGCCAGGGGCAGGGCAGGACGCTTGCATCATTGCCGTGGCGACGATGCAGGCGTTCCCACTGCCCCAGCCACTCAGGGCCTCTGGGCAGCGTGGGAAGGCAGAAAGGCAGCTCCAGGCCGGAGCGAAGGCGGTGCCGGCAGCCAGGGGAAGGAAGGCCCATTCTTGCACAAATCTTTGTGCATCGGGCCTCTAGTCCATAATAAAATTCTGCACTTCTTGAGGGGCAAAAATAACAACAACTTAAACTTATCCAAAAAGGTAGAGTCTGTTAAAGTCTGGCTGTTGTAGAATGTCTTTGAGACTCTTTTCTAAAGAATCCCTCAATTTTCCCCTTAGTTCATTTTATATCAATTTGTGCACAGAGATTATTTTATTCTGAGTTTTCTGACAGCTTTATACTGCATTAACTTACTTGATTTAGCAGCAGACAACCTAAAAATAGGTTAATCTTGTTATATTAACACATCTTTTCTAACAAGTTACATCCATTCACTTGTGACTTAATTGATAGATAAAGACCAATCATTCATGTTTCTACATCTAATGCACTAACAATATCATTTGAAAATAATTATGCACATTTCATGGACAGAGTCTTAGAGCTGTGAAAGGCATCTGAAATTTTCTAATCCAAACCCCTTATTTTCTTTCTTAAAAACAAGCAGTACAAAAATGATGCAGATTAGACATGAAAATAGGCACTAATCAACATGACAAGTGGTAGTCAGATTGAAGATGTTAATAACAGACGCACATTTACCTAGACATTTGGGAGGAATAAGCTACTTCAGATCCACGAAGTGGTGCTTATCCCTTCAGAAGCATCAGAATTACTTTTTGTGTTCAATTTTTTAAAATATATTTTTATTGATTTCAGAGAGGAAGGGAGAAGGAGAAAGATAGAAACATCAATGATGAGAGAAAATCATTGATCAGCTGCCTCCTGCACACCCCCCACTGGGGATCAAGCCCACAACCCAAGCATGTGCCTTGACCGGAAACGAACCATGACCTCCTGGTTCATAGGTCGACGCTCAACCACTGAGCCATGCCGGCTGGGCTGTGTTCAACCTTTTTATACATTTTTTCTATGATGGATTTCACACTTCCTTTTCTTAACCTGAATGTAACCAACATTTAATTTTTGTACTGGCTTGGTATCAACATGAACAGCAAGAAGTGCATGGCACACAAAACAGTGAGACTTCTGGCCAGCCTTGTGAGTATGTGTTTGCTGTTACCTATCACTCATACCAGGGTGTCTGCCTGTGAGAACACCACTTTTACCCCAACAATCTTTTAATTGACTGCTTTCAGTCAGCTGTGACCTGGCACTCAGATGACTGTTGAGCCCAAGCAGCTCCCTGGTCTAAAAGTAAAATTGAGTTCCAAGAGAGGCCCAAGGACTCTGGGAATTTACTTTGGTTGCTCTGATCTACTGCCCCCTTTTTACTTATTTCTGAAGGTATGTCTATGCTCTCCAGATCCTTGCTGCTCCAAGTGTGATCTATGGACCAGCAGCATGACTTGTTAGGTATTTATTAGAAATGCAGACTCTCAGGCTCACCCCTAGATTCACAAATCAGAATCTATATCCTATATAATAAAAGGGTAATATGCAAATAGGCCGAACAGCAGAACTGAACAACCAATCAAAGCGTAATATGCTAATGATATGCTAAGGCTGCTCAACCACTCCCTATGACGTGCACTGACCACCAGGGGGCAGACAGTCACTGGTTGACCAGTCGCTATGACATGCACTGACCACCAGAGGACAGATGCTCCGACTGGTAGGTTAGCTTGCTGCTGGGGTCCAGCTGATCGGGACTGAACGAGATGGGCTGGACACGCCTTGGAGCCCTCCCATGGTCCCTCCCCAGCCTGATCGTGCTCCGGTGGGGGCCCTCAGCATGGCCTGTGCCCTCTCACAATCCAGGACCCCTTAAGGGATGTCGGAGAGCCGGTTTCAGCTCAATCCCACAGGCCATTCTTCTTGGGAGGGCGCCAGATACAGGGTTCATGGCGATCGGGACTGATCAGGTGGGAGCCTGCAGCAGGCACATTGGGGCCAGGATGAGCGGGAGCAGCACGTAGGAGCTACAGGTGGCGTTGGACTGCAGGTTTCGGCCTGATCCCTACAGGCCACCAGAGGGACCCCACCCATGCACGAATTCATGCACCTGGCCTCTAGTTTTACTATAAGCCAGAGGGGATTTCTGTGCTCCCATTAAGTATGAGCGGCACTGGTCTAGGGAAGTCCTCTGCCTGCCTCCTTCACTCCCAACCTCTCTCCTTGCTTCTTCCCCTCTCCCCAGCTCTTCTCCCTACCTCTGACTTTCTTTCTCTAACCCTGCCCCCTCCCTCTCTCTTTACATCTCCCCTCTAGCTCTCTGCCTCTCTATCTTCCTGCCCCCTTCTGCTTCCCTCTCTCTCTACTACCCTCCCAGCCTCCCACCCCACTCTCTGCTTCCTTCTTTCTTTGCCCCCTTTCCCTGCCTACTCTTTGCCATCTCTTGTGTCCCCTCTCTTCCCTGCCTCCTCTCTCTGCCCCTTCTTTCTTACTCCCCTCTCTTTCCTACACTCCTCTCTGTGGCCTCTCCTACCCCACTCTGCCTCCTGCCCCTTTTTCTGCCCTCTTTCTGCCCCTGTTCTTGTATCCGTGCACCCCTCTCTGCCTCTCTTTCTCTGCCCTTCCCTAACCCCTCTTGCACTTTCTGCCACTCTCTGCCTATTTCTGCCTGTCTCTCCCTGACCCTCTGGCTCTTTCTACCACGCCCTACCTCTCTTTCCCCTTTCTCTCTGCCCTTGCCCCTCTCTGCCTTTCTCTGTCCCTGCCCCTGCCCCTGTTATGTCCCCCTCTCTCTCTCCTGACCTTTCCTCTCTGCCCCTCTCTTTCTTATACTCCTCACTCTACCACCCCTCTCTCCTACCCGCTTCTGTCCCCTCTCTCCTACTCTATTCTCTGCCTCCCCCACTACCTCCTTCTGTACCTCTCTGACCCCATGTCTTCCTCTCTGCCCCTCTGTCCCCCCTCTCTACCTCTTTCTGCCTCTCTCTGGCCCCGTCACTCTCTGCACTCCTCTACCTCCCTTACTCCACCTCTTTCTGGCCCTCTCCCTGCCCCCTTCTCTGCTTCTCTCTACCACACTGTCTCTCTGACTCCTTTTTTTTCCTGTCCCTCTCTGTCCCTATCTCTCTCTGCCCCTCTGCCCCTCTCTCTCTGACATCATCTCTCTTTCACTCTCTGTGTCTCTGTCTTTCTCTCTCTGACTGGCTCTGGCTCTGTCTCTCTCTGATTCCAGGTCCATTTCCATGGCACAATCTCCCATCATGATGGTAAATCCTCAAACTCAGGTTTGGATGTTGGAGATGAGGGGAAAAACAATACATACCTCATGGTCTGCTTTGAATTAAAGCCCTCCAGGCCCAACTGGCTTAGGGACGGGTGGTCCATGTATGGGCTTCTTGCTTACCAGGGCCCTTTGTATTGGGGTTTTGGAACTAAGCACCAGGAGATGACAAAATACTCTGCAGTTTTCTATCTGCCATTGGTTCTTGAATAGTCATTTCCCTCAGTGACCTTGGGGTTAGAGGGGCTGTGGCCTGGGGGCAGGGTATGGAGACTCCTGGATTCCCTGGTCAAATCCCCTTTGCTGGTCTTCAGTCCCATCCCCATTTCTAACACATTACATTTCTGACCCAGCAGGGGATTGACAGAAAGTGAGCAAGATAAGTAGAATGGCTAAGGAGTAGGGCCTTGGTTTGCAAGGCTTGGGGACAGGATGCTGACAAAGAACACTTGTACAAGAAAAGTAACTTTTGGTGAGAAGTTGTTTGTTTCTAATTTTCTGCTTATATTTCTAAATCTAAATGAATTAGAATAAAATGAATTAAATAATAGAAGGGATCATATTTTATACACGTCTTCATTTTGAATGAACATCAAAATTTACTCTTCAACTCTAAGGAATGTTTGAATCAGACTGTGTAGGTCAAACATGTATTTGAAATCTCTCACCTGTCTTGTCATTTGCCAAACACAATCAATAAACTGAAGAAATATTGGAGACCGGTCGGCATCTGCATGGTTGTCATTGCCATGGCCCACTCGCTGTAAAGAAACAACAGGTTAAATGTTTTAATGTATGCATGGCCCTCTCAAAATTGCCTGGTGACAAGAATAATGTCTCTTCAGAGGGAAGGCAGGGGAGGGTGGATGGGAAGAGATCAACCAATGAACTTGTATGCATATATGCATAACCCGTGGAAACAAACAATGGGGTGATGAGGGCATGGGGGGGGGCATGAGTGGGCTGGAGGAGAGTAATGGGGGAAAAAGAAGGACTTATGTAATACTTTCAACAATAAAGATTAAAAGAATAAAAAAGAATCATGTCTCACTCCTATGTCTCAAGGCCTAACAGAATTACCAGCACATAATAGGCACTCAAAAATGTTCACTGAATTGAACTGACTTTCATTAGTCTTAGGAAAAAAAATGTCAGTGTACTACATTTTTACATGATGATTGTTTTATAATGTTTCTTTCATATAGCTGGGATCAAGAGTTATAAGCAAAGAGCCAGCATTTTTCAGTCCAAATGATGGGGTCGCCCCCAGCCACCACACCAAGTGCACAGTGTCACCCTGGAACTACCAATTAGCATCTCATAAAGCACATTATGATTGCCATTTTCTCCACAAGTGAAAAAAACACACACATTTTTTCCATTGTTCAGAAATGTCAGGAAAGTCTGAAAATAAAAATAATCATTAACAATATACAAATTTTAAGCAATTTTCTATGACTCAGAGAACCCCAAAAATCTCACTCTTGAAATAATAATGGCTAGAGTCCTTGTTCTAGGAGTCCAGTGTTGTATTAATTTTTTTCCAGCTGAGATATAATTGATAGCTAGAATTGTTTTTCATAGTCTTTGATATTTTAGAAGATATTAATAGATTCAAAAAGTAAAAGATAATTTCAATCACATAAATAGGACTGATAAAAACCATTGAAAATAAGTCAGATCAGAAGTGAGATTCTTTCTTTTAATAGACATTCACTGAACTCCTATGGTGTCTGTAACACATCTTGCCTGGCCCTCAGGATTTCAGGCATTTTCATGGTGTCTAGTAGAGTCCAGGACCTTGGTTAGTCATCTGGGGTACAAAGACAAATGAGACAGAGTACCCATGCTTGATGATTAATTAATTTATGGTCTGGTCATGGGAGAAAGACCTATAAATAACAAGAGCAATAAAGTGTTCCAAGGGCCACAAAGGAGCAAGTGGCCATCTTAATATGGGGTAGATGAGGGAATGAGGAGGGAAAGTCATACAAGTCAGTCATGGAGGAGGTCTCATTTGAGATAAACCTTGGAGGACAGGAAGATGCCTGCTACCTGGCTGGCCAGGGAGATAATATATCAGAAGCAATGGGGGCACCAGGGTGCCATTATTAGCTGGGCACAACTGAGGCTCAGAGGATGAAGCACAGCAAGGGAGACAAAATGAGGCTGGAAAGGTGGACTAAGGCCAGATGACCAAGTGCCTTGAATGCCAAACTGAGGAGTTTGCCCACAATCCCATAGGCCATAGGAAGACTCTGAGGTATTCACGCTGGGGAGTGGCCAGGACCTGAACTCTACACATTAAATGGTTAACTCTATGTTATATGAGTTTTACCTCAACTTTTATTTTATTTATTTATTTTTTAAATATCTTTTTATTGATTTCAGAGAGGAAGGGAGAAGAGAGATAGAAACATCAATGATGAGAGAGAATCATTGATCGGCTGCCTCCTGCATGCCCCACACTGGGGATCAGCCCCCAACCCGGGCATGTGCCCTGACTAGGAATTAAACCATGACCTTCTGGTTCATAGCCTGATGCTCAACCACTGAGCCATGCTGGCCAGGCTCAACTTTTATTTTAAAAAGCCATACTGCTCTAGCCAGTTTTGCTCAGTGGATAGAGCGTCGACTCACGGACTGAAGGGTCGCAGGTTCAATTCCCAGTCAAGGTCACATACCTCAGTTGCAGGCTCAACCCCTGGCCCCAGTCAGAGTGTGTATGCAAGGCAACCAATTGATGTGTCTCTCTCACATGGATGTTTCTCTCTCTGTCTCTCCCCCTCCCGTTCACTCTCTCTAAAAATCCAAAGGAAAATATCCTTGGGTGAGGAGAAAGGAAGGAAGGGAGGGAGGGAGGGAGGGAGGGAGGGAGGGAGGGAGGGAAGGAAGGTAGGTCATACCTACATCAAATAATGGATCAAAACAGTTGAAGCATGAACCTATCTCAACTTACCAGTGCAAACCTATGTCCAAAACTTATCCACTCCTTTTCTATGAGAATCTCAAATCCTTTAATGGTGC
The DNA here is from genome assembly GCF_964212035.1 of Myotis nattereri. Taxonomy (NCBI): domain Eukaryota; kingdom Metazoa; phylum Chordata; class Mammalia; order Chiroptera; family Vespertilionidae; genus Myotis; species Myotis nattereri. The sequence continues at coordinate 138,381,022 of NC_138078.1, read as the reverse complement.
GGTAATAGCTGTCCAGCATCAGCATAGCCAGAGATGTCAGCTGGGCTGTTCTGTCCCAACCATCGCTGCAATGCACCACCACTGAGGTTTTCCCAGATTCTATTTTATCAGCAATTCTCACTGCCCCGGCAAGAAGCATCTTCAGAAAAGAAGGCACATTAGACCAAGCAACATATAATTTCTGTTATAACAAAAATAATTCTGGGGAGAACACAGGAAGTTCAGATCAATAAGCCAAACAAGAATGTAAGGAATTGAAAATCACTAGAAAATATTAGTAGTATCATGGGAGGTGGAAATTTATACTAAGAAAAACTATAGCAGTAACTAGGGTCCTTTACTATAACAGCCGAAATGTACTTAAAAGACCTGATGTAAGGCAAGCACTATCTCTTTTTATTATATCACAGAAGCCCCCCCAAAGAAGACCAAAGTCTGGATGCTTCCCATAGAAACTAAGGAAGTGCAAGCACACAGCAAATATGTGCTAATTTGCAATGTTGAGAAACCACTTGGATACAGATTTATGGCACCAACACAGAGAAATCTTATCCAGAAAGCATGTAAGGGACTGGCCCTCTTTACCCTGATATACTCCAGCCAATGTGTCCCATCCACGTTGGATAGCCACCGTGTCTCATCAATCGAAGGGTACGCAATCTCTTTTAATTTACGTAGTGACTCTCTCATCACATGAATGTTGTGGATCTCCAAGAAGACAAGTTCCGCATTTGGGTAAGCACTTTCACTTTCATATCCTCCACCCTTTGCCTGTGAAAGACAAAAGAAAGACATCACTTCATCTGAGTTAACTGTTGTCCTCTCTAGTATTACCAAATAGAGACCATTTAAAGAAGCAACAAACTCATCTGTTTATTATAAACTCCCTACATCTTTCATATGAGTTTCCTGTGGCCACTGGAACAAAGCACCACAAACCGAGTGCCTTAAAACAATAGAAGTGTCTTCTCTCACAGTGCTGGAGGTGGGAAGTCCAAAATCAAGATATTGGCAGGGCCATGCTCCCTCAGAACACTCTTGAGGAGGATCCTTCTTTGCCTCTTCCAGCTTCTGGCGGTCACAGGTATTCTTATTTTATAGATTCATTACTCCAATCTTTGCCTCATCATCACAAGTCCTTTTCCTGTGTCTGTGTCCCTTCTCTTAAGGACACCAGTCAGATTGGATCAGGAATCAGCCTAACCCAAAATGACCTCATCATTACTTGATTACATTTGCAAAGACCCTCTTCTGAAATAAGGCCACATTCACAGGTACCAGGGGTTAGGACTTTGACTTTTTTTTAAAGGGAGATACAATTCACCCAAAGTAATCCTCCATCACCCATTGTCAGTTTTTAAACCATTAAGAAATGGATCTTACTCAAGGCAGTTTAGACTTAAAAAGTTCTGTTAATGCCATCTGTCTGAACACAAAAAGTTATACAACCACAAAATTAATAAAAATAATAAAATCATTTGTAAATCCCTTACAATGATATTTATTTAAGCAATTTTAGCAAACTAAAATTGTAACAAAAAAGGGGAATATGGTTCACCCCTTGGTAATCTCATAACAAAATATGATCTAACTTATATTTTGTAGAGATCAACATTTAAAACACATCTGTGATGAGAATGTAGAGAAGTTGAAACCCTAATACATTGCTGGTGGGAATTAAAATTGCATAGTTTGTGGGAGAAAATGTTGGTGGTTCCTCAAAAAGTTAAATATGGAATCACCATATGACACAGCAATCCCAGGCCCACGGAATTGAAAACAGGTATTCAAACAAAAACTTGTACACAGATGAACACATCACTATTCACAACAGCCAAAGGTGAAAACAACCCAAATGCCCATCAATGGATGAAGGAATAAACAAACTGTTGTAGGCGTGAAAGACTACATATTGTATGACCCTGCTAATATGCAATGTCCAGAACAAGGAAATCTATACAGCAAGTAAATTAGTGGCTGCCAGGGATTGAGGAGGAAGGGGAGAGAATGGGCAGAGACTGTCAATGAGCACAGGGTTCCCATTTGGGGTTATGAAAGCATTCTAGAATTAGACAGTGGTAATTGTTGCAGAACATTGTGAATATACTGGAAGTCACTGAACTGTAAAACTTTGGAATGGTTAAATGGCAAATTTTATGTTATGTGAATTTTATTTTATTTTTTTATTGCTTAAAGTATTACAAAGGGTGTTACATATGTGTCCTTCCCCTGCCACCCGCCCTTGACAATCCCCTGGCCTCCCCTACCCCCCAGTGTCTTATGTCCATTGGTTATGCTTATATGCATGCATACAAGTCCTTCGGTTGATCTCTTACCCCCCTCCCTCCTGCCCCCCAATCCTCCCCAGCCTTCCCAACTGAATTTTATATTAATAAAAGCAATAAATGCATCTGTCAACTCAAAGACCACACTCATCATTTAGTATCCAACCATTTGCCTAGTGGGTACTAATGCTCAACCCTGAGTTAAATACTGGAGCAACAATTATGAACAAGTGTAGACTATAATCCTTAAGGTCTTCAACATTTAGTGGGGTAATCAGGTGAGGAGAAGGGCATGTAAAGAACAGGGGGCAAGTCCTTTCCTGTAGAAGAGCGTGAGGCTGCCAGGGTGGGCAGAAGAGATGTCTATACAAGTTAGGAAAGCTTTGCTGTGGGGAGGAAGGTCGAAAACACTCAAGGTAGAGGGGCCAATCATGTTTACATGACCAGAAATGGGTGAAGATGTGGTTTCCTGAGAGGCAAGCAAGAAGTTCAGCAGAAGACACTAGGGCAGTTGTGAGAGCAGGAAGAGAGGAGGCCGGAGTGGTCAGGTCCTGAATCAGACTTTTACTGTAGAATCAGCACTGGCTACATAGGGACAGAAGGGACTGGAGAAGGGGGGACTTTGTGCAGGTGGACCAGTTCAGAGACAGGCAGTTACCTGGCTGAAGGAATCATGATGGAGGCACCAGGGCAGAGACATGCACCTGCTTTGAGATATTTAAGAGGCAGGACATGGTGGCTGATTGGGGCAATGGAACTGGGGAACACAGGAGGTGACAGTGATGCTTAAAATTCTGGACTGGGTAACCTGAGAGATGGTGGTATTATTTACTGGGATACACTATTAGAGAAGAAACAGTGTTTGGCTTTGAGTATAGTGAATACAAAATGCCTGGGAGGAATTCAAGTGGAGAGGCCTGCAGGGTGTGGGATACACAGGTCTGAAGCTCAGAAGAGAGGACTGAGCTGTGCATATCAATATGAAGTCGAGGACATGTGGATGATATTGGAGGACAAAGGTCTGGCACATGGTGCTCAAGGACAGCATGCAATGTGAGGAGACAAGTAAAGACCAGGAACTTGAAGAAGGCCAACATTTAAGGAATATAAAGCAAGAGAAGATCAGCCAGAGATTGAAGGAAAAAAAGAAAAAGGGGAGAAGTATTTTGAAAAAGGAGAAAGTACTTAACCATGTCAAAAGCTCACGAAAACAAGGAAAAGAACTTAAAAAAAAAATACACATTGAATTTTGTGAAAAGAAAACACTTGGGGACTTTACCAAGAACAGCCGGGGTAGAGATGGGGATGGGAGCTAGTTTCACATAGCTTAAGGGGTGAGTGAGTGGCAGTGAGCACTAAGGGGGATCAAGGAGGCAGCTCCTCTAAGAAGTCTTGTAAAGGGCAGGAGGAGCTAGCTGGAAAGAGACAGTGATGATGAATCCAGGGAGGGCGTATCTATGTAGATGGAAATGACTCCATGGGAAGGAGTCAGTGGAGGGGAAAGGTCAAAGATCCCAGAGCAAGAAAAGGGATGACTGAGCAGGTGGAGAGGTTGGGAGCTAATGGCAGGGCACAAGAAGGCAGCCACCCCATCCACAATAACAGGAGGCAAGAGGCTGCCACAGACAGCAATGCAAGCTAGTTTCCATGTGTGGTGGCAGGAGCGGTGGGAGTTCCTGTCTTAGGATTGGTTTACCCTCTGTGGAGAAGGAAGGTCAGCTGTTGAGGATGAATGGGATACAGCAAGGTCATACAAAAGTCATTAGACAAGAGTCATGAAGAGGCTGAAACAACTCCTGGGGAGTCTATTGGGTGACTGAGGGGGGAAAACTTTCCAGCAGCGATGAGGGCCCAGTCTGGAGAGTATAAATCTGGAGTGGCTCCAACCTGCACATTGTGAGCCTCTTATCCTCCTGTAACACTCAGCAGCCCAGATTGTGGGCATGAGAAAGGCAGGCAAGGAGAAGTGAACTGGGTCAGGCAGGAGTGCTGAAGGGCTAATGAGCCAAGATGCTGGCCAGGAGACAGACAACCTAAGGAGCCCAGGCTGGGCAGGGTCATGTGGATAGTCCCAGAGCTGAGAGAAACAGGAGGACGTGCAGGGTCTGGGGGTCCGTGCATTGAGGACCAGCTGTGGAGTGGCCTGTAAGCACTGGCACAAGAGGCGAAGGTCTGAGAGGACAGTTTGCATCTGAGAATTCAGAAGGAAAGCTGCTCTGGGGAAGACCAGAGGCTGTGCGTGAGGCTGAAATCCTGGTCTCCTGGATGTAGGAACAGTTGCTGAATATCTGATAAAGTCTGTACATGGCAAACATGACTAACAGGAAAACAACATAATTTTTGTATATTTGGATGCCAGCTTATACTCCGTTATTTTATAGAATTATATGAAACACCTAAACATCATTAAACACTTTTTGAACACCAACTATGGACAAAGCAGTTTAGAGTCCAGTCCTGCTTTCCGTGGCATCCTTATGTTTTTCATAAAGAAGTATAAACCTTAGCACCTGCTGAAGACGCTGCTTGCTAAGGTAGGAACAGCACAGTGTAGTGGTTAAAGGCACAGGCCTGGGTGGCAGGGAGAGTGGGTTTGTAATCCCAGTTCTGCCACCCAAATGCCACCTCAGCTTTCTCACTTGTAAAAATCTCAAAGGGTCACTGTGGGGATTAACTGCTAAGTAAATAAATAAAATAAAATAAATTATCTTAAAGCTAATTCATGCAAAGCTTGGTGCCTGTCCACCATCCCCCAAAGTCACTCAAGCACTGATATAGTATTACCTCACCAGCACCTACCATGTCCGAAGCCATGAGCCAGGCGGAGCCCTTCCCTGAGAGAGTGCTGAGGAAGAGGCTCTAGGAGGGGTTGGGCGGGGCCTCGTGCTTATCAAACATGTCATTATGGAGCTCATGCCAAAAGCTGGGTTTAAACAGGAGAATGTATAGCAAGGCAGTTTGTTGCCTGGAAGCTAATTACTAAAGATCCAAATGAGGCAAATGACAATCAGAAAATGGGGTTGTAGCCCTAGCGGGTTTGGCTGTGTGGATAGACCGTTGGCCAGCGGAATGAAGGGTGCCAGGTCAAAGGCACTTGCCCGGGTTGTGGGCTCAATCCCCAGTTGGGGGCATGCAGGAGGCAGCTGATCAATGATTCTCTTTCATCATTGATGTTTCTATCTCTCCTCCCTTCCTCTCTGAAATCAATAAAAATATATTTAAAATTAAGAAAAGAAAATGGGGTTATAAAAGAGAAAGAGTGTGATTACCCACTCTAAGCCAGGACACAAAGAACAGACAGCTGGAGGTCTTGAGACAGAAGAAGGGGAAGGAGGGTGAGAAGTGTCCCAGCTGGAACAGGGAGAGAGTTTCAGAGAGTTCTGGAAGACAAGAACTTGCTGGCCAGACCTCTTTCTATGGGGGCAAGCAGGGCTTTGAAGAGGAGCTAGTGACACTGGGGCACTGTTACAGACTAGCCCCCAAGTTTGCAAGAATAAGCTGATAGCAGCGGAGATAGGGCCATCCCAACACTCTTGGGAAAAGGAAACCTGAATACCAGTAGCCAGCTGAAGGATGTACTCAGATTTCCTTGATTTCAAACAGCTGTTCAGTGCTTGTTGAAGGTGTACAGCACTCTCCGCCCATCAGCATGCCAATCCTCAGTAGCAGGGAGGGCTCCCAGGTGAGAACACTGAAGCCTCAGAGAGGGCAGGCAACTCCTAAAGGCCAAAGGGATAAACTGCCAGGGCAGTATTCATTCCCATGTCCCCAGACTCACAAATCCACACTACTCATTATGGACTGCATGATTCTGTCCCTGAAAAATTCATATGTTGAAATCCTACCCCCCAAAGTGATGGTATTAGGAGGTGGGGTCTTTGGGAGGGGATTAGGTGATGAGGGTAGAACCCTTATAGGAGACACCAGAGAGCTGGCCTCTTTCTGCTCTTAGATGTGTGAGGACACAGCAAGAAGGTGGTTATCTAGAAGCCAGGAAATAGGTTTTCACTATACACGGGATCTGCTGGCACCCTGATTCTGGAATTCCAGCCCCCAGAATTGTGAGAAGTGTTTATTGTTTACTAGAGGCCTGGTGCATGGATTCGTGCACGGGTGGGGTCCCTTGGCCTGCCCTGCACCCTCTTGCAATCTGGGACCCCTTGGGGATGTCAGATAGCCTGATCCCCACAGGCCCGATCCAGACAGGAAGGAGCCCGATCCCTGCAGGCCCAATCCAGATAGGAGGGAACCCGATCCTATGTGTTAAGCATCTGTCTCCTGGTGGTCCTTCAGTAGCTTAGGCTTTTATACATATAGATAAGCCACCCAGTCTGCAGTGTTTTGTTATATCAGCCAGAGCTGAAACACCCTCTTCCATGGTGTCCTGCTTCTATCTCTTCCACATTGGATGAAACACAATGAACTTCCCTTGCTCTGTTGGATGTTTAGAAGATCACCTCTGTGAATATAGCTTTCATCTTGTGTTTTATATCTTTGGAATAGTATTACAGCAGTGACAGGAAGTATGCAGAGACATAGAAGGACTGACAAGGGTTAGTGATCCACCAGATGTGGGTAGCAAGAGAAACTGACTAAGATATCCACATCAAATCCCTGGCAACTGTGAGCATGACCTTTTTTTGGAAAAAGAGGTATTTGAAGATGTGATTAAGTTAAGGATCTTGGGATGAAGAGAACTCATGGATTATTTTGGGTGGGCTGTAATGTCATCACAAGTATCCTTAGAAGAAAGGAGAGGACACAGACACAGGGGAGAAGGCCATGTGAAGACACAGAGGCAGAAATTGGTGTGTTGTGGCTACATATACAGAATAGCCAGCAGGATCTGCAAGAGGCAAGGAAAGATTCTCCCGTGAAACCCTGACAGATTTCAGACTTCTGGCCTCCAAAACCATGAGGGAATAAATTTGTGTTAAGGTGCCAAGTGTGTGGTAATTTGTACTGCTGCCTCAGGAAACTCATGTACTGCTCATCTCCATCCCCACCCTGTTCCTCTTCCAGTCTTTCCCATATCAATAGCTGATGCCACCCATCACTCCCCAGGCCAGACATCTGAGACAGTGAGCTTATCAACGTCATGTACTGAGTTCTGAGGATGTACCCAGCACGGTGCTGAGTCCCTTATGTGCATTCTTCCCACTTAATTTTAATCCTTACACAGCCCTCTACACAGGGCACTGTTATCTCCTATTTCATAGAAGAGGAACCTGAGGCTTATGAAGAGGTGAGGTAAATGGCTCAGGGCTCTACATAGAGTCAAGTGGCAGAACCTGAAGAAAAACTCAGTTGTAAGTGATTGCCAAGCCAAGGGTTCTTATACCCTGCCTCGGAAGTTGCTGAAGTTGTTACCTGGGAGACAGCCAAGTGGAGATGGCAACTAGACAACGGATGGAAATTTTGTCTAGACCTCAGGAGGAATGAGGGTGGGATAGAAACTTGGATGTGAAACTCAGCATATAGATTGTTTAAATTCATGGCATAGGAGGAGAGTGCACAAAGTTGAAAAGAGGATCCCAGATTGAGTTTGAGGAGCTTTGCCATTTGCAGGTTGGGAAAGGAAGAGGAACCAGTGAAGGAGACCAAGCTAGCCAGGTTGGAGACAGAGAAATCCAGGGGGTGAATGTCATAAAAGTCAAGAGAATGGAGCAGTACACTCTGAGGTCAGTAACAATGACAGCTAACTTGAACCAAATGCTTTCTCACAGGGTAGTGTCCTAGGCCCTTTACAGTAGTCTTACATCCACTCCAGGAAGTAGGTTTACTGTCACTGCCACTTTAGAGATGAGGCAAACATGGTGCAGAAAGATGAAGTCATATAGCAAATAACCAGTTTCTTTCTATGCTCTCTCAGAGCATATTTCATGTTCCTCCATACCTCAGAGGATAACCATGTGGCAGTTGCTGCGACTACTTGTTCAGTATGTGTCTCTCCCAATACCTAGCAAATGCCTGGCCCATAGCAGGCACTCAAGCACTGAAGGAAAATGGATGGCTCATTTGCTCCTTGAAGAAGAAGGTAATGGCTTCTCTGAAGAGTGAGATGGGGGGAGATGGGAAGGTGGCTTTTTGGAGATTGTGGTCAAGTACATAATCACTGAGGAAATAAGAGGTTCAAGTTGCCCAGAGAAACAAAGACCTCCCTAAGCACTGCTGAGGAGAACATGAGGGATCATGACCATGCTCTCAGACATCTTCCTTCTTGCCACTCTTGTGAATGACATGCTCTGGCACACTGTTGGGTTGGTACATGTGCTCTCTAGAATGCCCTGCTTGTCTCCACCTGCTAACCATCCAAAGTCAGCTCAAATGGTGCCTCCTTCGTGAAGCCTTACCCAGCTTCACAAGCAGGCCTGGCCAGTCCCTCTCCTGGCTCCCCCAGCACACTGAGTTGATACCTGTAAATAGCACCTCACCTGGTCTGTTGTGGTATATCCTCCTAGTAGGTACTTATTACATGTTTGTTGCCCAAAAGACATGAGATGGTAAGGGCTGTCACCACCTTCCTGATACATGAAATTACTTGTGGAAAGGGCCAAGCCCTCTGACTGCCAAATACCTACCTGTAGTAACACATTGCTGGAAAGTCAATCATGGGAAGTAGAAATGACTCAGTTCAGAGCCTTTTCTATTTGGATAGTGGGTATTGGAGGCTTGATGTCATAGCTATTGCTAGGTTTGAAGGGTCCTGTCCCCTTCAGCTACTGAGAATCAAATGGAGTGGTCTGCAGATGCTTCTGCTCCATGTGATTTATGGAAACATTTATATTTCCCTAGTTTCACATATTTGACTCCATTCTAACAGACCTTCAGACCAGATGTGAATTAGTCAAGCAATCACCATATTTCACAGGTTAAAGGACTTCCAAGGGCCTCACGATCATTTCATTAAGGTACTTACTTGTTTCTTTTGGTGATAATTCTCTTTCTGGGTCTTTGCTTAATTAATTCGGCAGACAGGATTGTGGAGGAACAATAAGAGAGACAAGATCCCAACTCACATGAGACATCCACAGGCTATATCCCAGGGAGGAATAGCTACGGTCTACTTGGAAAGATTCTACCTTCAGGTGGGGAGGAAGTCAATGGCTATTTGAACTGCATAACAATTTACAGACAGTACATGAGACAAGACCTACTGGTTCTGCAATGTCATCAAGAATGTACCTTGTTGGTATCGGCGACACTGTTTTGTCGGGCATCGAAGATGATAAGTTTGTGAGACTGTGCATTAGCATCCATTATTGTCTGCAAGTATTTTTCATCTTCTTTGCAGCGTTTATCACTGGGACCCACAAGTGGCTGGCTGCACCGAGTGATTGTTGCCTGACTTTCTGGATGAATCCATGACAACACCTAATGTGTGTAAGTAACAAATATGAGTACAGTTCCTAAAACAGTATGTGCTCTAAATACTATGTAGTAAAAACAAGTTCTCTTCTCAAGCACAGCTTCTTCTGTATATTTTCCTCAAAGTGGAGAGGTCAGGCCAATCACAGCAATGACAGTGGCTATGAGATGCAATGTTTGGGTCAGGATGAAAAAAGTCTGACTAGATGAGCTCTAAAAATCCCCTTCCGCATCTAAACTTCTATGATTCTAAGAAAAGCAGAAACTAAGTGAAAAGGTTACTAACATCAAGCCCCATTCCTATTTGATCGACTAGTTTTATTTTGTCTCCTAAATTAAAAAACAGCTTTGTATCTCAACAATGATATATGGGGCCAGATAAGGACAAAGTGAATATACGGTCTCTCATAAAATCTAAAACTATATCCCCAAACCTCCTTTTTTCTTCCTGTGGCCAAGAGAATCAGGATTGTACCAGACTGCAAACTCTAGGCTCAAAAATGTTCACTCCCTCCTGGGTTGTGGTAACAGTATCATGGGGGTACGCATATGTCCAAACTCATCACATTTTATACATTAAACATGTGACATGTTTTTGTGTATCAATTAATCCTCAATAAAGCTATTTAAAAAACCCATCCCCTGCTGGCTCCTATGTTTCTTTTCATAATGGTGTCCCGCCCATGCAGCTGCAGCCTTGCACTCAGCATCCAAGAAAGAGCGTCTTTCTCCGAGATGAGTTGGTGAAACCAGAGACACAAACCATTAAAGCAGTAACATGCTAACTCATTCTTGCTGTCTTTTGTTATACGTACTACATTTTGAGAGCTAAACTGAAATTACCCTTATACTTAGTAATGTGAAGTCATATGAGACAGTCAGCAAACATAATGTTTACATAATTGGGTAGTTCCTGAGAATCAAAGATATGTTCAGGTTTTCAGGCTTATTTTTCTACTTTTCATTTTGTTCACTAGATTTTTTTTTCTATTTTCTTCCCATATTAGATCTAACACAATATGTTTATACCTAAATGACAATGTTTATTACTTACAGGGACTCTGCCTTTTGCTCGAAAGGCTGCTACTTTTGCAAGGTCATCATCTTTTACATTAGTTGGCACAACAATGATGGCAGGGTAAGTGTCACAGAGCTCATAATTACTGTTTACTTTGGATATTTTCCAACTCTCATTTGGCAAGCCCTGTAGGGTGTTAGAGAAGAAAGAAGAGGGGGAAAGCATACTTTTATACTTTTGAAAAGTACTAAGCATGAACCATATCCATTTCCTATTTTGTGCTAAAATCTGTTTATAATTTGTCCAGTGCTAGTTAAAAGTTCAAATATATATTTATCGAATATGACCCATTTCCTACCCATTTAAAAATTTAATGAAGCATAAGAATTTCCAAACACACTAAAAAAAATGAAAATTATATACTAGAATCCCAGTACTATACATTTCTTGTAGTGTTTTTATAAAGAATGAGCATAGTGTTGTCTTCAAAAATACTCATGAAATTCCTCTAGAGACAGAAATTTCTTACCAATATCTAAAATAAGTAATACATATTACCACAACATTTCTAACCTTTTAGAAAACAAAAATATGCTCAACCTATTATTTTTAAATTTTTTTTTTAATATATTTTATTGATTTTTTACAGAGAGGAAGGGAGAGGGATAGAGAGTTAGAAACATCGATGAGAGAGAAACATCGATCAGCTGCCTCCTGCACATCTCCCACTGGGGATGTGCCCGCAACCCAGGTACATGCCCTTGACCGGAATCGAACCTGGGACCTTTCAGTCCGCAGGCCGACGCTCTATCCACTGAGCCAAACCGGTTTCGGCTCAACCTATTATTTTTAGTTTCGATAAGCAACATACTTTACCTGTCTTTTATATTCAGCTACTGGATCATAAACTTTCCATCCATTAATTGGAAATTTTTCTTTATAGTTGAATGCAAAGAGTGTCTGGATACAAAAAAACACAAAATACATGTCAGCATTTCTTTGCTATGTCATATACCCAATATTAAAACTTTTCATTCAGTTATAAGCTGAATGTATTAAGATTCCTCTTTTAATTTGTAAATGCTGAAGCACCAAATATGCAGCTTTCTTAATCATTACACAGAACTGCTGAATTTTAAATATTCTAATATTAGTTGCCAAAAGAGAGAAAACAGATAAAGGCAACCTCTGAAAAAAGGAATAATTAAGCATGAAATTTTGGACCCTCACAAAGGAATGCAAAAAGGTTTATATTAGTGTACTTACCTGCCCATTGGAAAGAGGAAATGCATGTTTATTGAGGTTTTCAAATATTCCCAGTTTACTCTGTTCTTCTTGTTTATAAGCAAGTCGCAAGTTTCTCATATCCTGTTAAACAATTAGCAGAACTCATTTATTCAATGTGTATTGAGTACCAATTAGTCATAACCATGCTATAAGAGATCAATAAAATATTTTTGATCATTTCTCATGTTATACTTTATCTTGCTCCAACTAACAAAAGGTAATTAACAAAAACACCTCCAACAAGATTTCTTTTCCTTTTTTAAAAATATGTTTTTATTGACTTCAGAGAGAGGGAGAGAGAGAGAGATAGAAACATCAATGATGAGAGAGAACCATCCATCGGTTGCCTCCTGCATGCCTCCTACTGGGGATTGAGCCCAAAACCTGGGCATGTGCCCTGAGTGGGAATCAAACTATGATCTCCTCGTTCATGGGGCAACACTCAACCACTGAGCCACACAGGCCAAGCCCAGTGTGGAAATTAAGTGAGGAAACTGGAACAGAGGGCATGTGTTGGGGAAAAAAAAACTCTTCAGATAGAATCAAGAATAAAGTTAGTATATCAAGACCTACGCATTTACTTCCTAAAGATATGAGACACCCAATCAATGGTGAGCTTTAAACTATTGAAAGAATCAATTACAGATCTTGAACCCTCAACAAAACAGAAATGCAAAAGAGGTTCCTTCCCAGAACTCAGACCAAGGACTCTGTCACAGAGAGACTACCGCCTCAGTGACTTCCTTACAAAAACGATAATGCTCTTTCTTAAGATCAGTTTCTTAAAATGCCCCACCATGCAAGCTGCTGTCCAAAAGCTCAAATGAAGGTGGGGAGGAGCAATTCCTGTAAGGTGGCTCATATGGGGCAATTTCTTCCCAGGACTGGTTTGAGCATTGTCCCCCAACCTTCTAAAACCACTGCTGGTAAACACAAAACTATCACTATTCTTTAACATTATTTGAAATTAAAAAATAATTATGGCCACAAACAAATTTAAGGTAGAGTAATTTGGAAATGAGGAAGTTATTGTTGTGATATGTATAACAACAGCAAGAAGATGGAAATAATCAGAAGCTGACTAGAATATAATGGAATACTAGAGTGCTGTTAAAAACGAGACTCAGCTTGCTATGTATTGATGTCAACGAGCTCCGAGATACATTGTTAAGGGGGAATGGAAAGGGCAGAATGTTTTCAAAGATTATACATACATCTTATGTGCAGAGGGTATCTATGAAAATTGATAACAGTGGGAGCCTGCAAGGACTGCAATAGGGGTGAAGAGAGATGTACTGTCTGGCCAGCCTGGCTCAGTGGTTGAGCATCAACCTATGAACCAGGAGGTCATGGTTCAATTCCCAGTCAGGGCACATGCCAGGGTTGCAGGCTCCATTCCCAATAGGGGGCATGCAGGGAGCAGCCTATAGATGATTCTCATCATTGATGTTTCTATCTCTCTCTCCCTCTCCCTTCCTCTCTCTCTAAAAATCAATAAAAACATATTTTTGAAAAAGTTATATGGGAATTTTTGACTGTGCAGGCAGTTGGCGCCCCTAAGCCCCACATTGCTCAGTGGTCACTGTACTGTTGTCCCTTTAGGAAGTCTTTGACCATCCGTTGTTCTGAAGATTAGTCTTAAAACAACGAACTGGGAAAATATGGATCTCTGCTTTCCACTTGATTTCTCTGAAATGTAACAAATAATATCAGCATGTAGGTTACAGGTCCATGCTAATTAGAATACTTCAATAGGAAAGAAAAGGTTTACTTCAATGGCTTACATAATAGTATGAATTGGTTGATACAAGATTAAAAGAGGTTTCTGTCCTAAAACATTTGAGTTACTAACAGTACAAATTACTGTGACTGTCCAAAGAACAGGAAAATTGTGTCAGAAAAAGTTCCCAGCTGACTGACTCTTGCAGTCTTACTAGTGTTGGTACCATACCTTGCACACTATCTCTATACCACAAGAATTGTCCCCATGGCTCTGTGCTCCAATCTTCTCAACTCTGCTGATCACTCCCAGGGGAACATCCAGGATAAAATGTGGGTCCTGAGTTTACAAATTAAGATGAATGCCTATTAGTGTCAGTCAACAGAGTTTTCATATTGTAAGTCTTCCCTGGCTTAAAACTTATTTGTTTACTTCACATTTCCTCTTTGTCCCAGCTAAGAAACTGAAGTCTGATTTCTAACATGTTTTCTAAAGATGTTTAGACTTCCCCTCCAGGTATAAGTGCTACTTTAACAGCTTTTTTTCTCAAGATTCAAAATCTGGTTGTCAATGTGCACATCTTAAAACTCACCTGGTTCTCTCAGGGTGATGGGATTTCAGGGCACTTCTTACTTTCTTCTTTATTGTTTACTCATTTCTGACATGTTTTTTAAAATAAAACATACTTTTAAAAACTCACCCTCTCTACATTTTTGAAGTACATCTTAAAGTCCGTCACAGTCAGCGTTCCACTCACAGCTCCCATAAATGGGCAGATATACATGACATCTTTCACTGAAAGGAAAAACTCAAAGTAGCAACTACTGCCATAGACTTGTGCTTCAATAAATTATAAATTTGTTATTACTTTAAATAGACATGGATAGTCTTCTAATAAAATTCCTTTTTATCAAACTAAATTCTATTTTGGTACTTAATGAGGTTTTAAGTGAAGGGCTTCATAATACGCTACATTTTGTCATTTTTTCCAAGTGGTTAACTTTTTTCTATGAGTGATAAATTAATCATATCAAAACATATTAATTAATCTCTGAAGACAGTGGGCTACCAGTTAATAAATTACTGCTAATGAAAACTAAAGCTAAAAACTAGCCACTAATGCACCTCCTAAAAGCAACTGCTTTACAGATGACAAAAACCAAACCACATCAATGGAGTGGAAAAATAATTATTTGCTTCAAATTCCTTATCAGCTTCCATATAGACTTTTATTTTCGTATTTAGAATATCAATATCAGCATATTTAATACTAGAGGCCCGGTGCACAAAAATTTGTGCACTCGGGGTGGGTCCCTCAGCCTGGCCTGTGCCCTCTCGCAGTCTGGGACCCCTTAGGGGATGACCACCTGCTGGTTTAGGCCCGCTCCCTGGGGAATTGGGCCTAAGCTGGCAGGAAGACATCACTCTGGCAGCCTGGGAGCCCTTGGGGGATGTCCACTTGCCAGCAGGGAGCAGGCCTAAGCTGCAGTCGGACATCCTGCTGAGGAAGCGGGAGAGGCTCCCACCACCACTGCTGTACTGGCAGCCATTCTAGCTGAGCAGAGCTCCCCCTGTGGGAGCGCACTGACCACCAGGGGGCAGCTCCTGCATTGAGCATCTGCCCCCTGGTGGTCAGTGTATGTCATAGTGACCAGTCATTCCCAGTCATTCTGCTGTTAGGGTCAGTTTGCATATTATCCTTTTATTGTATAGGATAGAGGCCTGGTACATGGGTGGGGGCTGGCTGGTTTGCCCTTAAGGGTGTCCCGGATCAGGGTGGGGGTCTCACTGGGGTACCTAGATAGCCTGGGTGAGGGGCTGAGGGGTGTTTGCAGGCTGATCACACTCCCTTCAGGGTGGGGGTCCCCACTGGGGTGCCTGGCCAGCCTGGGTGAGGGGCTGATGGCTGTTTGCAGGCTGGTCACACCCCCTTCAGGGTGGGGGTCCCCACTGGGGTGCCTGGCCAGACTGGGTGAGGGGCTGATGGCTGTTTGCAGGCTGATCAAGCTCCTCCCAGTGGGGACCCCCACCCCATAGAGGTTTGGTCAGCCTGGGTGAGGGGCTGATGGCTGTTTTCAGGCTGGCCACACCCCCTTTAGGGTGGGGGGTCCACTGGGGTGCCTGGCCAGTCTGGGTGAGGGGCTGAGGGCCGTTTTAGGCTGGCCAAGCCCCCTGGCGACTCTCCTATTTTTCTTTTTTTTTATTCTGGGGTTTATTTACCTTCTATAATTGAAACTTTGTAGCCTTAAGAGGAGCTTAGAGCCGGCCAGGGCGGGCGGGAGGGAAGCCTCCTGCTCACTCCAGCTCCGTGGCCATGGCCGGCTGAAAGCAGGTATCTGGGGTTTATTTACTTTCTATAATTGAAACTTTGTTGCTTTGAGTGGAGCTCAGAGCCGCCGCAGCAAGCGGGAAGCTTGGCTTCCTCCATCACTAGGGCAACCAAGCCTCCTGCTTGCTCCAGCTCCATGGCTGCCGGCCGCCATCTTGGTTGGGTTAATTTGCATATAGTCGCTCTCATTGGCTGGTGGCCGTGGCTTAAGGCATAACGAAGGTATGGTCAATTTGCATGTTTATCTTTTATTAGTGTAGATGGTATCAACAGCATATTGATTCCTATGCATGTTAAGAACCTTATGCCTATTGAAAAACACCTACAGGATCTTCCCAAAGCATCATTCCACTGGAATGACAAGAATGTACGTAACTACAGATGAGTCCAACTGGATCAATTAAAGGTACAAAAGTTGTCATCCAGACAAACACTTCCATTAACGTTTTCTATAACTCATTATGTACCGAGTTGCTTCTATTTTGGGGGTTCTAGTTCCTGCCCACAAGTAGTCCGTGACTTGTGAGCGACAATACATATAAAATGGCCATTATACTATAGCCTAATAAATGCTATCATAATCATGTGGACACAATGTGACAAGAGCTCAGAAAAAAGATCAACTTAATCTGGCAAGGAAGCCCAGGGTGGGGGGTGGCGGGGGGAGAGAGGGGAGAAGGAGAAAAGAAAGAGCAGCCAGTTGCTGGATCAAAGAGTACATGAGGATGATAGGACATGAGGTCAGAGAAGACTTGTTCATGAATGTTCAGAGCAGCTTTATTGGTAATAGTATAATTTGCAACCAGTATAAACAACCCAAATGTCCACCAATAGATGAAAGGATAAGCAAAGTATGGTGCATCCATACAATGGAATACTATTCAGCAATAAAAAAGAATGATTATTAACCCATATCACTGTATGAATGAATATCAACATAATGATGCTGAGTAGAAGCTAGACAAGAAAAAGAATGTACTCAATAATTATATTTCTAGAAAATATAATTTAGTCTATAGTGCTTGGGAATGGGGAGAAAGCATGGGAGCAAAGATTTATAAGGAAACCTAAGGAAACTGCTGGGAGATGAAGGATATGTTCATTATCTTGAATGTGATGATAGTTTCCCAGGTGTATAATGTGTCAAAACTCTTCATGTTCACTTTAAATCTGTGCAGTTTGCTGTCAGGAGAAGCAGAGGCATGACATAATTAGCTTTGCATTTTAAACAGATCATTCCCAAAGCAGCTTGGAGGCAGGGCTAGAATTCTCAGGGAAATAACAGCCAGAGAGGCCAGAGGACTACCAGGAGTGAATGAGGTACTAGAAGCCAAAGAGAGAAAGAATGCCAAAACCAAGGATAGGATAGGCAGGGTTCAGAGCCACAGAAGAGGTTATTTAGTGGGGGTGGCTGTGTGCAGGCCGTGGTAGGAGAGTGCAGCTACTCAGAAGTTGTTGACACAAGATTACCATACTCTGAGACTGAGCACACATCTTTGGAAGGGAGCCATGAGGAAAGAAGGCAATACTCAGCCTAGCAAAGCAGACTGTCCTAGCCAAATCCAGCAATTACGAGGTAAAATGGTCGCACCCAGCTGTCCTCTCATCCACGCATGGCACAGTGGACTATCTGCTGAAATGCCTGCTAGTCCACAGTGGGGGGATGTGAAAGCCTTTAGGCCATTGCCCTTATAATCCAGGATGGCAACACATGCCCTTTTCTTGCACTAAAATTGCACTTTCTTGATACATTTTCCTTATAGTGAAGGATTCCAACAAAGCAGTGAACCTACATAACAAGTCTAATCAGCCTTCAGTTCACCAGGAAAAGGTGGATCCTCTTCTGTTAGTAATGCCAACTAATACTGAATCAGAGTTTAAAGTGATTCTCTATAGTATTCTATCTCTTAAGGTCATAAGGACATTAATAAGATTGAAAAGACCTAGTCCATTTGTCATCTAAAGAAGTGTTCTGACTGATCTTGAGCAATTACATCACATGTGCTCACAACGAAAGTGCCATGTCATTTTATGGATTGCTATAAGCAAAGTGTACGCATTAAACTTACCAATGGCCTTGATGGATTCTCCTGGAAAAAGCGGTGCTTCTTCCATCTGTGCCAGCTTATTTCCATCCCTTAGAGCCTGGCAAAAAAGCAAACAGGAGTAAATCTCACTTCCCATCTGTATACGTGGGAATAATTGTGGTGTTCTGTGCTCTTGCTACAAAGCTACAGAAGCGTGCAAAATGTATGCTCCCTCCCCTTACAAGACAGTTTCAAAGCTCAACATCACAGGACACCATGCTGCATATTCTAGCAAATTATTACACATATTTAAGGTTCACAGAAAACATTAATACAGAAATGGCTTGACATAACAGATACATACTCTAATCACTACACAGACAGCTATTATAAGGTACCTCCAGAATTTGAAAATAAAGTAAAAAAAAATTATCTTCTGAGCATAAAATTCAAATAAAATCAAAATTAGATGTAGGTGCTTAGCTAGTTGTAGAAATGGCCAAGCTTATGAGATAATGTGGGAAACCCTGAAGTGTAAAGTAGTCAGGGAGGTGTCTCAGGGCAGTGATATTACTAAGGAAAGCCCTCGGCTTTTGTATTGCAACCCAGCCACCCATGTGTATATACAAAGTTCAGGGGCTTGTCAGTGTGTATAGCATCCAGACCACAAGAAAGCGTGCCCTCATCTGGCAGACAAGAGTATGTAAATCAAGACTGTGGAGCAGAGTGTGTTAATCAAGCTTCGTCAAAGTCAATTCACCCTTGTGCTGATTCCATGCTCACCAAGCAAGTTGCTAATGAGGTACTGGGTTTCCTGGCTACAATGATGCTAGGAAAAGGATGTCTTGGATAGATGACTATTACAAGGTGCCTGGGTATAAATGTGGGTACATGCCCACAGTTCTCCAGATTGGCATGGAAGTCCAGTAGTCAGTCTCTTGTGAGTTTGGTTGGATAGTGCCAGGGAACTCAGAAAAGTTGAGAAAATGGTGCTCTCGAACTACAAAGCTGGGGACCAGAACCTGAACTCTGGGCCTATTCCAAGGTACTGCCATCCTCTGCAATGCTGCCAAGGAAACTGGTTACTTTCTCCTTGGCATCTCTGACACAATGTATCACGAATAAGAGTAAGATGTTCAAAACCCTAGAAATCCCAAGCTGTGTTTCACAGAGCACTAAATTCCCAAGAGATATGAATACGTCTTTTTTTTGTGTGTGTGTGAAAAGTTGAGGAAATGCAGGATTAAAGAAAACAAGTTAAACTATGTGTGCGTGAGACCAGTCTTTAGCATGTTAATGTACGCCAAATCAGCAAGAGGGCGCTAGAGTATGCTGCATGTCCCATACCTATTTGGTCATGAGCTGCTTTCTCCAAAAAAAATATTAGTTAACATCAGGAGGCCACTGGTGTTCAGAGGAAAACAGATCGGACAATATCAAGTTTTCAGCATAATTTTGTGAAGTAAAACATTAAAACTTGAAAACTTTTTAATTCTAATAAAAATTATTGAAAATTCAAAATAACTACTTTTCATAGTTATAAGAGTATTTCATTATGATTTATTAAAGGGACGCAATTTTAAAACACTAAACATAGTAGTTTCATCAAAATTTTGAAAATAAAGAAAAGGAAAAGGTGAAGACATAAAGAGCAAATTCAATGCTAAATGTTGGTCTGGATATGTCTGTTCTATGGGGAGGGCACAAAATAACAAAGTCCATCCTCCTCCTTATCATTAAAACAATACAAATTACCTCCAAACACCTTTATTTCATTTGAATTTTTAGTGCAGATTGGTTTTAAGACACTTTTCAGCCCAAAATTTTAGGGACTTAGAGGACTACTAAAGAGGACATGAGAAAGTGTTTTGGGGTTCATTTTAATATTCACACCTGATTTGGAAATATATCTTTTACACACTAATGCATAAACCAACACATATTTTTAAATGTCTAGTTTTATAAACAGTAAGAAATCACAAATCCTTAATAGAAGCCTTAATTTGAAAGTCACCTTCTTTAATTTATTGCTTGCACTAGAGGGTAATTTTATAATATAGTTACAATGTGAGAAAGTCATTTTAATCAATATTCAAGTTTTGTACTACTTCAAATATTACATTGTTAAAGCTTATTTTAATGGCTAAGTATTATATTATATATTATATAGACTTACATTTTTTAACTTATATTTTAAAATAAATGAGAATAGGTTATTTTGAAATAGAGTTACTAAAGCAAGCTGTTCTAATTAACTATATCTAACTGTAGCTGGAAGGGATGGGGGAAATGTGGCTCACTTTAAGCCTTATGTGGAGCCACATTAAACACTTTAAAATCCTCAGCCCACGACTACCTAGCAAAATGTGCGGATGGAGACAGCAGTGATTGGGACCATTTTGAGAATATACAAGGCTCTCAAGGTAGAGGTTGAAGATCAAACGTTTTCCTTTTCTTCTAAAAGCCATGTTGAATTTGGCTTAAAACACCTGTGCATTTATATGAAGCATGACTGTGTTGGTGAGACAGTGAGATAAACCTCACTAATAATAATTAAATCTGGGACATGCTCTTTAAGAAATGAGAAAGCAACTGTCAGAACAAAACGAACAAATGATCCTGCTGCTTCAGATTTCCCCATAAAATGTTTCTTTTGTACAGGAAACACATTTCACTTTAGCATAGGAATTCAAGAGGAGAATAGTTTTTAAAGGCTCATTGTCTGGTGAGTACAGTAGATTCCCTTTACCAATCTGATGTTAGGAAATGGGACTCACACTTGTGCTACATTAAGCTTTTGTTGCAACGATTAAGTTGCACAAGACATAATTTGACCCTTGATTTATCCAACCCATGTACAGCATAATCAAAGAATGGATTCTTGTGAACAAAATTTGATCTCATGAACACACCTATTCCTCTTGGTGCCTTTGCTCCAAGTGTTGCCCAGTTGAGGAATTTCCTCTGATGATCTCACCCAAATCCTGTTCCGGTGACCCTGAAGGTCCAGCTGAAGGCCCACCAGCTCTCTGGTACAAGGTACCATGCTGGGCACGGACCATGAACATTTGAAGAAAGCAAAGTCTGCACCCTCAAGGAGCATGCTTAGCATATGCATCTGTCCCCTCTAAGTCTTTGTAAAGGCCCATCAGAATCCTATTATGTCTGAGGCTCATTAACACATTAATAACCCTATGTGGGAAAACCGAGAAGTATGGACGAACAAGTTTCTCGTTGACAAAATGTTGGATAAACCAAATTTTGCAAATAATGTCATCATGGAATCTATCAAACTTGGACAGGAGGGCACTACTGTAGTGGTAAAAGCATTTGCTTATTGTCTAGAAATCTAGTATGAAATGGCTTCTAAATACACACTCTGTAGCTACAAACAGATGAACATGTAGAACTTGCCACCTGATCGGCTTCAGCTTCAGAAGGGTAGCCATTGTGTTCTTCCTGAATCTCCTGCACAGCACCAGGTGCATGGACAAGAAAAAGCAAAGAGGAGAAAGAGAAACACGTGCAAACAGACAGGTGAAAGCACAGAACTTCTTTTTTAAAGAGACAGTAAGCATGTAAAAGTCGACACACCTTTCATGGCTTTGCAAATCACAACATTTCACCCCTTGGAGGTAAGGAAATAACGTGTAGGCCATCTATAGCATCCTCAGCCTAAAGTGGAGTATCTATTCTGTATTTGTGTTGGGGTAGAAAAATGGAAAGCAAACAAATATCATGGATTTCAAGGAATGTACTGTCTTTTTAAAATCAAGCAATTCGCACTATAGCATATAGTCAAAGAACAAAACAGCAGACAGGTAATATGCTTATGGAAAATAAAGAACACCACAGAAACCAGGTAAAGGGCAAAAGCCAGCCAAAATACAAAGGCAGTTCATAGACATGTATTTTAAACACAGTAAGTATTCATATACTCTCAAGAATTATTATATTGTCCAGCGATCAACTCCACTGGTATTACCAAAATTTCCACAAACATGCTCATGCACGTATCATGCTAGAGATATACATATACATATAAATATATGTATACATATAATCTGGTATTTATTGCTTATTACTAATTAAATATTGTGAATTATGAATCAATGCCATATTAAATATTTCTAATTACAGTATCAATGTGCTTCAAAGAAACAGCTGAGAGATCACATATCTTTATTTAAATTTTTTCCAATCCCTTTAAGGTATACTGTTCTTAATTTAATTTCTTCATAGAATCAATTTTTGAAACTTTAAAAATTGGATGTTTAGTTCAGCAGATGGTATAAAAATACAAATACTTAAGATGACAAAATTATAATATCAAGTCTCTAAGACTGAAAATATTAAAATTTAGCATAGATATATATTTTTTCCTTCATGAAACTGGTTCCACTGACTATATTTCTTTG
Source organism: Myotis nattereri (assembly GCF_964212035.1). Taxonomy (NCBI): domain Eukaryota; kingdom Metazoa; phylum Chordata; class Mammalia; order Chiroptera; family Vespertilionidae; genus Myotis; species Myotis nattereri. Next base: position 138,358,570 of record NC_138078.1, on the reverse strand, counting down.
AAAGGCAATCAGTGAAGAAGTAAAGATTTAAAAGAATTTATTTCCCATCTTTCATTTTTGTCAATAAAGTGAAATTGTTACTTAATACATTTGTATACTTTATATCAGACTGAATTTAGTACACAATTGGTACTGCTCCCCTTCCATGAAGGTTGATTTTTTTAAAATGCAGCCAGTTTTTTTTTGAACTTTCCATTTTTAAATACAAAGAGAATTGAATCATTCTTTGACACAAATTTTAAAAACAGAAAAAATGAATGGCTAAACAACAACAACAAAAATCACACAACATTTCAAAGTCCATGCAAGTGTAAAGCCAAGCACTAATATTTAACAATGTGAATCAGTGAAAGACAATGATTCTCACGAGTGAAAGAAAACAGTGAAAACAAGATTAAACAAAGATAAACCAACTAGAATCATAAGAATTTGATGTAACCTGCTTATTTTTGTACTACTTATTGGCTTCCATAAGATTAAGAATTTTAAACTGAAGTCACTAAATTATTCTATCAAAATCCACATTGTTTTCATTTAATGGAAATAGGTTAATTTTCAACATCTAATACTCAGGCTTAAATGCATGCACATTACCAATCTTTGTCTTGCTTTATGAATACTCTGAAATAAAGGGAAGGAAAATCATGAAGAAATATAAGCTATAACCCACTAGATGTAATAGTTATATTTGTGTTTTAAGAAATACTAAATGGGACTGATTTTGCTAAACTAATTTTTAGGATTAGCACTTCTACTTTTGGGATTCAGCATGCAGACATGAAAGTGACTTATAATCTTATTTAGATAGGGTAGACAACAACTAACAATTTTGTTGTTGTTGCTAAATTCTTTAGCATGACTTACATGCTAAACAAGGTTAAAAGAGGACTCTGCCTTATAAGCCCCTGCCACGAAGATCCATTTGGTCAGAATTCATGTAACACAACAAAAGTCAGTATTTCACACTGGCAACAATTTTAGTATCCTGCCCTCATACACAGTGGCTATTATTACACATAAAAACATTTTAACAAATAAAGCGTTTCCAGTGAACACTTAAAGCTATGACACAGCAGAGCAAATTGATTTGAGTGACTCATAAAAACCAGTGAGAAGGTAAAGAACACTAAATAGACTGTGTTCAATAAAGCACAGAGACACACAAGTAGGAGGCCCATCTGCCAAACATCCTTACCCTTATATCAGGCCTCCTGAAAACCTGTTAGTTAAAATACAGAACATCATCATCACAAACACATTACTATTGACCTGTACAAAATGTCATTAAGTTCACCAGCCCATTCCCTAATAAACATCATAATCCTGTACATAAAACCAAACAGATCGATCCTAACACATTTGCCCTCTAAAGTTTCATTCAACATCAAATCAATCTTAACACATTTGTCCTATAATTTTCAGGCAAGTCTATGGTTTGAAGAAACTTATTGCCCTTAGGCTAAGACAAACAACATTATTTTAAACACAAACCCCTTCTGTCAAGTGCTATTACTAGCCATTGTGAACAGGCAGTGTTTGAAAAGTTCATTTGTGTGTCTGTTTGGAATACCGAATACATTTCCCCCATAGAAACAATTATATAAAAAGGCAGTTCTAATCCCAAACCAGCCCACAGAAACCAAACCAAACCTAAAACCCACAAAAGCTCCCACATTTGACCCAGAACATAGCTCAGCTACAGTGTTAATGGTATCGTGAAACTTAGATAACCACAAATCATAACCTGGTTTCTGTAGAAATTATATTTCCAACTCGCACTTGGGACTCCAGAATTTGACTCCCAGATGTGGCCGCCCCACCAAGAGAAAAATGCCTCTCTTGACCCCCAGACCCCGCTGCCTGGAGAAGGACAGCTCCAGGTGGGAGAAGGACAGCTCCAGGTGGGGAGAGGTAGCTGGCTGGTCTGGGAGGGCCAGAGAATGGGGAGGGGAGGCCCAAGCTGCTGCCCCTGCAAGGGGAAGCCAGGCTTTATTGAATAAGGGACACTAATTTCAGCAATGTTCTTCCTGCACCAATAGCCTATGAATACTACTTGAACATGCAGTATATGCATTTGGGAAGCTTAGGACAGAGGAAACAATGAAAGAAACTTTTGAAAAGTGAATGGTGGTAATTGTCTGAGGAAGACCTGAATCATGTGTTCCCCATTCCAAAGTCTGATTTCTGATCATCTAACCACTGGATGTTCTATGGAACATAGATTATTTTAAAAAATCACCAGAGGGTATTATTAGCTGTATAGATTTTCCTCAGGATAGATAAGCACATGAAGATTTCATCACTGTATCATCATTAAATGAAAATACTCTTGAAGTGAAAAAAGCTTTCTGAGTTACGTGATGTTGTAGGACAAAGAGATTTATTTAAGCCCATAAGTTCCTAAACTTAGACTATTTAGACTAAGAAGCTTAAACCTGGCTTTGTTTTTTAAGAGCACAGTGGGTTATATATATGTTTATCATCTTAATTGTGGTAACCATTTCATAAGTGTATACCTATCTAAACTTATTAAATTGTATGTGCTAAATATGGAAAGTTTATCGTTTGTTAATAACAACACAATAAAGTTAGTATAAACATGCATACTTGTGTTAATAAAAACTCAAAATGGGACATATATGGCAATAAAACTCAAAATAGAAAGTCTCCACCCCCTGAGCTTCATTCCTCAGTGATAACCATGTTTAACTGGACCTATTTTTAATTCTGTGGATCGCCTCCATAACCATAAATATGGTTACACCTCGACTTCTTGATTTGTCTACCTTAAACAGTACCTAGTTTCTTCCCATTTTAAAAGATGAGGAAATAGGCTCTCTCAAACTACTACCTCCCTCTTCCTAATCTCTGATTGTTGAAAATTTGATTTTTAGTTATTTTATTGTCTTCCTTAAGCAAAGTTGCATCATAAAAAAACTCATGGGGGTGGGAAGAGTTTGAAGAGACTCATGGGGTAATAGAAGGATAAATAATGGTGAGGGAAGGAGACTTGACATAGGGTGGTGAAATACAATACAGTATATAGATGATGTATTTATATAATTGTACACTTTAAACCTATATATTTTTATTAACCAATACCACTCCAAAAATTTAATAAAAAATTTAAAATACTCATGATATGATTTTTAGGTGCCAGACACTCTTCTAAGCACTTTGTATGTATTAATTTATTTCATTCTCAGAACAACCTTGTGAGATAAAAACTATTGGTTCCAGTTTTGATGAGAAAACCAAGTCAAGGTTAAATAATCGGCCAAGTTCAAGGTGGCAGAGCAAGTACTTAAACCCAGGTGGTCTGCTACACTGCTTCAGGATGGCATCACTATAATTAACACATTTAAACTATAGTCTTCAAGCATACAATCTCCCTTTTAAGGTTAATGAAAAAAATCAACACCACTATCACTTCCCTTGCTCCCCCTCTCTACCTCCAAACCTCTGCTCTAGCAAGTCATTATTTTCACATTTGTTCTATAACTACAATATTTCTGACACTTTCTCTATAACGTGATACCAACAACTGAAAACAACAAAGCAGCATTCACAAGTAGTGTAACTGAGCCTTCCTTCCTTAAATGTAGGACATATACCATTATCAATAAGCCTTTCGTATTGGAAGGAGAGACTAACTCAAAAGCCTGGAAAGGGGTAGGATGATACATGCTTTTATACTCACATAATTCTTTTCTTTTAAATATATATTTTTATTGATCTCAGAGAGAAAGGGAGAGGGAGAGATAGATACATCAATGATGAGAGAAAATCATTGATTGGCTGCCTACTGCACGCCTCACACTGGGGATCAGGCCCCCAATCCTGGCATGTGACCTGACTGGGAATCAAACCGTGACCTCCTGGTTCATAGGTCGATACTCAACCACTGAGCCACACCCGCCGGGCCTACACTCACATAATTCTTTATCGACTGTAATGAAATCCTTAGTATTTTTTATATAAGACCAAGAAGGTCTCCCGAAAGTCTGTAAGTGAATGCCTAAGTGTTTCTCTCTGGTTTAGTTTACATTTCTTCTGAAATAAGCCATTTCAGGTACACAGAGAGATTCATTCTTTTTTTCCCCCCTTGAATTGGATTCTGACCGAAGCTAGAGAAGAGAGCAGTGGTTTTAAGTTAGGAGGCCTGGGTCCTACCAGTATTTACGGCCTCTTAATGTCTGCACTTGGTCCCAGTCTCTATAAATACAAAAGGAGAGGAGTCTTCAGAATGACTGCAAGGTCCTGATCAGCTCTAAAACCACAGGAGTTATGTATCTAATCCTCATGGAAATACTTCAGAAAACATCTTCCCAACCAAGGCTTCTGGATGAAAACCGGCATAGTGGTTGGAAGAATGAACTCTGGAGTCAAATCTTGTGTTACTGCCCGCCAGACCCCTGAAGAGCAACACAAGCCCTGGGAGTTTTAGTCTCCTTTTCTCTAAACCAGTGATGCTGGGCACACTTCCCTCACAGGTTGTTGGAAGGGTTAAATTGGGTAACAAAATTGTACCTAGGTGGATAAGTACTCAGGAAGCAGTTGTTAGCATCAGTACTATTTAGGTAACCTTTTATAGTTGACTAGAGGCCTGGTGCACAAATTCCTGCATGAGTGGGGCCTCTCGGCCTGGCTGGTGATCAAGGCCATTGCACTGAGTCCCAATCAGGCCAGCCGGGTGGGGGAGGGACCACAGGAGGTTGGCCAGCTGCGGGAGGTTGGTTGTGGGAGCACACTGACCACTAGGGGGTATCTCCTGCATAAAGCATCTGCCCCCTGGTAGTCAGTGCACATTATAGCTACTGGCCGGTCGTCCGGTCATAATGGTCACTTAGGCTTTTATATATATATATATATATATAGACTAGAGGCCCAGTGCACAAAAATTTGTGCACTCGGGGGGTTGGGGGGTTTTCTAGCCTGGCCTGTGCCTTCTCACAGTCTGGGACCCCTCTGGGGATGACCATCTGCTGGCTTAGGCCCGCTTCCCAGGGGATTGGGCCTAAGCTGGCAGTCAGACATCCCACTGGTAGCCTGGGAGCCCTCAGGGGATGTCCACTTGCCAGCGGGGAGCAGGCCTAAGCTGCAGTCGGACATCCTTAGCGCTGCTGAGGAGGCGGGAGAGGCTCCTGCCACCACCACTGTACTGGCAGCCATCAGCCTGTCTTGTGGCTGAGCAGAGCTCCCCCTGTGGGAGCGCACTGACCACCAGAGGGCAGCTCCTGCATTGAGCGTCTGCCCCCTGGTGGTCAGTGTGTGTCATAGTGACCAGTCATTCCCAGTCATTCTGCTGTTAGGATCAATTTGCATATTACCTTTTTATTATATAGGATAGAGGCCTGGTGCATGGGTGGGGACCAGCTGGTTTGCCCTGAAGGGTGTCCTGGATCAGGGTGGGGATCCCTGCTGGGGTGCCTGGCCAGCCTGGGTGAGGGGCTGAGGGCTGTTTTCAGGTTGGGCACACCCCCTTCAGGGACGGGGGTCCTGCTGAGGTGCCTGGCCAGCCTGGGTGAGGGGCTGATGGCTGTTTGCAGGCTGGCCAAGCCCCCCAGCGGGGACCCTCACCCCTTGAGGGTGTGGCCATCCTGGGCTTGAGGGGCTGATGGCTGTTTGCCACGGCCCCCAGTCACCCAAGCTCCCAGGGGAGGCTGGCTGGAAGCAGGTATCTGGGATTTATTTATCTTCTATAATTGAAACTTTGTTGCTTTGAGTGGAGGCCGCAGCTGGCCAGGGCAGCGGAAGCTTGGCTTCCTCCATCACTGGGACAACCAAGCCTCCTGCCTGCTCCAGCTCTGTGGCTGCCGGTCGCCATCTTGGTTGGGTTAATTTGCATATAGTCGCTTTGATTGGCTGGTGGGTGTGGCTTGGGGTGTAGCAGAGGTGTGGTTAATTTGCATGTTTCTCTTTTATTAGATTAGATGGGTCTCAGCCTACCCAACTTGCACCACAACTATCTTGACATGCTTCATATCCCCTCTCTCACCACCTACACATGCCAAGAACCTATGAGAAGGTGCAAAAAAGTTAATGATCTTAGTCTATTTAACAAAACAAACAGACTACCTGAAAGTTAAGTATGGAGTCAGAGTGCTTCTGGATTGAACGCATGCTTGGAGGGTGGTTCAACTGCCCATAACTCCAGAAGGTCAGAAGCTCCTGCATTTGGGACCCTCCCAGACCTTGCCATTTTATCTCTTCATCTGGGTGTTTATCTGTGTTCTTTATCATACCTTTTAAGAAACTGTGTTTCCCTGAATTCTGTGAGCTGGTCTAGCAAATTGTCAAATTCAACAGGGGGTTGTGGGAGCCTCTAACTCAGTGATGGTGAACCTTTTGAGCTTGGTGTGTCAGCATTTTGAAAAACCCTAACTTAACTCTGGTGCCCTGTCACATATAGAAATTTTTTGATATTTGCAACCATAGTAAAGCAAAGATTTATATTTTTGATATTTATTTTATATATTTAAATGCCATTTAACAAAGAAAAATCAACCAGAAAAATGAGTTTGCGTGTCACCTCTGACGTGCGTGTCATAGGTTCGCCATCATTGCTCTAACTTGTAGCCAAGTCTAGCAGAAGTTTTGGGGAAACTGGGAACCCACTATTTGCTTTGGAATCTGAAATGGGGGACAGTCTCATGAGACTGAGCCTTTAACCTCTGGGTTCTGCATTAACTCCAGTTAGTGTGAGAATTTAATTGAATTGGAGGACTCCCAGCTGGTGTTGGAGTATTGGTTGGTGTGGGGGGGAAATGCACATCTGGTGTCAGAAGTGTTCTAGGTATGCAGTGTGAATAGCTGGGAGGGAAACAGTGAATTATTTTCCAGAGAATACCCTAAATTTAAATTTGTATGAAAGTTTGTTTTGGGCAAAAAACTCTCTTCCTCTGCCCTCAGGTTCCATTCAAATCTTTCTTTGGGGCACTCCCCACTAGAGAGGCAAGGGCTCGGGATGATCACTTGCTCTGGGTGGATTTGGGGAAGAGAGCTACTGTGCCCCCTTTGCCTCTCTGGGCTTTGTGTGCCAGCCTGCCTATAGGGTACATGAAGAATTTGGGGCTCTGCCCCAAAGGAGAGGTCAAAGTTGTCCAGGGCTACCTTTGGGAAAGTGTGTGTTATCCAGGGCCCACTGTGGCCTCACACCTGATCCAGGCCCTTCAAGTCAGCTTTGAGAAATTATTATGGTCTGTATCTGTTCAGCTTCTGTTTGAATTCTCCTTTAGGTAGTTGACACCCCTAAATCCTCAACAGCGTGAAGTTATTGCAGAAAGTTTTCAAACCCAGCCAGTACCAGTAATACAATTATCAACAAGATCTACTCAATGTTAGGTGCTGTGGTAAATGTTTTAGGTGTTATCTCAACCCTCCCAGCCACTGGGAAAGGAGATTCTACTATTATACCAATATGACAAATGAGGAAACCAAGGCAGCAAGAGGTGAAGTAACTTACCCAAGGTCATAGAGCCAGCAAAGCAGAGTGGGAATTCAAACCCAAGCTGGCTGGTTTTAGCATCCATGCTCTTAACCTGGAAAAGGCCTCACCTAAACCTATTCCCCTTCTGGAGGAGGCTGATAAAGGCCCTCAGGCTTAATGCCCAGAATGCCATGCTCTGCTCCCTCCCCTCCTCCCACCACACCTTGTTTACTTGTCCTTTGAATGCTCACCACAGTCCAATTTGTACTATGTTTTCTGGTGTCTCTTTCCCCTACTATGAATTCCATGCAGCCCAGCCCAGCCCCTTGAAAAGAATAGGTGCCTTACATCACATTTATAGAAGTGATTCGGACTCAGAAATTACAATACACTTCTCTTGTAATTGTTTTTACATATCATAGCATAACTATATGTTTCATTTAAATCATACTTTTGATATATCATGAGTTTTTAGAAATATTAATCAAAATATTTTTTACATGCAATAGAGAGATTCCATGTACTATGTACATGTCATCTGATTTCCCCAATGGGAGTATATAACAAAACTATACTGCCATATCAGAACCAGGATACTGACACTAACACAGTCAAGACACAGAACAATTTAATCACTACAAGAACCCAAAGTTGTTCTTTTATAGCCACATCCACTTTTTCCCTGCCCTTCCCTTTCTTAGCCCCTTTTAACCACTAATCTATTCTCCATTTCTATAATTTTGTCATTTCAAGACTGTTATATAAATGAAAACATACAGTATATAAATGAAAACATAAAGTCTGTGACCTTTTGGGAGTGCTGGGTTGTGTGTGTGTGTGTGTGTGTGGTTTTGGCTTTTTTGTTGTGTTTGTTTTTAAATCCTCACCCGAGGATATTTTTTCCATTGATTTTTAGAGAGCGGAAGTGAGAGAGAGAGACAGAGAGAAACACAGATGTGAGAGACACATGGATTGGTTTCCTCCTGCATGCCCCGACCAGGGTCGGGAGCCTGTGACCGAGGAACATGCCCTTGACCAGAATCAAATCCGGGACCCTTCAGTATGCCGGCCAATGCGCTGGCTAGGACAGGAGTGCTGTTTTGTTTTGTTTTTTACTTAATGTAATTCCCTTCTCTCTATCCTCTCTATTCTGCTATTCATCCATTCAGGTTTTTTTTAAAAAAATTTCAGTTATCGTATTTTTCAGTTTTAAAATTTCCATTTGGTTCTCCTTTATCTCATATTTCTTTGCTTAAACTTTTCTATTTTTCTGTGACATTCTATTTTCATTATTTCAAGTATATTTGTAATTGCTTATTGAAACAATTTTATGATGGCTTCTTTCAAACCTTTTTTACATCATTCTAATATCTATCATCTCAGTTTTGGCATCTATTCTCTTTTTTTCATTCAGTTTAAGATCTTTCTGATTCTCGGTAAAATGATTAATTTTCTTTTTTTAATCCTCACCCAAGGATATTTTTCCATTAATTTTTTAGAGTGAAAGGAAGGGAGGAGGAGGAGGAGGAGGAAGAGGGAGGGAGAAAGAAAGAAAGAAGAAAGAAAGAAAGAAAGAAAGAAAGAAAGAAAGAAAGAAAGAAAGAAAGAAAGAAAGACAGGAAGAAAGAAGGAAGGAAGGAAAGAAAGAAGGAGAGGGGAGGGAGGGAGGGAGGGAGGGAGGGAGGGAGGGAGGAAGGGAGAGAAACATCTATGTGAGAGAGACATATCGACTGGTTGCTTTCCACATGTGCCCCGACCGAGGCCAGAGATCAAACCTGCAACCGAGGTATGTGCCCTTAACTTGGAATAGAACCCACGACCTTCCCTAGCTGGTTTGGCTCAGTGGATAGAGCATCGGCTTGCAGACTGAAGGATCCTGGGTTCGATTCCAGTCAAGGGCACATGCCCAAGTTTCAGGCTTGATCCCCAGTAGGGGGCGTCAGGAGGCAGCTGATCAATGATTCTCTTTCATTATTGATGTTTCTATCTCTCCCTCTCTGAAATCAATACAAATACATTTTAAAAAGAACCCACGACCCTTTGGTCTGAGAACCAACACTCTAACCACTGAGGCAAACTGGCCAGGGCTATTAAGTGATTTTTTTAAATAAAAATCTAGACATTTTAAGTATTATATGATCGTATTTAAACCTGCTGTTTGAGCTCGCTTTCTCTGACACTGCACCAGCAGAAGGGGAGGATGGGCACTGCCTCATTACAGTCTAGCAAGGATTGAATTTAGGCTCTCCATTTGGCTTTGCTGGAGTGTGGGTGTGGGGCCAAAACTTTTTCTGTGGTGTTTGGCTGGAGTACACTGGTTAGTGTCTAAGAGTTTTCTTTTTGTTAGGCTGCCCCTTTCATGGTCCTTTGGTTACAGAGTAGGCTTTTGTTGTCTGTGCCTGTTGGCATTTTGGGGTTGCTGGCTTCTTCAGCAATAAGTCTGGGACAGTATGTGGCAAAAACAAAACCCAGGGATTTCACTACCCTGTCGTTCCTTGGGTCCTGAGGTGCCTGACCAGTTTGCCTCTTCTCTCTCCCTTTCATGGAATTCTTATGTTTATTTTACAGATTATGTCCAGGGTTTCTAGTTGTCCTTAGCATGAAGAATAAGAAAAAGTTAAAAAAAAAAAAAAGAAAAAGTACATCTGCTCCATCTTTCTCAAAGCAAAAGCCCAAATCCTGATATTTCTAAGCAATAATTCTTCCCCACATGTAACCCTGGGAGACAGGATAGCACTTTTCTATTAGAGTGGTTACAAATTAGATGCCTGTTGCTCAAATAGGCAGCAGGCTTTTTTTCTAATTTAATTATTCTAGGGGGAGATGCTGTACTCTGTAGTTCCCCACAGCTCCCTCCTATATCTGCCAGCTTGTTAACTATTTCATGTAGACATTTGTATTTCCAAACTCAGATTTAATAAATAGATCATGAGATCAAGCTATCAACAACGGATTACAGCCATGGATTCCGAAAGATCATGCTCAAGCCGCCCTTTTCATAGTACTTCATTTAAGAAATAGTAACTAAGACTTAGTTCAAGCATAATTAAGCCTTCCCCATACACTGCATTCCACTTCTCTCCAAAGCCCTTCAGGAAATTTTTGTTGAGCATCCAGAATTTAATCACTGTACTAATTTGTTAAATGATTAAACTTAGTACAGGGCCCTCTCCATTATCTTCTTCAGAATGTTTAAAGACAAGATCTAGCTACTGTATGTGTATGGATGAGGGGAGGAGAAGTACATAGAGGTGATGATGATAATGACAATGATGGAACCAGAGGAATGAGGATGATAACATTAAAATTATAATGTCCTAATTTCCTGAAGGCCAGCCAGAATCAAATCCTTTTTGGACAAAAGAAAATTGAAGAATTTTCTAGAAAGAAAGGAGTTTAGAGACTTGCAATCTAATCCAAACTCTTTTATCCTTACAGATAAGGAAACTGACAGTCATGGATTATACAAGTTCACAAAGCCAACCAGTACTGTTTGTACTATTCCATCATGTTCCCTCTTCCTGGCCTAATCCTACTTTCCCAGCAATGAAAACTGATCAACTGTGTCACTTTTAATAGTTCCTAAAAACGTTTCAGTACAATTCTTAACTATATTATTTCATCTACTCTATGGAACATTACATTCTGATCTTGTTCTTAAATTTATTGACAAATTCAAGAGAGAATTTTACTCTTTTAGGCCAGTAAAAATGAAAGCAATTGAGTAGTAGAGGGGAAGGGCAAACAAAACAAAACATCTACACTAATAAAAGAGAAACATGCAAACTGGTGTCACTCCGCTATGCCCACCAGCCAATCAGCGTGACTATGCAAATTAACCCAACAAAGATGGTGGTTAATTTGCATACACAGGCACAGAGCGAAAACTGAAGGCTCCGGCCGGAATGAAGACTGAAGACTGAAGAGGCTTGGCTTCTCCACTGCGGCCACAACGGAGAAGCCAAGCCACACTGCGGCTGGACCAAAGGCCTGGGTCCCAGGTGCTGGAGGAAAACCAGTGCTGGCAGCCAGGAGAAGGAAGGCCTATTGCTTGAATCTTTGTGCAACGGGCTTCTAGTTTTATTATATTTCTTCTAGGAGTCTTAATTATTAGTCAAATCTTCAGGATGAATTGGTATTAAAGCAAACATTTATTAATTTAGTTGACTTACAAATCAACATAAAGGCTATCTACTCTTTCATCAGCGACAATGTTTCTCAAACTTCTGTCATTTCATATATTGCCTCTACAAGTTGGTTTGCTGTATCTGTATAGTGCCTGTACTAATATTAGTATTTACCTTTATATGGCCTTTAAATCCACTCCTTTTTCATACTTTCCCTAGCTCTAAGCAATAACATCCATTAAACTACAAGTGTGATGTGCTGGTTTTACTAAACTCATTAAAATAATTATGTAACTGTTAAAAATGTCCATGGACATACCATCTAAACTCATCACATGTGAAAATGGTGATTTTCTTACCACACTTTGGGTGATCTGATCCTGAGCTGTCAATTTATGATATGAGTAAATAATAAAACAATCATCTCCAAAATCTATCATGGGTTGCTAATTATTCAGATTTGTGGACATGTACCAGAAATGTATGGTCCCATCACTAATTTCAACAGATATTAACCTCGGGAACCTAGCTTTTCAGATTTTATTGTACGTAAGAAATATATGAAGCACTGGAGCCTGCCTTCAGAGATTCTGATTCACAGAGTAGGAGGGGTCCAAGGAAGGTGCATTTTTGCAGGTACCCCATTGAGTGCTGATGTGAGAAGACCCAAGGGCCACATTTTGAAAAACAGTGGGCAGAGGGGTGGGACAAATTTTAAAACTCATTCTAGCTCTTCAATGGGATGATTTGGGTTCAAATCCTAGTTCTTTTTTTTTTTTGGTAAAGTTGTACTAGCAAAACATTAGAGCTTTAATACCATCTTGAGTTCAAATCCCAGTTTTGACTGTATGATACTAAGCAAATCAACTGACTTCTCCAATGCTTGGTTTCCTCATCTGTTAAATGATGATTATAATAAAAGTGACCTTACTGGGTTATTTTAAGGCTTAAATGGGTGATATGTCAAAACCACAGAACCCTGTACATGCTAGGAGGTTGATGAGGATGTGGAAGCAGTCTCAGCAGCCTGCCATTCAGAAGACAATCAGCATCCTATATAATAAAAAACTAATATGCAAATCAACCAAATGGCGAATGACTGGTCACTATGATGCACACTGACCACCAGGGGGCAGATGCTCAATGCAGGAGTTGCCCCCTGGTGGTCAATGCACTCCCACAGGGGGAGCTCCACTCAGCCAGAAGCCAGGCTCACAGCTGGGGAGCACAGTGGCAGGGGCGGGAGCCTCTCCAGCCTCTGCAGCAGCACTAAGGATGTCCAACTGATGGCTTAGGCCCACTCCTGGACTTCAAGAGGGCACAGGCCGGGCTGAGGGACCCTCCTAAGTGCATGAATTTCGTGGGTCAGGCCTCTAGTTTCAAATAAAGATACAAGTGCTCTGTTCCATACAAACACCTGCTCCCATTTAATTACAAACCTTGAATTTTACCTTCAATAAATTAACCTCCAAATTGAGTGTGTATTTTATTTTTTTTATTAAGTTGATTGGGGTGATGTTGGTCAATATGAACATATAGTTTTCATGTGTGAATTTCTATGTTACAAGATCTGTACATTGCACCGTGTGCCCACCATCCAAAGTTTGAGTGTGTATTTTAAATAAGGTATTTGTGCAGTAGACAATTTCAAATATTACTGATTGATGACTACAAATTAAATTATCAAAGAATTGTATCTGGCTCTATGGTTTGGCTCAGTGGATAGAGTGTCAGTCCTCAGACTGAAGGGTCTCAGGTTCCATTCCGGTCAAGGGTATGAAGGGTACATTCCTCTGTTGCAGGGTCCAGCATCCCAGGGGCACATACGGGAGGCAATCGATGTGCATCTCTCACATCAATGCTTCTCTCTCTCTCTTCCTTCCATTCTCTCTAAAAAATCAATGAAAAAATATGCTCAGGTGAGGATTTTTTTAAAAAGAGTTATATCTGGACCTTTAGGGAAAACCCCAAACAATGGCTCCCAGGCCAGAGGTGTCTCAAAGGCCCATCTTGGTTACTCTGATTTTAAGAACTACTTTATGCCCTAACAGGTTTGGCTCAGTGGATAGAGCGTCGGCCTGCAGACTCAAGGGTCCTAGGTTCGATTCTGGTCAAGGGCATGTACCTTGGTTGTGGGCACATCCCCAGTAAGAGGGTGTGCAGGAGGCAGCTGATCGATGTTTCTCTCCCATCGATGTTTCTAACTTTCTATCCCTCTCCCTTCCTCTCTGTAAAAAATCAATAAAATACATTTAAAAAAAGAACTACTTTATAAGTAGCATGTAAAATTATCTTTGTGGTTTAGAATAAAAAATATTTATTATTTAAAAAAAAACTTGTTCCTTGAAAAAATATAACTCCCGAATAATAACTTTAACAGCAACTTTGTAGATTTGACTACAGGGCAAATATAACAAAGACAATGATAAGACAATAATTCATCAAAGACTTTAGCCATGATCTGATGTAGATACTTAAAATTCAATTTAAAAAATATAGAAAAGCCTTAGTTTTTTCTGAATACCATCTGTTAAACCATTCCGATATGAGCCGATTCTGCTACACAAAATTTGTAAATAGACTAAAATTTAAAAAAAAAAAACCACTTAGTTGCTTTATGTTAAAGTACAGACTCAGTCTGATGTATTAATAAAGAGGTTAGAAAGCTATGCACACAATCAACATTTAATCTTTTATAGAACCCACACAGCACTAACAAATATTTAACCAAATGAAAACATTACAGTTAACTCATTAATTATCAGTACAGAAAATCACTCCAAGGACTAAGAGCTGTTCTCTGCTAACATGGGTCCTTGAGCTTCTCCACTCAACAGGGCATTTACTCAGTTAAAGTGGAGGCAATAGGGCAACCAGTAACTGCTCAGTGACCAGCCACTCAAGCATCAGCGATACAGCAGATGTTTCTCCCACCTGGAGATGGCATATTTGCCCAGCGGGTTTTTTTTTTTTTAATATATATTTTTTATTGATTTCAGAAAGGAAGGGAGAGGGGGGGGAGAGAGATAGAAACATCAATGATGAGAGAGAATCATTGATCGGCTGCCTCCTGCATGCCCCACACTGGGGATCGAGTCCACAACCCAGGCATGTGCCCTTGACCGGAATCGAACCTGGGACCTTTCAGTCCACAGGCCGATGCTCTATCCACTGAGCCAAACCAGTTAGGGCACCCGCCAGGTTTTGAGGACCTGGAGTCCCAGCTGCTACTACGTGGGCAAACACAAAAATCAAATAACAGGGAAACTTATTAAGGAATACACTGTCGTCCTTCTGGTCGGGCAGATTATCCAATTTCTACTAATCCACAGCCAATGCTTTCCTTCGGTAGGTGTCATCAAAAGCATTTGACAGCTTCTATGAAGCAAGTACAGCATGACAGCCAAATTTTCAATTACATGGCCTCTTGAGCCAGTCTTTGCACTTATGTTATGAGCTAAAAAGGAACTGAGTCCAGTGTCCTTAAACAAGGAGCGGCTATTAGGAATGAATTAGGGTCTTTATTGTAGTTCTTGAATTGTTTGTAAGATTTGATGCCTGGCAAGGACCATGATTTTGAGAGACTGTTGACTGAGGGTAGTCTGGAATACTAAATGTAATTTGCAATACTTATGAAAATCAATTATCTCTTACTAGCAGGCAAAATTACTATAATAAACAGAAATCTCAAATCAAGCAAACATTACAACCTGAAATGTAAACACAGTTTCATTTAATGTAGCTGTTAATAGTTTATTTACATTAAAACGAAGTTAATCTTCAACCTAAAAGATGGAGTACTCAAGTGTTTTGTTAATTGATTCAACAAATATTTATTGAGCACCTGCTAAGTTCCAAGATCATGCTAGGGAAGCAGTGTTGAGTAAAAGAACCCCAGCCCCTCTCTACTGAAAAGGAGCTTATCACTGTTAACTTTAGAATAAGCAGAAAATCCAGCTTTAAAAATAAACAAGAAGGTATTTCTTAATTTAATAAGGACTAAAATATCAGGCTACCCATAAAATATTCTTGAGATTTTTACAAGTTTTTTACATTATATTATCACACGTTAATGCTAAATACCCACAGGTAGTATCTAAATACAGAAACAAACTGTAGGAAGATACTGTACATCAGATATTTTCTGAAATTTAGAATATTAACAGAGAAGATATAGGTATTTATTACAATAAGGTAAAAAAGTAATATATAATATAATATATATTAAATCATAAAATGAAACTGGAGTTTTAAAAGAATTATTATAATATAAAGACATCTTTTCCTCTCAATTACAAAATTATGACCACATATACTAGATCCTGGTAAAGTTTCTCTTTAAAGTTCACATCTAACAACAGAGAATCTTTCAGCCTTGTTCCCAAGCAAATGGCCATCCAGCAACAAGGGACCAAAGTCTCACTCGGTTTAAAATTGCAAAGCTTCTTGGCTACTTAGCATATTGAAAACGAATTAAGAACTCAATGCTGCTTACCTTATAATCTCTGGATACATTTTCTGATGTCACTGAACCTGAAATCTGACTAGAAATTGTAGCAGCAATAAGCTGTTTACACCATTCAACATGTGATCCTGTGGGACTAAAAGAAATAGTGTGATTAAATATTTTAAGACATAAGTTCTTGGTGAGAAAAATGAGCACTGACTGGGGATATATATACATTTCTTTTTTCAGATCAACTTTTATTAGACTATTTGGTTACCTTTACATTTACTATAAGAACTGAAATACTGACTAATAACTAGGAAGTAAGTTAGCTTCCAGGTTGATTTTAAATGAATTAAAAATTTATTTTTAAGATTCTAAGCAAGTTATTCCCTATCATTTAATGGAATTTTACTCTTCCAATTACAGGGGTGGGCAAACATAGGTTTACAGTTGTGAGTATGCAAAAGTTTATTCTTATATTATTACTGATTAATTATTGTATTACTAGAGGCCCAGTGCACAAAATTGGGCACAGAGGGGGGGTTCCCTCAGCCCAGACTGCACCCACTCCAATCAGGGACCCCTTGGGCCTAAACCGGTGATTGGACACCCCTCTCACAATCTGGGACTGCTGGCTCCTAACCACTTACCTGCCTGCCTGCCTGATTGCCCCTAACCCCTCTGCCTGCCTGCCTACCTGCCTGATTGCCCCTAACCTCTCTACCTGCCTGATCTCCCCTAACTGCTTCTGCTTGCCTGACCGCCCCTAACTGCCTCTGCCTGCCTGATCACCCCTAACTGCCCTCCCTTGCCGGCCTGATCTCGCCCTCAACTGCCCTCCTCTGCCAGCCTGGTTTCCCCAACTGCCCTCCCCTGCTGGCCTGATCTTGCCCTTAACTGCTCTCCACTGCCGGCCTGATCGCCCCTAACTGACCTCCCCTGCTGGTCTGATTTCACCCCTAACTGCTCTCCCCTGCAAGCCTGATCTCACCCCCAACTGCCCTCCTCTGCTGGCCAATTTAGTTCTGATTGGTCAGTTTCTATGCCAGTCAGTGTCAAAAGCTCTGCCTCCTAGGCAGCCATTGGCTCCTTACATTCACCCAGATTCAGCTGATTGGTCAGTTTCTATGCCAGTCAGCATCTCTGGGCCTATCAACGGGGCTTGATCAGAAAGGGGGAGCTGATCAGCAGCCTTGGTGGAGGCCTGGAGAGAAATGGAGGCACAGCTGTTGGCCAGGTCGGTAGAGAAAGAGGCAAGTTCTGATCAACGGCTGCCACAGAGGCTACAGATCAGACCCTGCCTCTCTCTCTGCAGGCCTCTCTCTGGGCCTGATCTGCAGCCCCCTAGGCAGTCAGTGCTGGGTCAGGCGCCACAGAGGCCCCAGTCAGTGTTGGGTCGCCACAGCAACCCAGCACTGACTACTGGTCTGGTCGAGCCTTCGGTCTTTAGGACCCTAGCTCTATACAGATTTTGCCAACCTCTATATATAGAGTGGATATTCTTAATGTGCTGTATACAGGAAATTAATTATAAAGTAAAATATTTATCTTAAAGTATATGCTTTTTAAACATTCAATCGATTTCATGTTGGTAGTTTCAAATCTAGAAAATGTAATTTTGAATAAATCAAAGTAACTCTTAATGTAGCAAAGTTGATTATGTGATTTTTAAAAGAACAGAATAGAAAAACGATGCCTGTGTCTAGTAATAATGCTTCCTTATATTTCAGTAAAGGCTTTGATGACGAACAAAGGCCCTTCCAGTCATTATATCAGAGCCTCACACCATGGTATAAGAAGACAGAACAGAAAATAGCCAACTTGTTTCTGAGATGAGATAATTGAGGCACAAGGGGACATACCTGGTAAGAAAGTGGCAGGACTGCCTTCACTTCCATTAGGGCTGTTCTGCCAGAACATGGCACAACCAGTAGTGGCCAACTCACTGAGCTGGAAGGCAAAACAGAGGCCAGCACCACAGATGCCAGCCACTGCCTACATGAGAACACCACATTGCAATGAAAATGGTACCTTCCACTTGTACGGTGCTCTAAAATATTCAACACACTTCTACTCACAGCCTCACCCCAGCCTCACAGTGACCCATCTTACAGATGAGAACACTGAGGTTCCAGTGTTTGACCAAAGTCACGTGGCTGGTAAGGGTTCAGAGCTGTGCACTCCCGACCTAAGGACCACATAAGCAAACTAGGCAGAGAGGGAATTATAAACTGCCCCTAGGGGCCAGGTTTTTCTCTCAACTGGTCAAAGCAATGAAGAGATCAAGCAAAAGGGCAAAACATTTACCTTGCAGGTAGCTTTCACTGTAAACAATATTCAAGACCTTTAAAAATCTCATCTCTAATTAAATACACATTCATGTATGGAAGAATAGAAAAACCTGGATTACCGAGGCAGTATGTAAAATAACCTAAGTAGTGAAATAAAGATATTTGGTGTTCTCTACTAGTGATCTAAATTGCAGTCTGACAAAGATATCTCAGTGGTTATCTGTGGGACTGAAAATATAAGTAAAAACATGCACTAAATGGGAAGACATTCCTACAATATGTCAAGAATTCATTTACCACAATTTCTAAGAGGAAGAAGGAAGGAAAGGGGAGGGATTTTAGTTTCCTTTTTAAAGGCTGTCACCTTTATTGCCCAGTTATAGCATACTTTTCTTATCATGTAGGCCCTTTCCCTGTCAGCATCTACCCCTGACTGCAAATCTAACAGAAACCTGCCTGTGTACGCACCATGGGTGATCTGTTGTTACCATCTGCCCAGCATTCTTTCCCCCTTCTTCTGATAAGGACACTTCTCTTTACTGTGGGGAACAACCCCTCAACTTCATAGGCTTCTGTGGGGGAGGGAGAAGAGTGACTGACCTCTTGTTCCTCCTGCCCCCACTTGTAGGGAAGTGACCCAGCCTGGGCCAATTGAAGCTTTTCTCTTAGACCCTGGGTTGGATCCACCCCAGTCCACTGAGGGCCACTCCCCATACCACTTTGAGGAACCCACAGAGATAAAGAGTAAGACAAGAAAAATTCAATAGATTGGGGGGTAGGAAGGCTGACAACACTATTTGCAACTCTGGGGCCAAATGTGCTATGGCCATTTAGCTGCAGCAGTGATGTGCACCAAGACAGTTTGTTCTTTGGCTTAAGCTAGAATGATCTGTATTTTTTGTCACCTGAAACCAAAAGTTACAAACAGTGTGGTTTAGTGAGAGGGTAGAGAGGAGGTCTGGATCCAAGTCCTGTTTCTGTCATCTGCTAGCTCTGTGACCTTGAGCAAGCCACATCCTCTTGCAGGACCACAGATTTGACATCATTAAGAGAAGTACAGTATTCAGAAGACAGGAGAGGGTCCCACAGTCTATGGCTGGAGAGCCAGGTTCCATACTCATGGTCACTCTTAAAAGTGTGAATCAGAACTGTGACTGATAGACCTAAGAAGGGAAGCCATATCCCCTCTTCCCAACCTCTTCTCTTTAGTCTGTGAAATTTTCCTCCACATGCCTGGTATCAACAATCACTTGGCGCCTCCCAGCCTTATTTCTCCAACCTGGGTGTGGATGCCCACAATCCTAGGACACATCACTAATCGGTCCCAGAGACCCTGCCAACTCAAAATTTCTGAACCATCATCAGCCCCATGTTTCCTAATTTAGAGGAAAGCACAGCCAGTTACCCAGGCCCCTAAGGCCTAAAAGCTGGGGTTTACATTGAAGTCCACCCCTCACTTCACTCTCACACCTAATGTCACAAGAATGCACCTTGCTTGATTGCTATTCCAGTTTCCCTTTCCAGACACCCATCATTCTTCTGTGTTCTCCTCCTGCCTCATGAATTTAAGCCCAGTCTCTATGCTTAAACTCCCAAATTGAGGTCTGCAGCCCAGACACCACCTCTGAACTCCAGGGTCATATAAACCAACTGCCTCCAGGACAACTGGCATCTCATAACTGACAGTACAGAGCTAGAGTCTGCCAGTCTCCTAAAACTATTTCACTTAGAGGCTTCTCCAACTCAGCAACACCACTTCCTACAAACCAGCAACCTCAGGATTGTCCTGGATTCTTCTTCTATCTTACCCAACAACCAAAAATCAGCAAACCCTATTGGCTCTACCATGGAGCCTTTCTTCAAATTATGTCCAGAATCTGATCACTTCTCCTCCATCCTCTACCCCTCACTGTTCCAGTCTAAGCCATCATCCTCTCTCACTTGGATGACTGCAGTAGCCTCTTACTTGCTAGTCTCTCTGCTTCAACCCTTTCCCCTTTTGCTCTGTTGTCCACACTGCAGTCATGGAGACATTACTCAGATCTAAATAGATTATATCATTCCTCTGCTGAAAGACCTGCAATGGCTCCCCATGACTCTCCACCATCTGCCCCTGTGATCTCTCCGCCCCTTGTCCCCTATTGCTCTCTCCCTAGCTCCCTACCCGCTAGTAGTGACACTGGTCTCCTTGCTGACCCTTGAACACTTCGACCACAGTCCCACTCAAGGGTGCACAAGCTTCTGCCTAGAATGCAGTCATCCCAGATATCTGTATGACTGGATTCCTCACCTTTTTAGGAACATTATTCAAATGTCACTTTCTCAGCTAGGCTTTCTGTGACCACACTAAATAAAATTCCAACCACTTCCCAAGTGCATACCCCCAACAATTCCCATCCTTTTCCCAACTTACTTTTCTCCTCTAGCACTTATCATCATCTAGCAGAGAACACATTTCACTTGTATTTTTGTCTTTCTCCCACCAAACATACACTCCTCGAGGGCAGGTATTTGTGTCTATTTCCTGCTAGACCCTCAGTCCAACATACAAGTAATGCCTGACACCCAGTAGGCACCTGTATTTGCAGAAGAAATGAATGAATGATTAGCATTTCCATAATCTGATAAATAAGGCTACCTGCTTCCAATCCGTTCTCAAATGCCAGTCCCATCCTGTAGTTCACTTGATGGAAATCCTTTTGTGGTCCCTGCATTAGGGTGACCATATAATTTCCCCTTCCAAACCAAATCACTACTGTGAGTTGAAGGAGAACACTGTTAATAATTACACTGGCCCAACTGGTAAACCAGTACCATCCTGGGCAAAAGAGATCATGTGTTCCCCCCACATGTAGTGCCAAGTGGTTGTTAAAAATGCAGAATTCCAGACTCCACCCCAGAGGTGGATGGACTAGATTTAGGGTGAGACCCAAAAATATGCATTTGAATCAAGCACTGTAGGTGATTCTGTGGCGGGTTATACAGAACCATGCCCTGAGAAGCATTGGCCCAGAGGATAAAGGCAAAATGCCCTGGGAAGGCACACTGGTCCCTTCAAGATCTGGCCCGTTATCCCGCCAGTCTTTTCCCTTACCAGTTCCCCACATCCAGTACCACCTCCATGACTACACATTCCACTCCAATGGCTCAAAGCCCTTCCCACCCTGCCCCCCGGCTAACTTCTCATTCTTTATCGCTCAGTTCAAATGTCAGCTTCCTCTGAAGGCCCTTGCTTACTGTCCAGACTTGCCAATCCCCCCACCACTAACAAATAAATCAAGTACCCACTTCCGTGTACCCACAATGTAGCATATCACAGCTGAGGCTGTGACCTTTTCGAAACTACTAACTTCTGGGCTTCCCTCCCAAACCTCCAGAATCAGAAGCCTTAGGAGGGGGGCCTTGCCCCATGGAGTTCTTTAAAAGCTTCTCAGATGATCCCCATCTAGAATGTTTCCATGTTCACACTACCTTAGCACTTATATTCCACATAAACTGCTGGTTTGTCTTCTCCACTAAATGCTAAGAGAGCAAATATTCTCTGACTCTCCAAGCCCTCAGACATTACAGAGTATTCACAATGAGGGGAAAATTTTGACCATTCCAAGTACTGTCTTAGCTGTGTTTAGTTTTCAGTGAAGCTGACCACTTGGGTGATTAACTTACTAAAATACACTGTAATTACACAGGGGTAGAAACAAAGGGAGTGTTCCTTGTTGTTCCTATGCTTTTGGAAATTTCCCAAAGTTCAGCTCAGTAGTGTGACTAAGCCAGGCAAGAATAAACATCTGAACCTGATGGAGCTGTCTCTCTTGCCTAACTGCACTCTGGTGTCAAGTGAAATGGCCAAGATGTGGGAATACTGGATATTCTGGAGATGGCATAACCCACCCCTTGCATTAGGGGGCATTAGGATGGCCCTGCCAGTTGGACATGGTCACTTTATGCTTCTAACTGATGGATCTTAGTTCTGAGACTAGGTAACAAGCAGTCGGCTCATGTGTTCAGGAAAACATCCAACTGGTTCCTACCAAGGGTAGAGAACTGAAAGTAAACGATTGCATGTTCTGCATCAGGAGCAGTTTGGACATTTTCCATCCCAATTTTTCAAATCAGGGTATCTTTGCCCCCATGTGAACCAGCTCCACATCCGCGGGGTTCCACCCCTGGCCTCCACTCCCAATCCCAACATCAAAGACCCCAAGCATGGTGCTGCTGATTTATGGTGGTCTTCAAACCACTACGAGAGGAGAGCCCGGGTGAAATATCCTCCCCAGTGATTTGTGGCTGGGGCAACGCCAGCCCAGGCACAGTAAGAGGTGGCACTGGAAATGGTTTGACAGCTGCAAAGCCCCTCAGGGGAACTCCTGCGTGCAAGGCGGAAGTGAGCCAGGTGAGGGGTCTGGAATGTTGACATGGGGTTCGGAGCCTCGGAGTGGGCCAAGTAGGGGGCCAAGGAGGAGGACGCCGCACCCACACCTCCGACCCACGCGCGCATAGGGGATGGCTGGGGCTCAGGAGGGGCCCTAGGGAATCAGGGTGCGGAGGCCTCGGCGGGCCGGCCCCCCCTTACCTGTCCAGGGTCTCCACACTGGGCTGCCGGGAGCCGGCGGGCGGGGCCCCCGCGACCCGAGGGGGTCTCCAGCCCCCAGCCGGCCCCGGGCCCGGACCCCCGGCGCCCTCGCTGCCCGCCGCCGCCGCCGCCTGCCGGTCCATGGAGCGCCCAGACCGCCGCCGCCGCCGCCGCGGGGAAACCGCGATCCGGATCAGAGAAGCGCCGGAATGTCCCGCCGCGCTCCTGAGGCCCTAACTGCCGCCTGCCGGCTTAGGCGGTCGCCGCCATTAGCTGTCACCTGGCGGCCCTGCGTTACCCACAAGTCCGCGCGCGCGGGAGTGGGGGTGGGGGTGGGGGGTTCCCAGGAGGGGCGCGGCGCTGGCGGCTCGGAGGCCAGGCGTCCGGTCGCCCCTCACACCCGCCCACGCCCACCTATGCTCCCGCCAGGGAAACCGGAACAGGGGGCAGAGGCTGGAGCAACTTGGACGCGACCCAAGCCATTTGGGATCGCAGTCTACAAACGGCACAGAACGTGATTTGCTCAGTGAACTACCAGATTGATTACTGAGACACGGCGTTTAAAAAAAGTTCAGAGGCATTCAAGGATTAAAAATCATTTATTTTCTTTCAATTTTTCTTCCCACTTTTAGCCAAGCAGTTTGTTACAAGGAAAGTTTTGGGGTGGGGAAGCTCAGGCCCCTGGGCGTCCCTAGTAACGACCTCTCCAAGCCAGAGCAATTCCATACATTTTAGCAATTCCATCCCACCCCCTTTTCTCACTCCCTCCCACAAAACCCACCTCCAGCCATCTGTAGGGCAACCTCGGAATTTTCGCCCTTGGTTTATATTAAGAATAACATTTAACTAATGTTGGTTAAATCAGTGCTGTGAAAATCAAGCCAATATCTGATTCTGGACTAGACTTATGTCCCTGCTCATTTCGCTAGGGTTCACATATCCAACTTCTCACACCTTGTCAACTCATCTCTGGTTTTGTTGGAAATCATGGCTAGGCCCCTTCACCTATGATTGCCCTCTGTATGGACAACAAACTTTATGACCCTGGTAAAAGGCAGACCTAGAAACATGAAGTTCCCGCTTCCCATCCCAGGCCCATCCTGCCCTACCAACTTAATAACTTCAAACTGAACCTTAACATGTAATTGCTGGAGCCCCAGAAGCCATATTACACACAAGAGGAGGTAAGCCTGGGGAGAAAGGGCAACAGGAGAAGGAAGCATTCGAGGAAGGAAGGGAAGATCTCTAGGCACACTGTAGAGCTACCTCCTACAAGGTTCTGTTTTTCCAAAATTGTAAGTCAAATGTTTACCCCACTATTACAGACTAAATGTTTGTATCTCTCATCCTCAAATTCATATGTTGCAGCTCTAACCCTCAATTAATAATTGGAGATGAGGCCTTTAGCTGATGGTTGGCTCATTAGGAGGGGACCCTTGGTCTGATAGGATAAGTGCCTTTATAAGAAGAGACACCGGAGAGACTGGTTTCACTCTCTCCATATGCAGGCACAGAGGAAAGACCATGTGAGTTCACAGTGAAAAGAAAGCTGTCTGAAAGCCAGGAAGAAGGCTCTCACCAGGACTCTCATAAAACCTTGCCAGGACCTTGACCTTGGACCTTCTATCTGGGAATGTCTCCTTATACCAACATTCTTAACTTGGCTATAAATTCATTCACTCAGTGGTCCAGAAACATGCAGAAACCTGAGATAGTCATGGAGAATTGCCTTTCAACACACAAGTGCCCCAACCCATATCAGGGTTGTTGGATTGACCACACTGCCTTCCCAGGAATCACTTAAGGGGACATATATCCACCTGTGTGGTAGGAGGCAAGGTGAGGAATGAATTGTCAGGCCTGCACTGGTAAGATACTAGAACACTAGCACTTACGAGGCAAGTGAAAGGACAGAAGCCGTGGAATAGCCTGAGGCAATACCAGAGACAAGTACAAGAGGGGACCTGAGAGCCAAAAAAGTAGAGAGTTTTAAAAAGGAATGGTTTAGTGTCAGGTGGTGCTGAGACATATAGTAAGGTAGGGCAGAGAAGTGGGCCCTCGAATCAGCAACGTGGAGGTGGTTTGGACTTTGATAAGAACACTTTCAGGGGACAATTGGAGCTGGAGGTAAGGGTTAAGAAATGTCTGGGAGGGTGTATTAACTTCTCCAGAGAAACAGAATCTATCGCTCTATCTCTAATTTCTATCTCTATCTCTATCATCTCTATATCTGTCTCTATAGTCATGAGCCACTCAATGATGGGTGTAGGTTCTGAGAAGTGCATACATAGCTAGGCGATTTCTTTGTTGTGAAAAACATCATAGAGTACACTTACACAAACCCAGATGATATAGCCTCTACACACCTAGGCTACATGGTCTTGCTCCTAGGTACAAACCTATACAGAATGTTACTTGTACAACATAACATGAGATCAAATTAAGCACAAGAAAAAATGATGCAATCAAGAGAGGCAGTAAGCTCGATATATATGAGACTGCTGCTGGTGTAACATTACATACTGTTTCACAACAAACTTCCTATATAATAAAGAGGTAATATGCAAATTAACCCTCACACCCTCACAAAGATGGCTGCCTGCAACCAGACCAATAGGGGGGTTAGTGAGGGACGACCAAATGACTGAACAGCAGGCTGCATGGGGCAACCTGGCTGGCAGGGGGGCCGTGAGGGGGCGACCAGGCCAGCAGGTGGGGCAGTTTGGGGTGACTAGGCTGGTGGGGGGGCAGTTGTAGGCAATCAGGCTGGTGGGGAGAAGGTAGTTAGGGGCGACCAGGCAGGCAGGCAGGTGAGCAATTAGGAGCCAGCAGTCCAGGATTGTGAGAGGGATGTCCAACTGCCAGTTTAGGCCCCATCCCCCAAGGGGTCCCAGATTGGAGAGGGTGCAGGTTGGGCTGAGAGGACCCCCTCCCATCCATGAATTTCATGCACTGGGCCTCTAGTTTTCTTATAAGTAGAAAGAGCACACTCTAAAATGATGATAAAAAGTATAGCACAGTAAATACATAAACCAGTAACATAGTCATTTATTATCATTATGAAATATTATGTATTGCACATAATTGTATATGCTATACTTTTATGTGAGTAGCAGCACAGTAGGTGTGTTTACACCAATATCACCACAAACATATGAAGAATGCATTGCACTGTGATGTTACAATGGCTATGATGTCACTAGGTAATAGGAATTTTTCAGCTCCATTTTAATGTTATGTGTCTACCTTTGTACAGGCAGTCCATTATTTACTGAAATGTCATTATACAAAGCATGACTGTAATGAGATTTATTATATGAAATTGGCTCACTTGATTATGGAGGCCAAGCAGTCCCATGATATGCTATCTGCAAGCTGGAGACTCAGCAAAGCCAGTGCAATATTTTGAAGGTAGATACTAGTCTGGATCTGAAGGCCTGAGAACAAGGAGCAGTAAGGGCAGAAGATGGATGTCTGGGCTCAACAGTCAGGCAGAAAGAGAATTCCACCTTCCTCTACCTTTTTGTTCTATTCAGGACTTTAATGGATTGGATGAGGCCTCCTTACTTTGGGGAGAAACATTGACTTTACTCAGTCTACAGATTCACTGATTCAAATGCTAATCTTTTGCAAGTGTCCTCACCGAAAGACCCAGAAATAATGTTTTAACAAGACATCTGGACAACCTGTGGCCCAGTCAGGTTGATACATACAATTAGCCATTACACAGGGGAAGAAAGGAGACACCGAGTTCAAACCAGTTATTCCCAGACTTTTGCATTACGTGGACCAATAAAATGAAAACAAAAACAAAATGGCTCTAGCTGGTTTGGTTCAGTGGATAGAGTGTTGGCCTGTAGACTGAAGGGTTTGGGTTCGATTCCGGTCATGGGCACATACTTTGGTTGTAGGCTCAATCCCTGGTCCTGGTCCAGGGAGGCAACCAATTGATGTGTCTTTCTCACATTGATGTTTCTCTCTCTCTCTCTCTCTCTCCCTTCCACTGTCTCTAAAAAAATCAATGGAAAAATATCCTCCGGTGAGGATTAACAAGATTCTGCCCCCACCTCCACCCCAACCCCCACGAGGGGAGTAACATAGTTGCCAAGCAAGGACGTTATACATCAACTTCCAGCTTCCTGAGCAAATGTTTAAGCATTCCATTGACCTGTTCATTGTGCAGAATTGGGGGGGATTTTTTTTCATTCTGAACATGGGGTTCAACCAAGTGGGGAAAAAGCATGCAATTTCTTTGCCACCTATGGCAGCCAGGTGCCAGCACAATTAGGTGCTAGCCAGTGATGGCGAACCTTTTGAGCTCGGTGTGTCAGCATTTTGAAAAACCCTAACTTAACTCTGGTGCCGTGTCACATATAGAAATTTTTTGATATTTGCAACCATAGTAAAGCAAAGATTTATATTTTTGATATTTATTTTATATATTTAAATGCCATTTAACAAAGGAAAATCAACCAAAAAAATGAGTTCTCGTGTCACCTCTGACACGTGTGTCATAGGTTCGCCATCACTGGGCCGAGATGGTTTCCAGCCCTAACAGTGCCAGAGGTGAACTGCTTTTGCAAGACCTTCGGTGGAGGGTTTTAGCAATCTGTTTTGAGTGTTACGAATTGTTTGAATGCTAAAGGGGATGATGATGATGATGATGATACAGATAATCATAGGCTTGTTGTGGCAATTAGATTAATTTTAATATATATAAAGTACTTAGAACAATGCCTGGTATGTGTAAGCATGATGCAAATGTAGGCTATTAGTAAATGGCAACTATAAAAACTTGTTTCCCTCTTGACAGCATAGACAAAGTAGTTTTAATGTTGACATGGACAATGTTGGGACAGTGAGTGGTTCCACTCTGGCAGCTTTACCCCCATCTGCCAGCTGCTGGTAGTGTTGGATGCTAAGGATTCCCAAGCACCCCCTTCTGTGGAGGATTGCCTTCAGGTATGGGAGCCATCTTTCCTAGAAGGTTACATACACTCCCTCTCCCCAACCCTGGGGCAGCTCACAGCAAATGATTGGCACGGAGAACAGAAGTCTGCCCCCTTGTATAAAAATGAAACAAGTGGTGAGGTGCAATTAGCACCCCAGAGATGCTCATGAGATCAGGCTGAAGCCAGAGTCTACCTGCCACCACATCCTTGGGCAGCCCCTTTCTCTGCCCTTTCCTGCTTCCTCACCCCCTTCTCCTGAGAGCTCATATATCAGGTGCCCCCACATCCCTGTACCTCTGCTTCTAAGGATCCTAACCTAAGACAAATGTTAAAGTGTTATTGGGGAGAACATCAGATTTTAGAGCTGGAATGGATCTTGGAAGTTAAACTGAAAAAAGAAATTCAAATTCCAAGATTTAATCACTTTGTAAATTATATAAATGTCTAACCACTATGCTGTACACTTGAAACTAATAGAATATTGAATGTCAACTGTAATTAAAATTTTTAATAATAAAAATTGCCAAGATCTCTTTGAATTCCTTGCCATGCTTACAGTATTATTCTATAAGAATGTTATCATTTTTTGGTTCCATATAAAGTTTTAGAATATTTGTTCCAGATCTGTGAAATATGCCATTGATATTTTAATAGGAATTGTATTGAATGTACAGGTTGCTTTGGGTAGTATGGACATTTTAATGATGTTAATTCCAATCTATGAACATGGTATATGCTTCCACTTATTTGTATTTTCCTCAATTTCTTTCTTCAATATCCTATAATTTTCTGACCACAGGTCTTTTACCTCTTTAGATAAATTTATTCCTATGTACCTTATTTTTTGTTGCAATAGTAAATGCCTTATGACCCAGCAATCCATTTCTGGGTATATTTCCTAAGAATCCCAAAACACCAATTCAAAAGAATATATGCACCACTATGTTCATAGCAGCATTATTTACAATAGCCAAGATCTGGCTCTGACCAGTTGGTTGGAGCATAATACCATACACCAAAAGGTCTCGGGTTTTGTTTCCATTCAGAGCACATACCTAGGTTGCGGGTTTGGTCCCAGGTCTGGGCTTGTGGGAGAGGAAACCAATTGATGTTTCTCTCTCTTTCTCCTTTCCTCTCTCTAAATCAACGAACATATACTCTGGTGAGGATTTTTTTTTTTTTAAAGATACAATAGCCAAGATCTGGAAACAAACCAGTGCCCATCAATAGATGAGTGGATAAAAAAGTTGTGGTACATTTACATGACGTAATACTATGCGGCTGTAAAAAAGAAGAAAATCGTACCTTTTCAACAGCATGAATGGACCTGGAGATTATTATGCTAAGCAGAATAAGTTAGTCAGAGAAAAACAAATATCATATGATTTCACTTACATGTGGAATCTAATGAACATAATAAATTCAAGAAGAAAATAGAAACAGAAACATGGATACATGGAACAGACTGACAGAGGTCAGAGGGGTGGGGGTTCGGGGACACTGGATAAAAGAAGGTGAAGGGATTAGCCAAAAAACATGTATAAATAACACACAGACACAGACAACAGTGTGATGATAGCCAGAGGGAAAGGGGCGTGGGAGTTGGTGGAAGTGTGCTGGGGGCCAGCCCCAGCGGGTCCAGGGGTTCCCAAAGGTGTGGACGGAGTCGGCGAAGAATGTTTTACACGGAGACAGCGTTCAAAACTCTCTAGCTTTCCTTAGTCTCCGTGGATCTTCCCTGTGCCTGGCTGAGGCCACAGAGAGAGATCCCAAGGCAAGCTGAGCCTTTATTTTATAGTGAGAGGTAAACAAGGTAGTGGTTACCAAAGTTACACTGTTCTTGTGAGTTTCACTTGTTTACAGCATGGTTATACTTCCTGCACTTCCCCAGCCCATTAGCTTCCCAGATAAGATCTAGGGAGCCTCATAAGGTCAAGCCTAATTATACTAAGAGGACTGTGCCCTCTAAGCTGGGAATTGTTTGTGACTTTGCCCACAGGTCAGTCCGAGGCTTAACCCTATATCAGCTCCCTACAGAAGTGGGCAACAGGTGATAAATGGGGACAGAAAGAGACTTTGCTTGGGGTGATGGGCACACTATGCAGTGTGCAGATGATGTTCTGAGTTGTACACTTGAAATCTTTATGGTTTTGTGAACCAATGTCATACCAATAAATTCAATTAATAAAAATAAGTTTTTAAAAAGAACCTTGTCACTGTGGCATTATTCTTTTTAATAGAAATAGGTAGAAAGTTATACATTCATTCACTTAAACATTATTGAATGCTTAATATGTGCTAGATACTGTACTAGACCTGGTGGCCATGCATAGATTACATGCTTTCAACTGGGTAGAAATGGAACTTCAGGATATCCAGTGGATTGGGTTTAAGTTTCACAAGACCCTGAACAATCATAGAAAGACACCTGGTTTGAGTACCAGGAATAGTTGTTCTTGAAACATTTTATTTTATATATATATATATATATATATATATATATATATATATATATATATATACTTTTTATTGATTTCAGAGAGGAAGAGGGAGGGAGGGAGAGAGAGAGATAGAAACATCAGTGATGAGAGAGAATCATTGATCAGTTGCCTCCTGCATGCTCCCCACTGGGGATTGAACTCACAACCTGGACATGTGCCCTTGACCAGAATCGCACCCAGGACCCTTCAGCTCGAAAGCCGAGGCTCTAGTATCTACTGAGACAAACCAACTGGGGCTTCATTTTTCTTTTATTGTTTAAAGTATTACATATATCTCCTTTTCCCCAATTGACACCCCCCCCCCGCCACTCCTTCCCCCCAGGACAAGCCCCCATTGCCCCAATGTCTGTGTCCATTGGTTACGCTAATATGGATGCATACAAGTCTTTTGGTTGATCTCTCCCCCATCTCCTCCACTGCCTTCTCACTGAGGTTGGATGGTCTGTTCAGTGTTTCTTTGTCTCTGTCTCTATTTTCGTTCATTGGTTTATGTTGTTCATTATATCTCACATATGAGTGAGATCATCTGATATTTATCTCTCTCCAACTGGCTTATTTCGCTTAGCATAATGCTCTCCAGACCCATCCATGCTGTTGCAAATGGTAAGAGTTTTTTCTTTTTTATAGCAGCATAGTATTCCATTGTGTAGATGTAACACAGTTTTTTAATCCACTCATCTGCTGTTTCCAAAACTTCACAGACAAGTATGTGGCAACAGCAATCCACTTAGGCTGTTTCCAAACTTAGCTATGGAAATTGTGCTGTTATGAACATAGGGATGCATATATCCTTTCTGATTGGTGTTTCTTATTTCTTGGGATATAGTCCTAGAAGTGGGATCACTGGGTCAAATGGGACTTCCATTTTTAACTTTTTGAGAAAACTCCATACTGTTTTCCACAGTGGCTGCACCAGTCTGCATTCCCACCAGCAGTGCACGAGGGTTGCTTTTTCTCCACATCCTCTCCAGCACTTGTCCTTTGTTGATTTGTTGATGATAGCCATTCTGACAGTGTGAGATGGTTCCTCATTGTTGTTTTGATTTGCATCTCTTGGATGATTAGTGACTTTGAGGAAATTTTAATATGTCCTCTTTTGAAAAGTGTCTATTTAGGTCCTTTGCCCATTTTTTTTTGATTGGCTTATTTATTTTCCTTTTGTTAAGTTGTATGAGTTCCCTGTAAATTTTGGAGATTAAACTCTTATCAGAGATAACATTGGCAAATATGCTCTCCCATGCAATGGGCTTTCTTGTTTGGTTGATTGTTTCTTTTGCTGTGCAGAAGCTTTTTATTTTGATGTAGTCCCATGTGTTTATTTTCTCTTTAGTTTCCATTGCCCTGGGAGCTGTATCAGTAAAGATATTGCTACAACACATGTCTGATATTTTACTATGGAGTCTTCTAAGATTTTTATGGTTTCCCATCTTACATTTAAGTACTTTAACTATTTTAAGTTTATTTTTGTGTATGGTGTAAGCTAGTGATCTAGTTTCATTTTTTTGCATGAATCTGACCAATTTTTTCAGCATCATTTATTGAAGAGACTGTCTTGACTCCACCGTATGGTATGCTCTTGGCTCCTTTGTCAAATATCAGGGCTTAATATTTACCTCAAAGACACAATGAATTAGAAACCAATCATATCATCTGTGCTTTATTGAAAACTTCACAGACAAATATGTGGCAAACTTCTGGTGAGTGTATAGAATCTTGAAGCATAAATTCTAATAAACTCATCTATTGTCCCTATTTTTATCTTTCAGTTTCCCTGATTAACTAGTTTATTTTATCTTGTTTGAATTTTTGTAATTTGCTTGAAATTCTTTTTTTAAAAATGATTTTGGATATCTATAATAATAAAAGCATAATATGTTAATTAGATTGGACAGCCAAACAACCTTCTGGACAAAGCCGGGGCTGGGAGGGCCAGGCTCCTTGCACAAATTTCATGCATCAGGCCTCTAGTTGGATATAAAAGAGTAAAACTTAAAGCTACAGACTTAAATTTTTTCTCATGGAGGTAATAATTCTCTAAACTGCTCAAACTCACTTTTAGGACAGAGATATGAATCATCTTATCATGGTGTGTAATCAGTTTGGGAAGGTTTCTAATTTAAGTTCTATACTTTTGTTCAGCTCCTTTTTGCTTTGTGTGACATTCTGGAAATAGACCTTTGGTCTATATTGTAAAGCATTGATGAAAACCACAACTTCCCCCTCTCAAACACTCCCTGAAGAAAAGATGATCAAAAATGATTATAGGACTTAGTAGACTGTATCAGTCAGAGTCCAATCAAAAGACAGAAACCACATGGTCATTTGGATAGGGGAACAGTAATAAGAAGAACACTAATGGGATTGGAGTAATAAGAGTTTGACTAGTAAGTAAAGAGGCAATTGCTACTGAAAAGGTAGTTTGTTAAACTCACAGATTCCCAAGCGGGGACATGCCATACCATTGGGGGCCAAATTTAAAAGTACCAGGGTCAGGGGAGGGAACTGTGGGCAAGAGCCTGTATTTTGGTTTCTGAGGAAAAGGATGGGCGAAGTGGGGCTAGCAATTTTAGGATTATCCAGTTTGAGTAATTTCAGCAGGGTGGAGGGGCATATGGGCTGTCCCTATGTGCCTTGCCCTAAGGTGATTAGGGCAGGTGAAGAGTGGCCTGGAGTGTGAAAGCCAATAAAGGAGGTGGCTGGAGATAAGGGCCCTGGATTGTTTGGTTTGCATTTGTAAAGAGTGCTCATTGGTAAGTTATTTACTATTGTTAGGAATTGGCTTACCCTGGGAGGGGCTGTCTCTCCAGAGTCAGCAAGAACACCAGATATCAAAGCATTAGAATACAGAAAGTAAAAGACTAGTGAATGCAGTTAGAAGCCAAGCACAGAAGACTCCTCGGGCTCCTGAGCCAAGCACTGGAGAAAGCTGTGCTTTGCAGGCTAGCAAGCAAGACACACCAGACCTGGAAGGAAACCCCTTTCTCTTCCAGTATATCTCTAGCACTCTCTACTGACAAGGATTAACAGTTTGTAAGGGTGCAATATTTACAAAGCCCATCTCCATCATCACAGAACAGTTAAAGAAGGATGGATTTGGAGCTGAGAAGCAATCAATAGAAAACCAATGCAGAGACTCATGGACTTGCTATGTTGGAAGAAACACTAAGGTACTCAAGTTTCTTCCTATTTCCAATCTACATCCCATTTCATGATTGAATTCTTCCTACAAGATCCTGTCAGGCTCTGCTCCTACAGGTGTAGAGGCAAAGAAAGAAAGCCCTATATTTTAAACATGCTGTTTTTCAAAGTCTCAATACAACAACGCCTTCCAAGGGAAGCAGACTTTATAGTCAGTGATGAATCATTTCAATGGCCTCTATTTAAGGATGTATTTTGACCAAAATGCATGTATTGCTTAAAACAGTAGTTTCTAGCCCTCACCGGTTTGGCTCAGTGGATGGAGCATCAGCCTGCGGACTGAAGGGTCCCGGGTTCGATTCCGGTCAAGGGCATGTACCTGGGTTGCAGGCACATCCCCAGTAGGGGGTGTGCAGGAGGCAGCTGATCGATGTTTCTCTCTCATCGATGTTTCTGACCCTCTATCCCTCTCCCTTCCTCTCTGTAAAAAATCAATAAAAATATATTAAAAAAAACATAGTAGTTTCTAAACACTTGGTGCTGGACTAGCTGAACAAAATTACCTGGGATGTCTTTTAAAAAAATTAATAGACTTTCTTTGTTATTGCTGTTTTTAGAGCAGTTTTAGGTTTTTAGAAAAATCAAGTGGAAAATATAGAGTTCCTATATACCCTCTCACAGCCCACTTTCCTTCAGTTTCCCTTATCATCGACATGTTGCATTAGTGCAGTAAACCAGTTACAATAGATGAGCCTATAGTGACACATTTATATTAGTGTCCATTCTTTGTTTTGTACATTCTATGAATTTTAACAAATGTATAATGACATGTATTTACCATTGTTATATCATAGAGTATTTTCACTGCCCTAAAACTCCTCTGTGCTCTGCCTATTCATCCCTCCCTCCCCACAACCCCTGGCAATTACAGATCTTTTTACTGTCTCATAATGACATATAATTACAATCATACAGTATGTAGCATATCACTTTGGCTTCTTTCACTTGGTAATGTACATTTAAGGTCCCTCCATTTATTTTCATGGCTTGATAGCTCATTTCTTTTTATCACTGAAGAATATTCCATTCTCTGTATGGGCCACAGTTTATTTATTCATTCACTTACTGAAGGACATCATGGTTGCTTCCAAGTTGTGGAAATTATGAATAAAGCTGCTATAAACATCCATGTGCAGGTTTTAGTGTGAAAATAACTTTTTAATTCCTTTGGGAAAATATCAAGCAGCACTTTTGCTGGTGGTATGTTTAGTTTTAGGGACTGCCAAACTTTCTTTCAAAATGCTATACCATTCTTTATTTCCACCAGCAATGAATGAGAATTCCTGTTGCTCCACATCCTCATTACTATTTTGTGTTGTCTGGATTTTAGCCACACTAATAGGTGTGTAGTGTTGTCTCATTTTAATTTGCAATTTCCTAACTACATATAATGTTGAACATCTTTTCATATGCTTACTTGCCATCCATATATCTTCTTTGGCATCACATCTTTTGTCCACTTTTTAATTGGTGCTTTGCTTTGTTATTGTTGAGTTTCGAGTTCTTTGTATATTTTGGATAACAGTCCTTCATCAGCTATGTGTTTTCCAAATATTTTCTCCCAGTGTGTGGCTTGTCTTTTCCTTCTGTTAACAGTGTGCTTCACAGAGCAGAAGTTTTCAACTTTCATGTGGTCCTTTTTGTCCATTTCTTTCTTTCGTGGGTTATGCTTTTGTTGTTGTATATGAAACTTCATTGCTAAACCCAAGGCCTCCTAAATTTTATTTCTTTAAAGATAATATGCATGATAATTTTACAACCTACATCCAGTGGTGTGCTGATAAAGTTTTAATCGTCAGTTCTCTGAAGAAAAAAAGCCCTGATTTATAAAATTTTCTGATTTCTGTGGTATAAAAACTCCCACCTTGGCCAATTTCAAACTACTATCTTGATATCACTGATAAATACGGAGTTGGAGGGAGATGCTTGGCTTTCTTGAGTCTGTATGAGTCAACTCAGCACACCACTGCATTTATCTGATAATTTGAATAAATTGAAGTCTTACCAGTCTTTTCCTGCTGTCTGTTGTTTCTATTGGTTTTCACTGAGGGCTTTCTGTCTTTGCTGTTTGTTATTGTGAGCAAAATTATTTGTGAGAAACCTTAGAGCCCTAGAATGAAGCTATGTTACTCTAGACTCAACCTTCCTAATGCCGCGACCCTTTAATATAGTTCCTCATGTTGTGGTGACCCCCAACCATAAAATTATTTTCGTTGCTACTTCATAACTGTAATTTTTCTACTGTTATGAATCGTAATGTAAATATCTGATATGCAGGATGTATTTTCAGGGGTTGCGACCCACAGGTTGAGAACCGCTACTCTAGAGCATTTGCATTTGTTTCTAGCAAGCACCTGGGGGCGCCACAAGACTGGTGCCTGAGGACTTTTTGAACTGCTGAGATGAAATGAATTTGAACTATACACCAGAGAGCTCGCTATTAATTACCACTTCTCAGGGTTGTTTTCATCTTCTTCCCTCTCTTCTGCTTCAGGTGAATTTGAAATATCTTATGGTCCTCTGATATTGGGTGTATGTGTAAGAAAATTGGGTTAATCAGGCATGGACTCCCTCAAATTATCTGTCCTCAGTGCATTAGTTTCCTATTGCTGCTGTAACAAATTACCACAAACTCAGTGGCTTAAACAACGAAGTTATTCTATAACATTCTGTAGGTCAAATGTCTAACACAGGTCTCACTGGGCTGAAATCAAGATGTCAGATGGTGTGTTCTTTCTGGAGATTTTAGGGGAGGATCCATTTCTTTGCCTTTTCCAACTTCTGGGAGCCACAACATTCCTTGGCCCACAGCACCTTTTTCCATCTTTAAAGTCAGCAATGGTATGGTGAGTCCTTCTCATATGGTACTTCTCTGACACTGATTCTTCTGCCTCTCTCCCACTTTTAAAGACCCTTGCAATAACATTGTCAATTCAAAGTGATCTCTCCATATCAAGGATGTTGCTATATAACATCACATATTCCCGGGGTCTGGAGACTAGGATGTGGACATCTTTGGGGAGTCATTATTCTGCTACCACACCTCTCCATGAGATGTTTCTTCATCTGCACCCACCATCCTCTTCTCCACTGTTGAGGAAGAGAAGTTCCTTGTGTTGTTCAAGGCCAATCCTTATCTGCCTATGTCCCTGGGCTCATGCCCACTCTGAGGTCTTGTTCTGTCAGGCAACAACTCTCTTCCTCTATTGTGAATCTCTCTCATCTGGCTCCTTCCTCCCCATATATGCTCATACTTAAGTCTATTCCTTCAAAAAGCCAATTTTCTTGGTCTTGTCTCCCAATATCCATCATGCAATCTCCCTCCTTTCTTTGTAGTTAACCCTCTAGAACAGGAATGGGGAATTTTTCTTCTGCCAAGGGCCATTTTGGACATTTATAACATCATTTGCTTAATATAATTGGC
This sequence comes from Myotis nattereri, assembly GCF_964212035.1. NCBI lineage: Eukaryota > Metazoa > Chordata > Mammalia > Chiroptera > Vespertilionidae > Myotis > Myotis nattereri. The sequence continues at coordinate 138,321,625 of NC_138078.1, read as the reverse complement.
TTAATATTATTCACTTAATATAAGTTTATGTTGCTATGAAAAAAGCTTCTATATTTACTGACCTTTGAGTCCCACCTGCAATTGCCCTAGGAGTGCCAGACTAAATGATTTTGTGGGCCTTATACGGCCCATGGGCTAGATGGAGCAGCATACACTTGTCTACCTATTCATTCTTTCATTTAGTCACTCATGCATTTCAGTAAATACCTATTATATTCCATGCACCCTGTTGGGCACTACAGCTAAGAATAAGACAGAAATGGTCCCTGCTTTCACACAGCTTATAGTGTAATGCGAAAGGAAAACATTCAACATGTAATTTCAACAAATTATGGCAAATGGAATGATAGGGGACATATAGAGTGCCAGGGGAGCTTAGGACAGTGGAACCAAAGACGGTATTGAGGGCAGGGCCATGGGGGAAGACTTCCATAATTGAGTGACATTTAGGCTGATAGAGTTCTATAGATATTTGTTGAATGAATGACAGCAAGAGGTGGGGCTATTCCTCCTTAGTTTCTTTTTCTCTCTTCATTGTAACATGGCCCCTTATCCTGGGATTTGGAACAAGCCATAGCACTTTCTTTCTCCTTAGTGGTGCTAGCTAAGGTCGGTGTCAAAGTCAGTTTCTCAAAACTGAGCTTGTGTGCCCAGCTGGTGTGGCTCAGTGGTTGAGCATTGACCCATGAACCAGGAGGTCACAGTTCCATTCCCAGTCAAGGGCACATGCCCGGGTTTCAGGCTTGATCACTAGTAGAGGGAGTGCAGGAGGCAGCCGATCAATGATTCTCTCTCATCATTGATGTTTCTATCTTTCTTTCTACCTTCCTCTCTGAAATCAATAAAAAATATGTATGTTTAAAAAAACCTGAATTTGTGCTTCCTTGTAGCTGTCTGAGCTAGAGTCCAGGCCAGTGACTTTTGGCGGGGGGGGGGGGGGGGCTTTTAACTTACTGTTTTTGGCTTCTGCCCCATGAAATAGCTCTCATATATGTCCCCAAGGGATCTCCTACTGTTCAAATTAAACAGACATTTTTCACTAGCTCTCTCAGGCTAAGCACTTGCTCACTCTTTCTATTACCTCTCATAGTACAACTGTTTGCTTCTACATTTCTTGGACCTTCCTTCTTCTTCTCATTCCAGGTCTCCTTTTCCTCAATCTGCCCCTTAAAATCTGGAGTTGGGGCTCGTCACGTTTCTTCACTCATTTGCATGGGCACTATCATCCACTCCATGGTTTTATACCCAAATTTGTTTTTATCCCCGACTTACTTTGTGAGCTTCAGGTCTTTATCCTCAACCACATCTTGGATGCCTGCACTCTTACATTCAGTATGTCCCAAACTGTCTTCAGCACTGCCCCTATTTGCTCCTCCATTGATATCCCATTTCTGGAAATGATACCACTTGCCAACCAATTACCTTAACCAAAACCTCCTTATCATCTTTGACTTCTTTCTCAGCTCTTCCTTCCAACCACTCACCAACTCCTAATTACTATTTTTCAATCTGCATCTTTATTCACCTGTACTCCAGGCTGTCTTCCACATCTAGTTATCTAGTCTAGTCTTGAACTGGCCTGTCCCATTTTATCACCCTGCTATGCACCCTCCCGAATGGCTGCCAGAGTGACTCATATTTTATCCTATCCCTCATGCCCACAACCCTCCAATGGCTCCTAGGGTACAGAGAAGAAAATATAAGTTCTTTAACATGGCCCCTCTGGAGCTCCATGACTGGTTCCTGCCTACCTCTCAGTCATGTTTCGACCTCCAGAACTGTAGAATACTAAATGTGTTTTAATAAATCACCACTAAGTTTGTGATGATTTCTTACAGCAGAAACAGAAAACTAATATACAAAGCAAATGCCATCTTGTGCCATAAATATTGTATGTGCATACATGATTAAAATGCATTTCTGAGGTTTGTTTTTGGGGTGTAAGAACCTTCCAGAATGTGCAGCCCATACCCTTGCTGAACAGATGGACACTGAGGCCCCTCCCAGGCCTCACACTTTCCATCCAAGAAGTAGTTCGGAGCCCAGACAGGAATCTAGGTCTCCACACGTCTCAACCAGGGCTCCTTCTAATGCATTTAAAACTCTTGAAATGAGGTGAACAACTTTCTTTTATAATTTATGTGGAATGCACTGTGAAAAACAATTTTAGAAGCACATACGTATTAAACACTGTAAATGAATAAGTCATGCTCTTGAGAGCTACTAGAAAAATTAACTGTTAGGCCTTCACAGTCATGTCAACCTTTAGCTATCCTATGTGAATACATTATTGCCTTTGCTTTTAAAGGACAAATAATTGAAAATAAGGAATAAACCATATCCAAATCTAAGCCTCATAAGGAAATGAGAATACTTTGTTTTGCTGAGTATACCAATAGATGTTGGTATTTCAGCATCGTGCATTTAGTGATTCTGTGAACCTAAAAAATTCAACTGCAATCTACAACCATGTAAGTTTTTTCTGCAAGTGTGCTAATCCATGTTCTTGTTGGTGGACTGCATGCTGTATACAGTAATTTCCTTTGGGTATCCTCTGCTTTTGCTTTATGGTCACCAATAGCTATGTTCATGAAATTTCAGTCATAGGTATGTAGACTCTAATAAAATTCCTGTATTTTAAGAATGTTCACTTTATATAGTCCTGTTTTTGCCTAATGCCCCAAATGCCACAAGAGCTGTCTGGATGACTGATATCACAAACATGCATTCTGTAGAGAGGGCTGCAGGTAATGAGATACTAGTCAGCTTATTCTGAAACTTCTGAGTATTATTCCTTCCAGAAAAGCATAAGGTTAAACTTTGTGTTATCAAAAATAGACCAAAAACTGCTTTGACTATATTAAGAAGAAACTGTTATATTATCAAAAGCATATATGGTTCCAAATTATTTGGAGGGCTGTCCCAAAAAGAGAGATTGTTCTATTTCATTCCAGAAGGCAGAACTAAGGTAGTGGGAAGTTGAGAGAGGGAGAATTCAGTTTAATCCACGTATACATTTTTTTGATGCTGTGGGACTTCTGGCATGTCAGTAACCCCTGGAGCAATGGCCTTCTCAGCTGATAAATAGGGTTAATAGAATACCATGTAGTGCATGAGGTTGTAGTGAGGATTAAACATAGCAATGTTCAAGGAAGAACTTCATAAAACATTTCAAATACTCATAGTTTTAAAAAATACTTAATCTTTTAAGAGTCCTATTCAGATTTTAAAATAATGGTTAATTTTAGTTTCCTGCTATAATTATTTAGCATTCTTCAGATGCATATAGATAAACAATATAATTTCCAATTGGCAGCACAGTTTGAAGAATTTTAAAAATTCTCACCTAGAGACATCTGGTATGTCTTATTTCAATCAATGCTATACTCTCCCTTAATATCAATGGCTTTTTTCTCCATCCTGGGTTCTGAAGTCTTGTGGTATGAACTCCACCACGTTTGTGGAAACTGTCCTTGCTTTAAAAAAGACAATTGTGACTATTAAAATCTTCATTGTTAATGCACTTAATGTCCAGTATTGTTGGGATTTGGGGAGAGCCCTACAAGGTTGCTAGTAAGACAAAGAGCATGTGAAGTCGAGCCAGGAAAAGAAGATGACACATGCACACTTAAGACACATATACAGTTACATCCCAGAAAACAGAGTGCTATGTTGAGTTAATATATTTATTACAGCAGGTCTGTAGTCATCATTGCCATGAAAAATGTTTCATGAAATTTCACAAAATCCTTTAAGCTATTAGTATTAGCTTTTTTTTCTTTTTATGGAGTGACACTGTTAATTTATGAAATATTTACAGCGTTTACAAAAAGCAAGAGAATGTCTAATAAAATTTCTTATACATACAAAATTTATACATTATACTACCTGTTTTTGAGATGTCTTATTTGATAGATCAATTAAACTATGACATAAAATAATTTACAAAGATATATTTAATCTCTCTTATTCATTGAAAACATAACCATATTAGCTATAAATAGTCCTTTACAGATCATTGTAAAACACATTAATTGCTTTCACTCTAGCCTTAACTTTTACAAATATACTTACTAAATGAATTAGTTCAGATATCAAATAGAACTGCATTTGAAATTTCACTTAATACTACAGAAAAAAACAAACACAAAAACCTGAAAAAGCAAACTGCCAGGTATTCAAGTAAAAATTTGTAGAATCAGTTTTTATGCACGCTTGAGAGGAGGGGCACCCAACATCATTTGAGTAGAAATCAATAAACACAATACTTTCAAGAATACGCTCAACAAATGTACATCTGCAGCTTTTATTTTTTAAAAAAAATGATGCTTTAGCAATAGCTCAAACATCCAAGATGGTCAACCCTACGCTTTGGCAGATAAGCTGGTTTGACTAGAACAACATTTGCGAAAACATTCACCTCAGCAGCATATGACACCCGACATCCTTGCACAGTGCTATCTAAGTGGTTTCCCACAACCTGAAAAGGGGTCAGAATTTTAGGCAAGCTCAAGGAAAAACTTAGAAAATAGAACTGGCAAAGTTTAAAAAAATCAAATCATATTAAACTGGGCCCCATCAGTTTTTTTTTTTAATATAAAAATATGCTTCTCTTGAAAATTAGGGGAAAACACCTCATATTCCAAAATTTAATCTACACAGCTAGTTCTCCTTAAGTCACCACTTATGATGGTATAAAATTTGGCAATTATTGAAATACCTTGCTTTTGGATAATGCCTCAGAAGCTGAGCTCAATTTGGTTTTGGCAGTAACACACCTTTCACATCTGCATTCGTTTTAGATAATATGAAGCAATGCTTTTAAGCAACCTGAGGAAAATCCATTTCACAAAACGTTTATCCCCTTTAGTTTAAAATAATGTTGTTGCAATTAAGCCCATAAATTACATATTGTATACACAGCACTTCTAAAGAGGCAAATTAAATTTAAGCTTTATAGTTTTCAAAAACTTCTTTTGAAAGGTATCAGAATTTTTCCAAAAACCCATCTGGGCTCCTTTCTTCTGACTGCTGTGTAGACACTGTAGTTTTCTTGTAATATGTAATCTAGAAGGCACATATTCAAGAGTAAAATTATGTTAGTTCAAGTTCTACATGGAGGCAAATATTTTAATCTACTTTGTACAGAGGCCCCAAATGAAAGTCAACTATTTCCTTTATTCAGAGCTCAAACTCAGCATTGGGCAAGGCTCCCTCTCAGAAGTGCGTTTGCACGTGGGGCAGCATCTGTGAAGGGCTGGAAGGTGAAGTCGAGGGATCAGAAAGCTTGGCAGAGTTGGCAAGCTGCAACTCCTCCAGCCGCTTTATGTATTCGTCGCGCAATGCCAGGAGCTCCATGTAACGCTGCTCCACTGGATTTGGCTGCTGGAGAGAAGCATGAGCCTGAGTTACTGCTTTGTGCCCACCACGTCACAAAATTTCACCTGCTCCACACACATCTGCTATAGGTCCTGCTTTTTGAATAAGCGTCTGAGGTTCAACATTTATGCATACTTTCCTTCCATACGGCTTAATTTAAAAATACAGAAAAGTATCAAGAATAATAAAATGCCACCAAGAAATAACTATGTACACATTTCCTCCCACACGCGTCACCATCTTTTTGAAGTTTTCAACCAAGACATAGCTCCTATCTCCTGTGCTGTCCGTCCCCAGGCCTTTTTGCTCCCAGAGGCAATAACTCTTGTCAAGTTGGTAGGTAGAGAATTGTGACACATTTCCTACAAGTGAGTATCCAGAAACAAAATACACTATTCTTTTCTATTTTTTTTGAAAATTCACAACAAAGGTGGTATTCTGTAGTTAGTTATCAACTGACATTTTGACCTGACATTGTATTTCTGAATTGATCCTTGCATTCCACTGAATGAATGAACTAGTTTATCTATCCATTCCCACATGAATGGGTAGCTGGCAACTTTCAGTGCTCCCCACTACTACATGCAATGCTCTACTATCCTTGGACACATCTCTTTGTGCACATGTGCAAATGTTTCTTGAAGGAATTTGACCAGGTATGGAACTGCTTGAGAGGATGGAAGGTATGGTCTCTCTAACTTCACTAGATGCTGTCAAATTGTTCTCTGAGGTGATGATACAAACTTAGGCGCCGCTAGTGAGTTTGGTAGTTCCTGTTGCTCCATATCCTCACTAGAACTTGGGAATAGAAGAGTGTTTGTTTGCCAATTTGAAGAGAGTAACATGGTAGTTTTCTATTGCATTGCTCTGCTCTATTACATCTTTTCACGTGCTATTGCTTATAGTAATAAACGCACGACTGAGAGCAGCGGCTCTGACACCCACTGGCCTTGGTGTGAATCTTGGGTCTACCTCTTACCAGCTGTGTGACTTAACCTTCTGGGATCCTCCACTTCCCATCTGTCAAGAGGGAATAAAAACGACATGGACCTCACAGGGTTGTTGTGAGAGTGAAGGCAGTCAATATAGTCTGCTTTGCTACAACACCAAAAACTTTGATTGATAAACAGTGCATTGCCCTAACCAGTGTGGCTCAGTGGATAGAGCATCGGCCTGTGGGCTGAAGGGTCCCGGGTTCGATTCCGGTCAAGGGCATATACCTTGGTTGCGGGCACATCCCCAGTGGGAGGTGTGCAGGAGGCAGCTGATCGATGTTTCTCTCTCATCGATGTTTCTAACTCTATCCCTCTCCCTTCCTCTCTGTAAAAAATCAATAAAATATATATTTAAAAAAAAACAGTGCATTGATGTCTGTATAAAGTGCTGGAACAGGATGATTTTCCCCTGCACGTTAATTTTTAAAACTTTTTAACTAAGATATAAATTACACATTAATGTGCACAAATCTTAAAATGTTCAGCTCAACGAATGTTTACATATGTTGGCAATAATGTAATCACCACTCAGGCCAACGTATACAATAGAAGAGCCCTCGGAAGACACCCTTGTCATCACATTAATGTTTTGAAGTGACCCAGGGCAAGCTTCTGGAAAGCTGAACAATATATGAAGACATTAAGAACAGTGCTGAAAGTCTACAGACGTGCCTTCCTTTAGTACTAATGGATTCCAGAGCTGTCCTGCTTTTCAATGATATCTACCAAAGCTATCTGCCAACAAGGAAGCCATGAAGATGAGACACTAATAAAGAAAGGCTACACCTTGGATTAGACTGTCAATGCTGAGGGAAATGGTGTGGATTAGAAGCAGATGCCCTCCAGGACCTGCATCTCAGAGGAGGGAGCATGAAGCCTAGGGTTTAAGATCATGTATTTATTAGTTTCCTGTGGTTGCTGTAACAAATTAACACAAACTTGGTGGCTTAAAGCATAAACTTATTTTCTCACAGTTCTGCAGAGCAGAAACCTGAAATCAGGGTGTTAGCAGGGCTGTGTTCCCTCTGGAGGATCTAGGGGACAATCCTTCCTTGCCTTTTCCAGTTTCTGGTGGTTCTAGGCTTCCTTGGCTTATAACAGCATCATTCTAATCACTCCTGTTTTCACATGGTGTTCTCCTGTACAGTGGGGCCTTGACTTATGAGTGTCCCAACTAACGAGATTTTCGAGATACGAGCCGTCTCTCGGCCGATTTTTTGCTTTGAGTTGCGAGCTAAAATTCGGGTTAGGAGCCAGCTTCAGATACCCCACTGCTAGATGGCGCAGCGAACGACACAGTGAATGCCACAACATCAGCCCAGCATCACGTGTCTCACTCATTCACTTTAAGATTTGACATACGAGTAATTTGAGTTACGAGTTCCATCACGGAACGAATTAAACTCGTAAGTCAAGGCCCCACTGTATATACATCTATGGCTCAAATCTTTCTCTGCTCTCCCTTCTAAGGATACCTGTCATTGTATGTAGGGCCTACTCTAAATTCATGAGGATCTCATCTTGAGATCCTTAACTCAATTAAACCTGTAAAGACCCTTTGTCCAAATAAGGTCATATTCCCAGGTTCTGAGTGGACATATGTTTTGGGGGTCACTATTCACCCCACTAGAGACTGCCAAGGAGTGATCAATGGAAGCCAAGTGCAAATGCAGCAGATATGTAACTGTGCCCACATTTCTAATGCAATTGTTGCTTTCATTAGAGCTTTGGTTACAAAAGTCCATGGATTTGGACCTAATCCTATTCTTCTTTTAAGCCGTATTCTTTTTCCTGTGACTGCAGAATGTGAGATTTCTCAGAAATGCATATATGATATTAGAATAGAAATTAGAGGCCCAGTGTATGAATTTGTGCACCAGTTGGGTCCCTCGGCCTGGCCTGCAGGATCGGGCTGAAACCAGCTCTCTGACATCCCCCAAGGGGTCCCGGATTGCAAGAGGGCACAGGCCAGGCTGAGGAATCCCACCGGTGCATGATTGGGGCTGGGGAGGGACGCAGGAAGTTGGCCAGCCAGGAAGGGACTGCGGGAGGGCTCCAGGGCATGTCTGGCCTGTCTTGATCAGCAGAACCCCAGCAGCAAGCTAACCTACCAGTCAGAGTGTCTGCCTCCTGGTGGTCAGTGCATTTCATAGCAACTAGTTGACGGGTTGACTGTCTGATCCCTGGTGGTCAGTGTACATCATAACCGAGCAGTTGAGCAACCTTAGCATATCATCAGCATATTATGCTTTGATTGGTTGAACAGATGACCGGACACTTAGCATATTAGGCTTTTATTATATAGGATGTTTGGTAGAGTAAGGGCTTTGCAGTCCCTGTTAATATCCTTTTTTTCTCTTTATTCATTACACCGAGGTCCAGACACTGTTCTAGATGCTCAGGATCCATTTGTTTTTTATGATGTTTCTCTTCCAGCAGAGGGAGACAGATAAACAACAAATAACAATGATCCTGTGACTTACATAGAACATCCAAAGGTGATGAATACTGTGGGAAAGAAGTAGGGCAGAGTAAGGGGGATAGAGAACAGGGGGGTGCCAGGTACCCTATATACAGTGTGGTCTGGGGAACTTCACTGAAGTGGCTCCTGGGGGGGAGGGTTAAGGGAGAACAGGGAAGGATGTAGATGGATATGGGAGGACAAGCAAGGAGCCCAGTGTGGCTGAAGCAGAGTGTGTGAGAGTTGTTGGTGAGGAGGTGAGGGGGTTCGAGAAGGATGGGGTAAGGCAGGGGTCATATAAGGCCTCAGAGGTCACCATAAGGATGTTATCTTTGACTTGGGGTGAGATAAGCAGCTACCTGGATGGTTTTGAGTAGAAGAGTGGTGGGACCTGGTGTATATTTTACAAGGACCACTTTGGCTGCTGCATTGAGAACAGAATAGAAGCAAGCAAGGGTAGAAATCAGGGAGTCCTGGCCAAGGGCATGGTAGGAACTGGTGAGAAGTGCTCAGAGGCCATACAGATTTTGAAGGCTGGGCCCAGCAGGCTCTCCTGACAGACTGGATGTGGAGTATGAGAGAAAGGTGTCAGAATGACTAAGGTCTCCGGCCAGAGTGACAAGGATGGAGTTGCTGAGAATTGAAAGGGGAAGATGGAAAAAGGAGCATGTTTGGGGGAACATTAGGAGTTCTGGTTTAGACATATTAAGTGTGATTTGCTAGGGCAGCACCATTTACCATCCAGTCCATTTTTTTCCCTATGCATTATGATACTACCTTCTTACCCTATCAAGTCTCCATTTCCATGTGTTCTGTTTCTGGTTGCTATTCTGTTTCAAATAAGTCTGATATATAGCAGGATAAGCTCTTCCTTGATAATCTCCTTCAAAATTACCATGGCTATTTTTAAAACTTCCCTGTTTCATATGACTATTATGACTATCAGTTTGTTATTGTACCAGTAAGGACAGTTAGACAAGAAAAAGAAATCAGAGTAAAAAAAAACCATTTTTGCTGATGACAAGGTTGTGTAATTACAAAACTTGAGAGAGCAGATGGAAAAAACTATTAGAAATAAAAAGATAATTCAGTTTTATAATTGGAACAAAATATATAGAAGTCATTAGCCTACAGGCAAACACAAATCATTTAGAAGATATAAATAGAAGTGTCCAATTGTGATAGCATACCAAAAGACAAAATAATGAAAAATGAAATTTAAACTCAAGTGACTTTAAATACTACATCTCAACTTTTTACTTGGGAAATGAATTATGAAGTAAAGAGTGTGCCAGCTCAGCACAGAAGAGAAGATAGGCAATCAGCTAGGCATGGAAGTATTTTAGGCTTCAAATGATGTTTATATTAATATTCTTTTTCACTTTTCTATCAAAAATGACTTACACACCCCACAGGTCAGCCTATTAATATCTGGCTGTTCTTGTTCTCATCCTTGAGTTACCACATGCAAAATGTGAACTTGCCCAGTGCAATCCTAGTAGATAGCTACATGAGGTGCAGTGGTTCCCCAAATATAATATGAGGTTTACCAGCAGCTGAAGGATCCCATTTAGGTTTATAATGTGACTAATTTATACTTCTGCTTTCGACATGAGTAATTTCCTTATATTAAATAAAAGTACCAAATTTGCTTATTGATATCTTGTCAAATGTAAGCACTGGTTTTTCCATCAACTCTGCTGAGTTTTTATGTGGTAGCAAGGGTTGGTGGCTTTTGCTTTTAAAAGCACACTAACCCTGCCTTCTTCTAGGCCAGTGGTCGGCAAACTCATTAGTCAACAGAGCCAAATATCAACAGTACAATGATTGAAATTTCTTTTGAGAGCCAAATTTTTTAAACTTAAACTATATAGGTAGGTACACTGTTATTAACTTAATTAGGGTACTCCTAAGGCTTAGGAAGAGCCACACTCAAGGGGCCAAAGAGCCGCATGTGGCTCGGGAACCGCAGTTTGCCGACCAGGGTTCTAGGCGAACAGCTCATTATAGGGAGGAGCTATATATGTTTTTGGTTCTGAAAGTACTGATAGCATACTGTAGTGCTGTGAACACTACAGGTACCCAGGAATCATTTTATTTTTATTTTTTAAATATATTTTTATTGATTTCAGAGAGGAAGGGAGATAGACAGAAACATCAATGATGAGAGAGAATCATTGATCAGCTGCCTTCTGCATGCCTCACACTAGGGATCAAGTCTGCAACCTGGCATATGCCCTGACCAGGAATCAAACCATGACTTCCTGGTTCATAGGTTGACACTCAACCACTGAGCTGTGATGACTGGGCCAGGAATCATTTTATACCAACTGGGCCACACTACTGAATAACAAATTAACTTTTAAATGGTGAAGTATATTCTTTTAGGTTTATATTATACTAGAGGCCTATATAGGGGGGAGGTCCCTCAACCTGGCCTGCACCCTCTCCCAATCCGGGACCTCTCAGAGGATGTCTGACAGTTGGACATGCCTCTTGCAATATGAGAACGCTGGCTCTTAACCGCTCGCCTGCCTGATCACCCCAATTACTCACCTGCCTGCCTGATTGCCCCTAACCACTCTGCCTGACTGCCTGATCGCCCCTAATTGCTCACCTGCCTGCCTGATCACCCCTAACCGCCTCTGCCTCGGCCCCCGCTGCCGCGGCTTCATCCAGAAGGACGTCCAGAATGATGTCCAGCAGGTCGTTTGGATGTCTGGTCTAATTAGCATATTATGCTTTTATTATTATAGATAATTTTAAAAGTCCTATATGATCAAATTTTAATCTGCTTCTGTATGATATAATGTTCTACATAAAATCATTGGCTTATGTTCCTGGGTGCTCCCACCAGCCTGGGAGCTCCTTGTGTACTTGTATGAAACCACCTCTTCTTACTCTCGTGTCCCCCCGTGTGCTTGATGCATGGGAACACTCAATATTTGGGGGATGAAAATACAAAGTGTCAAAGCACAGAAAGATATGTGTGGAAAAATCTATATTGAAAGGATAAGTTATTTTCTTTTTTGAGTAAATTTCACAGATTATAATATAGTCCAATTACTGTCTCAGAACAAAACAAAACCTCTACCAAGGAATGCTCAGTGCTATCTAGCCCATTTCTATTTTGCTAAGCTCTTTGAGAACAAGGGAATAGATACATTACAGCAAGTTATTCGACTGATGCCCCTTCCAACTTCCCTTGTCACACTATTATTATTACCATTATATATTCAGAAGTGAATTGCTCGAAATTCCTTGAATTTCAAGAATTTATTTAAGTACAAATGGGTGAGGGAAGATTATATAATCTATACAGAAATTGCCAACATTTTCTAATTACCATTGGTTGAAAAAAAAAAGCCACAATAAACACAGAAAAGGCTTAATGTATAGGACAAACAGTGCTCATCTATATAATCTTTTTTAATTAGAAAAGGGACATGTCCTCTGTAACAGCAATTAAAACCCTGGAAAAAGTCCCATTTCCTCTTTACTTGATATTCCACTCAATAGAGCTACTGCTAAATACATGTCCTAAACATGCTTCTCAAATCCCAAACTAAACAAGTGAATGTTCTCCAGCCCTGGAATCTGTCACTTTCCAAAAGATTACACATTTCAACCATTACTAAATTGCAAGAGCCTTTCATGCATGCAGCAGAGACCTTGCAATGAGAGTGCCTGCTTGAACCAGGCATTTCCCCAATGGGGAGAGAGAGCACAGAATGGCGTGCAGCCAGCTGCCTGAGTGGAATAAACAATCTCAGAGACAGACTGCAGCACTGGGTCCCTGCTGTTGCCCAACGATTTCTAGCAGGATTAAAGCTGGCACTTACGCAAGACTGGCCTGTGAGAACAGGTAGTCAACCATCCAAACCGCAGGAAAATGTGCAAACCTTTACAAAGAGCAATCACAAATACTGAATATTTATAGCACTTAGAACAAATCACTAAATGGTGGTACTTCCGAGCTTTTACAAACAGGCTGTATTTTCCTTCTGATTTCTGTTGAAGTCGGGGTGGGAAAATGGAAAGCCTGAGTGTGTCTTTAATAAAATGTGGCATGTTTTCCATTAAAAACCATTGTTTTCACTTTTGAATGATAAATGGCCAATTGAGTGTACTATCCATTGACAGAGCAATTATCTTTATTTTAGAAATAAAGACCCTCAGGAAAAAGCACTCTGATGTTAGTTGACCTAGTACATACTCCTGAACCAGAGAGTAGGAAATGTTTTCTTTCCTATGATGTATAAAAATTTCCAGTGATTAAAGGAAATCTTTGACTATCAAAACTCAGAAAATTTTGCCCTGGCTCGGTAGGTCAGTGAATTAGAGTATTGTCCCGATATGCCAAGGTTGCAGGCTTGATCCCTGGTCAGGGCACATACAAGAATCAACCAGTTAATGCATACATAAGTGGAACAACAAATTGATATTTCTTTCTTTCTCTCTCTCTCTCTCCCAATAAAAAATAAAATTTAAAAAACCTCAGAAATTTTCCAGAGCTTTAAATCAGTTTACATTTCAGTGAAAAAAATTATTCCTATTGACAAAAGAATGTAAGTTTAACCCCAGTCCAAATAAATGGTTTAGTAAGGAACAGATCCTTCCCTAAATTCTCCAGAGAAAGTGTGGCCCAGTGATACCGATTTCAGATTTCTGGCCTCCAGAACTAGAAGAGAATAAATGTGTTGTTTTAAGCCAAAAAATAAAATAAAAATAAAAACAATTTTTAATAAAAGTTGTGTTTAAAAGCAAGTGTGACTTATTAACCCGATAATTTCTCCTCATAATATTAAAAACAAACACAAAGTAACATTATCAAAGTCCAGAAGTAATCAATCGACATGACTATCTTTTAACAATGTCGGTTCATTTACCTGTTGTTTGATTCTGGGGTTCCATCTAATGTAGTAATTCACCCAAAGTTCCAAATGACGCATACTGGCAACTGGATATAAAACTCGATTGATTTCTTTAGTATAGAAGGGATTTTTGAATGTGTCTTTATTACTGTTTATCAGCGACCATAAAGAAACTGTTCTTTCTGTAACTTTCTATAGAAAAAGAGAAAGTAGAAAGCCTAAGTAAAACACACACAAGCACACAAAACATTTTACAGCCTGTGGCAATACAGCTGAGCACCAACTAGAATCACACATTTACATTATCCCCATAATAGCTCAAAAAGCCTCATGGGCCAGTGAGTGCTCCAAAGCCACTTACTGATATTTGCATAGATAATGGCCTAGCTTGAGAGCCACTATTTCTGCCAGAAGATAAAGGTGCAGGATGCTATCATATTAAATGCAATTCACTGACCTAAGAAGACTATTACTGGCTAGGTAAAACATTTATGAACAGATGGGCAGTATGCTTTTTTTTTTTTTTTAATTAAGCAGAAAGAAAAATACTCTAAGAATCCACTGACTTTTTTCATTTCTGTTTTGTTAGAACTATGAAATCTTAACCTGTATCCACTTGACAGTAGGCATCTAGATATAAAGTTATTTTAATCAATGACACAAATGTTTAGTTTACATCATGCTAACATTAGGATATTTGGAAAAAACCTGGGTAACTAATCTTCACTGAATCTTCACTTTTTAGTCTGGTGTCCATCATCTCACACAGATATTCACATTTTCATTGTATTTTTATTATAGATTTTGACCATAAACCAACGAAAAACCAAAGCTTGGGAAAAATGCAAGCATTAAAATTACCGAAGGCAGAATTTAAAACTCTTACTATTAATCATTCAATAAGAAAGAACCAATAAGCTACAACTGGAAGCTAAAAAGAACAGCTTGAAATAAGAGACTGAAGAAATTTCTTTAACATACATACTAAATTAATGTGAATGATAATAATGCAGTATAATTTGGCCTTCATTGGAATCCACCTAAAACTTTATCTGTACGTTTCTGATAACACATGCATGTTGCATTGTATTTATTTGCATGCTTGTTTTTGTTTTTAGACATGCACATACATAGCTTAAAAAGCCAAATCATTCAACAAGTTTTGTTATGAAAACACAAAAAAGTAGCCTATTGCCCCTCTTCCTAGAAGCAACAGAGTTTGATTTTTAAAATCAATTGATTTAATTATTTGGTATTTACCTCCAAATCTCTAAATATCATGCTTTTCTTGCTACCTATTGGCTATCCAGTTATAGGCATTAATTATAATACTGACACACTGAGAATGTCTCCCCTCTATATTTCCACATGCATATACTTTATATCCTGCCTCATACTCCCAATATATAGCCAGCTTTGATCACATTGATGTTTAGTGTTTAGATTCCTATGACAAAGCAAGTGCTGTTGCTAAGTAAGCCACACAGTCACTTATTCTGTGATTTCTTTTCCTGCCATTTTTTTTCCCCTCTATTTAACAACTATCTATTCTGTTTGTTTACTTTTCTTGGCAGTCATCATTAATTCAACCCCAAGTTTTTCCTCCAGTCTCAAACTTCTGCCAAGACGCCGCACACCTGGAGCCTCATTTCATCTTCAGAGGAATGCGGCACTGGGTGCCCCTACACCTTGTATCCAACTGTCATCTTGGATCTCTTCTGTTTTGCCCTGAGGGTCCTTTCTTGACTCTGTCTGTACTAGAGCTCCTGCTTCCTGAATTCCATGCAGTCTTCTTTCTTATTTGCATGGAGCACATATCCCAGTAACTTCCAGATAAAGGGTGTGGTGCAGAAGGTAAATCTTTCTTGTTGCCATGCATTTCTAGGAATATCTTTGGTCTACTTTCAGATTTGCTTAACAGTTTGCTGGCTACAGAATTTTAGGTTGAAACCATTCTCTCTTAAATTTCTGAAAGCTGCCCTGGCCAGTGTGGCTCATTTGGTTGGACATCCTACCGTGCACCAAAAGGTTGCTGGTTTGATTCCTGGTTGGGGCACATGCCTGGGTTGTGGGCTCAATCTCCACTATGGGGCATGCAGGAGGCAGCCAATCAATGTTCCACTCTCTCATCAATGTTTCTCTTTTTCCCTCTCCCTTTAAAAATCAATAAAAATATTAAAACAAACAAAAAACAAAACAAAAAACATTCTGAAGGCAATGCGCCACAGACTGCTAGCTTCTAATACTGTTGTTGAAGAATTCAGTCTTCCTGATTTCTGTTTGTTTTGCAAATAACCTATTTTTTTTCTCTTTGGAAGCTTATCCTTTCTTTTCTTTAGTCCCCGGTGTTCTGAAACTTCATAAAGATGTGCCTTATTTCAGGTCTATTTTTGTCCACTCTGCTTGGGCACTTAGCAAGCTTCTTAATGTGGAAGCCCATGTATTTCAATTCTGGGAAATATTTTCAAGTTATTTCAGTAATTTCCTGCTCTCTGCTTTCGATATTTTCTCTTTGTATAAGTCCTATTATTTGGATATTGGAACTCCAGGACTGATCTTCTAGTTTTCTTGTGTCCATTTTCTACCTTTCTCTGCCTTCTATTTTCTGGGAGATTTCAACTTAATCTTCCAACTCTTCTGAGTTTTTAATTTCTGTTGATAGTATGTTTTTATTTCAAGTTCTTTTATGATGTCTAAATGTCCTTTTCCAAATAATATCCTGTTATTATTTCATGGAGATATACATATATATATATATATATATATATATATATATATATATATATATTTATTAGAGGCCCAGTGCACGAAATTTGTGCACTGGGGAGGGAGTGTCCCTCAGCCCAGCCCGCACCCTATCCAATCCAGGACCCCTGGGATTGATGCTTAACTGCTCCCCTGCCAGCCCGAATACCCCCAACTGCCTTCCTCTGCAGCCCAATCGACCCCAACTGCTCTCCCCTGAAGGCCTGGTTGCCCAAACTGCCCTCCCCTGCCAGCCCAGTCGCCCCTAACTGCCCTCCCTTGCAGGCCTGGTCCCCCCCAACTGCCCTCCCCTGTAGGCCTGGTTGCCCTCAACTGCCCTCCCCTGGCGGCCATCTTGTGATGAAGTGGGGGGCAGCCATCTCATGGTGGCCATCTTATGACGATGTGGGGACAGCCATCTTGTGATGCAAGGGCATTAGGGTCAATTTGCATATTACCTCTTTATTATATATATATATATATATATATATATATATATATATATATATATAACATACATATCTATATACGTTTTTTTCTTTTTCTCGGGATAGTAAATGCTAGCTTCCTGTCTATGTTTCCCCTTTCCTTACATTGTAGGTAGCTATTTTCTCCACGCTGCTTTCTCTCTGTCTCTTGGTTGTCTGCTATTACATAAGAGTAGAGGAAAGAAGAGTTGACTAGAATCTCTGAGATCATGAGGCTCATTAACTTGAGCTTCAATGTGAGGAACCCTAGGTGTTGTTATCTCTTCATGGGCTAGTCAAATTTCCACAGAGATTCTTTTTAAAAAAAATATATTTCTTTATTGATTTTAGAGAGGAAGAGAGAAGGAGAGAGATAGAAACATCAATGATAAGAGAGAATCATTGATCGGCTGCCTCCTGCACAACCCCTCACTGAGGATCGAGCTGCAACCTGGGCATGTGCCCTTGGCCAGAATCGAATCTGGGACCCTTCAGTCTGCAGGCTGACGCTCTATCCACTGAGCCAAGCCAGCTAGGGCAGATCTTTTTTTTTAAATTGAGGTGGAGTTCACATACCATAAAAGTCACCATTTGAAAGTTAACAAATGAGTGGCTTTTAGTACATTCACAATGTTGTGCAAACATCACTTCTATCAAGTTCCAAGGTATTTTCATCATCCTAAATGGAAACTCTATACCAGGGGTCCTCAAACTACGGCCCGTGGGCCACATGCAAATACAAATATTGTATTTGTTCCCGTTTTGTTTTTTTACTTCAAAATAAGATATATGCAGTGTGCATAGGAATTTGTTCATAGTTTTTTTTAAACTATAGTCTGGCCCTCCAATGATCTGAGGGACAGTGAACTGGCCCCCTGTTTAAAAAGTTTGAAGACTCCTGCTCTATACCCATTAACCAGTCATTTCCCCCATTCTCCCCTCCCTCCAGCCCCTATCAACTACAGATGTACTTTCTGTCTCTATGAATGTATTATTCTGGATATTTCATATAAACAGAATCATATAACATGTGGCCTTTTTATGTCTGGCTCCTTTAACTCGGCATAATGTTGTCAAGGTTCATCCATGTTGTAGCATGGATCCAAATTTCATTCCCATTTTGGGCTTAATAAGATTCCATTGTGCCCTAGCTGGTATGGCTCAGTGGATAGAGTGCCAGCCTGAGGACTGAAGGGTCCCAGGTTCGATTCCAGTCAAGAGCACATGCCTGGGTTGCGGGCTCGATCCCCAGTAGGGGGTGTGTAGGAGGCAACCAATCAATGATTCTCTCTCATCATTGATGTTTCTATCTCTCTCTCCCTTTCCCTTCCTCTCTGAAATCAATAAAAATGTATTAAAAAAATTCCATTGTGGACATGGACAACAGGGGGATGGGAGCATGAGTGTGCGGGGCGGGGGGGGGGTGTGTGGGGGAGGTTGGGGGTTAATGGGGGGGATGAGGACACATTTGTAATACCTTAACTAATAATAATAATAATAAAATTCCATTGTGTGTTTATTTATTCATTAGCTGATGGATATTAGGGTTGTTGCCACCTTTTAGCTATTATTAGTTGTGCTACTATGAACATTTGTGCACAAGTTTTTGTTTCAACCCCTATTTTCATTTCTCTTAGGTATATACCTAGGAATGGAATTGCTAGGTCATATGCAAATTCTATATTTAGTTTTCTGAGGGCCCACCAGACTGTTTTCCACAGTTGCTGCACCATTTTATACCTCCACCAGCAATGTCAATCTTTCCAACAGAGAAACTTCTTTCATGCTCCCACCTGGAAAATAAGGATCTGCTGCCATAATGCTGGGAGTCAGTAGCAGAAGTGAGCTGGGGCTCTCACAAGTCAGCTCATCTCCATTCACATCACTGATGACTCTAGTCCTGGTCCAGAGACTCACTCATACCCTCTCACAAAGAAATCTCAGAGTTCTTAGCTCCAGAGTGGTAGAGGGACCTGGGGAAGCTAACTGTTTGTTCTAAACAGATCTTCAGGTTATCTTATTCTTCCTCCTTCAACCTACACACCTGGTACACCTTTGCCCCAGAACCCCTGAGTCATCTGGAGTTCCTGCAATGTAAAATGGGCAGTTCTTGACTTCCCTGATGCTGGTTTGAGATATGGTATTTTCAAACTAAGTTATTTATCACTTATCTAATAGCTTTTCAGCTTCCAAAAGTTTGCTACTATGTATCCTTTCTCATTTTTCTTGCTCTTGTGGGTTTATGCCTTTTAAAAAATTCCTTTTACTGATATTTTCATGGCTTTTTGGTAAGGAGACCTTGCATATCTATAAAGTTATTCCACTCCCTGAGGGCAAAGTCAATGTCTTACCCCTGTAGTAAATACCACATACTCAACAAACCCTGGTTGAACTGAAAACATCCAAGCTTGAGGTAAAAAATAAGAAACTTTGCACTTATTATAAACTAAGTTACCAAATTCTTTGTATTTAATGGCACACTAGACACATGTAACTACAAAGATTAGCATTTTTCACTCACCTGTCTTTCTCTAGCAGATTCACAGTTGTATAAGAAAGTACCAAACCGGCAACTATACAGATGATCCAAAATTGTCATCAAAAATCGTTCATTGAATTCAAAAGCTGTGGGGAACTAGACAAAAACAAGCAAGTAAACAAAGCATGAAAACTCGGATTGACCTTTTATAAAACTGAAAAGAGATCCATAAATTTTACTACACTTTGCTTTCCAGAAAGGGCAGCAGAGGCTGCAATCCGCATATGCCCATTCTCATTTATTGGTGATTTGCAGAGGACTGAAGAGTTTAAATAAGGGTCAAGTAAAGGAATAAAAAGGAAAACAAGCTGATTTTCTGGGTTCTCCTGAGTGTACAGAATATATCGGATGGTTTAATTATTAAAGGTATTATAAGTTATCAGATGCCAGTATACATGGACGGAAAAGATAAATTGGTATTGTCAATTCCATTGTTCCTTCATTAGTAGAGTTAATATGATCAAATATTGAATTTTAAAACTTTATTATGAAAAACCCCAGACATATGAACAGTAGTGAGAATAAAAAAGGGAAATTCATGTATCTATCACCCAGCTTTAACAATTATTCGCACATAGCCAAACTGGTTGCAGCTCTTATTTCTGCTCTGTTTTATTTGGATGCAAATCCCATATATCAAAATATTTAAACATTAAATTGAATGTATTTTTATCCTATATATCCTTTACCTGTTTTGACATTTGCCATACACAATCAATAAACTGGAGAAAAATAGGAGATCGGTCAGCATCCGCGTGATTTTTATCACCATGACCTATTCTCTGAAATAAATTGGTGAAGATGATTTGATGAAGATTAATTTATAGGTACAAAACCAAGAAAGCACATAACTCACAAAATATGGCAATACAACTCAGCGATCTGCTTTCCAAATGCCAAGTCTCTCAGAGAGTTAATAGTATATTTTCCTTGGGAATATAGAAAATAGTATAAGATTTTGAGATAATGAAAATTAAGTATACAAACTTTCATAAAATAGCAATACAAATTGGCAAAGTATCATCATATGTGAGTGTTATAACTCTTTCATCTGATTGGAATTTTGTCCAAGTCCTGGGCAGCTGCAGGTAGACTGGATTGGATTATCCTGCAGAATATGTTACCTGTTGCTAAGGGACCAGTCCTAAAACTTCAGGACTTAAAACCTTACACAAAAGGGTGTGATTATTATAATTAAAAGTAAGTTCTTTCTCTCTTAAAAGCAAGACAAAAACCTAACCATTTACTCATTTTCTAAACAATGATTCTTTTTACTTAAAAATGTTATTCACACTACTTATGAAATTTGGGTGAAAGATAAAAGGTTACATAGCAGTGTTTCTGAATATCATTTGGGGAGCTTGTTGAAAAATGCTTATTCAAAGGGTGTCTAGAAACAAGACCTGGTAATAGGAATTTTAATACCTTCTCTCGGTTTTAAAAATCGAGAGAAAAATAATGACAAAAGCCTTAACTGAAAGTCTAGTATTTCTATAAAATATATTTGACTCTAATAGCTATAATATTAGTTGAAAAAGAATTGTCATCCTATCTTCTTTCTTTTCTGCAATTTCAATTTAAACATTTCCATGCAGACTCTTTCTATTACTTTCAACTGAAACTTAATAGTGCAAATGGATAAACATGTCTCCTAAAGAGACTTTCTAGCCCAAGGCATCACCCATTTTCAAACCTGTAAATATTATTTATTACACTCCTCAGATTTTCTTTTTAAGAGTGAAGATATGATTTAACAACTAGTTTTTAAATGCCAAATGGCAGTGGCCTGACATTAAAAAACAGCTTTATTGTTTACTTACAGATGCAAATTTATGTCCAAAACTTATCCATTCTTTTTGTACCAATATTTCAAACCCTTCGATGCTCCGATAGAAGCTGTCTAACATCAGCATGGCCAGGGACGTCAGCTGGGCAGTCCTGTCCCATCCATCACTACAGTGCACGAGCACAGAGCTCCTCCCTGAAGAAACTTTGTCTGCTACTTGAATGGCTCCTGTCAAAATAAGCTGGCAAAGAAACACATGCAAGTCAGTAGGTAGCTGCAAAGTATGGCTTCAATTTGAAATGATAGTTTTAACCCTAGAAAAAGTCCTGTTTTAAAATATTATTAATATCTAGAACAGAAAGAGTCCTGAAAAATAGAAAATGAGGACTGTGGGATCTGTGTTCTTCTTCTACAGAAACTGCATTCAAATTCAACTTGGTATTAAAACAAACAAACAAACAAACACACACAAATAGCCAAACTGCATTTCAAACTCCTAATCATATACACAACTGTATTAGTTGGCTGGGACTGTCATAACAAAGTACCATGAACTGGGGGCTTAAACAACAGACATTATTATCTCCCAGAGGCTGGAATCTAAGATCAAGCTGTTGGCAGGGCCGTGTTCCCTCTGAAGGTTCCAGGGATAAGCTGTTCCAGGCCTGTCTCCTAGCTTCTGTTAGCTCCTTGGCTTGTGGCAGTTTAATTCCAATCTTCAGATGGTGTTCTCCCTGTGCATGTGTCTCTGTCCAAATTTCTGCTTTTCACAGGAACTTTCGTCTTACTGGATTCGGGGTCCATGCTACTCAATTATAACCACATCTTATCTAATTATATCTGCAATGACCTGAGTTCCAAATAAGGTCACACTCTAAGGTACTAGAGGTCTGGACTTCAACATATGAATTTTGGGGGAACACAATTAAACTGATAACAATGATCATAGTAGAAAAATCAATGGCCTAATAGGTACAGTCTACGCCTTAAAGGCCTGATGCAATGAAAGTCGCCTTTTAACATGTTAATAAACTTATTAACTTATTTTTTAATAAAGTCCATACTTTATTCAAATTTTCTTACTTTTTACCTAATGTCATTTTTGTAATCCAGGATGCCTCATTGCATTTAGCTATCACAAGTAATATTTTTGCAATTTATTATTGAGGTTGATAAATTAAGAAAAAATGAAAGACAGGTGAGATAAAAATGCGATTCCTATTGAGCTGGAAAATAAAATTTCACTAGAAAACTATCTTAATAATTCACCTAAAGTAGGCATGCAGGGTTAAATTTTTGTGATGTTTTGTATACCTGTGGACTTTGGTGACATAAATAATGTGTGAAGCAAGGTTTTACGATCAAGGAATCTAATTGATTGAATTTTATTATTGAAAGTTGAAACTTAACATGTATGAAAAAAGTCAATTAAAATATACTCTTTTCATGGAAAAAATTAAGTAGGCTTTTTGCTTGTTTATAATTAGAACTAAATGGCAGCTTCTAAAAGTGTTAGCTCCCTTAGATAGCTTCAAGTATTTTTACTTTTAAAAGAATGGAGGTTTTTGAAGTCTTTATGCAGAGAAAAGATTGAATATAATAAAGCACAAAATTTATTCTTTAAAATTAGTCAATTTGATATTGGTTTCAATACAAACAATCTCTCTGTAGGCCCAAGGGTCATACTAAGTAGTGGTTAGATAATAAACTGGCTACTTTTAAATAAACCTAAGTGAAAGACTCAACTACTTATTATTGATGAGATGGAAAATGACATCTCTAAAGATGCTAAAAATATTGGGGAGGTGATGTTGTGAAATCTTCACTTTAGGTAAGCAAATGATAAGGAAATATAAAACTGTCAAATGCAGAACTTCTTTCTCTGTTCAATTCTTTTAAATTTAAGGATTAAAAATTCTTGTTTCACTAAACAATCACTTATTTTTTACAAATATACTTGCCTTGATATGTTCTAACCAATGAGTTGACTCCAAACTGGACAACCAGTGAGATTCTTCCACATTGGGATAAACAATGTCTTTGACTTTTTTTAAAGATTCCCGCATAACATGAATGTTATGAATGTCTAAGAAGAAAAGCTCGGTGTTATGATATGCATCATCACTTTCATATCCTCCTCCTGTTGCCTAAGAAAAAAGACATACACATAGTCAGTTGTGTTTTCTATTTCTTTTTTTCTAATTTATTTTTTCAATTACAGTTTATATTCAACAATGTTTTATATTAGTTTCAAGTGAACAGCACAATGGTTAGATAATCATATACTTTACAAAGTGTTCCCTTCAATATTTCTAGTACCCACCTGGCACCATACATAGTTATTACAATATTATTAACTATACTAGAGGCCCGGTGCACAAAAATTTGTGCACTCGGGAGGGAGAGGGGTCCCTCAGCCCGGCCTGTGCCCTCTCGCAGTCTGGGACCCCTCAGGAGATAACGACCTGCTGGCTTAGGCCTGCTCCCGGGTGGCAGAGGGCAGGCCCAATCCCTAGGTGCAGTCCCTGGTCGGGCTCAGAGCAGGGCCGATTGGGGAGTTGGGGTGCCGCCCCCTGTCATGCACAGAGCAGGGCGATCAGGAGGTTGTGATGCCACCCTCAGTCACGCTCAGGGTAGGGCCAATTGGGGGGTTGGGGCACCATCCCGTCACACTCAAGGCAGGGTCGATGGGGAGGTTGCGGCGCCACCCCTGTCACGCACAAAACAGGGCCAATCAGGGGGTTGGGGCACTGCCCCTGTCACTCAAAGAGCAGGGCCCATCAGGGGAGTTGGGGCTCTGTACCCTGTCACGCACAGAGCAGGGCCAATCAGGGGGTTGGGGCGCTGCCCACTGTCACACACAGAGCAGGGCCCATCAGGGGGTTGGGGCGTTGCCCTCTATCACCCACAGAGCAGGGCCGATCAGGAAGTTGGGGCGCCGCCACTCTCACACTCAGGGCAGGGCTGATGGGGAGGTTATGGCTTTACCCCGTCACACACAGAGCAGGGCCCGGGTGGGGGGGGGTTGGGGCGCTGCACCCTGTCACACACAGAGCAGGGCCGATCAGGGGGTTTGGGCACCCCACCCTGTCACACACAGAGCTGCAGGGCGATCAGGGGGTTGGGGAGCTCCCCCCTATCAGGCACAGAGCAGGGCCGATCAGGGGGTTGGGGCGCCTTCCCCTGTCACGAACAGAGCAGGGTGGATAGGGAGGTTGTGGCCCCGCCCCCGTCACACACAGAGCTGCAGGGTGATCAGGGGGTTTGGGCGCTGCCCCCTGTCAAGCTGATCCCGGTGCCAGGAGGCCTCTTGGCTCCACTGATCCCGGTGCTGGGAGGCATATTACCCTTTTACTATATAGCATAGAGGCCTGGTGCACGGGTGGGGGCTGGCTGGTTTGCCCTGAAGGGTGTCCTGGATCAGGGTGGGGGTCCCCACTGGGGTGCCTGACCAGCCTGGGTGAGGGGCTGAGGGCTGTTTTCAGGCTGGGGGTGACTGAAGCTCCCAACCGCTCCTTTTTTTCTTTTCTTTTTTTTTATTCTGGGCCAGCTTTAGCTTTGAGGCTTGGCTCCAGCTCTTAGGCCTCCGCTGCTGAAAGTAGGTTTCTGGCCTTTGCTTACAATGTTGCGATCCTGCTGGCTGAAGCCCGGCGGACTTTTGTTTAGCTTCTATATTTGTTACATAGTTGCTTAGAGTTGCAGCTCAGAGGCCTGCAGCGGCAGGCGGGGAACGCTGGAATCCTCCGTCACTGAAGCAAGCAAACCTCATGTTAGTTTCAAGCTGCCTGGCTGCCAGCCGCCATCTTGGCTGGCAGTTAATTTGCATATCGCCCTGATTAGCCAATGGGAAGGGTAGCGGTCGTACGCCAATTACCATGTTTCTCTTTTATTAGATAGGATTCCCTACATTGTACTTTACATCCCTGTGACTCTATTGTAACTACCAATTTGTGCTTCTTAATCCCTTCACCTTTTTCACACAATCCCTACACCCTCTCTTCCCTCTGGCAACCATCAGTTTGTCCTCTGTGCCTATTAGTCTGTTTCAATTTTGTTTATTTTTTTCTTTAGATTCCACATATAAGTGAAATCATATTATATCTGTCTTTCTCTGTCTGACTTACATCAGTTAGCATAATACTCTCTCTATGCCCATCCATGCTGTCGCCAATGGTAAAATTTCATTCTATTTTTATGGCCGAGTAATATTCCACTGTATATATGTACCACAATATTTTTATCCACTCATCTATTGATGGGCAGTTGGGTTACTTCCATATCTTAGTGATTGTAAACAATGCTCAATGAACACTGGAGTGCACATATTCTTTCAAATTAATGTTTTGGGTTTCTTCAGATATATATCCAGA
Organism: Myotis nattereri; assembly: GCF_964212035.1. Classification (NCBI taxonomy): domain Eukaryota; kingdom Metazoa; phylum Chordata; class Mammalia; order Chiroptera; family Vespertilionidae; genus Myotis; species Myotis nattereri. The sequence goes on along the minus strand of NC_138078.1, from coordinate 138,296,009 downwards.
AGTACAATCACTGGGTCATGAGGCAGTTCCATTTTTAATATTTTGGGGACCCTCCATACTGCTTTCCACAGTGTCTGCATTCTCACCAACAGTGCATGAGGGTTCCCTTTTTTCCACATCCTTGCCAACACTTGTTTGTTAATTTATTGATGATAACCATGTTGACAGGTGTGAGGTGACATCACATTGTGATTTTAATTTGCATTTCTCTGATGATTAGTGATGTTGAGCATTTTTTCATGTCTATTGGCCTCTTTGGAGAAGTGTCTATTTAGGTCCTCTGCCCATTTTAAAATAGGATTGTTTTTTTGGTGTTGAGTTGTATGAGTTTTTAAAAAAATAAATTTTGGATATTAATTCCTTATCAGAGTATATCTTTGGCAAATATCTTCTCCCATTCAGTGAGTTGTCTTTTTGTTTTGTTGATGGTTTCATTTGCTGTGCAAACCTTTTTAGTTTCATGTAGTCTCATTTGTTTATTTTTTCTATTGTTTCCCTTTCCCAAGGAGATACATTAGAAAAAATATTGCTACAAGAAATGTCAGCAATTTTGTGTTTTCTATTTCATCAGTAACTCACACAAATATTTGAAAAGTTACTGAGCCTCCAAATCTCAACTGTAAACCTTGCAAGTTACATAAATGACTGACGGGACTCGCCTTCCTATCCAACACTGAGCTCCAACAACATTAGTCACACTTTGAGCTAGAAAAGGGATGGCAGGCTGGCAATTTTGGGAAGACGTGTATTTGTGAGAAAAAAATCACTTTCAAAATCTAGAATTACTAGCTCTTCTTCCAGAACTGGAAAGGCAAGAACAGGTTCTAAATGGCCCTTGTTCTCCATCAGTTTTATAAAAGTACTTTTCAGGGTGAGGCACTGACTTTGTAGTACCACTCACATGAGACACACAGGCTGGAGGAAAACAACAGGCTTTGGAGTCAGACAGAACCAGATTGATAGCTCAGCTTCAGCCCTTTCTTCCTGTGTGATCTAGGGAAAGGACCTTAACCTCTCTGAGTCTTCATGTCCTTTCCTGTAGAATACAGGATAATACTACCTAGGTCTCACAGGATTAAAATAAGCCATACTCAATAACAGCTAACACCAGCCAGTGTTTAATGAGCCCCTATGATGTCCCAGATACTGTGATTCTTGGTTTGCATGATTTTATTTAACTCGTATAGCAATGCTACAAGATAGGTATTACCATTCCCATTTTGCAAATCAGAAGAAATGCTATTTAACTATCCCCAAAGTCACACAGGTAATCAGACTTTAAGTTGTCCGACTTCAATACTTGAACCCTTTCTAGTGCACCATGACTGTCTGTCTGCTATGCAAACACCAAAGACAGAGCACTGCACATAGTGGGCCGTCAGAGCCCAAATGGTGTCAAGAGGAGTGTTACTATCTACTGCAGCACCTATAAGTATAAACTGCTCGGGCAGTCACTGGTTCACCTTCACAGCATGGTGAAGATGCCCATTTTCCACATGGACGAGAAGAAATGCTATAATTCTGTTTAGAAACCGGGCTGCATTCTCCTTAATGTTTTTAAATGCCATGGAACATGTGGCCTCTGGCTCTTTAAGAAAAAGTTAAATAATTTAGAGACTTGTTGAGAAAACAACGTTCTATAAGCTGAAATGAAAGGATGCTAATTAACACTGTAAAAACATCTGAATGTGTGAACTCACCAGAAAAAAAAATATTATCGTCAAAGCAACATTATACTAATTTCAGAGTGCCTGTAGGACGAGGACTGGGAAACGTGCTTGGAAATGAAGAGCAAAAATGAAGGCACCAGAAAAATGTGCCATCGCTACTTCATGTCCCTTTCCTTTTTATTTATAACAACAGAAGGAATTTAAACTTGTAGCTCCGAATAGAAAGGCCAACACATCCTGGATTTCTTCTAGGGTTAGTTAGAGAGACATTCTCCTGCAATAAAAATAAGGCTACTACTTGAACTTCAAACCTGGAGACCTATGTATAAGCTTGATGGCTCGGTCTCCACAGACTCTAGGTAAGAAAGTATATTTTATTTTGGCATTAATGTTTGTTTGTTCTTTGCCGAGCCCCCACACGCATAAAAAATATATATACTTCTTACTCATTGCCAAATTTTCTGGCAAAAACAGACATTAATACAGTTCCACTATAATTCACAGTGTGTTGCCGAAAAATTAAAGCAGCTTGACGCTTGATCTTATTCACCCCTGGGTTTTGTTTGTTTGCTTGTTTAATTTAAAATGGTGTGATGTTGCTTGTTACATCTGGGGTTGTGAATATCTAAATATCCACAAGAGAGGAATGATTAGGTCCAAATAGAACAGAAGTCAGAAGGGTAAAATCAATTAGTCAGGCACAGATTAAGTTTTTAAAAGTGCAAATTCTCCATCTCTGGTTAGTTTTGAAATATTCTTTTCAGTGTTCTTTTTTTCAACACAAAAAAACAACAACCCAGACTGCCTAGTATGCCGACATACAGGTCCAAGGGCCTGTTGCTATGGATATAGATGACTAGGCAAGAGACACAGCCAAGAGAGGAGGGGGACCTGAGTGTGTTTTTTAAAGAATGATGCAGAGATCTTTAAAGCCTAGGTATTTTTCCTTAAGATTTTCCTTCCTTTTCATTCCTAAGGGAGCTAGAAGCACAGGCATATTTCCCGAGTGTTAAAAAGGCATTCAATAATTCTACTGCTATAACAATGAGCTTTATATGTATGCGTTTTATACATTTTAATATTTTAAAATATTATTTCTAAATACCTCATTTTAATGCTATATCTGTTTCAGGCTAAATGTATATATTGCATTTTCTACATGAATTCAAGTCTGAATTCCAGGAAAAGAAATATATAAAGTTAAGGATAATATAAGAAGACATTTGTATTTAGACTTTATTTCTGAAATACTTTACTTTTATAATTCCTAATTTACTTAATGATTACACTTCCTGATTAGTTTACATATAATTTCAAGATTATATTAATTCCCCAAACAAATACCACCTGTAGTAACAAACAGCTGGTCCAAGAGAGCATGCAAGGGGCAGAGAGGCCCCCCGGGAGTCAGTGTATAAGATGCACAACCATGTAAGTGGAGCCCCACACACATGCCTTCTCACAGATGCGTGTGCAGACAGATGCCAAAGGCCCACTAAGGAAGCTGCTGCAACTGTCTGAGCTGCTCAGGGACTTGTTTTGCTTTCAGGTTCTTGTTTTGTGCTCTGAATAATTGAAGATGTCAGATAGATGACCTTAGGATAAGCAAATTATTCAAGATGATGAAATTGAAGCCTACAGCTGATGAGAAATAAGAAATCTCAAAGATGGAATGGGGATGAGCAATGCAGGGCAGGCCCACTATGAGCACTTGTGATGGCTCGCAGTAATGGGAGAAGAAAAACAACAAAACAGAAAAGAAAAATCAAATGTAAAAAGCATAGCACAATCTGGGGCCATTTAGTGCCAGGGCAAACAGCCTTACACCTTGCAGCAGCCTCCTGAGAGCTCCGGAAGGCAACACTATGTAGTCACTGATGTTGACAGTGACAATCCCAGTCAACTTCAGGGGCACTCGGAATTTTCTGCTTAGGAATGCTATGAAGACAATTGAGACAGATTTCTTTGAAAATAATAACATTGTGTGAGATTATAAACTTCACATACATATATCTACTCATTTCTTGAATTATTTCACATAAATGAGAATACACACTGATGAATATAATGAAGAGAGTGTTTTGATAAAGCTACAAATTTAGGATTTTACAATTACAGCTTCCCACAACTCCTCACAGATGCCTCAGCAGCATAGATATTGGGAATAACCATCAACAGCCTAAACAGCTCCAAAGAGATTCTAACTTTTGCCTAAGATTCTGATCAAAACCCAAGTTCATTACAGTTCCAGATTTGCCTAATATACCTAAAGAATGTTTTCATTTGATTGTAATATATTCAACTTTTAAGATACATTTTGTGATTAAAACTTTCTAGCTCAGTGAACTAGTTTTCTTATTTAAACTAAGTTTAACTATTAATTTAATCCCACATGTTGTCGTGATATGGCAAAAACATTCATGTGAAACACCATACACTGTATATAAGATGTTTCTATCATGTCATTAAATGTACTCACCTTATTGGCCACTGCATTGACATTGGGTCTTGCATCATAAATCGTGAGTTTAGAAATTTGTCTGTTAGTCTCCCTGATGACGTCAAGATATTTTTCATCATCTTTATTTCGTTTACCACTCATACCGACGAGAGGCTGACTGCAACGCACAATGACTGTCTTGTTTTCTGGATGAATCCATGACAGCACCTATAGTTAGTACAGAAATTTTGAGCTATTAAAACAAATCTCAAAACAATTAAAACTATAAAAATAAAGCACTAACAATCATGATTAAGTGAATCTGCTTTTGATGAAATGGAATATTTATTCACCTATGATTTAACTGTGTGTGCCCAGAAACACACATTTAACAATGTCTCTATTAAGAGACAATTAGAATAACCAATTACCTTACTAGTCCTTTCTTTTTTTATATATATAAATTTTATTGATTTTTTACAGAGAGGAAGGGAGAGGGACAGAGAGCCAGAAACATCGATGAGAGAGAAAAATCGATCAGCTGCCTCCTGCACACCCCCCACTGGGGATGTTCCCGCAACCAAGGTACATGCCCTTGACCGGAATCAAACCTGGGACCTTTACGTCCCCAGGCCGGCACTCTACCCACTGAGCCAAACCGGTTACGGCACTAGTCTTTTCTTAATTAGCACCACAGTTAATAGAAGTTACATGCTTGACTAAAAAATGTTAAATCACATAAAGGAAGGAGAAAACTTCTGATATTATTTCAGTTCTGTAGCTTGCACTGAATTTATCATCACAAAGAAACAACTTTAGCAAAAAGTGAGAGGTAAAGGAAATCACCTCTGATATAACATGTTTCCATAATAACAACTCACATCTGCAGGCCATTTTCCCAACAGTCTCAATTCTAGAATAATATGAGGGGTGGAGATAACCCAAGGGAAGCAAAAAAGGTGTCAGGACAGCCAAAAGAGCTTCCGGAGTCTCTACAATGAAGCATGGATACCCAGCTCCTAGGAGAGCTCTTCCAGCCTTCACTCACACTCAGTCTTCTCTAATTTTATACACACACCTAGCACATTTGATACCTGGTTTCCCAGGTCATAGCATAGAACCAAAAGTAACTGCAAAAGGTAGCTAATAATGTAATACACCAAAAGCTATAAAACTGTCCACTTTTAATGGATAAATTGTTTGGTGTATGCCTCAACAAAGCTGTTTAAAAAAACACAAAGGGAGCCAGGAGGTGAGAGTGTTGGGTAACAGCATGGGTGCTGGGGGTGGCTCTAACCTGAATACAGAGCTCATAGCCTCTGCTGCTTCCCTTTCCTCACTCATCAAATGGGGAGTAATCTTATCCCATGGTGCTGCTGGGAGGACGAAGAAAGAATGACTGCAGGTAAAGTACTCAGTGCAGTTCAGGGGGCTGGCTGGCTTGAGTTAGCATCTAGAGGCAGGCCAGCAGCCAGTAAAGTCAGTTATGGAAAACTATGAAAAGCAGACACAAGAACTAAAGAAACAACAATTTGAGCTCACTTAATACAAGGCCAAATACACTGTTATCTTTTGAAGTCACTCACTCCAGGAAAGCAAATGACAAGCATTGATATTCATAAAAACTGATGTGCATAATAATGACAATGGGCTGGTGAGAATGATTATATGATAACATGCATACTCATTCATTGATTTTGTGCCATGCCAGAGACCAGTTACAAACATCACTGTGGTCTCTTAGAGTACAAAGGCTCAGAACTGTGAAGCCCTGGGAAAAAGCACTGGCCTTTACTCAACCTCCATTTTGAAATCTACAACGTAGAGAGGAGACCTACTTCACCTACGTCCTATAGCCTTTTCTTCAAGAGAGATAAAAGACATGAGATCACTTTTATGTATTTATTTATAATTGAATTGAATTTTCAGGTTAATAGAAATATAATTGACATATAATGCCGAAACCGGTTTGGCTCAGTGGATAGAGCCTCAGCCTGCGGACTGAAAGGTCCCGGGTTCAATTCCGGTCAAGGGCATGTGCCTGGGTTGCGGGCACATCCCCAGTGGGAGATGTGCAGGAGGCAGCTGATCGATGTTTCTCTCTCATCGATGTTTCTAACTCTCTCTATCTTTCTCCCTTCCTCTCTGTAAAAAATCAATAAAATATATTTTTTAAAAAATTGACATACAATATTGTGTAATGTGTTGATTTGATTTGAGATCACTTTTAAACAGCAAGTCACTACAGACACAAGAGATTTATTATTTGAAAATGACCCTCTTCAAGTTTTAAATTTAAATGAAGTCAAATGCAAGAAACTGTTCTGTACCACCAATGCCCTCCTCTCTTTCACCCTTCTCCCTGCTTGGGAGATTTAAGATTAGAATCACCATGCTATGTTAAGAAATGCTACTCTGATGAATTGCTTCACCTCTCACTTTCTTTTTCTTTTGGGATCTCAACTAACTTTAAAAAGGATGCTTGCTATATCCTGGTACAAATAATGCTAATTTTACAATATCAACTACTATGAGTACTTTTAAAGTATATGGTACCATATTGGATTATTCTTCTTAAACTATCTAATAGCCATAAATAATTAAGGATATACTCAAAGATTTAGCCACCAAAAGATGTTTATCATGGCACTGTTTATAATAGCAAAAGATTAATAATTAAGAACCTTGATGACTCATAATAGAAAACCGATTAAATGCATTGTGTTATATCTACATACTGGCTTATGAGTAGATATTTATCAGTGTGGAAACTTATTTCCAGGATAATGTTAGGTAGAAAAAAGAGATTAAGACAAAGATTACAGAATTATTTTATTTTTTTCTAATAAAAATATGCATACATAGAAGGAAGGCTGGAAGGACATATACCAAAATGTTATCTGTGATTCTTATAAGGCATAAGACTCCTTTTTGCTTATCAGTATTTTCTCAAATGTCTAAAATAAAATATGTATTACTTATGTTAAAGACTTTCATAACATTAAGATAAACATGTTTGAGGACAAAGGAGTATGTATCCATTAATGGGAACATTAACACATGTGGATTATTTTATTAATCAGTGATATTTTATGTTTTTTTCTAATTTCACTTAAAACAACAAAACTGCTTTCTCATCTATTCTTTTTATATTTTTATATGGGCTTAAAAACTAAATATCAAGTATTAATGACTTCTCATTGAAAGCAAATATGTTTTCTGGGTTATAGTCAAGAGTCAGGGGTTAGAAAGTACATCAGAAAGAGTACATTACCTACGATTAGATATTATTAAGCCTGGTAATCTATAAAGATATAGGGATAATGGACAGCTTAGCCTCAGTTTTGTTAGGAAAAATAAATGCCAATTGGTGGCCATCACAAAGTAAGAAGGACCCATAAAATGGTTCAATAAGCAAAAAGTTAAGCATTCTATTTGCTCTACAGTGGGCTCTCATTCACATAGAATAGTGGAAACTACTGGATTAAGATGGTAGCCTGAGCATAAGGAACTGGGCACAGTTAGTTCATTTCCTTTCCTGCTCCAAATCCCATGAAACATGCACACACACACACACACACACACACACACACACACACACACACCTTTGTTATAGTAGATGCTCAATAAACATTAATTGAATAAAGGAGTGAATAAAAGCGATTCATGCTACCTTAATCCAGTTCTCCTGTGGACAAGGCACATATTAGCAAGACAGACTGCCAGGGTAAATGTGGAGTTTGTGGCTATGGCACAGAAAAATATGTCCAAATAGAGAACAAGAGTAGTGAACTTCTAACTAGCTTCCTTAGCACTGTGTTCTAACAAAATAAGCTAAAAACATACTTATAAGTACAATATATATCATGAAGATATGAACAAACACTCATAATTAAAGAACCAAGTGAATTTTAAAAGTTGCAATTATGTTGACAGTATACAAACATTTCACACAAATGTCCTTTTAAGGATAAAAATATCTAGACTTGGGATTTAAAGGCAAGGTGACATTAAATCTTAATTTCTTCAACCCTCGTTTTTAAACCAAAACAAAACAATGTACTTATTATGACATGCCCTGAAAATTAACAGAGGGGAAAACATTCTCTAAATTTTTAGTCAATAAAATTTATGTACACAGAATACAGTAAGACTTGTACATACATATTTAAGAAGCAGGGGTGGGGGCATGTGCTGAGGGATGGGAGTGGCCAATGAGGAAAAAAGTAGACATATGTAATACTATATGCAAAACTTTAAAAAATAAATAATTAAAATTTATATTTAAGAAGCAAAGGAAACTTTGGGAACTAGGTCCCATGATACCATAAGTATATAGTTTGGGGTAATCTGTACTTGGCTCCAGTTTGCAAATGGTATTAAGGCAACTTGCAAATATGATGAGGATAAGCACGTCCTAATAAAGCTGAGTATACATAAAAGCCTATACTTACATGCTCTATAACATAAGATAGTACCTTGTTTCCAGCATGACTCAGCTGACATTTATCAATACCTTTCATATATCAGGTATTATGCTACTAAGATGAAAACCACAAAGACCCTGTCCTACCATTTTTCCGTCCATCTAGCCCTTGGTTTACATATTATAGCAGTATTTGTACCCTCATTTGAATAAGAATTACTTGTGTTCATTCCCCATCCTTTATTGTGAGCTCTTGGAAGGCAGGTGTTGTCTTTCTTATTTTCTCAATTAGTCTGGTGTTCTGCACTCAAAAGGCACTTGACAATTACTTGTTGGATTGAAATCCTAGAGTGTTTCTCTGAATTACTTAACTATTGTTCTTGTGGAATAAAAGGCACTCTGAAAAAACAACATCATTAATTGCATACTCACTGGAATTCGATTTCGGGATCTGAAAGTTGCAACTCTCTTGAGATCTTCATCTGTGGCACGAAATGGAACCACCAAGAGAGGGGGGTAAGTGTCACACAGTTCATAGCACTTATTAATAAAAGTTATTCTCCAGTGGTGATTGGGCAAGCCCTGCAGGAAAAAAGGAAGTCCAAGTAAGTACTGCATGACTTCATCTCTGCATTAGCCTTGGGTCTCCTTTCTTCATTCTAGCAGAATTTGCAAATGCATCTTTGACCACAGTGTAGTGACGGTCTACTGATTTATAATAAGGGAGCCAAATCAATAATCCAGACAACATAAGAACACAAGACAAACACTGGTGGTTTCCATAGTTCTAAACTGTCATTGGTAAATAAAGATTCTCTTGAATTTGAGATCTTCCTTTATTTCATGTCAAACTATTCTTTACTACTAGTACAATAAAGATAAGTGCAAGGTCATTCCCCACCCATGTATCCCCCCCCCAACCTAGAAAAACTATATCATGTACTCTTACTCTGTGTCTAATTGAGGATAGAAAAGAGATCAGGCAACTCCCTCTCCCTACTCAAAACAGAGTAAATGTTTCAGTCTGCTCCAAAGTAGAAAGAGGCTAAGTATATGAAGAAAGTTGCAGAGGGGAAGTAAATGAAAACCCCTCTTGGGGAGGCTCATTTCGCCACCTCCTAAGAGTTTTTTCAATCAAGTTGTTTGAGATTGGTGACTGCCATATAGATTGTGTGAGAAATAGAGTAATTTGCAGTCTAAATAGTCTGCACAGGGAAATATGGAAGACACTTCCCACCCTATCATCTACCCATAAAATTTTATCTAGTGTGGACAAGAGCCAGAGGTGGTGGAATATTCTCTCCCCATACTCACAAATACACAAATACACACACAAAAGTAAGCTATGTGGGTGCTTGGTTTGGGGACAGACATTGTACCTTTTCTTTAAGTCTGGTCCTATTGACCACGGACCAAACAGATGAGTCTGATGCTGAGTCCAATTAGAAAGTTATAAGTCCCATCAGAAAGTTATAAGAAAAAAAGATGGAATGAAATGGCAGTCTAGAACAAAATACCTTCAACAGTTCATATACTAGTATGCATGCAATCTTAAAAACAGGAACTGTTTTGTTTCGATCTAGAAGCTTTGACCTTAAAATGTCTTAATATTGTCAATAACACTCTTAAAATAAGACACAAATATTTTAATACATAATGCTACAGAGATCTCCAAACCATGCAAAATGTTTGAATGGTCCTTCTGCCTGAATAACCGCCCCAGAACAAAGGTCATTAAAATGGGAGGTATACACAGACTTTGAAAACAATAGTCTAAAGCTGATTTCTAGAAGCAAGAGCACATACTTCCTCATACATGTGTTCTAGAGATAAACTCCTACACCACCATTCTTGAGCATTGGATCTGCTTATGACTACACACCACTGATCAAGACTAAATGGAAATCAACCCAGGTCCTTAGTAGTGGAGGTGGTGGCTAGACGGTTCTTCTCAAGTCTAGGGTTCTGCATTTTACTTTACCTTCACTGCCTTTGCATATAACACAACTGGGCTTGAATTGATTCTCAAAGGTAATTCAGCAAAATTTCCCAATTATTTTAAGAGCGTTTGGAATGATAATTATGAAAATTTCCATCACAAAACTCCTAGCTGTCCTATAGATTTGGTTACACCAGAGGTCAATTTGTGGCTCTTGTTACCTAACATGCACAGGATCTTCTTCACAAACATGCCACAAGAGACCTTTGTCCCTGAACAGCCAACATTATTCCAAGCCTCTTGCCTTTATTACAGCAAATAAATATGCATGTAGGTTATGTTTACATAAGAAAGCAGTGAAGGGAAATTCTAATATACATTCATCAAAGCTTTCTGGGAAAAGAGATTATTATAGGAAAACAGTTCTGATTAATTTGAATCTATAAACCACAATATATATATAATTGAACTCTGTCATTAATAGTTAGGCTCCCAAATATACAAATATATAGCGACATCAACTCCTAAATAGGAAGCTATAGAGGTTTGACTAATTTAGACTCCAAGTATTTGCTTCATTTCATGAACAATACATAACTGATATTCTTCATGTAAGGGAAGGGAACAGAACTTATCCAGCCAGCCTTCAATGCAGCTTCAATATGGCCATGGAATAAACAGAATACGCTATAATATACCACTGCCATTAAAAACATATTTGGCAAGGATGTTATTGATCCTCAAAGAGCATTCCTGGTGACATATTGTCAACATGCATGATTCGGATTCACTACATGCTACAGTACCTATTGGCTTACCTGCCTTCTGTATTCTTCAACTGGATTATAAACCATCCATCCATCCACGTTAAACTTTTCTTCATTTACAAATGCAAATATTGGCTAGAAAAGGCAAACAAAAAGAATTTAAACTTCAGTGTGAAGAAACAAATAATCTACTGATACTACATCCTTTGATTTTTCACCAGATTTGCTTAGCATAATATCAAAGCCAAACCTGAAACTTCCAACAAATAAAAACAGTGAAAAAAATCAGACTAAACTTATACTATCTTTTATCTTCAGTAATCACTTTTGAGACCTCAATTTTTATGGCCATGGGCATCTCTTTTAATTATTATTTTTAAATGATGTTCCACAAAAATCAGATTTTCAGACCAAAAAAATGCCTACTAATTTTAAATAGTATTAGAAATAAATCAGATAAAAGCCACTGAAAGAGTGAAAGGAAATTCAGGAATGATTATTAAAAAGTGCAACCAGCTCAAAAGGGAACAATGACATGTTTTTCTATTTTTTAAAAGGCAGGACATTACGAAACTTCTTAATTAACTGTTCTCTGTGAATTTAGAATCAAAGCCTTGATGTCTGTGAAATACCAGGATTCAGATCGCTCATCTCTTCTCTACTTATGCTCTCTTGAGGAGTCCATATTGATGAGTTTCATGGCTTCGAATACCATCAACACCCTAAGTAATTCCTAAATATCTATCACTCTCCAGCCACTACTCTGATTCCCAGACTTAGCTATCCAGGTGCCCACTCTACAACTCCAGACTGCCTAAAAGGCTTCTGGAAGACTTTGGGTTAACATATCCTGCTCCTCCCACAGCCTCCCTATTTCAGCAGATGACAGCTCCATCCTTCTAGTTGATTGAGCCCAAAACCTTGTTAGCCTCATCAACTCATTGTTAACCACCCTGGTTTCAACCTCCACCATTGTCCACATGGATCATTATAATAACCTCCTAACTGATCCCTTGCTTTAATCTTTACTTCTAAAGTCAGAGTAAGAGTTGGCTTTAAGTCTTGGTTGGAGTTAAAGTGGAAGTCCTTCCAATGGCCTATGTGGCTGTCCACCACCTGGCCACATCCCCTGACATGTCTCTGCATTACCCCTTGCTCACTCCACTCTAGCCACATTGGCCTCCAGTGTTGCCCCTATAAAGCACCAGGCATTTACCAACCTCTGGGCCTTTGCGCCTGCTGCTCCAGCTGCCTGAAATCCTTTATCTTCATGGGTTCCCCCTACTTTTTTCACATCTCTGTTCAAATGTAACCTTAATCAATGAGACTCTCTGACACCCTGTAGAAAACAAACATGCTACCTCTACAACTGCACCCCTGTTGTTTCCCCCTATCCCTTATGATGATTTGACATATTATATTTACTTGTTTATTTCTTTATTTTTGGACCTCTACCGTTCCCTCCCCTAGACCATGGGTTCCATGAAGGTAGACACTTGTATTCACATCCTGTATCCATAGTAGGCAGAATATATATTTATTGACCAAATGAAAATGTGAAGCCTTATACAGCCCCTGAACAACTATGTTCTCTAAGGGAGCCGAGTCTGGGCACTTTTCCTCCAGGTATCTTCCTTCCCACCCATTTTGTGTTATCAGCCTACAACTTTGAATGCAAGCAATCCCTCCCATACATTACAGAGAATTTCTGGAAAAGCATCACTTAGCAGCAACAATTTTCTGTATTTAAGTGGCAAAAGGTTTGAAATGAAAACTAGTTAAGAACATGCTCTCCAGACTGTCTTCTTGAAATTTCCAAAGCACATGGCACCCTCAGCAGGTCTCAACTTGGGCAGTGCTAGGCCTAAGTGCTAAGTATTCTGTGATAGATAGCATGTCAGAAACACATTAGTAATGGCGCTGATCTAGCTAAGCAATTCTTTGAGGCATTACCTTAACATTGAATCCACAGCAATACTTAATTATTCAGTACCACTGGGAAAAACAAATAAAAAACAAGAAAAAGGGACTTTTGGTGAAAAGAGCACTAAAATGTATAGTGAACTTCTTTATCAAAAACAGAATCTATAGAACATATATAAGCATTTACTTTGTGACAACTGAGCACCAGATACTACACTGATCAGGACGTGGCACAGGTAAATACTCAATATTGCTGTGTTGTTGACATACTGTGGATTGGTAGATGGTTGGAGACATATGGCTATACTGTCACTCACTTCAGAAGAAAACCTAGGATATGCTTTCTTGAAATAAGTTCCTGATCTCAACATGGTTTTGTTAGTTTTTTTGTTTGTTTGTTTTTAGTTATTTGCATCTTCCCATAAATCTCAAGTGAATACATTGGCCTTTTAAAAACAAAAAATAAAACTGCTAACTCAAAGGTAAGATAAAGCTTTCTCTCTAGAAAAATCATCATGCGTATTAATGCAATCCTTTTTGACCTGTCAGCAGCATTTTCAATGTAAATTTCTATTTCTCAATCACTAATAATAAAGCAATTCCCTTTTTTCTTCAAATATGCTCTTTTATCTTACATCAAAATCACTGGTAAGTGTAATATAAGTTTACCAGACTATTACTATCAGAAGATAAAGGCTATAGATTCCAAACAAAAATTATCTCCACATTTTCTTTAATATGTTTGATTTAAGAGAACTCTGAATACAAGTGATATTTTAAAAATCATCATTAATATGAGAATGCTACAATGTCCTCATGTTAGCAACATATCAGGTAGCCTTTCTCATGAAATTGTTCTAGAATGACACTTCCCATTCTGAGTGACATCCAGATAGATAGGATGAGTCAAGGAACTGGCATCCTTTACCCCTGAAACATGACTATGAGAACTCTATGATGGAAACAGCTCCTAAGCCAATTCTGATGCTAGGAGTCAGACTTAGACCTCAAATATTTCAGGAAAATTCCATATATTTCTTGTCATTAAATACACAATAACACATCTAATATTGAAGTGGAGCTTCTGGTGGAAAAGTCCAAGTGCTTAAACCAATATTCTAACCATCCAAATAAATTAACTTACAAACACAAGAAAAACATATTTTTAAAAAGCATTACTTGTTCACATTGTATTTTTCTTTAAAAACTAAGTTGTTCATAAATTACTTGGCTCCACTGAAGCAATCTAAAAGGAGCACAATTTTAAAAAGTTGAACATACCAGAACTTACTTCCCAGGTATTTTAATTTTTACCTTTTCTCTCTTAAAGATTCAGATAAGAGAACAAAGCAGGAATTTTAAAACACAAGCTCTCAAATAGAGTAACAAAAATGTGAATTATTTAAAAAGAAATAAAAACTACTGGCCATTAAAGCAAGAATAACAAATCCCCAAATTCCCTACAAGTGGTAACTTGTTATAAGTCTAATTAAAGTTCCTGTCTGAAAACTGTTAAAACCTAAAAGAATGGATTACATGTCAAGGTTTTTAACTGTGTCTTTTTTCTTCCTCTTACAGATAATACATTTGTAAGGCTTTGAGTCTTTTAGTGCTTTATTAGCAGATTGATATTATCCCTAACTAACCTTGGGTGAGTTTGGAGCCTTTCTTTGGGAAATCAAAGTCCCATGGACAGAACCGGTTCTAGAAGACTGGTAATGAAGTCCACTCCATGAACCCAACCAATACCAGTTTCATTTCATGGCCTATTGACAACTCAGAAATGATTCAGTCCCAGCTTTAGCAAAACCTCAGAGCAGAGAAGTGTTTTTCCGAATGTTAGCTTCCAGTTGGTGCTTCAGGAAGGCCTCGTGGCTTTCTTCTAGGGCAGTGATGGCGAACCTTTTGAGCTCAGCATGTCAGCATTTTGAAAAACCCTAACGTAACTCTGGTGCCGTGTTACATATAGAAATTTTTTGATATTTGCAACCATAGTAAAACAAAGATTTATATTTTTGATATTTATTTTATATATTTAAATGCCATTTAACAAAGAAAAATCAACCAAAAAAATGAGTTCGCGTGTTACCTCTGACACGCGTGTCATAGGTTCGCCATCACTGTTCTAGGGCCTGGTCCCTCACCTGGGCTCTGCCTCAGGATCACGGGTGGGAGCAGTTTCCTAAGGTGCCAGTCAATGCTTGTGCCCCACCTCATCCCCTCTAAACCAAAATCTCTAGGGGGTGATCGCCCTGACCCTGAAGGATCACATGGAATACAAGGTATTACGGGGGGGGGGGGGGAGTGCTTTACTTTTTTAAAAAAAGTTATTTGAGCCCAGCTGGCGTGGCTCAGCGTTTGAGCATCAACCTATAAACAAGGAGGTCATGGTTCGATTCCCAGTCAGGGCACATTGCTTGTATTACAGGCTCGATCCCTAGTGTGGGGATAAAAATATGTTTTTTAAAATAGTTATTTGAAATAATTATAAATTTACAAGAATTTGAAAAGAAATGTACAGGGAAGTCCTAGGCACCCTTCATGCAACCTCCCCAAAATGAACATCTTACATAACTAGAGCACAATATCTAAATCAGGAAACTGACATCAGAAAACGTATAGTCTCAAGTGCTTACCCCTAGCTTCAAGTGAATGGGTCTTCCTTTATTTGGTTCTATATTAGTATTTGGGCATTTAACAAATTCAGATTCCTTCTAGTCAAAAGATACCATGCATGGAGACTTAAAAAAACCCAAAAAACCACGACAATCATGTGCATTTTTTCCAGTATTAAAAATAGCACAATGTAACATTTGAAAAATGTTAAAGGACAAAGTTGAGATAAATCTCCAATTTCAACCCAAGGATAAAAACAGCTCTGACAAAGAGAATGTAACTTGTCATTTTAATTTAGCTACATTTATCACTGTTGTGTCTTGTGTGTGTGTGTGTGTGGGGGGGGGTCTGAAATAACAACAGATTTTGGCTTTCACTTAATGAGCCATTATTTTAAATAAAGATGTACCAACTTGCTTAAAGCACATCTAGATTTGATTTAGTTTTATTGAGTAGAATCTACATATGATAAGCAATTCATGAGTGCCCTTCATTGAGGAGGGAGGGGCTGTCTGTCACCAAATTAGGATTCCTAGGGCTCATGAAGCCCCCTCCCAGACAGCCTCTTCCCCCAAACACATGTCTCAGAACTGGATGTTTGACAGTCAGATTTACAGAAATTAAATATCATCCCAAAGGGATACAGTTACAGAGGAAAATCATTTTCATAGTACTTAGGGCAATAAATTGATAAGCCTGTAGATTTAACAGTGCTTTCAAATGGAGTTTCCACCATGCAGTGAAATGGTCATCGATGGACATGATTTTTAGGAAGAGCCGACCCTCCCCCCCCCACAAGTTTTTATTTTCTTTATTTAACAAACACTGAAGTTTAGTATTTAAATCTGCAATTAATGGTGATCCTTTTATGCAGACAGAGTCACTAAAGAGAGGTATGAATCTGGGAAGAAAACTGGAAGAGACTGGGGCAGAGAGGCAGCGGGCCTGGCACCTGATGGGTGGTGTGCACACCTGTGTTTCAGCTGGGGCAAGCAAGCCTAAGTTACCAATTCCTCTTTCTTTTCTTTATTGATTAAGGTATTTTATATGTGTCCTTATCCCCCCATTACCCTCCCCACCCCCTCACTCATGCCCTCACCCCCCTGGCATCTGTGTCCATTGGTTAGGCCTATATGCTAGCATATAAGTCCTTTGTTTGATCTCTCCCCCTTGCCCCCACCCTCCCCTACCTTCCCTCTGAGGTTTGACGGTCTGATCAATGCTTCTCTGTCTCTGGATCTGTTTTTGTTCACCAGTTTATGTTGTTCATTATATTCCATAAATGAGTGAGATCATGTGCTGTTTATCTTTCTCTGACTGGCTTATTTCGCTTAGCATAATGCTCTCCAGTTCCATCCATGCTGTTGCAAATGGTAAGCTTTTTTTTTTTTTTTTTTTTACAGCAGTGTACTATTCTATTATGTAGATGTACCATCGTTTTTTAATCCACTCATCTGCTGATGGGCACTTAGGCTGTTTCCAAATCTTAGCCATGGTGAATTGTACTGCTGGTGGGAATGCAGACTGGTGCAGCCACTGTGGAGAACAGTATGGAGTTTCCTCAAAAAACTAAAAATGGAACTCCCATATGACCCAGTGATCCCACTTCTAGGAATATATCCCAAGAAACTAGAAACACCAATCAGAAAGGATGTATGCACCAATTCCTCTTATTATTGACTTGAACCAACAGTATTTCTTCTGATCCACAGCCCTCATAATAAAATCACATTTTCCAGAAGTATTATTCATAATACATTCAGAATCACTGATTGCTTTTTCTTCATCTTTTTTTCCATGACCGTGTAGGTGTTTCAGTCTCTTGTGTTTTTTCTTTTATGCCCGATAGGGGCTGTTTGAAAACTATTTCATTATCTTCATCATTCATTTCAGCCACTTCAGATTTTCGTTTACCCAAAAATGTTGGAGTACAAACTGGTGTGGGGCCCTGGCTATCCACAGTCTCCTCAGGAGTTTTAGGGGTAGCTGAAGCCTTCTTCTTCTTCCTTCTCCTTCTCCTTCTCCTTCTCCTTCTCCTTCTCCTTCTTCTCCCCCCTCCTCCTCCTCCTCCTCCTCCTCCTCCCCCTCCCCCTCCCCCTCCCCCTCCCCCTCCCCCTCCCCCTCCCCCTCCCCCTCCCCCTCCCCCTCCCCCTCCCCCTCCCCCTCCCCCTCCCCCTCCCCCTCCTCCTCCTCCTCCTCCTTAGGTAAAGCCTGTCTATTTGTGGATTTCTGAAGGTCAGTGTTTGAAGTATTGCTTTTCTCCTTTTTATGTAAAATCAATGAAGGAAAAGCATAATTCCCTTCTTAGCTAGTCTCTTCCTGAGTAATTTTTCTTTCGTTTTTAAATCGCTCCTCCATCCGCAGCTTTTCAAGAAGTGTCCGGTTCTGATTATACCGTCTCACTGCTGGATAAGACGGATTCTTAAACAGAAGATGCCACTCTCTAAAAAGTTCCTTGTGTACTTTCTCAGGTGGCATAAAATGACACTTCAAGAGTCTTTCACCAAAAACGTAGTTGTTCATTGTTTCAGCAACTATCTTGGCAACATCTTCAGATTCAAATCCATGAAGGCATAGCCTCTGCTATTTCCAGTCCTTTTACTTCTTGACAGCCTGAATTTCTTAACAGTGCCAAACTGGGAGAAATATGCTTGGATCCGGGTTTCGTAAAGTGCTGGAGGTAGGTGGCCCACATAAATTATTCCAGGAGTAAGTTGCTTCTGTTTCTTAGTTGCACTCCGGTGGGCCTGAGCCATCTCCTTGTGAAACTTGGCGTCCTCTTGCAGGTTCAGGGACAGGAGCAGCTGGATTGGGCCTGCGAAGACCGCCATGCTGACAGAGTCCGAGCCGCAGAGCTCCAGAGCAGACCCTTTTTATGCAGCAAATAAACAGCAACTCTGAATATCTGGCTTTAAAAATTCAGGGGACCACTCACTAACTACTTCTCTCCTGATTGAATTTTGCAATCTTTGAACAGGAATTTAAATGAGAATTTTTTTCTAATCTGATTTCTGAAATTGAAGGCATCTGTCTTTATAGAAAGCTTCAATCTACCATGTAAGGGTGTAGCAAGGTAAAAATTACCTCATTTTCATCTTTTACATTATACTTGAAAAATAAGACTCTCTTTATATAAGGAAAAAAAGCTTTCATTAAAGTTGAAGGGAAATACCAAAAATTTTAAGGAAGAATCATAGGAGGTACTAAAACTTAATAAAGATTATATTTCCAAGTAACATCTTCATGCTAGTGATTTCAGCCTATTTCACATGACTTGACTCAGTAAGTTAATTCATATAAGTGCATAAAAAGTAATTATACCCCCAAAACGAACAAAAGTCTCATAGGTCAAACTCAACTAACACATAAATTACCATTTATACTTTGTTTGCATAAATAATTATCCTCGTCCTATTTCTACCACTTTCCCTGGGGAAAATGGTTTAATATTCCTGGGTCACTACTACCTTCATACATATATATAGATATTCATTTATTCAGGAAAGGGCCACAAAAGTACATTTGAAATGTCATTTGAAACCATTTTGGAAAAATAGCATTTCTTACCACCTATCACAATCATAATCATTTAAGGCTGACATTTCTCAGGGTTTGCCAATGTACCTCTCTCTTTTCACTCTAATTTTCTCTCCAGATAATTCTGGCCACATTTATGAAAATGCCAATGATCTCATCCAGGCCTGCCAAATGGGGCTCTCCCCAAGCCAGAGCTCCACATCTTTGTAGATACCTGCCTCCTACATATCCATATCTATAATTAGTTGTCTCCTAGATGGATATGTGACAGCATATCCAAAATGGAACTCGCCACCTCTTCCTCTTTTGGTACTCTCCTTCCATATTCCCCATCTCAACCACTGGCCCCACCATCAACCTGGTTATCAAGGTTGGAATCTTCCCTATAATCCCATTCCCTTCAGTGTTTTCAAATGACTTCAATCAACAAATTCTACTGATCGTACCTTCTAGATCTTTCTCAACTCTATTCTCTTCTGTCCCTTTCCATTGCCCCATTTCAAGTCCTAATCATCACACACTTAGGTGACTAACAACCATCTTCAAAAATATTCTCCTGCCCCTTTCTATCCACTCTGCATGCTGCATCCCATGTAATGTTTTTGAAATAGAAATCAAATCATGTCACTTTTCTGCTTAAAACATGGTAATGGCTCCCTACACCTTCAGATAAAAATCAAAATTTCTTGGTGTGGCATTTTAGGTTCTGCAAGTTTTGACCCAGCCTTCCATTCCAGCACCATCTCTTTTTGCTACACCTACATGCACACCAACCCCAGACACCAACCTATATGCAGGTCCAGCCTGTGTCTGGCCTCTTTGCATTTACACATACTGTTTCTGCAGTTTGCTACGTCCATTTTTTTTTCCTGGCTTATCTTCCTACTCATCTTTCAGAATTTGCCTCCTCCAGGAAGCCTTCCTCAGCACCAACCGTACTTTTTGTTCCCCTGACACGCTGTGTGTATGAATCTATGTTGTACACATCTGTCTGCCCATGTCACCTAGGAAAACTGTGTTCCTTGGGGACATGGAGTATCAGCTCCCCAGGCCTACCTAAATATGCAGAGGAATTTATTATGTGACAAAGGTGGTATTTTAAATCAGTGAATTAGTCAATAAATGATATGACAACAGGGTACAAAAGAGTTGGATCCATACCTCACGCAGTAACCCCAAGTAAATTCCAAGTTGATCAAACATTTATATTTTAAATAAAATGAAAGTATTAGAGGAATTCTTTGATAACTCTGAGTGAGGAAGACCTTCCTAACTTGGATGTAAAACTCAGAAGCTATAAAAGAAAGTGTTCAGGCAAGAGTTAACCTAGCAGGTCTGAGATTGCTCTCCTTAAGTCCTGCTTGCTGGTTGACCCTTGGCTGGCATCTGCAAACCTGGGTTTTGGGAGAGTTCTCACCATTCCTTAACTGCTAAGAGTGGTTTATGGTACCTGAACTGTATTTTATGCTGAACCCCTGCTTTCTTTCTGAGAGTCTGAATTTTTGGTATGCCCTAGGCAGAGGGTGCCTACGTGAACAGCGCCCAATGAAAACCCTAGGTACTGAGTGTTGTCACAACTCATTGCTCAGGTAATTAAGTGTATCCTGTGAGATTCCACTGGGAGAGGACTCTGGAAGCTCAGGCCTGGTTCCCCTCAGACTTCACCCCTTGTGACTTTTCCCTTGCTACAATAAATCACACTTGTGAGTATGACTACATGTTGAGTCCTATGAGTTCTCCTAGGAATCACTGAACCTGGGGATTAGGGGACCAACATATGATTTTGGGGGAGTGAACACAAACATTCAGTCTATAACAATACCTATTTATACTTCCTGAATTTTCCATCATAGGCATACATTAGCTATTTTAAAAAATTTAAAGTAAATGCTTATTGAATAAATGCCCTTTATAGACAGCAGAATATTCTTATTGATACATTGGTTGCTGCTGGTTCCCATTCATTCACTCTATTGACATTAGTATATTCATTCAACAAACACTAAGGACTTACTATAAATAAGTTATCACTTGAGAAAATGACGAGTGAGACACAGCCACTGTCTTTAAGGCATAAGAAATTCTTCAAAGGAGAGCGATGAGGATGGAATAACTATTGATCATGTAAGGAGGAAAGTGGTAAATGCCATGAGCAGTATAGATAAAGCCCTATAGGCTCTAGAAAAGGCCAAGTTTACTTCTTACACAGATGTGCCTGGAGTGATATTTATGGCATTTGTGCTACCCTGGAAGGATAAGGTGACTTTGGACATGATAACAATGATGATGACAAAAAGGCATAAATGGGAGCCAGACTCAGACACTATATGTGGCCATCAGCAAACACTTCATTCGCTTCACCAGAGTATAGGAGGGGTAGAAAAAATAGAGACTGTTCAGAGGTGGGGCCACACTGTGAAGGAGACAGAGGTTTGCATTTACACTGACAGTGAGGCAGGAACCACTGATGTTTCAGGGGCAAGGGAATGAGACCATTAGAGCTGCATCCTGGAGAGATTAGTCTGACAGAAGGCCTGTGTGGGGTGGATTAGAGAAGAGATAGAACTGAGATCGGAAAACGAATTAAAGCACTATTCCAACAGCTTAGGAGATGAAAGAGGAAAATCTGAACTAAGTCTGGGGAGGAAGAATTCTCCAGATATTGTTAAGGAAAAGGGAAATCTTCCAAAGACCTTGATTTTGGAGGATGAGGAGCAAGAGGAAGTGGGGAAAGGAGGAGATAGCATCTGAGAAACTGGGACCAGGGGAGTAGGTTTGGGGGAAAGATGAGAGGCTAATTTAATCAAACATTTAGCTGAAGTTATATAGCAGTTAAAGGGAAATGTAAAGTTATGAATCGGAAAGTCATGCTTAGAAAGGCAAAGCTGAAAGACAGGAAAATGAGAAAGATTGCCAAAGGGGTATATAGGACAAGAAGGAGGGGAAGAATGGACTTTTATAGAGAACCCACAGACAGCAGAAGGAAGCAAAGGAATTTAAAAAACTGTGGTACATCTACACAATGGAATACTACACTGTGGAAAAAAAGAAGGAATTCTTACCATTTGCAACAGCATGGATGGAACTGGAGAGCATTGTGGTAAGCGAAATAAGCCAGTCAGGGAAAGAAAAACATCACATGATCTCACTCATTTATGGAATATAATGAACAACATAAACTGGTGAACAAAAACAGATCCAGAGACAGAGAAGCATTGATCAGACCGTCAAACCTCAGAGGGAAGGTAGGGGAGGGTGGGGGTAAGGGGGAGAGATCAACCAAAGGACTTATATGCTAGCATATAGGCCTAACAAATGGACACAGATGCCAGGGGGGTGAGGGCATGAGTGGGGGTTGGGGGGCAATGGGGGATAAGGACACATATGTAATACCTTAATCAATAAAGAAAAAAATAAATAAAAAAAGAAAAGAAGCTAGAGATGTAGGCGGGCCAGGAGACTCAGGTGTCAGAAGCCACAGGGAGAGGTGTCTAGAAGCATGATGGTCTAGATACCCTGAGACTTCTGCTGAAAACATCTAAAAATGCTGGATAAAACAGGAACCTTTTTAAAAAAAATGCACTAATGAGCTGGCTAGGGAGGAATAAATACTCAGAAGCCAAGCACTTACTACAAACAGGAATGCAGAGAGCAAGAGAAGCACATTGGCTTTTACCTTTCAAAAGAGTGGGAGGGCAAAAAGTGAGACAATGCGTTCCGAAGTGAGTGGCTGCTGAGGACTTGTAGGCAGGCAGTAAATGTCCTGCTTCTGAACTTGGATGGCAATGTAGGGGGCGGCGCAGCTGGGACCACTGTTCCAGGAGGTGGGGGAGTGGGGAGAAAAACCGAACATGTCCAAAGGCTGTGAGGAAAGAGAGATGAAAAGAAGAGGGCCAAGTCTTGGAGGAGGCAGGAAGGGAAGAGATTTTGTAGTACGATTAGACCCTCAATTAGCCAAGATTATAGTTTATTCAAGAAAAAAATGTCCTGGCTATAAAGAAAATAGAGAACTAAGACAAACTTCACTCCCAAGGCTACATCTAGGCTAAAAATCAGCTCTCTCTCTGTGTGTATGCAATGTTACTTTTTCAATTCCCACCTGAAAATTAAACTATTTACTTTTATCTATTAATTCTGTAATTGGCCTAGAAAGTAAGAACCCACTACATTTCAGTCTGATTTGAAATCTCCAAGCAATTTATAAAAATTTTTCCATTTCTGAACTAAAAAGTGAGGTCACAGGGAAAAGTACCTTGTGTTCTTTATTCTCTGTTTGTGGGATCACTTATCTCTCATTCAAATGATCAAAAAAGATGCACTCCCCATAACACACTTTAGAAATTTTTATGTGATTATTTTTACAAGCAAGCACAAGTGGGGTAGATCATGAGAAGACACAAGATAGAAATGGTACAGTACGTAAGCCATACGACAGGGTTTGATGTGGTTCACCAATGCTAGGCCAAAAGAAATAAACAGCAAAGACTGTGAAAACCAAAGGCAGCAGTAATTACCACCTGCAAATGCAGACGGGCCTTAATCTCAAAATGTTGCTGTTTCGAAGATCTGCTATCAACCTCTGCATACACTGAAAAAGCACTATGCCACCAGTCATGGAAGGCTGCTAGTCTCCACAGAATAAACCTTGCAATCCAGTTGCTTCTCTCTAGAAATTAGAGCCAGAGAAGAGTCTTCTCTCCTGTGCCATATGCCAATTCTACTGCTCATACTAAGGTCAAATTTAAACACACACACACACCAAAATACTTTGCAACTATCTAGTATATGACTGCTCATAGAATAACAACAAGTAGGAAATAGTGTGATGCTAAGAGCTTAATCTAAAATGGCACAGAAAAGTGGGAAGTGCAGAAACACAAACTCAATGAGCCATGTTACCCTAAAAGCAGTAGGCCTGTGTAGGATCAAAGTGGACATTTAAAAAAATGAAAAACTTTCTGAAGGATTCTGTTTAAAACATACTAGAAGCTCAGTGCACGAAATTCGTGCACTTGGGGGGGGGGGGTCCCTCAGCCCGGCCTGCACCCTCTCACAGTCCAGGAATCTGAGGTCCGGTCAGGGGCAGAATGCAAGCCATCTTTATGTGCTTATTTTTTCTACCCTCGGGAATGTCCCTCTTCTGGCTTAGGCCTACTCCCTAGGGAGCGGGCCTGAGCTATCAGTCAGACATCCTTAGCACTACCGTGGAGGCGGGAGAGGCTCCTGCCACCACTGCTGTGCTCACCAGCCGTGAGCCTGGCTCAGGGCTTCTAGCTGAGCGGTGATCCCCTTGTGGGAGCACACTGACCACTAGGGGGCAACTTCTGCGTTGAGTCTGCCCCCTGGTGGTCAGTGTGCATCATAGCAACCAGTCTTTCCACTATTCAGTCAATTTGCATATTAGCCTTTTATTATATAGGATTACTGCTGCCCATGTTTCACATTTGTAGTTAAAATGTTTTCTGGATTTAATACTCTGAAATTTAAGACTTTCAACCAATCCTTTATCAAGGTACAGCCAATGATCCCATATAATAAAAGGCTAATATGCAAATCGACCAAACAGCAGAACGACTGGTTGCTATGATGCACACTGACCACCAGGAGGAAGATGCTCAATGCAGGAGCTGCCCCCTGGTGGTCAGTGCGCTCCCACAGGGGGAGCACAGCTTGGCCAGAAGCCGGGCTCATGGCTGGCAAGCGCAGCGGTAGTGGTGGGAGCCTCTCCTGCCTCCGCAGCAGCGCTAAGGATGTCCCATGGGGAGTGGGTGTAAGCCGTCAGTCGGACATCCCTGAGGGCTCCC
Source organism: Myotis nattereri (assembly GCF_964212035.1). Lineage (NCBI taxonomy): Eukaryota > Metazoa > Chordata > Mammalia > Chiroptera > Vespertilionidae > Myotis > Myotis nattereri. Next base: position 138,270,887 of record NC_138078.1, on the reverse strand, counting down.
AGACTGTGAGAGGGCACAGGCTGGGCTGAGGAACCCCCCAAGTGCACGAATTTTGTGCACTGGGCCTCTAGTTTATTAATAAAAATGCTTATCTTTAGCTATATAGTATCTTTCTTTTGAAGGGCTTGAAGTATCTTACGTATGATCATAATTACTTTATTAATATTCTTGGAAAAAAGTGTGTTGGGGCCCTGGCCGATGTGGCTCAGTTGGTTGAGCATCATTCTGTGCATTGAAAGGTTGCTGGTCAAGGCACATGCCCAGGTTGCAGGCTTGATCGCTGGTTGGGGGCGTGCAGGAGGCAGCTGATCAATGTTTCACTCTCACATTGATGTTTCTCTCTCTAAAAATCACTTTCAAAAATATTTTTTTAAAAGTGTGTTGGGGTAATTATCTTTTATTCTTTGTACCCTCTGGGGAAATGGTGAGCTAATAACAGAACAGCTGACATTTACTGGACTCTTACTGCATGCCAGGTACTGTTGTAAGCACTTTACATTTAATCCTCACAAAAACCCTATGGGGTTGAGACTGTTATTATCTCCATTACAGACGAGAACACTAAAGCACATAAGTATTATGTGACCTTCAACGTCACCAAGTAGGTAAGTGACTGAGCCAGATTCAGACACAGGCTGCTGGACTCCATGGCATGTGTTTGGAACCACACACCAAAAGGGCTCTGCAGACAAGTCACCTCATTGGGCTTCTCTCATCAGTAGCTTCTGAGAGCTTGGCAGCCGGGTCTCAGGTTCTATTTCTTCTAGCCCTACACTTCCTTTATGTGAGTCTCTGTCCCATGAGTTCAGTCATAAATTCAAGCCCTGTACCTAAACAAAATTCAAGAAATTCCATGTATGCCTATAGCTGTAAAGATTGATTTAAGCGACTTTATTAATGCCTAAATTAACTCAAAGTACATTTTATTCTACACATTCTACCATTAGCTAAAACTGCTTTTCAAAATTTCTAGAATATGATTAAGAGAGAGCACTTTACACCATGACCCAGACATATATATACACAGATAGCTGACAGAAACATTTCAAGAAACCATATTTATCCATACTATGTATTATGCTCTTAGTATTTTCTCTTCTATTCCATTTAAAATGCTGGTTTCAATCTAGTAAATTAACTTCATAATTCAATAATAAGTTGGTATTAGCAGTTTTTTTTAAAAAAAACTCATCCAATATTTATATTACCTTTGAGTAAAAAATGAGCAAACAATCCTATATAATAAAAGCCTAATATGCAAATAGTCCCCTTGGGCAGTCATTCGACCAGGAGTTCCACCGGGAGACTGGGAGTTCAACCACTTGCTATGATGTGCACTGACCACCAGGGGGCAGCAACCAATCTCCAGTGGCACCCTGGTGGAGGGCTGCGACCTCTCTCCAGCTACCTGGGGGTGGGGGTAATGGGGACAGAGGTGTGCTGAGAATGCGGGGTATCTGCCAAGCTTGCTCTCACTCCACCTGCTACCCTTCCCTGGGACACCAGGGCTCACACGCTGGGGAAGCCCCCCCCCAACTCTACCCCCACCCCCACGCTCAGATGCCGGGTGCCCACAAGGAGTCCGCCTCTTCTAGGTGAGTCAGGCCGCAGGCGCCGGGACCGCAGGGGCCAGTCAGGCTCCCCATGGGTTCGCGCAGGAGCCGGTCTGTGAGGCCAGCCAGGAGAGAGCGTGCTGCCTGCCTGGCTTCCGTGCAGTGCCTCTGGGCGGCCCAGAGGCCCACATTGTGCCTCGGCCTGCGGCATCTGGCTGTGCTCACATCATCTACGCATGGGGACTCAGGCGGAGAAGGGTGCATGGGGGGGCCTGGGGCCCCAGGTGCTGCCCAGGGCCCAGAGGTCAGCTTGGATCTGCCCTTCCACACTGGACGCTTGCACTTCGATTGCTGGCCAGGCCTAAGGACCGCACCCGCGCACTAATTTTGTGCACCGGGCCTCTAGTAAATCAATAATGGAGAAACTCTGGCATTGAACATACCACCCCAACAATCAGACTTTTATTTTTCTGTAGCACTATCAGGCTCTGTTCCTACATGCCCAATTTCTGCTCCTACCATTAAAAGAAATTACCATAGTATCAGAAGCATTGCCACATTTCTTATCATGCAAATTTACCCAGAACTAGTATTGAGTTACAATGCATCTTAAAAAGCAAAGCCAAAATAAAACAAGAAAATACATTCTTTAGCTGCAATAGAAAATGTTATCTAAACAATTTTCATGTCTTACTGGATTGACATAATACAAAAACAATCAAGTTAATGGTTTGGGGTCGATTCTGTGTGGCTAAGCTGCTCAAGTTTAATTAAAAGTTTAAATCCCAACATGAATACACTGAGTGGTGAAAATACTAATGGGGCAGGAGGCAAGAGAGAGCCAAATGAGTGGTTTGAAAGAAAAAAGCCCACTCAGACACTACTCACCCCACGACTGGGTTCGGAATCCACCTCTCTTGGCCTCCAGATACTATTGCATACATATAACAGCAAGTTTACTTCTGACTTCAAATGCCAATAAAAGTCACTGAGATAATCAGCTGATTGAACAGTTTCAATGATATCAACAAAGTGATATTTTTTCAAGCAGGGCCTTTTGTATTGTTCAATGCAATCGGGCTTAGATTACGCTTCCAGGAAATCCCTTTTTGGCAAACTCTCGCATTCCCCACGGTGGCAGTTTGGAAACTTTTCTTTCCCTCCTGTCTCAGAGGAACAATTGTCCCTTCTTTCCAAAACTGCCCTACAAACTGGGCTTAATCCCATCCCCCTCTGCATTCCCCAGGATACAGCTCAAGAAAGGATCCCTTCTCTCTCTTGCCTTAAGATGTATCCACAAATATATCCATTCACCTCTCTCAGACTCTAAGGAAAACACCTTCCCTCAATCTGGCTGCTACCATTACATTTTAGAAAAACAGCTACTCTCTCTTTATTTTTATTTATTTATTTTTTAAATTTATTTTTATTTATTTCAGAGGAAGGCAGAGGGAGAGGGAGATAGAAACAAACATGAGTGATGAGAGAGAATCATCGATCAGCTGCCTCCTGCATGCCCCACACTGGGGATCAAGCTCACAACCCAGGCATGTGCCTTGACCAGGAATTGAACCGTGACGTGACCTCCTGGTTCATAAGTTGATGCTCAACCACTGAGCCATACCGGCCGGGCCATATTCTCTCTTTAAACCCCTATAAACTGTCTTCTGTCTCCTCCTCTCAGATCATTTTCCTGGAGTCAAAAAAAAGTTCAACACGTGTATGCTAGGCACTGTACTAGGCACTGGGGATACAAAGGAAGAAAGGTGTCAATCTCAAGCAGTTAAGGAATACAGTCCCCAAGGAGCCTGTAATCATCAAATCTGAAGGACTTTTCCTGATCCTCTCCTCTCCTTGACCCTCCACAGCATCTCACACCCATGATCATAATCTTAAACTTCTATCTTTGACTCTCTGCAGCTTGTAGGAAGTGAAGGTCAGAAAGGAGCCAGCAAAGTGAATGAGAATGGTTAGAGAGATGAGAGAAGAACCTGCAGGGTGGGGTCTAGATCAGCGGTCACAAACCTTTTGGACCTCACGGACCAACAGTGGTCTGTGGACCACCGGTTGACGACCACTGGTCTAGATAAAAGTGTTCAGATGCACACACACACAAACACACACACACACAACCTGTTCTCCAGCATAGATGTCTTCAGACCACCAGTGTCCTGGTTCAGCATTATGGACCTCTTGCTTGGCCCTCTGACTTCCCTTCCTGGCTTCGGGAGCTCTCTTCTCCTATTTATTCTTCATGATGTTGTATTCAGTTCTAATATTTACCTGAAAACCTTCAGTGGTCTCTGCTACTTCCCAAAGCACAAACTCCTTACCTTACCAAGGATCTCCCCCTCTTCCCCACACTCCAGACAAACATTACTGGCTACCCTCAAACACTTTGCAACACTTCTAGCTTTTCCTCTGCTACATCAAGAGTCAGGGGATTACTGTGCTTTAAATTCTACTTCTCCCACCATCCTCACCCACTGAAAGTGATAACCATCCTTCAAAGCCCAACCCAAATGCCTATCAATTCCATGCAGTCTTTTTCAATCTGGGTTGGATGTGCTGTCTTCATCCTGAGACTTCTCAATGGACTTCCTCTGCATTTCTCTTATAGCACCAAATGTACACTGTCCTATATTGAGGCCATACATGCTTGTCATATTACTTTTGTCACATCCCTGAATGGTACTAGGTGTCATTCATCCTGTAGTACATTCATCCTCACCTGCCATCATTGCTCCCCAACACTACCGAAAACAGTACTTTGAAATGAACTTATTTGTGAAACAGTTACACATGTTGACTTGAATAGCAGGGTCTGATATTCCAAAAGCCATGTCAGTAGCTGGTCTGTTTTTATCTGTACTTTTTATTATTTTGGTGTCTAGTCTAACTTTTTTAAAATGACTTTTAGTGGTTAGAACTGAGAAATTAATTTCCAAAAATTTTGAATGAGCAATTCAATTAACATTTTTTTCCAGTTTGTCACTTTATTAACTTCCTAAAGGAAGAAGTAGATTCCTAGAACAAATTTTAAAAAAGGCAAAGTATCAGGACTTGAGAAAAAAACTCTCTGTGAACCACTCCAATAACAGCAACATCCAGAAATCCATCCCATTTGTTTCCCTATAATGGATTTCCCCTTCATTTTCTATTAAACCCAAGATTAATAAAAAAAATAATCATTATACAATTCCCATGCAGAAGACATCATGCTGAGATTAGAGAAATAAAAAAGGCTGATCCCTGCCTTAATAAGCTCACAGTATAGCAGGGAGGATGGGCAATTACTACATAATTATTATATAAGGCAAACTGAGATTATGTACTCTGATAGAAGGACCTGCCGAGTTTAACAAGTGAGAGGTGAGATTAACTTCCATCAGGTGAATGCACATGACTTGGAAAAAGGACCTGGGATTGAGCAAGATCCTGGATGGTGGGTTTTAAAGAGACAAGAGGATTGCAGGAGAAGAGGATAGAAAACCAAAGGCTCCAAGTCCAGAAAGTTCTATGTATATCAGAAGAGTATAGCATGGTCCCATGTGGTTGGAGTGTAGGTATAAGCCATGGGAAGTCACTGAGAAGTTTGTTTTGTGGAGAGTTGTACACAGAGTGACATGATCAAAACTGGCAGCATTACCTGGCTGGCGTGGCTCAGTGGTTGAGCATCAGGCTATGAACCAGGAGGCCATGGTTCAATTCCCGGTCAGGGCACATGCCCAGGTTGCAGGCTCGATCCCCAGTGTGGGGCAGCCAATCAATGATTCTCTATTGATAATCACTGATGTTTCTATCTCTTTCACCCTCTCCCTTCCTCTCTGAAATCAATAATAAAAATATATTTCTTAAAAACTGGCAGCATTGTAGAAGATAAATTGAAAGTAGAACCTAAAAGAAGGAAAGCCCATTGGGAAGCATGACATAAATTAGGAAGCATAAGTAGAAATGGAAAAAAAATTTGAGAGTTACTAATAAGTAGAACCTATAGGGATTTGGAACTGATGTGGGTATGAGAGGCAAGACAGGGGAAGAATAGAAAAGTTGACTTCAAGTTCTCAAACCTGAACAACTGAAAATCATCCAAACTGAGGCACATGTAGGATCAAAAGCAGGTCTGGAAAACTGCAAAGAGCATAGGAAGGTGATGAGCTTGTGATCCTCATGGATTTCCAAAGGAATATGCTTGAGAGTTAGGCTTGTTAGATTCACTCAAGGCCAATGTCAGGGCTAGATTTAGAAATCACCCATACAGTATTGGCAGCTTAAGCTATGAGACACTAAATGAAACCATTAAGGCAAAGAAAGTAACATGAGAAGAGGGCTGACAGGGGATCACTGATGAGATTTTTACTTTTAAGGAAAAGACAGAAGCAGTGGGTACTGGGAAGGAGTAGTCAAGATGGTAGAGGAACACAGAAACCAAGACTTACAAGAGGGTGGTCAAAATGGTTGAATGCCTGCGGGAGAGAAAATAGAATTAAGGCTGAAGTGTGGCACTAGATTTGGCCAGTAAAAGGCCATGAGTTCCAAGAAGGTACCTGCAATAAAGCTGGATACTGGAATGGGTTGGAGGAATGAATGAACTGGAAATAAAGACAGACTATTCTTTCCAGAAGACTAAACTGAAGTGAGAGATGGGACAGTAGTTTAGGAAAAGCTGGCCCAATACTTGACAACTGAAGGGGTGTAAACCCTAAAAGAAGCAGAAGATGTCAGAAAAAGGGGGTGAATAATAGAGCAAGATCTTATAGATGGGCTGGGTCCTCAATTTCTTCAAACTTATGTGAGCCATTCTTTAAATTTCTTATAATTTAGGGCCAGATATGTAAAACCCAGAACACTTTCCCTAACTGAATTTTCGTGGATTAGAATTACATTCTCACCTTCATAATAAATTCAAAGATGTGGTCCCATAATATTTTTTATTCTAATAGTTAAAAATACTTAATATTGAAAAATCTTTTAAATCACATATTTAAAAATATAAATAAAAACTGAGAAAAGGTTGAAAATGCATACAACTCTATGATATCACTGCATTTGTTTTAAGCATTACATTTGAATCTATAATCAAAACATGACTCATGATGAGTACTTCATATCCTTCTAGATATCTACAGTCTTTGTATAATTGTCCTTTTTATCAACCATGAATTTCCTTTGACTGAAACAACTGTTGATGAAATCTGGGAAGAGAGAAGCCTTTTTCTCACTAGAAAAAAATCTGAGACATTTATTGTAAATAAATTAATTAACTATAAGCCATAGGAAGAAGAGCTACATTACAAAGTAGCTTTTCTATTTAATGATCTCTTTCATACATTCAGTCTAGCTGACAACATATTGATCACATATATATGTGTGTAAGTATGTGTGTATCTGCGTATTTCATTTTTTAAGAATTATTTCCTTGTTTACCCCTTAGAAGGTGTTTGCCTCCAAGTTTTTTATGCACCAAGCAGAAGAGGAGAGAGGTAAGAATATGCAAGCAAAGAATGACAAAAAAAGAAAAGAAACGGCAAGATCAAGGCAGAATACAAGGACTGTTTTAAGGGCAAGATGCATAGGAAGCTTTATTTCAGGCATGTGGCAAAATAAAGTTAGATTATTCAATTTAGTGAATAGAAAGGTATACACATCCTGAAATTAATGATCAAACCATATTTTAAGGATAGCTTCTATCCTTAGTTCTAGGTATACATATCCTGAATCTTGTTATAGACAAAGTCATAGATTATAAGTAAATACGCACATAAGTCTGTCCTGCCAAATATACACAAAATGCTATCAAATGACATTTAAAGTGCCACTCCTTAAAAAACAGTCTGTACTGAACTATTGTCTGTGTCCATGGGGTATGCATATTGTTCTTTAGCTAATCACCTTCTTTATCCAGTCATCCCCATAGGGGGATAACTGCAATTATGTCAACTTTACATTTTTTTAGTTAAAAAAAAAAAAAAAGAGCTGCCTTATTCAGCAACTGCCTGCAGTACCTGTACAATGTATCTGAATTTTAGAAGTGGGTTTGCTTAAATGACATTTAGTCTCAGAGGACTTGTTCCCATTTATAACTGGTGCCACCAAAGCCTGACATGCATCCATTCTTAGCTCCCAAGTTGAAGAAAAAGACCTTTGGGACGTGACTTCACAGTGTGGCACATCACATGGCCATCATGGCCCACTTCACAGCTTCATGCCTGTTACAGAAGGCTGGCCAAGACTCAGAGCATGCTCGAGGGTAGGAGAGCATAAACTGCTCCAGGTCAAGCTCCCAGGCTCACTGGGAGTTCTAATCCACCTGCAGGCCCACAATGCAGTCACCTGGGGTGAACCATCTAGCACAGGCCATCTCCCTCTGGGAATGGTTCAATCATGTTTAAGAAATACCCTCACATACACATCACACAGGGAAGTGCAGCACAGACAGTATATGAAAGAGGAGACACCAGAGAACCTTTCGATGCTGAGAACCCTAGAATTTACCAGACTATGGGCCAGAGGAAAGGCGTGTCTCGTGAGGATCTCAAACATATCTCTTCTGCTGTGGCCTTCTTGTTTCAATGCAAACCTCAGGTTTCTCATGTCCTAAGGGGCAAGAAATTTGACATATCAGAGTTCAAATAAAGCCATATTTGTTAGTTAAAAATCTTGTATTCAACTAAGGAGTAGAAGATTCACTTACCTAAAAGGGTAATTTATCTAGATTACAAAGAAAATTACTTTGCTTTTTATGCTATTTTGAAATATCTAGTTTAATAACCCCAGAAAATATTCCCATTGTCATCATGAATGTAAAATCAAAGCAACTAGTGCTAAAGTGAAGACAGAGGTAAAATTCGTTTTATAAAAAAACACATCAAACCTTGCCTTGCATATCATCTACTGTGTCTGTCTACTTTAACTGGTTTCTGGGATATTTTTAATCATAAAACTGTATTTTATTCATAGAACTTTTCAAATGTATACCTGCTATCAAATATAATCTCAAAATTGTCAAACATGTCATTAAAATACAGAAACTCTTTCCCTCACACTTTATGTTTTTAAAGTCTTATTTTTAAAAATTAGGAAATGATTGGCATTTTAAACTCTCATACAAGTAATGTGATGCATTTTTACTATAAAGTTTTACTTTTATAGAGTTCTATATAACCAAAGAGTTCTATATTGCTCCATATTAGGAGTGACTATACTTCCAGGAACTAAAAATTAATGATCAAACCATATTTTAAGGATAGCTTCTATTACATATCTCTTTAATAAGCAGGAAAACCTTTAAACCAAATTTAAACAGAATAAGCTCCCATAAATATCAATTTATATTATACATCAAAATAACATTCTATCTTATTTTTAAAGCTGCATTTTTTAGGTTGTCTCCTAAATCAATCATGGCACTAAGAATATTCTATTGTATACTGCATGCACTTTCAACCAGAAACAGGCACTATGCTCGACCCTGGGGATACAGATACGCATGAGTGAGACAGATCTAGTCTCTGCCATTTTGGATGTCACCAGTTTCATATTTTTCAAAGTGTTTTTAATTTATTATCTCAAGAGCACTTTTAAAGCTTCATAAGTCTTCAATGTGAAGGACCAGAAAAGGCTTTACCATATATAATCTAAAATATGAAAGACAGCAAAGGAAGTATAAAGAACCAGATTCTAAGACCTCTAATGAATGACCCACAACAGATCATTCTGTATACAGATAGCATCTACTGGGCCTTTCCAGCTCCAGGAATCTGTGCTTTTGTTTTTAAAAACATGTAATTGAATAAAATCCAAAAGCTGATTCACAACATATTCCAAGAAAAGTGCAATATTAGTTGTTGGCTCATGATGCCAAACACTAGTCAAGAAGAAAAAAAAACAACCTAATTTCAATAAGATGATATGCTTTTAAAGAGTATGCCATGAAATACAAGTATATCATAAGAAGTCTCAGGGCTCAAAGAGCTGTGAGGAACTTTCTTCCTAACAACCTTGGGTCAGATGATAACTGGACAGCATCATTCTCTTAACCACTCAGTGAGAAATCAGACCATTTCTGGATAAATATTTATTCTGATGTATCAGTGATTCCAGCAACTACTTTCAATGTGCCAAGGCAAAAGTGATTCAAGCGACTTATTATTGCCATCTGATGCAGATGTAATTAAAGGACAGGAAGAATTACTACCTCATCTTGCCAACAAGAAAACTGAAGTGGAAAAGGCAAATGACTAACAGAAGGCAGATCACCACATTAGTTAGAGAAATATGGGCATATACTGTTAAGTTCCAGTTGGTCTCCTTTAGAGTCTGCCTCATTAGGGAAGCACACCTGGGAAAGAGCCTTGTGGCATAAGAACCTAGTCGTCTGACCCTCAGCCTCTTTAACAACTGGGTCACATGGGGATGCAATAAGCCTCGCTATAATAAATGAGTTGAAGTAAACACATCTTTGTTGTAACAACACTGAAGGGCTGATCTATTGAGGTGTCATTTCTAGAATGCATTTCTAAGGAAATAACACCATCACTGCTTACTTCAAAATAGCACATTTTCATTAAACTGAGTAAATGGGAATGAGTGTGCAAGAAGACAGAAGGCTTTTTGGTGATATGGTTTGGCTTTTTTTTTTTTTAAGGCTCCAATTTGTTAGCAGGGACTATACAACCTGGAGGGTGGTCATAATTCACATATTCAGAGCTATCTTTGCTTCTGTTGCTAAACACCATCCATTGGGACATATATTTACCATGTGAAAGCTGCTACATGCAAACAGAAATCCCCATGTTGAGAGCTGGTAAAACCAAGTATGTAGGGGTTATGACTACTTGCTTCAGTAGAGAAACACAGTTGTATGATGGTTACTGACTACAGATGTCAGCTGGCCTATGAGAGGCAAGAGGGTGAATTTTTATCCCACTGCTGCAGATCCCCTTTTATAACTTCAGGTCTTACTGCGAAAATGGAACTTGAGTCTTGTGGCATTGGTGTTTCCAGGGAGATAACTGAGTTAAAAGGTTGTGCTATAACATTGTTCTTGGCCATTATCTTTGAACTTAATTCTAATTCCAAGAAATATAGAGTATGCCCCCCCAAATGTGTACATACTACTTTAACAGCTGATAACTCATTTAATAAATTGATTAATAAACACTGACTTTATAATCACTCAAAGTATATATGAATACATATATACACACATACATTATATATACATACATTATATATATATATCCCTGTATATATGTAACACTTGAGAATTATGCCTGGTTAAGTGTTCCCAGCCTTTTGTTCTTACAATAAACAAAGGGTAAGAATGTGCTTTCTCTTATTAATTTTGGGTGATTAATAGTCAATATAAGTTTTTCCTATTGATAAGGCAACAAATAGGATTTGTTAAAAACTCTATTAGAATAAAAGTCATTTCAAAATCATCAAAATAGCAATCCCATTTTCCCTTGAATACTATAATATAACACTCTACTCCTATGGACCCTTTTATGCAAAATACAAAAATTTTCCTTAAAAGTAAATCCCCATATCTCTAGGCCTCAAAGGGTATGTAGCTGGGATCACAGGTAAGGCATTAAGGGAGCTTGGATTAAAGCAAAAAAGACAAGGTGGGGAGTGATGAAGAATTTTAGTTCAAGTATAAAAATGCCATAATCCTTTGTTTCTGATAGCCTGTACTAGTCTTCATATTTTATAAATCAGAGACAAAAAACTCTATTGTGTTCATAATCCAAACCAAACTATGGGAGATTGGTTTTAAGGAGCCAGAGTGAATGAGACTAGGAAAAGGAGACTTAGGTTTTCATTCTGGCTCTTCCACCAGCTCCTTAGACAACCCTAGGTAAGTAATTCCACTTAGCAGAGGCCTCATTTCCCCATCCATAGAATAAAGGACTTGGACTGCCCAGGAGTCACTAAACTTCGGCCCAGGTGAGTCTTTGTATGGTCTTCAAGCTAAGAATGCTTTTCATATTTTAAAAGGGTTAAAAAACAAAACACAGAGGTGTACATATGACGGAGATGCTATTGGCCCACAAAGCCTAAAAGTAGGATTTGGGGTAGAACCCAAAGATCAACATTTTTAAAGTGGTTTTTCAGGTTACCCTGATGCATATCTAGGTGTAAGATCCACTGGGGCAGATGATCTCCAAAGCCTTCTAGCTCTTTCTAGGATTGGGCATTCTTCTACAAAGTGTGGTCTTCTGATAATACCTTGAAACAAGTTTCTTGCCAAGAGTTTATTTTGTTCTTTGTAAAGTGATTATCTCACTATATTTGGATCCCAACTTTGCCATTTGCTGGGTAATCTTAGCTAAGTTACAAAACTCTTCTTATCCTTAGGCTCCCCATCTATAAAATGGGGACACCACTGTCCATCTCAGAGGTTTGCCCTAAGGATTGAGTGCAAACCACCTAGCATGAGTTTGGAGCGACATGGATGCTCAATAGATGATTACTAATATAACTGATTAAATTTTATTATCATTAAATCTTGGCCACTAACCATGCCAAAACAAAATGTTAGGCTACTTACTACCTTTCAAAACTATTTATGAAAAAGTTAGAGCGGTTATTAGAGGTAAGAACATATCCTGTTAAGAGAGAGCAAAATCTCTTGTATTTCGCCTTCCTTTCACAGTGTGAAGGTATGTAGCTGGTAGCACATAACATGAAGGGACACTAGGAACAGACCTGGACAAAACTAAAAAGTGTGAAATTTTACTTCTAAAGTTTCTTCCTACTCAGTCAAGCTAACAAAATGACCAGTTCAAGTCCTCACACTTTGTGGCAACAGCAGGTCACTTTTATAGGACTATTTCCTCAGTTGGTTTTGGAAAGGAAGAACAAAGGTCTCTGATTTTTTTTAACCCATATTAACTTTTACTTATCATTCAACATCAATGTGCCTTTTTTCACATAAGAAAGTACTGAATCTCTTACTTTACAAGTAATATCTAGACCATAGGAATTTTCTCCTCTACTTGTGGCGCCTCCCATTTTTTCAATTCTTGAGATCACTCCCAAAGGAACATCAAGTATTAGAGCAGAATCCTGTAACGGACAAAAAGATAAAAGTCAATATTTCTGTCAGTATAATTAAAACACCAAAAACAAATTTAAAACAACCACATGGTCTCAGGGCATTTTAACCTTTGCCCTTTTACCATTTTTTTAAATAAAAAAAAGTATGATATAGACTACACATGAAAGAGCAAGAATTAAAATAATCAGTTATACAACCAAAATGCATCCCCCAAATGTGCCATTCTGCATTGCCTCCACAATGAAGATTAAACTCCTAGGTATACAATTCAAGCTCATGATGCTGCTTCTAGCCTGTCTTTGTAGGCTTCTATCCCATGACATTCTGTGCACCAACTAAGTGAACACCTTTACTGTTCTTCATATATTTCATCTACAATCAGGCCTATGTACTTTGTGCATGGTGTTCCCTTTGCCTAGGATGATCTATCTTCCCCAACTACCAAAATTCTTCCTGTGGCTTCAATCTAGGCTCAGCATGCATCACCTCTCAGGAAGTCTTACTTTCTAATTAGATCACGTAGTATTGACCACTTCCTCCTCTGAAGTTCTACAACATTTGATTTAGACTGCTGTAACACCACTTGCTTCACTCTATCTTGTTAGCATAAACTTCAATGTCTGTTTTCCCTCACTAGAAAACAAACACCTAGAAGTCGTGCCTTAGGCATGAGTGCATTTCCCAAAGCGGAAGAACCTGAATGTATAGCAATGCTCCTCCATCATTTCTTATCCAATGCTGGCTGCAAAGGTGCCATAAGACTGCTGGCATGATGAAATCATGTTAGTGAAGTCATTCTACAATCCTTGCAATAAGATAACAGCAGCTGCCATATAATTCCTTGTCTGTGCCAGGTACTACAACAGGGGCTTGACATGCATCATCTCATTTTATCCTCACAACCATTCTGGATGTAGGTGAAGTATTCCTGTTCCTGAATGTGGCAACCAAGGCTTTAAAAACCTTCAGTAACTTGCTTAGAAAATCTCAACCCTTGGGAAAGGGTTGAGATTCAAGATGAGGTCTCGGAATACCCATCAAAGGAGCCATAAAAATGGTCCTACACTTTGACTCCACAACTGCACTTCTAAGAACTTATATTACAGCTATGGCACACCAAAGGAAAAGCTGTATGCATAAAGATGCTCAAGGGAGCCAGAGGTGAACATCAGGGTCTAGAAAATTACATTTAGTCAACTCAATTGAATTAGCGTGCAGCTACTAAAATAATTATGTACATGGAAAAAATAAGTTTAAATAGAAAAAAGCATACAAAATACACTGTGACTACAACAATGTAAAATACACATTCATATGCACAAAGATGGGAAGGGCTACAAAATTTTTTAAATCCAATATTTTCTTTAATGCTGTATTAGATGACTTTGATAATAAAAAATTTAAAGGCGTTTATTAAATTTGTTTTTTAAAAGATGTTTTTTTCAGAGGTACAAATAAAAATTAAGTTTTTTTCTCTTACTTTAAATCATTCTCCTTAAAACACAAAATAAAAATTAAGCGTTTCTTCATAAAATATAATGTAGTTCATGAGTATTCCAGAAATTCAAAAAGAGTAAGACTGTGGTGCATCCATGCTATGGAATGTTACTTAGCTACAAAGATGAATGTACTATGGATACATGCAACACCTGGAAGAATCTTAAGGGCATCGTGCTGAGTGAATAAAGCCAATCTCTAAAGGTCATGTGCTATATAATTCCATTTATAACATTCTTGAGATGACAAAATTGTAGAGACAGAGAGGAGAGAAGTGGTTGTCAGGGGTTGAGGGGAAGGAGAGTGTGGCTATAAAGGGGTAGAATGAGGGAGTTGGTTTATATCTTGACTGTTGATGATAATTACATAAATTTATAACTGGCATTATATGTGACAGAATTGAATGCAAAAATATTCAAAAAAATGAGGGCATGAAAAAACTGATGTAACTGTATTGTGCAAATCAATTTCCTGGTTTCAATAAAGCAGTACAGTTATTGCAGAAGTTGGGTGATGTGTACACAAGACCTCTCTGCACTATTTTTCAAAGTTCTTGAAAGTTCATAATTATGCCAAAATAATAAGTTTAAAAAGTATAAGAATGTGGTTATTATGATGTAGAGGAAAGAGCACAAGCTATTAAGTTGGACATAAAATGTTCAAATCTGAGTTTTGACATTTATTAGCTGGATGATTTTAACAAGTTACTGTATCTCTCAGCCACATTTACCTGTAGAGATTATTACTAGTAGAGATAATGGCCATAAATTATCTGGCATAGTGCTTGTCATATGGTAGCTAAAAAACAATGGAAGTCATTACTATAGCAAAGAATCCCTTATTATTTGAAAGACATAGCTGTGCTATGCAACTAGAGTGGCTCAGTATGCTCTGGCATGTAGCTATAGGTCTTTCTGTTTGTACCTATAAGGAGGCATTTTTTTTTTAGCTGTTCATGGGATAAGACATCTCACTACATGACTGAAATCCAAATCCCTAGATAAAAAAGACACTACTCAGTAACCATGTACATACATAGTTGTATATTATAATGTATTTATTTCTCAATACAATCTAGTTATTAAAACATACTATCAGGCAGTCTTTTATTATGCTTAGATTATATTGAGATTTATTAGTGTCTGTTCAACTGTATTCCTAAATACATAGAGTAGACATTAAATAAAAGGCTGACACTCTAATAGCAACACAGAAGCAAGAATACAAAAAAGGGGAGAAGAATTAAAAGTGAGATGAGACTTTGCTGTTCTTTGTCCCTGTATTATAGTGGAAATCCTATAGCTCTGATTGCCCTGACCCAACACAAAACAGAAAATGGGACACTGAGACCCTGGCTGGTAAGGCTCAGTTGGTTGGGCATCGTCCTGCACACTGAAAGGTTGCCAGTTTGATTCCAGGTCAGGGCACTTGCCCCGGTTACAGGCTAGATCCCTGGCAGGGATGTGCAGGAGACAACCTATCAATATTTCAATCTCATGTGGATGTCTCTCTCTCTCTCTCTCTCTCTCTCTCTCTCTCTCTCTCTCTCTCTCTCTCTCCTTTCCTCTCTCTCTAAAAATTCATAAAAATCTGAGGAATCTCAGAGGGAAGGGGAGCAGAGGGAAGAGATTAACCAAAAAACTTATATGCATACATACATTGCTCATAGACACAGGCAACAGGTTGGTGAAGGCCTGGAGCAGGGCAGGAACTAGGTGGAAGGAGGCAATGGGGCGAAGATGAGGAGACATCTGTAATACTCTCAACAATAAAGATAAAAAAGTTTAAAAATCACTTAAAAAATGGGACACTGAGGAAAACCAGTCAGCTCCTGACCAAGGGCACCCACAGTCTAATGAGGCTACATGTCATGTTCTCCCTGAGTGACAGGTTCAAAATCAGATAACCCAGCCAGCCAAACTGGAAGATCCAGGAATAGGAAAACTAGCTTCCCTCTCTAGAAACCTAAGTCGTCACTATCTAAATATCATTAAATATTTAGGGATTCTCAAAGGTTCATTCTAACTCACAATTCTGTGCCTCTGACCTCTTGAGTATCTAAAATAGTTAAGCAGTAAATATAACAATCTAAAAAGATGCATTCATTTATTATCTCTCTTTTGAGTATATACTGAGTAACAGAAACTGTATTGTTCCTTAGGGGCTGTGGAGATGAAATAAGATGCAGATATTGCCCTCAGGGAGCTCAAGGCCCAGTCTGGGAGAAAAGACACATGTATCCAAATAGCCACAATGCTAGGATGCACGTGCCAAAAGCCATAAAAAAGATCCAAAGTGGAATGAGAGGTTATAGGAGGGCAAGATGATTTCCTATCAACTGGGTCACATGAAGGTTCTGTGGTAAAAGTAACATTAATGATGATACTTAAAAAAATAGAATAATATCAGTTGGAGATTACCCTTTCATGAACAGGTAACAATAATATCAGCTACCCATGTGGAAAAACATGGGGATTTTATATTAAAACAATAACAACAACAACAACAACACCCCACCACCACCACCACACACACACACACACACACACACACACACACACACACACACACACACACAGGCCAGGGTCAGGTTTAAGATAGGGTGGCTGCAGAATTCCCTGGGGAACAGTACTCCAGGGCTTGGATCAAGATGACTGGGTTCCATGGAATGTGTTTTGAGAAGAGAAATTCAGTGACAGAATGATGGTTTATGAAGACTCAACTAGCAGCACTGAGCACTCCATGAATGGGAGTAGAAGGCTAAAATTCTGTATTTCTGTACCTCAAAGTCTCTCAATGGGTATAGAGGACTATACCCATTCCTTGGAATCCTGGAGGCTAATGTTTTAGTGCCAGTGAGAGGCTATGAGGATCTGAAAATGGAGAGTGACTGAGGTGGAAAGCAAAAGGAGAAGAATCAAAGATGATTCAGATTTAGACTAAAGAGCCCGGGACAACGATGGTCCTACCAAGACATGTGAAGAATATAAGAGGAGATCTGGAGGAAGATTAACATTGTCAAGTTTAGACACACTGGGTTTGAGGTTATGATAAATTCGAGAACAGATATCTAGGAAGCAGCTGGAAATACAGAACTGGAAGAGATCCCAAAGGCCCCTCAAACGAAAAATGCCCAGAACTAAACAAGTGATGTTTCTCTCTCCAAACTCCATCTTCATGTCTCCATGGCTGGCACTCCATCTATTCAGTTACCAAAACTGGAAACCTAGGAGTCACCCTTATCATCGCCCTTCTCCATTATCCTTAATTCAGTCTCTCATCTTTACCTCTTAAATAAATCTCCAATCTATTAATCTCTCTCCAACTTTACCAGAAACTTCTTGACCACTGGAAAAGCCCCAGTGGTCTCTGCAGCTACTATTACTCAGCTTATAATTTTCCCTCCACTCAGCAGCCTGAGGGATCTTTTACAAAAGTAAATTTGATGCTATCATTCCTCTGTTTAAACCACTTCTGAAGCTTCTCATTGCTCACCTCTAAACACCCAAACCCTTAGCAGAGTCTACAAGGTCTAGGTCATCTGGCCATCACCAACCTCTCTTGCTCATCTCGCACTGCTCTCCTGGCCCCCAACTCATCCACACTGTCATCTTTTCATGATCTCTTTGGTCTCAGGGCCTCTCATATGCTGTTCTATCAGCTTATTTTCTCCAATCCAGCTGCTGCCCAGCATCTAGGTAACTCCTATTCATTCTTTAGATTACGGGTCAAGCATCATTTTCTCAGGACAATTTGCAGGCTCCTTAAACTGTTGTACCCCTGTACTATTCCCATGCAACCTTACCACAGCTTGTTATATATTGGTGTGATTATCTAATTAACATCTGTCAATGCCATCAGAACTAAAGCTTCATGAGGGAGAGACTATGTCTGCTGTGTGCACCACTATTGCCTACCACCTGACACAGCAGGCTCTGAAACAGCCAGTGAATAAAAAAATGGAAGATCAGGACTAGAGCTATAGAATTGGAAAGCAAATGACAGCTGAGAAAGAAGAAGGTGAGGACAGAGCTCTTGGGGAAATTACATAACTCTGGGGAAAGAAAGATGTAGGAAGGGAAAGAAATGAACTGCTATAAAGGCAAGAGACAGAAAGAAGCAGAAGAGCCAAGAATGCATGTAGACAGGAAGGAAGGAGTAATCAACAATACCTATAGCTGCAGAGAAGTTAAAAAGTTCAGGACTCAACCAAGGCCACTGGAACTGAGCAGTGAAAGAACAGTTTCAATAGAGAACAGAAGCCAGAACACAAGAAGTGAAGGAGTTAATATACCGGAAGTGGAAGCAGTATGTATGGGCTAATTTTTAAAAAAATATATTTTATTGATTTTTTGCAGAGAGTAAGGGAGATAGGGAGTTAGAAACATCAATGAGAGAGAAACACCAATCAGCTGCCTCCTGCGCATCTCCTACTGGGGATGTGCCCGCAACCAAGGTACATGCCCTTGACCGGAATCGAACCCGGGACCTTTCAGTCCGCAGGCCGACGCTCTATCCACTGAGCCAAACCGGTTTTGGCGGACTAATTTTTTAAAAGAAGTCTGGCAAAGAAGGGGAAGAAAGAGGACAGTAGTATCAGGGGGCAGCAGGGATGCAAGAAGGTATTTTAAAATAAAGAGACTGGAGTAGGACTGTGGGGTGAGGGGAAGGGGAGGAGCCAATGAAAACCACAAACATAAGACTTAAAGAAAAATGGGGCACTAAGGCTCCAGAGAAAGGCTCAAGTAGAGGGATTTGCTTTGGACAAGATGTCTAGGTCCTTCCTCTTAGATAGGAGAGGAGGAAAGGATGTGTGGAAACAGTCATCATCAGGTGATGAGAGGGAAATTTATAGATTTGTGAGGATGACTTTTAACTCTTCAACACAGCAAGAGATGAGGTCAGCTAAAGAACATGGAGAAGGTTTGTCACTGATGTGATGGGGGATCTAACGAGAATTCAATTCCAGATTAAAATAATTACCAAAGCAGTGATGAGACCCTTTTCTAAGGCCTAAAATGCCTGAACTGGTAGTGGAAATAATTAAATCCACAATATAATCTTCAACAGCAGGGCTCAATAGCCCCCAGAGTCTCAAGTTTAGAGAATGGTAAATTGGGATGGTATGGTGACAAGGGACAAGGGACATAAGGTATTAGCAGTAATTGTTTTAAACTGAAAACACCATTATTTTTGCAGCAGCAATATAGGATGATTTAAGACTGAAGTTTAAAAGAATACCTAGCGTGTGGATGCTATGTTCCCACCGATGTTCTTACCTACAGATATATTAGGATGTTTTATTATTCTAGTTTTTTTTTACATTATTTCACCTCCTTTAAAAAAAAAAGAGGTACCAAATCCACTAGACAGAATGACATAAAAAAGAACAATCTTGAAAACTTTCCAATGTATTTTCCTGAAAAGATAAATACTACAGGAATCCTCTTTGTTCATGCTTATAATGACTTGGTTGGGCCTTCCCTCTGGAAAACATACAGGTCTGGCTTTGAAATTCCCACAATGGAAGGTAAACTTTGCCTCCCTTCTGGGTGGTATCCAAGACTTACAGCTAAAATTTCAGCCAATTAGAGAGGTCATGGAACCTAAATGCAGCCACACTTGTTAGATGCCCAGGTTTTGGGTGGCATGATAGCTAACACCTGTCCAAAGCTCATTTCAGAACCAGATATTTTTGAGAGAATCTGATGGACATGCAGGGTATACAGCCATCTCAATTCTCCAAGTCCTGTCTCTCCACTGGTAAAACATCAAAAAGCAAAGTAAACAGATCTATTCTTCTGGTCCACACAGAAATACCTTTACTGAATAAAAATTAATGTGTGTTCTGTCTTTATAGAGGGTCTTGCATGGTGTCTAAGAATCTTTGGGTGATACTCTGCCTGAAGAATCACTATGTTCCTATCTTTTAGAGGAAATCCTAACAACAAATTTGTCCTTGAATTTGATCCAGGAAGAGGTATTATTTCTGAGTTATCAACTGAAAATGAAACCATATATATACACACACACTAATAAAAGAGAAAGATGCAAATTGACCGTACCTTCATGACAACCGCCAGCCAATCAGGAGCCAACAAAGATGGCGGGTTAATTTGCATACACAGGCGCCGAGTGGCTAGGGGTGAGGCAGGACACAGGCATTCCGCACCACCCCAGCTCCTCCGGGCCTCTGGGCAGCGTGGGAAGGAGGAAAGGTGGCTCTGGGCCTGAAAGAAGGCAGAAAGGTGGCTCCAGGCCGGAGCAAAGGTGGAAAGGTGGCTCTGGCCAAGTGAAGGCGGTGCCGACAGCCAGGGGAAGGAAGGCCCATTATTGCACAAATCTTCGTGCATCAGGCCTCTAGTGTGTGTGTGTGTGTGTGTGTGCGTGTGTGTGTGTGTATTCTATATATATATATATATATATATATATATATATATATATATATATATATATATGGCACTTATCTCATCAGCAGTCCTAATCCTAGAACCAAATTATACTGCCAAGGGTTAGCAACTACTTATTTGGAAGGCTTAAAAGCTTCCACTCCTTTAGCTTTCTTCACATCCCCTATATTCCATTCTATTTTTTAAAAGAAGTGTGTGGAATGACCAGGAGTGAGAGATACCAACCTTGAGATGGTGATTACCTTTGAAGTAAAGGGAAGATGGGAATTCTTCAGCTAGGTGTTGGATCCACAGATGGTTATGTTATCCTTTATAAACTTTGTTAAATATTTCAAAATAATTTTGCAAAATGTGTGGTGGTGGTGGTGGTGAATGATGTTCTAGGTGGAGAATATGTCCTGAAGGAAAATGCAGAGGGGAGAAAGCATAGGGTTTGTTTAGGGAACAAGCTTGATCCACAGTGTGTGGTGGAGCTGAATGATAACTAGAGCTGGAATATAGAGGGTAGAGGAGAAGGGGTGACAATGAGGCTGCATCCACATTACATGGAGAACAACATCAGATGTTTATTTCAAGAAGGGAAGTCAGATTACAGCACGTATGATAGATTAGAGAGATGAGTTGTGGGAGGGGGGGGGGAGTTGCAGAGGACTGTAAGTACCTGGGCTAAAGAATCAGAAATGAGGAAGGAAAGGAGCCAATGAGAACTTCTGAGCAAAGGAATGATAAGGTTGTGAGAATGTCTTAGGGAGCTAGCAAGAATATAGTAGGAGAAGTTACTGCAATGGCCTGGGAGATAGGTGCTGGTGATAAGACCCTGGACTAGGGTGGGAAAACAGGACTAGAAAGAACTGGGAAAATGTGATGAAGACTGCAGAGGAGAAGGCAGGAGGGGATTAGAGATATGATTCTAGGGTGACTAGAAGAAAAGTAACACCATCAAGAAAAACATAATGCCAAAAGAAGGAACTGGGAAGGGAGAAAGAGCTGAAGAATTTTGGTTCGGCCATATATCTGGGCTACCAGGTGGAAAGTAAAGAAATTTCCAGCAAGCAGTAAGAAATGAGAAACTGGGGTCAGAAGAAAGGTCAGCACTAGAAAATAAAGTCAAGGGCTAGGGAGGGAGTGTCTAGGGCAGTGATGGAGAACCTATGACATGTGTGTCAGAGGTGACACGCGAACTCATTTTTCTGGTTGATTTTTCTTTGTTAAATGGCATTTAAATATATAAAATAAATATCAAAAATGTAAATCTTTGTTTTACTATGGTTGCAAATATAAAAAAAATTTCTATATGTGACACGGCACCAGAGTTAAGTTAGGGTTTTTCAAAATGCTGACACGCCGAGCTCAAAAGGTTTGCCATCACTGGTCTAGGGGATGGGCTGGGTAACCTCTGCTTTACCTGTCAGCTGTTGTCAGATGGGATGAGAGTGTGTGGGAAAAGTCTTGGTAAATTCAAGAGCTTTGCTAACATATGGTGTTATCTGTAGAGAAGTGACTGGAGCCAGGGAGTAGATGAAGCCAAGGGGCAAAGAATGAATAGAGAGAAGTGTACTGAGGATTGGGAGTTGGCAAATCTTCCATGGGGAGGTAGAAAGTGGAGCAAGAGAGACCGATCAGACTCACATCATCACAAAATCTGTTCTGCCTCCTAAAGGACACTCTCCATAGTCTCTGTTCATTCTTTTTTTAAAAAAAAATATTCTTTTTTGATTTCAGAGAGGGAGAGAGAGACAGAAACATCAATGATGAGAGATAATCATCAATCAGCTGCCTCCTGCATGCCCCTGCTCAACCACTGAGCCATACTAGTTGGGCTGTACTCATTCTTTATCTTTAACATTTCACACCATGCTCTACTCCTTACTTCTTGAGATTTTTCTTTTCTACTGACTTTCACCAAAGCCTTCTGTCAGATTTTCTACTGCCTCTTCTTTCTCTTCTCCAGTGGTTCTTCTCTCCCCATCATGGAAAAATGTTCATGTCCCCTAGGGTTCTCTCCTCAGCCCACATCTCTTTGAGAGTAATCTTGTGGTTGTACATGATTTTTCCCAATAATGATATGCTAATAACTTTGGGAACCTTAGAGTCATGTTTCCTCCTGCTTCCAAGTCACTTCCACCTGGTTGTTATACTGCTGTAAGTCCACACATTCAGACTTATTTTCCCTGGGGTTTGTCTCCAACACATTCCTTCTCCTATAATGTCCATTTTGATGACTGGGAGCAGCCCCAATCATTCAAGCCAAAAAATCACAGGAATCATTCTCAACTCGAATATTTTCTTCATGTCTCTAATGGCCATGCAAATCCTGAATCTCTCAAGACTGTCCTCTCCTTTTTATTACAACTAGGGCTGTATTAGGCTCTAATTGCTTACCTGGAAAACAAAAATAACTCCCTTCCTCCAGTCTCTCTCTCCCTAATATATCATACATGCTGCAACCTGACTCCTCTTCCTGAAATACACATTTGATATGTCATTCTTTATATAACATGCATATAGCTTCATTGCCTCCCATTCTCCACTCCTCCCTCTACCCCCTATATTCCAGCTCCAATAGATCACTCAGCCATTTCCACTGTATATGGTATTTTTTTCATATTGTTATACATGTGATATGAAAACTCTCTACCTGATATGTTCCCCCCACTTTCCCTTCTGTCCAGGAAATTGATACCATTCTTCAAGACTTGGTTCAAATATTACCTCCTCTGTAAAGCATTCTATGACTCATCACACAGTTAATCATCCTCTCCCTTGTAACCTCATAGCATTATACAACCACTGCAGACTTTGCCATGTTATACCACAATTACTCATCTCCACATTATTCACCTGGCATGATGTTAGATTCACCACAGGACTCAATGAAAGTTTCTGGAATAAAGATATGAACACATAAATAAGCAAAGAGTCCATTTGTCTTTCTCATCCTCTGTAGCACCTGAATTCAAAGTGTTCCTAGAAGGGAATCTAGAAGCACCCTTCCCATGGTAGTCTACACAGTGGTCAGCAAACTGCGGCTCTTTGGCCCCTTGAGTGTGGCTCTTTCACAAAATACCGACTTCTGCGCATGGGCCACGAAGTTTCAATTGCACTGTACGTGCGCGCCTGCACGTGGTATTCTGTGGAAGAGCCACACTCAAGGGGCCAAAGAGCAGCATGTGGCTCATGAGCCGCAGTTTTCCAACCACTGGACTACCAGATTACAAAGTATTACATGCCTGAAGTGGCCCCTCCTGGAGTCACAAGATCAACACCAAACCAAATTACTGAGCATCCTCAAGATCAAAAGGTGGCTATGGATCTTTGAGATGCAGTCAAATTATAGTGATGAGGCCTGTTCCCTCACGAATTCACTCACTGAATCCACTTTTACTGAGCACCTACTGTCTACTGGACACTGTACTAGCTAGGCACAAAGGGCCAAAATGACTCACGATTACTTACAACCACAGACAAAGCAGCATATAAGTAAATCAGAATTCCTTTATTTAGCACACCCTGATTGAGTACCTTCATGTGCCAGTCTCTGTCCTATGTGCTGAGGATAGACAAGAATTCCTGTCCTCAAAGAACAAGATAAAGCAGAGAAATATATAAAATAGGAGATAGTGGCAGGTGCTCAGGAGAAACAAATAAACATGGAAGGGAGAGAGGAAGTTTTGGGATGGGTATTGCAAGTTTAGATAGAGTGGCTAGGGAAGGTTTCATAACAAGTGTTAACATACAGTTATGAGAAAAAGGGCTCTGGAGACACAAAGAGGGAGTGATAATCTTCACAGGAAATTGAAGAAGGTTTCGGAGAGGACATGATTTTGAGGTGGGTTCTGAAGGATGAATAGTGGCTTCTGAAAGGGCATTCAGGTATAGTGAAAACAGCACATGCAAGGGTACAGAGGCATGAAAGGGCTTCTCAGGCTGGGAAAAGGGAAGAAAGAGGCTTTGTGTAGTTTGAGAACAGTATGGGAGATGTGGTAAGAGCCAAGACAAGAGAAGTTAGGAGGATTTTTATGCCATATAAAGGAGAGTGGATTTTATTCTATGGGCAGTAGGGTGCCAACAAAGGTTTTGGAACTGAGAAGTAAGTTGATCAGCCTAGGTCTAAGGAGGATCACTCTAGAGGCATCATGCAGGCCAGAATGGTGGGGGAAGACCATGAAGGAGGGCCACCATGACAATCTAAGGAAATGACTGCTGTGCTTGGATAGCTGACTCGGAGTCAGACTGCACTTCCACTGCAGTGCTTACATACCTGAAACAAACAGGTGTCCACTTCAAAATGCCAGTGAGATGACAGCTCTTTGTCAAACAAAAAATTCATATTTTGCAACAGAACCCACAATTAATGCTGGTTTTTTTTAATGCTTTTTTTTTTTATAACTTTAAGAAACATTATGATGACTGTTTTTGGGCTTCTATATAACCACGTAAGTGGCTTTCTTTATATGATGTTTTCTGGTATTATCTGCTTGCTTTTATACCGTGACTAAATGTTGTGTCCAATCAGTTAAAATGTTTATTTAAAACTTAGTGGAAGAAGAAAAAAGTTAGAAGTCAGTGTCAAATGGGCATTTTATTCACCCATTCAGCACTAATCCCCACCTTCTAGAGTGCCATATGAAAAAAAATAAATAAATACAGCTTGCTGAGTGTTTTCCCAATTATAAAAGGACTATATGCTTCTTCCAAGTGGAAGGGGAAAAAACAAAGCATGCCTAATTCCATCCACTCTCCAAATACCCCAAGTACTAAAACTTTTGGTGTATTTCCTCTGGCTTCTTTTCTGCAGGTAGCTTTTGTTTGTTTTACATCATTAAGAACACACAATATTCACAATCTTGTCTTAGCACCAGTTTCAGTAATTTTTCCAGTGCATCATTAATGACAGCATAAAATGGAATCAGGCATATGTGTGGCTCAAGCCAAAAGTCTCAGAGGTGAAGGCATTATAACACTTGCATTAATTCTAAATTTTTGATGCATCTCCCCTATATTAGCATAAAATATTTTAATCTGTCCCAGTGTGACCTTGGGAGCTGTACTGAATGAGTCTAATCCGTACTTCACAGAAGCCACTTCATACATTCCAAGGTAGCTCTGTCATGTTTCCCTTTGTCTTCTTTTCTTCACATGAAAGATCAACACTTATTTCGATCATTGCTCATATTGCAGCACCTTTACTAGCCTGGTTCCCTTTGTCTGAACCATC
Source organism: Myotis nattereri (assembly GCF_964212035.1). Taxonomy (NCBI): domain Eukaryota; kingdom Metazoa; phylum Chordata; class Mammalia; order Chiroptera; family Vespertilionidae; genus Myotis; species Myotis nattereri. The sequence continues at coordinate 138,245,144 of NC_138078.1, read as the reverse complement.
CATCTCTAGTTTGTCAATGTCCCTCTTAAAATATGGCATCAGGATTTGAACACAAGACTTCAGATGGGACTACCATCTCATTTTGTCTCGTCGTTATTATACTTTTCTTAATTCACCCTATAGATCTATTAAGTTTTTAATCAATCATGTACAATTACTGGGTCAAATAAGAATGGGCTGCTGTTGAAACAAATCTCTTCCATCTTTATTGATACAACTGTAAATGTTATTTATGGTAAAGCGAGATTCCCCCAACAGTCTCACTGTCTCCTGTGTAAAAGCTGCTGTTGGGCTCTCTTCCATGTACCCTGGACCTATTTACTCCCCCTTGGTCCATCTCATCAAAGTAAAGCTGTCCCTTCAGGCCAGCCTGGGCAATGGCGACCCACCACGTCTACTAATAGGTCCTTCTGTGATAATCACAGAGGCTATTCACTCCTTCTTTCTCTTCTGGAGCATACTGTCTCCATCTCATCTTCCCACTAGTGGAACATTACTTAAAATGTTGTGGTAAACATTTCGTGGCTCTAGAATGAAAAGGTAGAGTGGCATTAAGCCACACCATAGCCAGCCTAGTTCTAAACTGCTACCTGATGCTCTGTAATCGAACACTTGAAAAGTTCTACAGAGGTGGGCCTATATAAGGGATTCACATCAGTATCCTCTTCTGTGATGTTTTAAAAATTACAACTGTGCTTGGACCGAAGAGCTACATGTTCTGATGTAATAAATCTAGGACATTGTAGTGTTTTTAAGCTCCACAGGTGAATTTTCTCTGTGCTTCTTCTAAAGAACCACTGTTCTATACCTACCTAACTTCTCCAAACTAGCAAATGGGTACAGTTATTAACCCCTCCCCACTACTATGAGAGACAAAACTTATTTTTAACTCTATTCCTACATATATAGGTGTTAGTGTAAAATAAGCTTTGCATAAGCCAAACATTAAGAGTTGAGAAGCAAATGTATCCCCCATGTTAATCTGAGCCACAGTCAATTTTGCAAGGTAGAAGAGAAACAGTTTAGCATTATCTTTAACAGTTAGGGTCATCTTTACGGTCTTAGATTCTACTTACCGTTTCCAAACTTCTTAAATAAAGACGATAATTTGTGATGTAAACTCTTCCCTTAATGGGGCCATTGAAAGGACATATGTAAATAACTTCTTTGTCTATTAAGATAAAAAAAGTACCCTAAAATAATGGAAATATATACCAAGATATACAACAAATGGCACTAATTTAATATAAACTATTTGGCTAAGAATAACTACAATAAAAATTACTGAAAAGTTTGAAAGCAAGCATTGGCAATGTTTCTACATTACCATGCTTGGTCCAGTGAGGCCGTTAGGGAACGAGTGGGGCCACACGTCACCTCTAGGCACTAGTGGTGCTTCTCTGAGCTTGCCCACCATGTTGTCACTACCTGGGGCAAGGGGATAACAGCTGGAGAGCAGAAGTGAATGAGGATACTGATGCTGCTACTCTCAAGAAGTTATAAAGGTAACTGCTGAGCTATTTCAACCAGAGCGTTGCAATTCTGTAGGACAGTCTCATGGACTAACCACCAGATAGGGTTTGAGGTTTGCCAACCTCTAATTATACAAACATAGTGATGTTTTTAATAAATGAATGTCAGCAGTAGAGATGTTTCAATAGTCTACTCTTTCTCTTTTAATAGTCCAGATGAGAGTTTAGCTAGATACATCTCAAACATTTAAATGATATAAAACAGATGGCCAAGAGAATAGTACAATTTTGGTAGAATCAAAGATAAGAAGAAACTAAATTAGGAGAGTTAATTTATTATAAAAATGTATCTTTCTCTTATCTTTCAAGGATGTGTTAATGGCTTTTAATTTTTTAAAACAAACTTGAAATCCCTTTCTCCTCAGGTGCTAAATGAAAAATACCCGTAAGGCTACCTCATGCTAATTCAGTTACTACACACCAATTAAGGTTTTGGCACTGATACAGAGCACCAAAACTTCATGTGTGAAAATCACCAAAAGTAAGCTATCCTCTTTGCTCTTATCCAGAAATTGGAATTCTTGCAAGTCAGTGGACATGAAATAGTTTCTCCTGATGCATGGTTAACAAATTCACAAAGGCATCATATCTATGACCTTAATCTAATTAGCACCATCCATTTAAACTAAACAACCAAGATCTTAATCAATAAAGCAAAAGGTTCCCTGAAACAATGCTAACTATATTATCACCAAATATATGGGAATCTGAGAGGGAGTCGACCCTAATGTAAAATGTGAAAGGCTATAATATCAGCCCTTGGCTTAGAAGCTGTCAGATGTGTCTGTATTCTTAAACCAGAATAATCTGGTTCTTCCACAGTAGATACCTTCCTCTTAATATAAATTTATCATGAAAAAAATAAGTCAATGATAAAATTATGACATCAATATTACTAACTTCAGTTATCTGGCAAATGAAAGCTATTTTAAACCATTATGGTTTCCTATATTTCAAAGAAGAGAATACTGAGATTTTAAGCCTTTAACTTGATCATTTTAAAGCATATCATAAACTAGAAAACCTTAATATCATTTTGTCCTTATAACCGCAAGCCATGAGAGCTTATCACTCCAATAAGTAACTTTCAAGAGATAACCCACATTTTCCCCCCAAAATAATTACGTCTTTGATACAGAGAAAAGTATATCATTATCCTGGAGAGCACAAAGCTCTTGAAAGAACTCTTTGATCAAGAAACTAATGCACAGAGTTCTCTCCATATTAAGACTTTTAAACAAAGCTAGCTTATTTGTCTAAATTTGACTTCCAAGAGCATGAGGAATAGAAGTCACCTGATCCTGCTGGACCTCTCACCAATTTATGCAAATCCTAACTTCACAGGATCCTTACCAGTAATGCGAATTTCTCCTGGAAGTCGAGGAACAGCCTCACTGAGATCCCGATTGACTCCATCCCTAGAAGTCTGTAAATGAAACAGTGGCATCAGAAGTAATCACATTACACTTGCACAGGTTTTCAAGCAACCTGAAAAACAACTGACCAGAAATATACTTTATAAAGGAAAAAAAAATCAGAGAAATATTTATCATTATAGAATACTGGAACAGAAAATTTAAACTAAAACATACCCTCAACATTCATTAGCAGTGATAACTTTTAGTCTGCAAATAATATTAGCATGCTTTTAACTAATATTAATTTTAAACACCCCTTCCAAGCACTTCACCATTAACAGCATTAAGAAAAATGACAAAAAGTAAATATTAAATGTCTTCTATAGATACATGTATACTGTGACAGTTTTTTTCCCCTATTAAATATTTAGTCATTTACCTTTTTTGTTAAGAGTAGAAATGAAAACTTCTTTCAATGGGGCCTTACCTGAGCCACAGTAATCACACTCTTCTTACAATGCCAGAAAATAACCTTTATTACATATTGGGTTTCTTATTTTACTAAGATCCTTCCTCACTTAGGTAACTTGATAAGAGGAAAGGGATCTGTCATTGAACTTTGGAGCTGACAAGAGGCTTAGGTACCATCTACACAAATACTTGCCATGTCTCTAGGCCTCCTGGCTTCAGAGTTATTTCCAGCTCTGTGCCTTATTCAATGGCCAAAGCAGCTCCCTCAGGGAGGCAAGTAGTAACCACTGAAACCCAGAGGGAAGTTCTAAGTGTAATGTGATATAATTGGCCATTGTGACCCAGATGCCTGGTTAGGTGTCTCTCAATCTATTCAACTGCCATAGTGGATTCATAGCAATGATGGGCTGGCTATGTCCACTTTAGGGCATATGAGGCACATCGTTAAAATCTGTTTGAGCAAAAGGTTTTTTTCAGCATTACTTTTCATTCATTTTTTTCTAGTTGTTTTCCAAAATGTCACACTGTAATCATCTCATGTGTGAAGTTAGTTAATACTTCCCTCAAAGGGGTTTTGTGAATGTATTAAGTGAAACGAAATTCATAAGCACACTTTTGTGAATTATCAAGGGCTATGTAAAGTATTATCAAATGAGAGAAATGCGAATTGTGTATTTAGGTAATATATAAGCTATCAAAGAAGGGTGCTTTCCTGAATTTTTAATGGTTATATCTTTTTTATTCAGGCACAAAATAAAAATTCTTAGCCAATTTTCAGTATGTTTTAGTGCTTGCAAGCTAAGCATTTTTAACTAGGAGGACAAGACAAGTTGTCCCCAGCCAGGAATGCCTTCCTCAATAAGGAGCAAAATCACACACCTTATATAAATTAGACTGGAAATAAATTACCATCATCCTTTAACACCACCTCTCACTAACTAAAAACAAGGATAATGAGCAAATTTAATATTCAGTATGCCTTTGAAATACCACAGTTCTGGGTCAGAAGAAAGCATAACTCAAGCACAAAATAAGGAAAACAAATGTTTGATTAACACAGGATAACATGAAATTAGCATAGGATATACTTTATTTTAATGTTATACCTTATTGGAGTTATTTTTTAAAAAAATATATTTTTATTGATTTCATAGAGGAAGGGACAGGGAGAGAGAGAGAGATAGAAACATCAATGATGAGAATCATTGCTCAGCTGCCTCCTGCACGCCCCCTACTGGGGATTGAGCTGGTAATCCGGAATTGAACCTGGGACCCTTTAGTCCCCAGGTTGATGCTCTATCCACTGAGCCAAACCAGCTAGGACTACTTTTGTGTTTAGAACTGATTCGTTACTAAACACAAACATTACATTACTAAAATACAATAAAAATTTATGTAATCTTGGTGAGTAAAGGGTCCTTATAAACATGATACCAAAAGCAGAAAATATAAAATAAAAGCTTGGTAGATGTGTTTACATAAAAACTTTAAACCTGCGACTTTCAAAATAAAAATAAAATATTATAATATACTTAGACAAAATGTTGTAAATATAATTAAAAGGTTGACAATAAACTAGGTGAAAAAGGTGAAGGGGAATAAGATGTACAAACTTCCAGTTATAAAATAAGTCAGCCAAAGAGATCTAGTGTACAGTTCAGGGAATATAGTCAACAAAAACAAAAATTAAAAATTAGGACAAAGACTTGTAATGTATATTATAAAGAGTTGGTTATAATATATAAAGAACACTTATAAATCAATAGAAAAAGTCCCCCAAACATTCCAAAGGCAATTAGGCAAAGCACGTGAACAGTCACTTCACAAAATAAATACAAATAAACAAAAAACACATTTTCTTATTTTTTAAAAGACCAACCTCGTTAGTAATCAGGGAAATACAAATTAAAAGACATCAGTTTGCTCCCTTCTGATTGCATCCCCCTACATGGCTATTAGGAGTGTAAATTATCCTTTGCGGTGGATAATCAAGAATATGTATCAAAAGCCTTAAAGGGCCATGAATAAAGCTTATTTTAAATTGATCCCTTACTTCCAATTTATGTTCCAAAATCTTCCTCTAGTTATATAATTTTCTCCTCAATACTTTAAACCATTTTCTGTTAATGTATTTATTTCAGTCATGCAACTATTTTATCATCATAATTAGAAAATAATGCCAATATTTAGGAGGGTTTTCCAATATCTCTTTCAGAAAACTTTCAGGGGAGAGGGACTGCCTATAACACAAATGTAATATTCACAACACAGAGAATCTAAAAAATGAAGTTACATGAAAGGATTTACAAACTAAACTCAAATAAAACATATAAGGTAGCCTGTTTTTTTTCTAGAACAAGGTGGGATAATAAATAAAACCACATGTACTGAAGTATTTACATTATGTGAACGAATAATGTAATTAATAATTCAATAAATTTAAAATGACTGCCTAATATGAAAAGAGAAATGCAGAGAAAGAGATGGGATAAATCTGAAAACATGACTTACCCTCTTAATAGACTCATTTTCCAAGGAGCGTGAATTATATTTAGAAGTTGGTGCAGAAGCCATACTGGAACTCTACCAAGAAAGACAACATTCAATATCAATGAAATTGTATGCAATTTCAGACATATGTAACAAATGTTGGGGGTCCATCTGGGTCATAGCTGTATCCTGCTATTTAAATATTGTAATTGAGAACCAACAGTACTACACTTTACAGTCCCTATTTCCATTGTAGTCTCCAGTGGAAATGACACACACAAAGGACTAAGCACAGTACCAGTCAAGGACAGAGCTCTGGGAAAGGTGCAGGGCACTATGGAAGAACAGGAAAGGGCAGCTACCTATGTATGCATGTGGGAGCCCAGAGGAAGATAGCACACATATTCCTGGATTTTTTTATTCATTGCACTCATAGTCATCTAAAAGAATTTAATGTTTAGCAACTGTGCAGCAGGCCTCAAATTTCCACATTTCTTAATTTTTAAAGATTACTTAGAGGCAGCAGAGCAATAAAAAGGGTAGACAATTGAACTCACAGTATTTCCCCCTTTAAGAATTCTATTTTTGTCTTAACTGGTTGCTCAGTGGTTAGAGTATTGGCCCAAGGATTATAGGGTTGTGGGTTAGATTCTGGTCAAGGGCATGTACCTCGGTTGCAGGTTCAATCCCCAGCATCGGTTGGGGCCAAGTGCGGGAGACAACCAATCGATGTGTTTCTCTCACATCAATGTTTTTTTCTCTGTCTCTCCCCATCCTTCCACTCTCTTTAAAAATCAATGGGAAAAAATATCCTCAGGCGAGGATTAACAACAACAAAAGAATTCTATTTTCTTAAAATTAAGGCAATTTAAAGTGGCATGAATTTGACAGAAATCAAATTAGTAAGATTTGATTTAATCAGTATTTTCTAAGGAAAGCATACACTTACTTAATTTAAATAATGCATATTCATCACAAGTCAGACATAAATGAAAGCATCATGTCAGAACATATACAACGTTATAATGCAAGATTTACACTTGTGAAGATTATCACAACAGGAATCTAAGTAATGTTTCAGTTATTTTATTAATCAAAGTTAGTGACAGAGAAGTACACTGAAGCTACAGGGAGGTAGACAGCATTCAGTTCAACAAACTGACTGTTGTTATTTGTGGGATCTTTTCCCCAGGCTCATTAAATGAGTAACTACTTACTAACAAAATGCAGCATGGAGAATATCAACACACCTTAGCACAAAAACTAGTGATCTGATAGCTTTTTGGTGCCAATCACTGTCATTAAGTAAGGCCCAAGAGAGATGACAAGATGCAGATAAGCGTAACCATAGGAATGAAGAGTCAGAGAAATGGTCAGGTGAGGACAATCTTATAAGATTAGGACTATCAGCCCCCCATCCTCAGAATTGAGCTCTCTAAGGCAAGGCTGGGGGTCCATCTGGGTCATGGCTGTATCCTGGCACACAGTTGATACTCATAACTATTTAGTGAATGTGCAAAACACACAATAATTGTGAAACATCATGATGGGGTTAGATGGTATATTGGTTCACCAAATCCCTGCACACTGAAACTAGGGAACTACTGCTGAGACATGAAAATGAACAATTAGGGCAAAGTACAACACTTCTTTATAAAAAGGGATACTAAACTTCAAAAACCTGAAACTCATACTAAGATGTGGCACAACCTAAAATTAGAAATAACTTTTTAAAAAGATTAATGAATAATAAACTCTAAAATGAATTAAATTCTGACAGAATATCCTTGAAAAGCTTCTCTAACCTTAAATTCAAATCCCAGCAAAATAACCCTTTATTCTGAGATAGGAGAATGGATGAGATGGACTAGATAGAGCAAGTCAGATATTTTTGCCCTAAAATTATTCTATTGACTAAATAAGATTACATATTTAGGGAATTTCCTTCCGTAACAGATACAAAATTACTTTTTAGTAATCAAATACTATAATATTTAAATCATTTAAAAAGTCAATGTTTTCAAACAAAAGTTAAATTATTACTATCAAGTCAACAGAAGAAATTAAAAATGTTGGGTTATGTAGTCAATTCAGTCTTCACCTTCCTGTTCCTGTTTATAAACCATAAAAGATTAATCTTCCCATTTTCAATACTCATTTAAATTTTTCAACTTAAAATAAACTAAATATAATAGAGGAAAGTCCACATTTTCCCCTTATTTTTAACTACCTTATTGACACAAACTCAAATATTGTACAACTCACCCTCTTCAAGTGTACAATTTAATGGCTTTTAGTATATCCACAGAGTTATGCAACTATAACCGCAGTAAACCTTAGAACATTGTCCTCACCCCAAAGGAGAAATCCCGTACCATTATTAGTCACTCATCACTCCCCATTCTCCCAGCCCCGAAGCTATCACGAATTTGCTTTCTCTACAGATTTGCCCATCCTGGACATTTTATATAAATGAATTCATATAATATGCAGTCTTTATGTCTAAAGCGCTCATTTTAGAGTTATATTAACTGCTACTAAAAGTTAGACCAAGTACAAATCTGAGAAATCCAAGGGCCCAGGTAAGTGGGTCAGTTTTGAGATGAGGTTCGCTATAAAAGCTCATCAGTGAACCTCTTTTTGTTGAATGGTTCCAATTATTCCTGAAATACACAGAAGCTGGAACAGTATGATGCTGGAAAGCATAGATGTTGGAGCTGACTCAATTCAAATTCTGACTCTGCATCTCAGTATTTGACCTTGGGAAGGTTATTTAACTTCTCTGGCCTTAGGTTTTAGAACAGTGCCCGGTATATTTGTTAAACAAATTATTATCATTTTTTTCAATTACAAAAGGGTAATTATTGAATGCCGACACCATAATCTATTCTACAAATTAGTCTTGACCCTATAAATACTAGGAAGAAAGTTAATGACTATCAGGATAATGCATTGCTGGAGTGACCTAGCTATAAAGCTTCTCTTTAAAAAGTACATGAAAATAATGTCTCATTAGGACCAGGGAAAGCAGTATAGTGCTGTGGAAAATGTACTAGATGGACGAGCACAGGCCCTAGGCTTTCTTGAACTTATCAAGCATGGAAAGTTCATCTATACTTTCATCTATAAAATATCTACATTGGTCTAAACACAGTTCAATAATAATTAGAAACTATAGTGAAGTTTACAAAAGTCAGCTACCCTTTTGGTTATAGAGTATTTTGCTCAAAGCCTCTAAAGCTCGTTTTAATCCTTTTTGTTCAAAAAACATTTGAATTGAGGTTACCTTGGCTTTAAAGTGAAAATCGAAATGTAATTCCATATATATATATATATATGCTAATTACAAGATTCTAACCAAAGGTAGACAGACTTCTATCATTTTTTACCCTGAAAAACAACTTTTGTTATGATTTAAGCCCAAACCTCCCTATTATGGAGATGAGCAGGAGAGCCTAGAGAGTGTGTGACAAGGCCCTGACATGAGTTAGTGGCAAGGCTAGCTCTAGCCTAGGTCTCTTGACCAACACTGCAATGTCCTTTCCACCCAGAGAAAAGAGCTTCCAAATGGTCTCTATTTTTAAAAGAAGACAACAACAACATGTTAGATGTGACTGGTCCCAAGTTCAGCAGAAAAGGAGTTTTAGACTAAGAATCATAGTTAAGAAAATAACTCATTTAAGCAAGGAATCTTTGGGGCTGCCAACTCCCTTCAAATAAAGGTGGCATTATATAATAAATCAAAACTTTAAGTCACAACATGGCCTTAATTGTGTTTCTCCTTAAATTCAAGACAAATAACCTCAGTGGTCTCATGGTATTCCCTTGTCTGTCTCCCCCAGTTTCCCACCCTCCTCTCTACCACCTCTCTCTCTGTCTTTGTCTTCTCTCTGCCCCTCTCCAGATCTTCTTCCTACCACTTACCAACTTTCAGATATCTGTTGTTATCCTCTACCTCAACCCATCAGAATACAAACCCCCACCAGAATACAAGCCCCCACCAGAATACATGTCCCCACCAGATGGGGATTCTGGGCTGTTTTATTTACTGCTCCATTTACAACACCTGTAACAGTGACTGGCTGACACCCAGTAGGTACTTGATAGGCATTTGTTAAATGAACGTATGAACTGGGCAATAACTGCTATTTGCCCAATGTTTCATTTAAGGCAGAAATTCATGCAAGCTTAAAAAATGGTAGAACAAATCTTTGCCTAATCAAGGCATGATGGCCCTGGGCAGCAGAATGGCAGCATTAACTTATGCCTTCTTGAGGCAATAGCACTAAAAAGAACTTGAACACTACCATACTACTTCCTAAGAAATAGACATTTCAAATTAAGGCACCCAAACCTCTTCCATCATGCCCTTCTTCCAGACTAAGAAACTATTCTACTCTCCAGTGAATATGAAAAATAGGACTCAACAAAACACCTGCAGCAGACATAAGTATAAACACTTTCAAACAAATGAGGACCATTTTTACCCTCTTGTAAAAATCTAAAAGCAGTAGAACCAGAAAATAAGTTTGACTTCTACTTCACAGAGCCATTGCAAGCAAAATCTAAACTCCAATGGGAGCTCTAGTTTACATGGTCGCCTGATCAATGGGCCTAAATTAGTGGTTTTACTGAACTTTCCATGTAACAACAGAGACAAAAGGCATGCAGGTCTTCTTTTGTTTTTTTGTTTTGTTTGTTTTTTAATCAGTGTGCTTTCTTACCCTGTGTTCACATTTAAATGAAGTTTAAGAATGGTCTTTCTCTGGAGCAGGGTCGCCAACTGGTGGTTCATGGACCACTGGTGGTCTGAGATCCAAAAGGTTGGCGACCGCTGCTCTGGAGGGTCCCTTGAAAGCTAGAGAAACTCTACCCACTCTGAAAATGAACTTCTAAAGCCTACCAGCAAGTGAGAAGTTATGCATAAGTAGCCTCTGAGTTGAGAATTCCAGGTCTTCCCAAAGGAGCTCTCTTTACTTGGAAGTCTGTTTTGAAAAGAAAAGCCAAATACGTAGGGAAGCCCCAATGCTCCCTTTCTTATAAAACAACTTTCTGTTGTTAGCCTAAAACAAAAATCATAAATATTATTAACCTAAACACAATTTCAAAAAATAATCGATATAATGTCCTAACTCCAGTATAAAGGAGAAATAAAAGGATACTGAAGTATAATGAAATAATTTATTTTACAACACATTACACTAAAAACAAAAACACACTCTCCCATTTCCAATGTGGCCTCTAAAGGGAGTATTACCTCTCCCCTATGAGAACTAATAGCAGGAAGTTCTGTACCTGGAGTGCCAGGAAACACAGGATTTAGTAAATCAACTTATTCTGACTTTTGCATTAAAGTTGCTCTGACTGTAGGACACCTAGGAGGCAAGAAAATGAAAAAGATGCCTTGAGATGTCTTCAACCAAACCACTCTCAGCATAAAAGAGAAATGTTCACATCCCAACCATTTTGAGACTAGTACACTATCAATTCAACTTCTACATTAGCCCAACCCTCATGAAAACAAATGATGGTTTGCAAAATTAGAAATTTATTTCATTTCTATACATTTTCCTTTGAACAGGGATTGGTAAACTTTTTCTGTAAAAGGGCACATCTACACTAATAAAAGAGAAACATGCAAATTGGTGTCACTCCGCTACGCCCACCAGCCAATCAGAGTGACTATGCAAATTAACCCAACAAAGATGGCGGTTAATTTACATACACAAGTGGCTCCGACCAGAGTGAAGACTAAAGACTGAAGAGGCTTGGCTTCTCTGCTGCAGCCGGAGAGGAGAAGCCTAGCATCGAGGCTTGGCTTCTCTGCTGCGGCCAGACCAAAGGCCTGGGTCCCGGGTGCCAGAGGAAAACCGGTGCCGGCAGCCAGGGGAAGGAAGGCCTATTGCGCGAATCTTCATGCAATGGGCCTCTAGTCCTATATAATAAAAGGCTAATATGCAAATTGACTGAACAGCAGAACAACTGATTGCTATGATGTGCACTGACCACCAGGGGGGCAGACGCTCAATGCAGGAGCTGCCCTCTGGTGGTCAATGTGCTCCCACAGTGGGAGCGCTACTCAACCAGAAGCCGTGAGCCCAGCAGTGGTGGTGGGAACACCGCGAGTGCAGCAGCAGTGGTGGGAACATCTCATGCCCCTGTGGCAGCACCAAGGATGTCCAACTGACAGCTTCAGCCCACTCCCCATCAGTGGGACATCCCCCAAGGGCTCCCAGACTATAAGAGGGCACAGGCCGGGCTGAGGGAACCCCCTGAGTGCATGAATTTCATACACCGGGCCTCTAGTAGTAAATATTTTAGGTTTTGTGAGCCATAAAGACTCTATTGCAGCTATTGAACACTGTTGTAGCATGAAAGCGGCCATGGGTGATGCAGAAATGATAGAATGTGGCTGTAAGCCAGTAAGACTTTATTTACAAAAACAAGCTGTCACCCTCCGCCTTAAACTATTAAAATACATTATTTCAAAGTGAAATTCCCTCAGCCAAAGCAAATAATAATTGTTATTAACCCCACCATTCACAGCCATAACTTAAAAAATGCGCTATGACCAGCTGTAAAACTGTGCCATGTAGTTGACAAAAGAAGGGGTTTCTGTATTTAGACCAGTTTATGTTTCAAATACCAACTTTGTCACCTGAGTAATAATAATAATAGTCATGTAACCCTGGATAAACTGCAGTTCCCTATGTGTGAAATGGACATGATACTACCTACTGCATGAAGCTGTGATGAGGAACATGCAAAATGCTGGCAGAGCAGATGGCAAAACAGAGGCACAGGTCCCTTCCCCTTACAGGAGATGTTTAGATAAAATCTAAGTCATTCCACAAACTGGCACTAATATATTTGGCTGGATTCTTCATAAAATACATGATGTCTAACACTGCCTAACCATTCTGCATACACATTTTCTAAGATGATCCATATAATTTTGGCAAGGCTCTGAACAGCCTTAAAGCAGTTTATCCTCAAAGCATGCCTATTTCTATTAAAAAAGTATATACTCAAGTCCTAGCCCAGGGAAACTTTCCATGGGATCCCTAACATGGAGACCTTGCCTCATTACCTTCTATTCTAACCCAGGAATCTAGAAATACACTAGAGGCTTCTTAGAGTAAATCTAACTGTATTTATTCTAAAACATACCCTCCTGTCAAAGTAAACTGCTTATTATCCAAGTAGATAATTGCAAAACATATACATCAGAGCTTCTTGATTTGTCTTAGTGACATCAAACCTCAGGGCTAAAAGGGGTTTGATGATTCTTCTTTGGAAATTATGAAATATTAAATAGTATATCATTTAGAAACTCACTCTGAATTATTTTATTTTTTTATTTTTTATTTTTTTTAAAATATATTTTATTGATTTTCTACAGAGAGGAAGGGAGAGGGATAGAGAGTTAGAAACATCGATGAGAGAGAAACACCAACCAGCTGCCTCCTGCACACCCCCCAATGGGGATGTGCCCGCAACCAAGGTACATGCCCTTGACTGGAATCGAACCCGGGACCCTTGAGTCCGCAGGCTGATGCTCTATCCACTGAGCCAAACCGGTTTGGCAAACTCTGAATTATTTTAATACTAATTATTCATTTTAAAGATCACAATATGCTTACTTTTACTTCTTTATATGTTGTAAAGACCACTGGCTAAAAACAACACAATTCAGACCCAGTGGAGAACGTATTTTGAATCATTTTTCCCCATGGATGGTGATGGATTTGAGCTGATCCATTCACTCTATTACTTGGTCTCCTCAGAACAAATGGCATATCTTCAAGACAGCTGAATGGCTTTAGAGGCATAAGCGGTGGCTATGGAACAGAGTAACTTTAGAATGCTTCATAAATTGAAGTTGGTATGCTAAATAAACTATTAGAAAAGTCAACCACCATCAGGTTAACTTTTTCAAATAAAAAGGCTACCTAGCAATGATATTATATACATTTAAACAGGTCTTTAAATTTGCCAATGGATTTTGTAACCATCAGATACCTGCCAGTAAACAGTTTTAAAATAGAAACAAGATCAAGTTCCCCATCCACCTGCCAATTCCCAAATTTATGAACCCAGCTGATCTGCTCCATGACAAAAGTATATTTTGTTTAACTATTTCCCCCTGTTAGACACTGTTCCCAAAAATACAATTTACATTTATAAATAAAAAGTACCTTAAACAAAAGTTAATTGTAAATGTTGATGATAAGAGTAAATATATGCAAACAGTCATAGCTGTAATAGTAATGAAGGTGCCAGTTCAAAACATCTCCTTACTTTCTAAGGACCTTCTCGGACTGAGCATTACTGACAAAGATTCCTCCAGCTGGAATTAGTGGTAGAGGGGGAGGAACAGAAGGGAACTAAAGAGCGGATGTGCAGTTTTTAGAAAAATAAAAAGAAGAGAAAAGGCTGGAGATGATAACCTGCCATTCGGACCAATTCCTCCAGGCACTTTCACTGTGGGGGAGAAGCAGGGTTTTGTTGGCATAGGCTCCTTATTTATCTGCTTCAAGACACAGGAAGATTTTCCTGACACACACACAAACACACATCTCACTTTTCTGTACATTGTACAAATTTCTAATATTTCACTTGTCATGCTATACTCTGTGTATCCATAGATGTTTTGGGTCTTTGTTATATCTGAGCTTCCTAAGGGCAAGGGCTGTTTCACACTGTGGTACCAGCACAGAGCAGTTTGAGCGCTCAGTCAATTAATAAATAAATACAGGATCACCCTCATAAACTTTCATGACTTTGGAGACATCAATCTTTAGCCATTAAAGATTCTCCAGCCTCCCTCTCTAGGGCTGATTTTTTGTGTTTACAACTACTTTGCATATCTGTATAACTTTTCCACATATGTAGTATATACCCCTAAATATTATGTTGAGTTTGAACTTTTATATATAACTGGAATTGTTACACATTCTTCTGCCCCTTGCATTGTTGTGAGAGCCATAAATGTGAATGTGTGGAGTTGTGCTCCACTCATTTTCCCTGCTGCATAGTAGTCCATTGTTCACACTTTGTTAGCCATGCTCTTCTCAGTGGTTATTTGAACTGGTTCCAGGTTTTGCTGTTACAAACAGTGCTGTTATGAACAATCTTGTAAATGCCTCCTACTTCCAGCACACATGTGAGAACTGCATGGGTTTTTGTGCTAGATTTTCCAGTAGCTTTTTCTGATCTTGGAGTAAGTGTGTGTGTGTGTGTGTGTGTGTGTGCACACGCGCACGTGCATTTTCATCCATTAGCCATCTTCTCAATATAACGAGATGGCTAATGGATGAAAATGTAGGCACATCAACCATTTGAGATGAAATGAAAAATAAAAGCCATGGTTGTCAACACTCTAATTCAAGCAGCAAGGGGCAAGGGCGGGGGGAGGCAAAAGAATGGATGGGCACTGTCTGAGTTTCCTAAAGCTACTGTAATAAAGTGCCACAAACTGAAAGCTTACAAAATAAATTTATTCTCTCCCAGTTCTAAAGGCTACAAGCCTGAAATCAGGGTGTCAGCAGGGCCATGCTCCCCGTCAGGCTTAAGGGCAGGGTCCTTCCTGTCTCTTCCAGCTTTTGGTGGTTGCAACCGCAGCATTTCTATCTCTGTGTCGGTCATCACATGGCCTTCTTCTCTGTTTGTCTCTGCATATTGTTCTCCTCTAAAGACACCGGTCATATTTGATTAAGGGTCCATCCTCCTCCAGTATGACCTTAACTAGTTATATCTGCAATGACCCTATTTCCAAATAAGGTCATATTCCAAGGTACTGGGGCATAGGTCTATCAACATATCTTTCTGGAGGACACAATCCAATTCATAACAGAGATAAGAGGTTGGCTACAGAAATTAACAATCTACAAAATGATCAGAACAATTTAGTTTGTCAATCCATCCATAAGCATTCCCTAAATATCTATTAAATTAACCAGCACTGATATATTAATACCACTTCTTAGAAGAAATAATGAAATGATACCAGGCCAATAATTACTGAGACACTCCTCAATCAGCATGAATAATTGTTTAATCTTTTTTCCAAAGAGGTAAAAAAAAAATCAGTTAATAACTATATACTGGGCAACTACTCTGGACCACAATAGGAAATTCTTAAAAAAAATGAGTCAGATCTTCAAGGAGCTAGTAACTGAGTTGGGGAGATAAATAAATGTAAGACAAATTAAGTAGTGATAAAGACAATGAATAGATATAAATTAAATAATAATAAATACAGATTGTACTATACAACTAAGGCAAAATAGAATATCTGGTCATCAATGATTATGGCTTCCATTTATTAATCCTTTATGATGTGCCAGGTAGTGTTTTAAGCACAGATGAACTCATTCAATGCCCCCAACAACCTCATAAGGCAACTACTATTATTACCTTCATATGAAAATACACAACCCCAAGGAACAGGAAGGTTAAAAAACATGTCCACTAAGAACTACCAATGTTAGAATTCAAACACAATCAGTCTGTCACTCTTACCCACTAATTCTCTAATAGATGACCAAGTTAAAAATGGGGATTTAATGCCTTCTGCTTACACAACTGAATAAAAAAACTTTTTAGGATTTCCATCTCTATGTAACAAAATCAGATAGTCATAAAGAAGTCTAGTCTTCATTTTAAAGATAAGTAAACAAATAGTTTACTTTCCCAAAAAAATCCAGGCACTAAACCAGTACATTTCTTCTGGTTTGTCCACTGCAATATTACTTTGTATCACAGAAGAGTTTTTTCAAGCTATATTTTTAAAGGAGGAAAATTTTTATTACTAATAAACAAAAACAGAATAAATTCCCCATGAGGCATAACTATGCTATAATGAGATCTTTGTTAAAATGCCCATCAGCATATATGTAGCTAGATGAGTTATTCTTCAAAGTAGTCCCTTTAGATGGTGTGCACTTATTCCAGCAACACTGTCAACTATTCCCAGTATTCTTCCAATTCTTTTTTTGAAACTGCCTTTAGAGTTTTTAAAACATTAAAATATGTTTTTATTGATTTTAGAGAGGGAGGGAGAGAAAGAGGGAGAGAGAGAGAAAAAAAACATATATGTGAGAGAGAAACATTATTTGGTTGCATCCCGCAGGGACCATGGTCAGGACCGAACTCGCAACCTGGTCATGTACTCTGATGAGGAATCAAACCAGGAACCTTTCGGTGCACAGGACAATGCTCAACCAACTGAGACACACCAGCAAGGGCTGCCTTTACAGTTTAAAGCCAAATAAAACATCTTCTTGTGAATTTTACCATAGCTCAATTAATTTAAAACACAATGCTTACAACAACATGAATGCTCACTCTCTCTATTTAATAGGTGGGCCCCAAAATTATTTCAGCCTAGAGCCAAAAACCAAGGCCTCACTCAAATACTTGACACCATTGAGGACATTTTTTAAAAAGTGCCATGATCTCTTAAGGCACTTCTAAAGAAGAGTTCAAAAAATGGGCTGGATAATTTCGATTTGGAGCTTCCTGTTTCTTCTCTGCATGGGCTAGAAGTAAAAAGCAGAAAGTGAGATTTTTAAAAAAATGTTGCATAGGGTCTCCCAATTATTGAAAATGCTAAGCTTGATATATCTTAATTAGTCACAATTTACAAGAGCGGGTTGACCTTGAAGGTTCACAGAGATCAGCACCAGAACTAGAAGCCTGCCCAAGAGGCAGTTTGCCACAGTAGTTAGAGGAGTGTCCAAAAGCAATCTCTAAAGACTGGCTTCATTAGAAGCCTTGGAGATTCAGAAAGAGAAAGACTTGCAGTGACCCAGAGTATGGACAATGTTTATCTTCCTGCTTGGGGCAGTTACCTATTATTCTAGCCATACATACAAGTGGCCACCCACACCTGCTATAGAAGAAGGTGAAAGAAATGTGTGCGCGCGCACACACACACACACACACACACACACACTCTTCTAGAACTTGGCACTGTTCACAGGGAGGAAGTTTTCATAGATGTGGAAGAAATAATCTAAAAGTCAGAAATAAAAAAGCAAGGAGATAAAGAGGAACCAAAACCAGTGTCAAAAGAATGGCAAAGAAAGGGAAGATGAAGAAATTCCAGTACTATTACTATAACTGTGACACATATAAATCTAACACAGATAATTTCCATGGCTTCTGAAGGAGCATTATATGCTGCTCCACAGAAGAATAAAAAGAATTCCCACACAGGCCAGTGTTGCACAGTAGTTAGAGTGTCTGCCTGTGCACCTAAGGATCAAATGTTTGATTCCAGGTCAAGAGCACATACCTGGGTTGCAGGTTGGATCCCGGGTGTGGGAGGCAACCAATCGATGTGTCTCTCTCATATCAATGTTTCTCTTTTTCTCTCCCTCCCCCTCCATTCCTCTCCTCTCCCTCCCTTCCTCCCTCTCGCTCTTAAAAAAAAAAAAAAAAAAAAAAAAGCAAAGGAAAAAGTATTCTCGGGTGAGGATTGAAAAACAAAAAAAGAATTCCCAAGGTATATTATCTTCCTGAAGATGGTATCTGAGACATACATAATTCTACAAACATAATTCAACATCTAATCATAATAAAAATAAACTCTCAGTAAACTAGGAATAGTCAAGGGAACCTATGTAAAACCTATAGCTAACATCATTCTTAATGGTGAAAGATGGAATACTTTCCCACTAAGTGTGGGAACAGTGCATTCAATATCTTTCAGAGATCTTAGCAAGTTTAATAAGGCAAGAAAAAGAAATAAAAGGCATAACATATTGGGAGGAAGAAGTAAAATTGTATTTGTAAATGACATGATCATGTATGTCAAAAAAATCCTAAAAATATTACAGAAAACTATTAGAACTACTAAAATTAGTAAGGTTACATGATACCCAAGGTCAACATAAAAATTGTATTTGTATTGTTAGCAATAAACAAACGGGAATTAAAGTATAAAATGGGGTCTGTTTGCCACTATAGAGCGAAACATATGAGCTAAAACTGCAAAGTTTTAGAGCAGTGGTCAGCAAACTCATTAGTCAACAGAGCCAAATATCAACAGTACAACGATTGGGATTTCTTTTGAGAGCCAAATTTTTTAAACTTAAACTATATAGGTAGGTACGTTGTTATTAACTTAATTAGGGTACTCCTAAGGCTTAGGAAGAGCCACACTCAAGGGGCCAAAGAGCTGCATGTGGCTCGCGAGCTGCAGTTTGCCGACCACGGTCCTAGATGGAGACATAGGAGAAAATCTTTGGGAACTTAAGTTAGGCAAAGATTTCTAAGAGCAAAAAAGCACAAACCATAGCAGTAAAAATGATAAACTGGATTTTTTTTAAAAGAATAGTTTATTGAATTTTAGAGAGAGAGGAAGAGAAACACCCATGTGAGAGAGTAACATCCATTGGCTGCCTCCTGCACAGCCCCCGCTGGGGATCAAGCCTGCAACCTAGACATGTGACCTGACCCAGAATTGAACCAGCAACCCTTTGGTACATGGGACGATGTCCAGCAAACTGAGCCACACTAGCCAGGGCTAAACTGCATTTTTATCAAAATGAAAAACCTTTGCTCTTTCAATGGCACAGTTAAGAAAATGAAAGGATAAATCACAGTTTGGGAAGAAAGTACTTGCAAATCACATATCTGATAAAGGTCTGTATGGTCTGTATCCAAAATGTATGAAGACGTCTTATAACTTAATAATAAAACAATCCAATAAGAAACAGGCAAAATATTTAAGCACACACTTTACCAAAGATATATGAATGGCCAATAAGATATACATGAAGAAAAAAAAAAGATATCCATGAAGATACACTCATCATCGTTAGTCATAGGAATATGCACATTAAAACCACAATGTGCTACCATTACACACCCACTGAAATGGCTGCAATTTAACAAGACAGATAATAAAAAGTATTGGTGAGGACATGTGCCACGCAGAACTCTCAGACTTTGCCAGTAGAAATGCAAAATGGCACTTTGGAAAATAGGTTGACAGTTTCTTGTAAAGTTAAATATACACTAAATATATGGCCCAGCAATGAAACATTTAAGTCCACATAAAAGACCTGTAAGCAAATGTTGATAGCACTCTATTCATAATGGCAAACACACACACACACACACACACACACACACACACAACAAAAAAAAACAACAACAAAAACCACCAAAAAACAAAAAAAAACAACCCAGAATCAACTCAAATGTTCATCGACATGGACAAATTATGTTACAGTATATTACAGCCACACTTCAGAATACTACTCAGAAACAGAGTTACCAACTGCTTATACATGAGACAATGTGGTGGATGAGTACAAAAAACATTCTGCTAAATAAAAAACAACCACAAGATACTATATAAATCTACCCTCTACCCTCAACACATCTCAAATAACTACTAGTATTCAGACCACATTCTTTGACCTTAATACAGTTAAATTAGAAATCAGTTTTAAAAATACCTAGAGCTCTAGCTGGTGTTGCTCAGTTGGTTAGAGTGCTGTCCCATGCACAGAAGGGTCTCGAGTTCAATTCCCAGTAAAGGTACATACCCAGGTTGTACCTTCAATCCCCAGTCAGGGCACAAAGGGGAGGCAACCAATCGATGTTTCTATCACATTGATGACTCTCTATCTCTTCCCTCCCTCCCTTTTTTCCTCTCCCTCTCCCTTCCTCTCTAGAATAAATGAAAAACATATCCTCGGGTAAGGATTAAAAAAATACTAATAATAAATAAAAATACCTAGAAAATATATTTGTAAATTTAAAAATAGACTTCTAAGCAACTCACAGGTGAATGAAATAATCACAATGAAAATTAGAATATACATATACTATAATTAAATAATAAACATACTATGTTTTAAAATATCAAAACAGCAGAATAAATCCAAACAGAAGGAAGAAGAAAACAGAGATTTCCAGAATGTATTTTAAGTGAAAAAAGCAAGAAGCTGATTAGTGTATGTAGTATGCTTTTTTGGTGTAAGAAAAGGAGGGAATACAAGTGTGTGTGTATGTGAGTGTGTACATGCTTATTCAAATTTTCAAAAGAAGAAACATAAAAGAATAAATTTAAAATTAATGATATAGTGTCTGGACAGTGTGGCTCAGTGATCAAGCATAAACCTATAAACCAGGAGGTCACAGTTCTATTCCCAGTCAGGGCACATGCCCAGGTTGCAGGCTCGATCCCCAATCAGGGGCGTGCAGGAGGCAGCCAATCAATGATTCTCATCACTGATGTTTCTATCTCTCTTTTTCTCTCCCTTTCTCTCTGAAATCAATCAAAATATATATTTTTAAAAATCACAAAAAACTAATGATATTGATTGAGGAGGGTGGGGGTAGACAGCATGCTTGGCAGGAGACAGGTATGAAAGTAAAGCTTCCCAGAATATACTTTGATATAAATTTGACTTTAAAATCATATGAAGTTGTTACTCACTAAAAATTAATCAAAATAATGAGAATAAAATTATGCTCATTCATTTCTGCTTGCTGACAAACCTCATACTACATAACCACAACTGAAAAAAGCCCTTGGTAAGACTAATCAAGAAAAAAGAGAGAAAGCATAAATAAATAATATTAATATTTAAGAATGAAAAACAGACAAAACTACAGATATGGCAGATATTAACTAGTAGTTTAAAATCTTCCCATACCAAAACACTAGGCCCAGGTGGCTCTAGGGACATGTTTTTACCAAACACTCAATCCAATCTTATACAAACTTCTAGAGACCAGAAAAAGGGAATTCAGTACTCTCAACCCACTTTACAAGGTTAGCAAAATGATACTAAACTAGATAGAGACAGCACAGAAAGGAAAATTAAAGCCAAATCTCACTCACAAAGACAGATATAAAAATCCTGAAGAAAATGCTACCAATCAAATACAGCAGTAAGAAACACATTGTGTTCACGTGAGCAATACAAATCTGACTAATGCAGCAAAGTTATATTAGAAAATCCCTTTTAATAACTCACACGTTAACAGGTTTAAATTGGGGAGGGAAATGTATCTCCATAAAGGCAGAAAAAGAGGGCTGATAAAACTCAACATCTATTTATGCAAAAAAAAGTGTACACCAGAATTTTGCCTACACAAAACCTAAAGTAAATATAATACTTTCTGGTGAAATATGGGAAACATTGCACCCTCTCAAATACAGATCTTGGGCCCACCCCGAACCTACAGAATCAGACACTTCACCCTGGCTGACAGTGAACTTGTCATTTGGGCCACACCCTTAGGTGATGCTGATGATCTGGCTGCTCAAAGTCAAAGTGGGAGTCAAAGCAGCACAAGAGAAGTGTTCTCCAACAGTTGAAGACCCACTGACAACAAATCTGCATTTCAACCTGAAGTCCAGGTGATTAGCAGGGCAGTCAGCTTGGGGATATGAATGCTCCTATCATAGCTGCTCCACAGCAGCACGCCAGAATCACCCAAGCAGTTTAAAATGCAGATGTCTGATCTCCTTCATATCAAATAAATCTGAAGGTCTGTTGGGGGAGCCTGGTCAGCAGGTTGTTAAAGCTCTCTAGGTCAGCGGTTCTCAACCTGTGGGTCGAGACCCCTTTGGGGGTCGAATGACCCTTTCACAGGGGTTGCCTAAGACCATCCTGTATATCAGATATTTACATTATGATTCATAACAGTAGCAACATTACAGTTATGAAGTAGCAACGAAAATAATTTTATGGTTGGGTCACAACATGAGGAACGGTATTTAAAGGGCCAGAAGGTTGAGAACCACTGCTCCAGATGATGCTAAAGAATAGTCAGCATGGCAAACCACTAGGTTTTCCAGTCTGGCCCTCTCCAAAGAGCCTGAGAAGAAGGAATTCTTCAAGTTCTTTGAAGATGCCCCCAAGAAAGATACTTGCATTTCACATGTATATCAATGGTGACTTCTTAAACTGACTTACCAAGCTGAAATGAAGAAAAGAATTCTCTGGTACTTAGTGGAGATGCTGTGAGGAGTCAAATTAGATATATGTCATAGCACTGGGCAAAGGGCTTGGCCCAGATTACACCAAACACCAACACGAGGTTTCACACAGGTGGCAGTGGCCTTGACAGCGAATCTGCTAACATTACCTGCACATTAAGGTCAAAATTATCTCTCACCCGGCCGGTGTGGCTCAGTGGTTGGATCTTGACCTATGAATCAGGAGGTCACGGTTCGAATCTGGATCAGGGCACATGCCTGGGTTGTCGGCTTGATCCCCAGTGTGGGGCATGCAGGAGGCAGCCAATCAATGATTCTCTCTCATCACTGATGTTTCTCTCTCTCTCTCCCTCTCCCTTCCTCTCTGAAATCAATAAAAATATTTTTTAAATGTATCTCTCCAAACTGTGCTGTCCAACACTGGAGCCACCAGGCAATGTAGCTCTGAAAACGTGAAATATGGCTAGTCCAAATTGAAGGGTGCAGTAAATGGAAAGTACATACCAGGATTCTACAACTTAGTACAGAAGAAGGGGAAGACATCTCACTAATTATTATACTGATTACATGATGAAATGATATTTTGGATATACTGGGTTAAATCAAAATCTATTATAAAAATTTATTTCATCTGTTTCTTTACTTTTTTAATGTGGCTACTAGGAAAACTGATTACACGTCGCATGAATTATCTTTCTAGTGGACGGTGCAGCCGATGGGTCAGTGGGGAAGCCAGGATGTGAATTGCTACTTATCCCAGCTTCTCAAACTTTCATTTGCATACAGATCACTTGGGTGGGGGTCTTATTAAAATGCAGATTCTAGTTGTGCAGGTCTGGCAGGGAGCTAAGATTCTACATGTCCCCTAAACTCCTGGGAGCTGAGGAGGAGCAGGGGCATCCAGGTGCTATTTATCAACAAGGAAAAACTGTTTGGTGTTAAGAAGTGATGGGAACTTCTAGAAGAATGATCACACCAATTCAGAGTTGATAATAGCAAGTAAAGGAAATGGCCAGCAGGGTTACACTCAGCCTCAACTTTCAAAAATCAGTTATTATGTCTTGCAGGGAGGATTACAAAGAGGTGAGGGTCAACTCCAATTGCCTTCTACCTGTGAGGGCTGTAGGGATTGGAACTTGCTCTCAGATGGGAACCACTGATATGTACAAGGAACAATTCTGGACTAGGAAGTTTGAAATGGAATCTTGACTGGTGTTTCTTATATCCTGCCTACCACATAACCAGTGTCAAGAGCAACACCCTTCTGGGGTCTCACTGAAACCAAGTGTAAGTCTTCTTATTATGACCCACAAATAGTACTGACATGTCATGGCCAGAGGTCATTGCTGTGCAGGGTTATTTCTTATTTCAGTAAAACAGCTCAGGTCAATTGCAACCCTCCTGGAATGAACCTTGAGAGCAGTCCCAGTTCTCCTCAGTCCTTATGTAAATCATTTTAGGAATATAAAGGAACTTAAAGTTCAGACAACGACATTATAAGCACCACTACCTGAGGCTAAGAATTCCCTTCAGGACCCACCTCTGCCTCCAGAGCTCCCACGCAGGGTAAAAAAGGACACCATGATCCGTTCCACTGCAAGAGGCTCTGGGAAACAAACTGTTTCCTTCTCACAAAAATCTCAAGGATGTGATAGCAACATATAACAATGACTACAAACTAAAGAAAGGGCATTGCTGTGTTGTCAAGGTCTGCAGGCAAGGGAATCCAAGCTGGAGGAGTTACAAACAAGTTGCTTTCTCTTTACTTTCAATTATTACCCTTTAACTTCCCTTACCCCTGTACACCCCCATACCAGCAAGCAAAACCCCCCAAAACGAACCTAACTGAAAACTGTTCATGACAATAGTCCAAAAATTCAGAAGCTGGGAAGAAAATGGTGGGAAAGCAATATGTGAGACCTCTCTCTCAGCACTGGACTTAAAGAACTTTCTTATTCATTTGCTAATTGACCATGGAAAGAAAGGCTAAGCATGAGCTCTGCTGTTTCACGTTGCAGTCAGGGATATAAGCCACAGACAACTGAATTTCTTGAAATGAACTCATCCAAACAATTCTAAACTTTGCCCCCCTTGCCCAGTTGAAGTCAAAGAATGTTTAGTAAATGTCTACTGCATGAAGAAGGCTACATTAGGTTTAACCTGCCCAGAACAACGTCTCCAACCTCAGCCATCTTAATTACAAGTTTGGAAATGGAAAGAAGCTAATACTGAAATACAAAGGTGTTACATATTAAAACGAAGAGTTGAGGAACATGATACTAAACTAATGTAAGTACATGAAATTTTCAAGAGCTACTTAATGGAGTAATTTCAAGATACTGAGAATCAAATTCAAGTAACAAACAAAGGAGTACTCAGCACCTGTTCTGTTTGAATAAGGCAGTGAGGACCTGGGGAGCAACTGGGTCACTGGATTTCTTCTTGTCCCAACACTAAGAGGCCATCAGCCATTTAGTATGGGTGGAGGAACCTGGCAGTGTCTCAAGCTGCATTGAGGATCTAAGGTAAGGTGCTGATTTGAAAAAGGAAAGACTTCCATTTTGAGACACTGCAGAAAAAGGCAGGGGCTATTCTGTGATGGAGAGATTGCCTTGCTATCTATCACCCTATGATTGTTGGTTTTACAGTACTATCATTTTAGTAATAAAGAAAACGGAAACTTGGGAGGTGTACCAATGGCTTCAGATCCATTTGAGAAAGTCAAATAAAACACTTGCATATCTTAATGCTGACAGAAGAGGGAGAGTGAGGCAGAGGCCACACCTTTAGCTATGGGGGAGATGAGCTAAGAACAGGAAGGACGCTGCCCTCTAACACAAGTTCTCCCAATAATGATGGCTTATATAACACACAACTGCAATAACAATAATGCCACCGTGTCTTCAAAGGTTGCTGCTGCACATTTGACTCTCTGAATAGCTCTGGGAATTTGGTAGGGCAGGTTTTCTTAGATCTATCTTACAAATGGAAGAGACACCAGCAGTGAGGTAAAATGACTTGTCCCGTGTCATAGAGTTAAGAGGTGCAACTGGGACTTGAACCTGTCTTATGGAGTTCAAACTCAAGAAGATTTCTACCACCTTACATGACACAAGGCTCTTTCCCACTACTTGTTCCTCAGGTAGAATCAGAATGAAGGCAGTAGTGCAGGATGCCAATTTTCTAAAGAAATGCTTGCCACATTCTTAAAAACAAAAAGATGAGATTGTCTTGGCACTCTTGTGAAAAAATACATTGTAAACATTTAACATGAAAATCCATCCTCCAATTACATAATGTTAGGGGTCCTCAAACTCTTTAAACAGGGGGCCAGTTCACTGTCCCTCAGACCATTGGAGGGCCAGACTATAGTTTAAAAAAAAAAAACTATGAACTAATTCCTATGCACACTGCACATATCTTATTTTGAAGTAAAAAAACAAAATGGGAACAAATACAATATTTGTATTTGCATGTGGCCCGCAGGCCGTAGTTTGAGAACCCCTGCATACTGGCAACTGGATCTCCAGTTGACTAACTCCAACTGGGTCTCCTGGTTCCTTCTTGCTTTCAAAGCAGAGGGATTTAAAGGATTCTCTTGTTCTATTCTTATTTGTAACAACAAACAAAATATGAACTCAAGTTATTTGAATCTAGACAGTAAAGGAAACTTACACTGCAAGAACTCTGATCACTGCTGCCAACACCACATGAAACTAAATGCTCTATTCAATAATGAAATGAAGAAAAATGTCTAGAAAATCAGGCTTACTAGATTTCCAAAACTTTATTAAAACATGTCTGAAATCCTTTTATTTTATTTAAAAGAAAAAAATGGAGTTCCATGTAGTTCAAGTCAAAAGAAAGGAGTTCCATGTAGTTCAACTTTTCTTGAGAGCCTATTCTAAACATTTAACATAGAGCATCACTCAGTCCTATCCAACTTCCCTTTGAGGAAGTTACAATTATTATTTTCATTTTACAGATAAGGAAACTGAGGTACAGAGGTAAGTAACTCCCCTAAATTCACACAGATAATACTAGAGCCTGGATTTAAATCCAGAGTCAATAGCTTATAGGCAAATGACAACCCCTGTCACCCCATCTGCCAGGAAGGAAAAATGAACTGAGAAACTAGAAAATAAAGAAAGCAGAACTTCAAAGAGGTCAGAAGCAGGGACAGGGATTACTAAAGAATAATGAAAACAACCACTTATTCTTTTATACAATTAAAAAAAAAACTTTAGAAATAACAAGAAACGCTAGCCTTTGAAATCCTTTGGCCACCAGTTCAAAATGTCGCCTAGTAAGCCTTGAAAAGGCTCTGCTTTTCTCATTTTGGAGCCTTCAATAAGAGCAAGAACCACATGTTCTTTTGGTGGTTTCTAAAGTAACTACATTTTGTTAATCCTCCTTTTATTTTGTAACAAAGATTACTAGAGTAGTTTATGTAACTTTTATCATTTTTCAGAACCTGTACAAATGAAAACGTTTGTTTTGAAGCCACTGAACATATAGAACATGAGAGAACTGAAAAGGTATTAACTAAGCAGATGAACTTTTTATTTATTTATTTTTTTGTCAGATGAACTTTCAGAATAAGCTATCATTAATGCCAGTTTACTGGCATTCTTGTTCTTAAGAAGCTGAGTGCTTCTTCACTCTAGAGCTACAGGCATACCTTGTGTTGTACTTCACTTTATTGCACCTCACAGATGTGTTTTTAACAAATTGAAGGCAAAACCAAAACCCTCCACAAGCAAAAAGATGACCACTCGTTTTACTGTGATAGTCACTTTACTGTGGTGGTCTGGAACTGAACCTGCAATTTCTCCAAGGTATGCCTGTAATTTCAAAATGAATTTTTCTTTACAAACCACACAATATGAAGATTGACAAGAACCTACATTTCAGATAGGTTCCCAGTACAAACCAGTGTGCAGGAAGAGAAATCAACAACCAACACTGACCTCAACAGTGTCTTCTGTAGCGAGAGTGAAGTAACCACTGATACAGCAAGGGACTTGAAAACTACCTCTCTAGGTGTTTAAAACCACGTAATGTTTGCATGTAAGGGGGAAAATTCAATTAAAAATGAGGCTGTGGTGCACTTATCATCCAAAAGGGAATGTCTGGAGAAATGATGGATTCCACAGAATCTGAGTCAGACAGATTTACTTTTCAATTTATTTACTGTAATGGAGTAGTATGTCTGTTTCAAAATTTATGCACTGTAATTAGTCGATGTATTTACAGTAATTTATTTATTATAATTAGTCTAAAACTATCAACTCAAAGTAATGTCCAACTCACTCTCATTCATGCCAGCCTGTTGTCATCATAGAGTTCCAAAGCTCTATTTTTCTTCATATTGTTCATCTCCACTGGAAAATATAGCATTGTTTATTTTTTATTGTCTACTTCCCTACATATTAGTTCTGTAAGGCAGGGACTGTCTGCTGTCTTCCCAGTGTGTAGGACATTGTGAACAGACCACAGGCCTTCTGGGTTGAATGAATGAATGAAACAACTGACAACTTGATAAATGTGTTAGAATTTTAAGGTAAGGAGACCAATTATTTAATAACCACACCAAAATCTGAAGACTCCAATGAATGTTCTCCACTTTCAAACATGTCAGGAGCTTGCTATACCCTGCCAGCACCAATGGTTTGAACCTAATCAATGGTGTGGAATCTCTCAAGGATAGATTTGGTTTGTGAAATAGCCAAAAGTCACTCAGAGTCAAATCTGGTAAATAAGTTAATTGTGCCCAAAATATATGTTGGATGAAAACAACATGTGTCTATAAATTAACAAGCTTGTCTTATTTGGCTGGTAATCTGGTTTAGAAGGAAATTAAAAACAGTTTGAGCTACAACAAAATCGCTGGCTCAGTCTCAAACTCTAAGGTGGATAGTTTACAAGGAACAAAAACTGAGCCATGATTAAAAAAAAAAGTACCCAGGCTAGCCAGCCGCCAAGATACCCCCCAGAGACCCGACTTATATTAGCTTTGCCATTAAGTTGTCTGGCAGCCTGTGTCACATTAGTTATCCTCTCTGAGCTTCAGTTTCCCCATCCAGGAAATAAATGAACTATATGAACTTCAAGGTCCCAGTCAATTCTAAAATGCCATCATTCTATTGTGAAGGTTTAGTATTTCTGTTTTAAAACCAGTTACAATCCACTTCACCTCATCCTTTGTATGCGTATAAAAGGCGTATAGTATTTTTTGCAGCAGATCATTTCATATTTGCTTAGGCAAAAACTAAAATTAGTTTTCACTTCCTGAGTGCAGCAAAAGACAGTTAAGGGAGGTAACCCGGCAAACAGCGCTTGCTGGTGCCTGTGCATACTTCCGACTGCGTTTCAGGGAACTAACCTTTCCCTTTCAGATCTTCCTTTAACTGTTGCAAAAACAGACAAACCTCCCATTTGTGACAGAAACAGACACTGGCAAAGAGCGCAGAACCAGGACTCACGGCAAATGACCAGCTGTGGCCGCTCCACAGAACCCACGGGGGATGAGGCGGGCACCCACCCCGCGCGCAGAGCCGCGGTGAGGACCAGCAGAGGCGCGTCGCCAGGGAGACAGGGCGGCCGCCTGGCCCACTCGCCGCCCCAGGACCGGGAAGTAAAGTCCAGGCAGCGGCCAATACGCCCCAACCCCCATCCCCCGGCCCTCCGGCCCTCCGGCCCGGATTCCAGACCCGACCTTCGCGCGCCATGGGCCTGAGACCTTGGACGAGGAGAACCTGGACGCCGGAGGCACCTGCCTGCTGCTCTCTGGCCTCAGCCCTGGCCGGCGGGAACAGCCAGGCATTTGGGCAAATCCACCCACCCCCCGGGCGCTGCGAGACACCTCGGGGCCTGCCGTCCTGGGGAGTCTCAACTTCCTCTTCTTGGTCCCCCATCCCCACCACATCACGGGTCCCCGCAACAGCCAGCTGGGAGACAGGCCAGCCGCAAGCGTTCACCCACCTTGGGATCCGGGCGCCACCGCCGTTGCCAGGCTGCTGGGCTCCCGGGCCCCGCTCCGCCCCCTTCAGGTCCTCCCCCTGCGGCCTCCCCGCCCTTGGCCACCGCCCTCCGCCATTTTCTGCGCGCCAGTTGGCGAGGATGCATCACGTGACAGGGGCGGGGTGGACGGAGGGCTCCAGGAAGCCTACAGAACCTCTCCCAGGGGCGGGGCTCTTCGCCCAGGAGGCTGCTGGGAAACCCTCTTTGAAGGGTCTGGCGAGAGGAGGCTACTGGGAGTTGTAGTTTAAAATAGGGTGCTGGGAATGGGCTGGCCAAGATGCTGGAGGCCACCCTTGGAGTAGGATCCAAGCAGAGGCTCCTGGGAAGCGTAGTCCCAGGACTCTTCTGTTTTTCTCCAAAAAGGGGAAACCCAGATGGAAAACTTCCCTAGATAAAACTTTAGCGGAGGTCACTAAATTTAGCTATTATTGGGTACATAAGGTTGGCTACGTGAAGTTGAGATACTAAAAGGGAAAAAAGAAGTTTCACTTTCTCTCGTGCAGAATCTGCAATTCACAAACACAGCTCAAAGTTGAGGCATTCTTCATCCAATGATAGCACCTTTGCAAGAACTCTCTTGAGACTTAGTGACAAAGTTCCTTCTACTTTTTGAGGTTTGGAGCAGGCAAACATTAATAGAGTAAAAAGAAACAAAAAGAAATAAAAAGGAGGAAGACCGCTTCCAGAAGGGAATTCAGTGTACAATTTAAAACACACACACACACACACACACACACACACACACAACAAAAACAAAAAACACATACTTGGACTCATAGACTATGTGAAATATTCTTTGTGATGCATGACAATTATACATAAGCAGTTCAGGTAAATGTTGGTTAATAGAAGTACTTTAACATGACCTTTTCCCTCTCATATTTCCCCATCAGCATCTAAAAGCAAATGTTTTACATACCAGTATATATGTGTATAACCCTATATCATTATATATACACATAAACACATATTAATTCTGTTGAAGAGTTCAGACTTCTCAGATGAGTAACAAGCCCTTCAGATTCCAACCCCACCTACTCTTCAAGACTTTTGCGAATTCACCTCTTCTCTCTCTCTATTCATCTCAGGTTTTGGTCTAGGCACAGGAGCTTCTTTCTATTTTCTGGATGTACCAAGTTATTTCCTCCCTCCAGCCTTTTATACTCATTCCTTTCTCCTGGATTCATCAAACTTCTAGAAAGGTGGCAGAATAACACTTGCTCCTGAGCCAGGTAGAATTAAAAGCTCTCCCCAGAGCCCTTCTCATAGCACCAGTGTCATCATTTGCTTGTTTGCCTGCCAACTCCCCTCCCAGAACTGCTTTAATCACATTCACTTCATACTGGATTTGAATGAGTGCTCAGTAAATGCTTCTTGAGTGTATGTATTTATGCCAGAGAGGCTTCCTGGTGTGCTACTGAATAACTGGATTCCCAAATCTCTGAATCTTGGAGCAGAGGGAGAGAGGAAAATGGATGGGTGGAGGCACTGTGTTCAAGGATGAGGCTGAAACCCTTTGCTCCATTAGGGGAAAGCAGAGGCACTCCTCATCTCAAGGCTGTAGTTACTGGGGAAAATTTCTCCAGCACCTCTAATCTGGGTCCAGCCCTAGCTCCAGAGCAGTGGTTCTCAACCTTCTGGCCCTTTAAATACCGTTCTCACGTTGTGACCCAACCATAAAATTATTTTCATTGCTACTTCATAACTGTAATGTTACTACTGTTATGAATCGTAATGTAAATATCTGATATGCAGGATGGTCTTAGGCGACCCCTGTGAAAGGGTCGTTCGACTGCCAAAGAGGTCGCGACCCACAGGTTGAGAACCGCTGCTCTAGAGGGAGACAACCCAAGCAGAAAGGGCTGATAGAAGAGACCAGTTTCTGGCCTGTGAAATGGAGATAGTGACTCCTGCCATGCCTGCCTCACAATGTGTGTGGGGGGATCAAGTAAGGAAGAGAGAAAAGTACTTTGAAAACTGTAAAGGCTGAGGGCCACAGAGTTTTCGCCTTCCCTTGGCCAAGTTGCTATGTTCTGGGCCAAGTTTCACCCTCCCTCAGGCCATGTGTTGGGGTTCTTCAGCCTTCCCTGTATAACACACACACACACACACACACACACACACACACACACACACTTGCACAAACACACCAATGCAGGAGACCTGTGGAGAGATGGCCAGCCTCCTGGACAATAGGGAGGAGGAGCAATAGATGTGACATAGGGCTGCTTCTTTGATAATCTTTCTGGGTGGGACATTTTTCACCTATTTCCCTAGAGTCCTCCTGCTTTTGCTAAGGCACAGGCTGGAGGTGTCTCATCCTCTAGGGCTCTATCAATTTCTCCTAAGTTGGGGGAAGTGGAACAGGTAGAATTAGTAGGGGTCTATACCCTTGGCCTGGCCAGGTGCACCCATTACCCCCGCTCCCAGCCTTCTGGGTGAGAAACAGGCCCGAGAAAGGAAATGGACTGTTTCCTGCTTCTCTCCCTTAGCACACTCACCACATGGGCCCTGTTGCTGGTGCATTTACCTCTCAGTCTTCACACCTGCCAGGCTAGGGATTGCCACCACCTGGTTTTACCAGGTTCACCTTCCTCCACTGGTGGAGGAAGGTGGAAGAAAGTGAAGGGCAGCCTTACAGAGGAAGAAGAAAGTTGAAGAAAGAGGTTGTCAGAAATGAAAACTTTAAATGTAGCTGAGACACTGTGCTCTGGCAGAAAGCACTTGGAATCAGAAACCTGGATGCCTTGGGAAAATTAGTTCACCTCTCTGATCATTAGCTGCTTACTCTGAAAAAAAAAAAAAAGGTAGTCAAATATCACCTCTCAGGGTTGCTCTGTCCTAGCACAGCAAGGACAGAGGTGAGTGTAGCGTATAGAATGACAAGACAGCAGCGTTGCCAAGCTGCCAGGCTGGTTGATGGGCAGGGTAATAGCCCCTGAGTATTGGCACGAAGGCCTCTGGGCTCAAATCCTAGCTCTTGCATTTGTTAGGTATGTGACTTTGGGCAGGTAGTCCCTCACCTATGAACTAAGAATATTGGTATCTACTTCATAATCTTCTTGTGAAAAATAAACACATGAATGCTGAGGACTAGTTTCTGCTTTTAGAACCACAAGAAGAGGGAAGACTCTGCCTCCCTCTTACTACCCCGCCCTTTATTTGCAAAGTAGCCTCAGCAGAAGGGTTCAACCACATTGAAAAATAGGTTGGCAGTGATTTATAAAGTTCAATGTACATATGGCCCAGCAATACCACCCCCAGGTATTTATCCAAGAGAAATGGAAACATGTTCATAAAAACAGTTGTATTCAAATAATTATAGAAGCCTTTTCAAAATAGTAGTCAAAAGGTAAATAAGTCAAATGCCCATCAACTAGTAAATGGCTCAATGGTGATCTGTCCACACAGTGCAATGCTACTCAGCAATAAAAAGGAAGAACCAATTATACATGCTATGTCATGAAAGAATCTCAAAAGTGTTATGCTAAGTAAAATAAACAATACACAAAATATTACATCCTATATAACTCTATTTATATTACATTTGGGAAAAGGCAAAACTATAGTGATAGAAAGCCGATTTGTGGTTGGCTGGAGTCAGAGGTGTGGTAAGCAGATTGACTGCAAAGAGGCAAAGAGAAGTTTTAGGGCTGATGAAAATGTTCTAAGCTCTGATTGTGATGGTGATTACATGATTATACAATTATCCAAACTCATTAAACTTTAATCATAAAATGAATGAATTTCATTGTAGATAAATTATATTTTGATAAAGCTGAGGTTTAAAGGCAGGAGGGGTATCTTCACTTAAGGTTCCTGAGGCTGCCTACAATTGTCAATCTGTTTTAGTTTAGTTGGTGGGGTAGTTATTTGTTTTTTAAGTCTTGCTCATACCATTTATTTTTTAATTTTATTTTTCAATTACAATTTATATTCACTATTATTTTGTATTAGTTCCAGATGTATAGCATAGTAGCTAGCAATTATATACACTACAAAGTGGTTCCCCGATATTTCAATCACCCACCTGGCACAGTATGTAGTTATTATAAAATTATTGACTTTATTCCCTATGCTATACTCTACATTCCAAAAACCATTTTGTGAGTACCAATTTGTTGTTTCCAATTCTTTCACCTTTTTCACTCAGCCCTCCAAACCCTTTCCCTTCTGACAACCATCAGTCTGTTCTCTGCATCGATGAGTCTGTTTCTATTTTATTATTTATTTATTTATTTTAAAATTTATTTTTTTAAATTACAGTTTACATTCAATATTATTTTGTATTGGTTTTAAATGTATAGCATAGTGGTTAGACAATCATATACTTTACAAGTGTTCCCCCTGATATTTCCAGTACCCACCTGGCACCATACAATGTTATTGACTATATTCCCTATGCTGTATTTTACATCCCCATGACTATTTTGTAACTACCAACCTGAACTTCTCAATCCCTTCACTTTTTTTCACCCATCCCTCATCCCCTATGGCAACCATCAGTCTGTTCTCTGTATCTATGAGTCTGTTTCTGTTTTGTTTGTTTGTTTACATTGTTCTTTAGATTCCACATGCAAGTGAAGTCATATGGTATTTGTCTTTCTGTATCTGACTTAGACTTATTACCCTTAGTATAATACTCTCTAGGTCCATCCATGATGTAGCAAATGGAAAGATTTCATTCTTTTTTATGGTCAAGTAATATTCCATTGTATATATGTACCACTACATTTTTATCCATTTGTCTATTGATGGGCAATATCTTGACTATTATAAACAACACTGCAATGAACACAGGGGTGCATAAATCCTTTTGAATTAGCATTTTTGGTTTCTTTGCATATATATACCCAGAAGCGACATTACTGGGTAATAGGCAGTTCCATTTTTTTTTTTAAAAGGCAAGGATTTTCTTTCCTTTTCTTTTTTTAAAAATGTATTTTATTGATTTTTTTTTTTTTCAGAGGAAGGGAAAGGGCTAGAGGGTCAGAAACACTGATGAGAAAGAAACATCAATTCAGCTGCCTTCTGCACACTCCCTACTGAGGATGTGCCTGCAACCAAGGTCCATGCCCTTGTCCGGAATCGAACCCAGGACCCTTCAGTCCGCAGGCCGACACTCTATCTACTGAGCTAAACCAATCAGGGCGGCAGTTCCATTTTTAATTTTTTGAGGAATCTCCATACTATTTTCCATAGTGGCCACACCAATTTGCATTCCCACCAACAGTGCACTAGGTGTCCCTTTTCTCTACATTCTGAAAACACTTGTTTGTTGTTTTATTTTATTTTATTTTATTAATATACTAGGGGCCCGGTGCACGAAATTCGTGCACTGGGTGTGTGTGGGGGGGGGGGTGAGAGTGTCCCTCAGCCCAGCCTGCCCCCTCTCACATACTGGGAGCTCTCAGGCGTTGACCCCCATCACCCTCTGATCGCCTGATCGGCCCCTTGCCCAGGCCTGACGCCTCCGCCAGAGGTGTCAGGCTTGGACAGGGGACCCCCATCTCCCCCCGATCACTGGCTCTGGCCCCCGCCCAGGCCTGAGGCCTCTGGCCCAGGAATCATGCCTGGGCAGGGGACCCCCATCTCCCTCTGATCGCTTGCTCCACCCCCCGCCCAAGCCTGACGCCTCTGACCCAGGCTTCAGGCCTGGGCAAGGGGACCATCATATCCCCCAAACCCCCGGCTCCGCCCCCCACCGGCCTGATGCCTCGGCCAGAGGAGTTGACCCTCATCACCCTCCGATCACCAATCACCGGATCGGCCCCTTGACCAGGCCTGAGGCCTCCGGCAGAGGTGTCAGGCTTGGGCAGGGGACCCCCAGCTCCCCGCAGTTGCAGGCTCCACCCCTGTCCAGGCCTAACGCCTCTGGCCTAGGCGTCCGGCCCAGGCAGCGGGGACCTGCAGTGGCAGCGGGGGGCGCCGCGATCGTGGGCTTCGCTTTAGGTCCAGGCAAGGGACCCCTAGCTCCTGGGACTGCCAGCTTCGACCGTGCCCAGCTCCCATTGCTGGCTCCACCCCTACTTCCTGCTATCACTGGCCAGGGCGGCAAAGGCGCCTGATTCTCCCATCATGCCCCCCAGCTCTTAGCTCCCCCCTGGGTTTCTGATCACTGTCAGTGGCAGGGGGCTTCTTCCTGCTTTCCCTTTCGCCTCCCTGCATTGTGCCTACATAGGCAAATTAGCCGCCGTCTTGTTGGCAGTTAACTGCCAATCTTAGTTGGCAGTTAATTTGCATATAGCCCTGATTAGCCAATGAAAACGGTATCGCCGTACGCCAATTACCATTTTTCTCTTTTATTAGTGTAGATTTTATTGGTTTTTTACAGAGAGGAAGGGATAGGGATAGAGAGTCAGAAACATTGATGAGAAAGAAACATCGATCAGCTGCCTCCTGCACACTCCCCACTGGGGATGTGCCCGCAACCAAGGTACATGCCCTTGACCAGAATCGAACCTGGGACCCTTGAGTCCGCAGGCTGACGCTCTATCCACTGAGCCAAACCAGTTAGGGGAGTTTTATTGATGATAACCATTCTGACAGGTATGAGGTGATATCTCAGTTGGTTTTAATTTGCTTGTCTCTGATGATTAATGATGTTAAGAATATTTTCATGTCTATTGGCCATATTTATGTCCTCTTTGGATAAATGTATATTCAGGTCCTTTACTATTTTTTAAATTGGGTTGTTTGTGCTTTTTTTTTTTTTTGGTGTTGAGGAATGTGAATTATTTATAAATTTTGGATGTTAATCCTTCATGGTGTGTATCATTAGTGAATAATATGTTCTTCCATTCAGTAGGATGTCCTTTTGTTTTGTTGATGTTTTCTTTTATGGTGCAGAACTTTTTAGTTTGATGTAGTCCCATTTGTTTATTTTTTCTTTTGTTTCCCTTGCCTGAGGAGATATATCAAAAATATTGCTAAGAGGAATGTCAGAGAATTTACTGCCTATGTTTTCTTCCAAGAGTTTTATGGTTTCAAGTGCGACATTTAAGTTTTTAATCAAACATTTTGAATTTATTCTTAAATGTGGTGTAAAAAAAATTGGTCTAGTTCATTTTTTTTGCATGTATCTGTCAAATTCTCCCAACACCATTTACTAAAGAGACTGCCTTTACTCCGTTGTATGCTCTTGCCTCCTTTGTCATATATTGATTGACCATTCAGGAGTGTTCTTT
Source organism: Myotis nattereri (assembly GCF_964212035.1). Classification (NCBI taxonomy): domain Eukaryota; kingdom Metazoa; phylum Chordata; class Mammalia; order Chiroptera; family Vespertilionidae; genus Myotis; species Myotis nattereri. Next base: position 138,208,111 of record NC_138078.1, on the reverse strand, counting down.
TTTCTGGGCTCTCTATTCTGTTCCATTGATATTTATGTCTGTTTTTATGCCAGTACTATGCTGTTTTTGATTATTATAGCCTTGTAGTGTGTTTGATATCAGGTAGTGTGATTCCTTCAACTTTGTTCTTCTTTCTCAAGATTGCTGCTGGTATTAGGATCTTTTGTGTTTCCCTATAGATTTTTTGATTATTTGCTCTAGTTCTCTGAAAAATACCATTGATTTTTATAGGAATTTTGTTGAGTCTATAGATTGCTTTGGGTAGTGTGGTCGTTGTAATGATGATAATTCTTTTCCTATTTATGAAGCACGGTATATGCTTTCATGTATTTGTTTTTGTTTTTAACTTTTTATTGAATCGATTGAGGTTAATAAAATTATATAGGTTTCAGGTATACAATTCTATAATATATCATCTGAATATTGTATTGTGTATTCACCACCCCAAGTCAAGTTTCCTTCCGTCCCCATTTACCCCCCCCCCCCGACCTTTAACCTCTTCTACTTCCCCTCAAGTCCCTTTCCCTCTGGTAATCACCACACTATTGTCTGTGTCTATGAGGTTTATTCTATCTTTTTTTGCTTAATTCCTTCACCTTTATTAAATATATATATTATTGATTTATTAAATATATATTTTTTATTGATTTCAGAGAGGAAGGGAGAGGGAGAGAGAGATAGAAACATCAATGATGAAAGAGAATCATTGATTGGCTGCTGCCTGCATGCCCCACACTGGGATCCCTGCAACCCAGGCATGTTCCCTGACAGGGAATCGAACTGTGACCTCCTGGTTCATAGGTCGATGCTCAAACACTGAGCCATGCTGACTGCCCTCCTCTGCCTTTTTAACCCAGGCCTGAAATCCCCCTCCCCACTGGCAGTTCTCAGTCTGTTCTTTATCTATAAATATGTTTCTATTTTGTTTGTTAATTTTGTTCATTAGATTTCACATATGAGTGAAATCATATGGTATTTGTTTTTCTTTGACTGGCATATTTCACTTAGCATAGTGCTCTTCAGGTCCATCCATGTTATTGCAGAGTAAGATTTCCTTCTTTTTTACAGCAGAGTTGTATTCCATTGTGTAAATATACCACAGCATTTTTATCCACTTGAATTATTTCAAAAAAATAAAAATGGAACTACCTTATGACCCAGTAATTCCACTTCTGATAATATATCCAAAGAAACCTGAAACACTAATTCAAAAGAATATATGTACCTCTATGTTCATTGTAGCATTATTTACAATAGCCAAGATTTGGAAGCAGTACAAGTTCCCATTTATTTGTGTCTTCTTCAATTTCTTTTTCTGTGTCTTATAATTTTCTGAATACAGGCTTTTTACCTCCTCAGTTAAATTTATACATAGGTATTTTATTTTTTGAGGCAATTGTAAATGGAATTGTTTTTGCAGTTTCCAATGGTTCATTATCTATATATATAAAAGCCTAAGGGACTGGTTGACTGAACAACCAAATGACAGGTCAACCAGTTGCTATGACACACACTGACCACCAGGAGGCAGATGCTCAATGCAGGTGCTGCCCCCTGATGGCCAGTGCACTCTCACAGTGGGAGCGCTGCTCAGCTGACCAACAGGTGCCAGGTGCAAAGCTCACGGCTGGTGAGCGCTGTTACAGCAGCATGAGCCTCTCCTGCCTCTGGGGCAGTGTTACAAAGTGGTGGCGCTGCTGCAGGGCCTGGATGAATGGGATTAGCTGGCGGCATTGGACTGCCAGATTCAGCTGATCCTGCAGGCCATGCTGAAGGACCCCAGCAGTGCACGAATCCGTGCACTGGATCTCTAGTTGATATATAAAAATGCAACCAATTTCTGAATATTTATTTTGTACTGTGTTACTTTACTAAATTCATTTGTCAGTTCTAGTAGTTTGTTGGTGGAATCTTTGGGATTCTCTATATATGGCATCATGTCATCTGCAAATAATGAGTTTTACTTCTTCCTTTCTAATTTGTATGCCTTTTGTTGCTTTTTCTTATCTGACTATTGTGGCTATGACTTTCAGTACTATGTTGAGTAAGAGTGGTGAAAGCAGACATCCCTCTCTTGTTCCTGATCTTAAGGGAAACACTTTCAGTTTTTTTTTTCCCTATTGAGTATGATGTTAGCTATGGATTTGTCATATATGGCTTTTATTATGTTGAGCTATGTTCCCTCTATGCACATTTTGTTGAGAGTTTTTATCATAAATGGGTGCTGGATTTTGTCAAATGCTTTTTCTACACCTGTTAATATGATCATATAATTTGTATCCTTCATTTTGTTTATGTGATGTATCACGTTAATTTATTTGCAGATTTGGGTTGGCTGTTTTTAAGAGACCCAGAGCCTTGAAGGGGTGTGTGAAGCTTTCCCTACATATAACAAGGGTGTGCTACAAGGCAAGAACATGGGTGAGGCTAGGGGAAAGCCACTACCAGGAAATGATGGTAGCCTAGGCCTTTGGGTGCAGAACTGATAGTGCTTACCTGGATGGAGAAGCCCGGAGAACTGAGTCTGGACCGACAGAGCATGACACTCGTAAACCCCAGGAACTAGAAGGTTCCTCCTCTGCCTTCTCTCTGGGAACTGCCAGTGACCTCTGGGAAAACACATGGTGGGACTCCAGAACACCATGGGGGGCCACCTGCGTTCTGGGTTCACATGCAGACAAGACTGCTATTGCTTCTTGCTAGTGATTCCCTCCCACTTTCCCATAGAACTCAGTAACTCAGTGTTGAGCTGGAGCCTCTTCAGAGAGGTCCCGCTGGTCAGCAGGATCTGTTTTCCCAGGTGTTAGGTGGAAGTTTGATCCAAGTAATGGGACATGAAAACACACACAGAGAAACCCAGCTTTTTTTCTTTTTCTTTTTTCTTTTTTTGTCCCAGGGCTGTTTGGACACAAGGGGCAGACATTCAGAGATTATTGTTATGACATCAAATTTTTTCCAAGGGCCAGCACTGTTTGTCTCCCTCATTGTTAGGCAAATACAGAATGTTCAGGGATGGCTTTGAGGTTTAGTCCACAAACAGCATGATGAGAAAACTGCCCTATGCCCCAGTTAGATCACAAATCAAACCCAAATACTCAGAAGAAAGGCCAAATCACAAGATATCTTCTCTCTGCCCCTAATTATGAATTTTATTTTTAAAAAATCTTCATTTCTTACATTAAAAAGTTTTTGAGTAAATAAGCCCATGAGGAACTGTTTCATGATACATTCAAGTGTGTTTTATTCAAAACAGATTTTTAAAAAGAGCTTTATCTTTTTATTTAAATGGTTGACCTGATTCATTTTGATGTGAAGAGTATGCTACTTCACAAACACTGAACGATTTGGAGACTCAAGAGTAAAATTGAAAGAGAATATAATGAGAAAGGCAGATATGAATAAGGAAAAACCTAAGTGTCAGCAAATGTTTGCTGAACCTGAGTTAAACTTTATTATTTAAGATTACTCAATCTTAAAGAATAAAATATTTAGGAATAAACTTAACCAAGGAGGTGACAGACTTGCACACTGAAAACTACAAAACGTTGTTGACAAAAATTAAAGACAAATAAATGAAAAGACCTCCTGGGCTCATGGATTCAAAGATGTACTATTGTTAAGATTTTAATACTACCTAAAGCAATCTATAGACTTAATGCGATCTCTATCAAAATTCCAATGACACTTGTTTTCAGAAATAGAAAAATCCATTCTAAAATTCATATGGAATTTCAAGGGACCCTAATTAGCCAAAAAAATCTTGAAAAAATAGAACAAAGTTGGAGGTCTGAAACTTACCTATTTAAAAACATATTGCGAAGCTACAGTAATCAAAACAGTGTGGTACTTGCATAAAGAGAGGCATATAGACCTAGGAATAGAATACAAAGCCCAGAAATAAACCCTCACATATAGGGTCAAATTATTTTTGACAAAGGTGCCAAGACCATTCAGTAGTGAAAGGACAATTTTATCAACAAACGGTGCTGAGAAAACTGGATATCCACATGCAAAGTAATGAAATTGTATCTTTACCTTACATGATATATAAAAATTAACTCAAAATAGATCAGAGGCCTAAATGTAAGAGCTAAAATTATAAAATACTGAGAAGAAAACAGGGCAAAGTTTTCTTGACATTGTATTTAGCAATGTTTCTTGGACATGACACCAAAAATCCAGGCAACTAAAGTAAAAATAGGTCAATTAGACTACATTAAAATTAAAAACTTTTGTGTATCAAAGGACACAATCAACAGAGTGAAAAGACAATCTGTGGAATGGGAGAAAACATTTGCAAATCACATATCTGATGAAGTATTAATATCCAGAATGTATAAAAAACTCCTATAACTCAACAGCAAAAAATCAAATAACCCAATAAAAAAAATTTGCAAAGGACTTGAATTAAAATTTTTCCAAAAAAGACATACAAATGGTCAATAAACACATTAAAACCTTCTCAGGATCACTAATCATTAGGGAAATACAAATAAAAATCACAATGAAATACTACTTCACACTTGTTACGATTTCTACTATAAAAACCAAAATGAAACAACAAAAACTTAAAAATAACCAGTGTTGGCAAGGGTGTGGAGAAATTGGTACCCTCATGCACTATTGGTGGGAATGTAAAGTGGTACAGTCACTATGAAAAATAGTATGGTGACTTCTCAAAAAAATTAAACATATAAGTACTATATGATCCAGTAATTCCACTTCTGGATATATACCAAAAGAACTGAAGACAGGGTTACAAAGACATATTTTAGACACCCATATTCATAGCAACATTATTCACAGTGGCAAAAAGGTGGAAGCAACTCAAATGTTCATCAACTGATGAATGGACAAGCAAAAAGTGGTCCATCCATAAAATGGAATGTTCTTTAGCCTTAAAAAGAAAGCAAATTCTGACACATGCTACAACATGGATGAACCTTGAGGACATAAAACTGAGTCAAATAAGCCAGTCACAAAGGGACAAGTATTGTATGATTCCGTTTATATGAGGTACCTAGAGTAACCAAATTCATAGACACAGTGTTGAATGGCAATTACCAGGGACTCAGGGGAGGGGAACGGGAAGTAATTGTTTAATGGGGACAGAGTTTCAGTTTTGCAAGATGAAAAGAGTTTTAGAGATTGGTTGCACAACAATGTTAATGTACTTAACACTACTGAACTCTACACTTAATAATAGTTAAGATAGTAAATGTAATGTTATGTGTATTTTACTGCATTGAGCATCTCTGATATTCTAGACACAGTAGTGGGTGCTAAAATGGACAGAGAAGATTAAGACAGAACCAAGACAGGCAAGAGATGATAGCTTTAAAGGGAGGACAAGCACTTAAACAAATACCTATCATATTATTTCATTCAAATTGTTTGCTAGAACACAAACATGGTCCCCACCACCACTGGTTGAGAGCAAGTAATGGATTGCAGTAATGGATGCAAACTCTCCTAAATAGCTCATTACAGCCAGGCTACAGACCATGATGGGAGGGGAGTCCAGGCTGCTATTAGAGTAGTGGCCAGGGCCCTGGGCCAGTCAGGATATAAGGAGGTCATCTCTGAGAAAGGCACATTTGAGCTGACATGATGTATCAATGAACACTGTGGGCTGGAGATGTATAAACTTCTCTGTGAACCCAGATGATAAACTGATGAAATCTTGGCCAAAGTGGGGTATGTTTCTTAGAAGCAGTAATGTGTAGGTTTTGACCAATGAATAGAAGTTTACCAGGTAGAAAAGGAGAGGAGGACCACTCGAAGCTTGAGTTAGCACAGACAAATGTTTGGGTGACCACAGAATATACTGTTCAAACTAGGACACCTTTGAAAAAGGGCACTATTGATTATTATGCTGGAAAAACAGGCATAAGTTGGGACTGTCCCTGGTAAACCCATATGGATGATTCCCCCTAGCCAAAGCATATGATGGAAAGTGCATGGGGAGCATTTAGGGAATAGAGTACTTAGACTGCAGGTTTGGGGTGGAGAGAGGGGTTGGAAGAGAAGGTGAACGTATTAATTTGCTAAGCCAACTATAACAAATTACAAGTCTGATATCAAGCTGTTGGCAGGGCCATACCCCCTCTGAAGGTGCTAGGCAAGGACTTACTAGTATTCCAGGCCTTCTAACTTCTGGTAGCTGCTTGGCTTGTGGCAGCATCATTCCAACTTTCACATGGCATTCTCCCTATGTACATCTGTCTCTGTGTTCAAATGTCTCCTTTTTATGAGGACACCAGTCATTTTAGATTAGGAACCACTCTAAATGCCTCATCCTAACCTAATCATCTCAAAGTATCTATTTCCAAATAAGGTCTCATTCATAGGTACTGGGTTCTGTGACTTCAACATCTTTTGGGAGGACATAATCCAATTCTTGACAGTGAGGCAGAAGATGGTGACAGTTGTGAAAGAAGGTCACACTAAAGAGTCTAGACATTCTTCAAGATCAGGAGGAATTACTATCAGCTTACCAATTTAGTCTAATTAAAGATGGATAATGCTTTTGTGGCTTTTTCTCCTCCTCACAGTTACAAAAATACCTTTTTTTTTTTGTATTGTACTTTCCTTTGGAAATCAAAGAAAGCAAAACATGCATCCTGAAAACAATGAGATCCTTTAATAGAAAGGTTATTTCCTCACTCTCAAACCATTTTCACCTCCCGGGCTTGCAAGATAACAATTGAGCTCTCTATTAGAATACACAGTGTAGGCTGACTCTCAGTAAATGCTAGTAGGGTAGAACAAAAATCTATTTAATTTTATGGACAGAATTTGGGGGGGGGTGGTTGTTAATGCCTTGGTGTTGTGTGTGATGTATCACTAGCATTTAAAACTCTCATTCACCTTTGATTCCTTGCTTACAACAGGAATTTCCACATGGCTCCTGGTGCCCCAGGAAGTACCTTGGGGACTGCCGAGAGAGTTGGCAGAACCAACCAGAAGGACTCAATGTGGATTGCTTTTACACTTGTCAGATTTATCTGAGAATGCCTTGCACTCTTTTGTTAAAAGCTGGGAAATTCCTTTGTGCTCATGACCCCCTTCTTTCAGTTGGAAAGCAAGTCTGTTTGGCCATTGGATGGATTTCACTATATTCATCTAGAAAGTATTTATTATGCATCTACTATACACCGTCACTGTTCTGGAGACTGGCATGCAGCAGTGGATGGGTGTGTTCCTGTGGTTATCCCTTCAGAGGGGATTTTTGTGATAATGGAAGCCACTTTGAACCACATTTTTCTCAATCAGCAATATCACCATATATAATCCTATATAATAAAAGGCTAATGTGAAAATCAACCAAATGGTGGAACAACCAATTGCTATGATGTGCACTGACCATCAGGGGGCAGATGCACAATGCAGGAGCTGCCCCTTGGTGGTCAGTGCACTCCCACAGGGGGAGCACCACTCATCTAGAAGCCCTAAGCCAAGCTCACAGCTGGCGAGCACAGAAGCTGTGGCAGGAGCCTCTCCAGCCTCTGTGGCAGCATTAAGGATGTCCAACTGGGCCCGCTCTCTGGGGGGAGCGAGCCTAAGCCATCAGTCAGACATCCCCTAAGGACTCCTTGACTGCAAGAGAGTGCAGGTGGGCTGAGTGGACGCCCCCCCCCCCCAGTGCACGAATTTCATGCACCGGGCCTCTAGTGTCTAATAAAGACCAATTCTGATATGCCCACATTGGCACAAAATTCAGTTAGGAGAATGTAGTGGGTTAAATGGTGTCTTCCTCAAATTCATGTCCACCCAGAACCACAGAATGTGACCTTATTTGGAAATAAGTTCTTAGCAGATGTAATTAGTCAAGGATATCGAGTTAAAATCATCCTGCAATGACTGGTGTTTTTATAAGAATGGGAGAGGACATAGAGAAACACAGAAAGAAGAAAGCACTGTAAGAAGGAGCCAGAGATTGGAATGATATAGTCACAGGCAAGGAACGCCTGAGGCTACCAGAAGCTGGAAGAAACGAGGAAGGATCCTCCTCTAGAACCTTCAGAGACAGTACAGACTTGCTGTCACCTTGATTTTGAACTTCTACCCTCTAGAACTGAGGCTAAATTTCTGTTTTGAGCCACCCAGTTTATTATACTTCGCTCTAGAGTCTAGAAGCTCTAGAAAGGCCTTCTGTCCAGACTTTCTATACCTTTTATGTAGCCTCCTCTCAGAAGAGGAAGGACAAAACACAGCAGTTTCCACACACTTCATGACATATTTTAGCCATTAGGTCTGCTGGCTGCTTTCTCACTTCCTCATCCTTTTTCTCACCTATATAGCAAGGGCTGGCCGTGAGTGCTGGGGTACTTCAGTTCCAGGACACCACTGGGAGACGTCTATACAAGGGGATGGGGCAACTCTGGGTCATTTCTGCTCCCCTCACCTCATTTCTCAAGGCAAACATGTCTCCCACACAGTGATCCCGCAGCAGCTCTGGCCCTTCTGCATACCTCAGCTTAATGAACCCAGACTGGCAACGCAACATTGGTGACAAAATTTAACCAAAGCAGTCCCACGCTTCTCTTTCACCACTGCATGCCATCTGTTTTGTACTCTATTTCACAGTGTCCAACAGCCCAACAGGAAAGGGAGTGCAGTTAAGCTCATACCAGGCAGGTCAGGGTTTTTCTAATTGTGGGAGCTGTTGTTGGGAAATTCCTTTTGAGAAATCTGGCTCAATAAAATGTGAGACCTAAACATATATCCTCATATGGTAGCTTATTAAATCCTCACAGCTGCCCTGCAAAGTCAGGATGATTACTATACCCATTTTAGAGATGAGAAAACAAGTCCAGAGAGGTTTGGGGACTTTCCTAACATCACATGGCTCTTAAGTGGCACCCAGGGGTATTCAGGTCTGGGGCCCACATGTTGGCTCTTTGCCCAGTGCAATCTCATTTTCAGCTGTGCTTTGTGAAGGGTAAGATTCAGCAGCAGCCACACTGCCAACCTCCATTGAGCTGCTGCCATTATTTGTTTATTTGTTGTTGTTATTTTAACATTTGCCTCTAAGACTGGTAGGCTGCTTCCCAAGGCTTCCAACTCCTATGGTAAATTTATGGAAGCTAAAAAGAAGGCATTGCCTCAAGCATCCTTGGGGGCTGCCTGTTTTAGGGAAGATCTGGGCCTTTAAAATAATTTCTCCCAAATGCCTCTAACTTGTAAAAAAGCAAACACAGTCCTTGCTAGTTTGATATTTCTTCCTGTTTACAGTGGTTAGCATTTTTATTTTAGGCCAAATTAGGTTCTAGTTTTATGTGAACTGTGTACACTTTGTGTGGCCTGGGCCTTGAATAACCCAATAACCCATATTCAGAGACCAATGACCCCCACTGACAAATTCCCCAATACCTTTTTTTCCATTTTCAGTAATTCTCCAGGTTTAGATAGCTGCTAGGCCAGGTATGTAGTGGTCATAGCTACACTTCTCTGATGTTAGACCCTCAGTTAGGAAGTCCCAAAATGGGAAACATGCAGGCAGCTGTCTTTGAGATGTGGAATCTCAGTCTGCTCTGACACCGCAAGGAGGAAGCTCAGAAGGAAATTGTGCCAGGTTTTCCGAAGGTAGGCTCGAAGAGAAGGAGGGGAAGAGACACAAGGTCTGAATGAATATGACCCAGGGGCAGGGGTTTAAGGTGTCAAGTGGGATGGCTTCTGACATCCTTTTCAGGCACTGCTGCAGTTCCTGGGGGCCATGCCTGCACCCTGGGAGGGAGCCCTGAGTTTCTGTCATACTCTCCTCCTGGACTGGACCCTAAACCCACTATAGTGCTGCCCCTTCTGGCTCTCTCCCTCTTTTGTCGCTAAGCACAGTGGGAAGCAAACAGGCAGCCTGCACCTTCCCACATTGAGGCAATTAATGAATTCCACAGCATCTTGGGGTTCTTAGGGCATGGTGCCTGGTATGGAGGTCCAGGTCTCTTTTAGAAACCATCTCCTGGTAGCCTTTAGCCTTCATGTTTTTATTCCTTGGTTGGGACTCTTCCTACCTCCTCTATTCCTCTACTCCTCCTCTGGAGGTTGCTTCTCTATCACACAGATTTGAGGGAATGATAGGCTGGACAACAATCGCCACTTGCTTCAGGGCTTCAGGACACTGGGAGACATTTTTTATTTTTATTTTTAAAAATACATTTTTATTGATTTCAGAGAGGAAGGGAGAGGGAAAGAGAGAAAACTCAATGATGAGAGAGAATCATCATTCAGCTTCCTGTTGCATGCCCCCTACTGGGGATCAAGCTTGAAACCCAGGCAACTACCCTGAGCGGGAATCAAACCCTGATCTCCTGGTTCATGGATCTACATTTAACCACTGAGCAACACCAGCCAGGCTGGGGAGACATTTTTATATAAGGGGAACACCACCCTTGGGAATCTAGTTAATAGGGCCTCCACTCTTCCCTGATCAGGTCCCTTTGAGACATTACCACACGTCACTTATATAGAATGATTTTTCACATTTGTTTGTTTGCTTATCTGTAATTCAAATGTAACTGCGTATCCTGCATTTAATCTGACACCCCCATTGGGAAGCCCAATGATTCACACCCCCCGCCCCACTGATGTTGGCACAGGGCAGCAAGTTAGGCTTCCAGCCTGCACTGGAGAATGAAAGGACTGTGGTGTGTGCAAACAGATTGAGCTTTCCCACCCTTCTCAGTAAATGGCTCTGCTGTCACTCTCTGCAGAAAGTCTGGCCTGTTCATCATGCTCTGTGCCCATAGAATCAGGCCTTGGGCACAATACTTACTGGCTTCTAGTATAATTATGGGTTTTTCATGTCTTATTCTCCACTGGGCTTTGAGCTTCTTGAGGGCTGGGGCTCATTAATCTTGGCTCTTGTCCTCAACTCTTGTCCCTGTCATAAGATGCCCACAGAATTTGGGACCCAGGGTGGGGAGACCTTAAAGGAACACAAACATGGATAAATAAGCCAATGCCTCTGATTGCACCAAAATCAAAGGGTTGACTAGTGAAAGTTAAGGCCTAACATGTCCTGATTTTTCAATAGAACATGTTGTGTTCATGTTTCCTGCACACCTCCATTAACATTTCAGAGGTGCCTGGTAGCCATCTCCCAGGGAAGAATGAGTCCACAGTGACTACCTCTAGGGAAGAGAGAGTCAGAGCGCTCTGAAGTGCCAGAGGGCATCAGGAGGGAGTTTAACTCCCTTAGCTGAGGAACCCACACACCTGGGAAAGGAGACAGGGCTCACTGGGGTGGGAAGCCACCAGTGACTGGCAGGGCTAGGGGAAGTGGAGCGGAGGGGAGAGATAGAACCAGGCTAGGTCCTGAGAGGCAGACCAGGGGCTGCTGAGAGTCTGCAGAGAAGGTAGTGGTGTTGGGCAGCCGCAGGCTGGCTTTCCTGGCCATTTGAGTTGGGAAAGGGAATGCTGGGTGGCTTCATGTCAGCTCTGGCAGCCTGATAGTGGGGATTAGTGAGAACCGGCTAGGTGGCCACTCTGTGGCCAGCTTGGGTAGGCAGCAAGCACGTGACACTCCTGGCCAATGGAGAGGCTGCGAGGTCCTAGGTCAAGGGAACTGGTGGCTTGGAGCTCGGTGCACCATAGGAACTGGCCGAGGCCACAGAGGCCACCAGCCCTCAGGTGCCGGTGACCGGGTGTGGGGCCTGGGAGAAGCACCACGGCCTGTTCCGCCGCTCAGCCCCTGGGTGCCTGCCACAGCCAGAGGATTGAGCTTTCCGTTGGTCACTTTGTGGGTGGGAGCCGGACAGGAGTGATTGCCAGGAACTGGGGTGGGACTCCCCCTGGAGCCAAGTCCAGAGGGAACAGGATACTCCCTGCGCAGTTGGAATAGGGAGAGGCTGGCCTGCCTGGGGAGCACTGGGATGGAGGCCTGCCTGCTCTCCCTCTGGGATGGCCCCTGATGGCCACAAGGGCCAAAGCTCACCCTCTTCCTGTGCCAGGTGCAAATTCTGAGAAACCTCCTGCCTTGTCCCACATATCTGGAGCCTGAAAGAGTGGCAGAAGACATACCCAAACCCTAGAGGATGATTGGTGAGGGACCCCCACTGATTTTCACTACCAACAAGGGCTGGACCATTCACCCATACCTAACATGGGACTTCACACCTAGTAGGTGCTACAAGAGTGTTCATTGCGGAGGAAACGAATAAATGAATGAAACCTGGTAATTGTTGCTAAGGCTGAGGATTGACCTATTGGGGAATGCCTCCTGACTGTGAGTGTCTCCATCTGAGGGGCTGCGACAATTCTCCAGTGCTGTGTGCCTCTTAAAACAGCACCATGGAAGAGGACACTGTTGTTCTCTGATGCCAGAGGGCTACTAAGCTCAAGCCAATAACTACAGTGCCCACTTTGGGGGGACATCATAAGTCTAAGCAATATTACAAAACAAAGCTACTTCTTTTCCTGATGTCCACTCCTTTCAGCATCACTGTCCTCTAGCAGGGCTGTGGGACTCTCCACTTGGATAGCCTGTCTTGGGTCCCGAAGTCCATACCTCCAACACCTTAGAGGTCCTCCAGTTTTGCCAAGCCATCTTCATGTGCCCCCTCCTTTAGAAAGACTCCTACCTCCTTCCATTAAATACAACAGACCTCTCCCCCATCCTTGATGTCCCCTGTACATTGTGCTGTGGTTCCACTTCTGGAAACATACTGTCTCCTGGAGTTTAAGAAACCTGGGTTGAAATCTTGGCACCTCCACTTTCTAGCTTATATCTTTGAGCCACTTTACCTGCATCTATAAAACAGGATGATCAGAATAGCACTAGCATTGTTATGAGCACAATGACACATAAAGCATCTGGCACAGAAGTGGTTCTTGGGGAATGGCAGTCTTTGGGCTCCTGCAGGGTAGAGTTGCATCTTCTTTACTCTAATGACTTGGAGATAGCCCATGTGAGTAAGCACTCCAGGAAAAAGTGTTGATTGAGCTGTCACTGCACTGCCTTGCTTGGCCAGGAGTGGTTCCCAAACTGAGAAGGGCTGAACTTGCAGGTTGTTGCTGGTGTTGGAGAAAGGAAGCAGGGTCTAGCCAGTCTGGGGGTAGTAGTTCAAAAAGCACTGGCCACCAAAACCTACTGCTTTTAGAATTGGGCATCCAGAGGGATCAACTCCCTTCAGCTACCTACACAGCCCAGCATGAACAGGAATTGGCATGCTTGGCTGTCTCCCTCTTTTAGTGTCATCCACAAGATGGCTGCCTCTGGAGGTCTGGGCCATGGGGCTGGAGCTCGGGCAGGCTTTATCCCCCTCTGCAGTTTGCCTAGTGACCCAGATTTGTGGCCAGGCGCCTGTCTAACTTCCACCTGGTTTGGGCTGGAGCAAGGGCTTCCAGTTTTAGCAAATAAAAATACAGGATGACCACTTAAATTTAAATGTCAGATATACAACAAACACTTTGTAGTATAAGAATGTTACATGCAATCTTTAGGACATACTTACCTATGCAATTATTTGTTGTTTATCTGAAAATCCCATGTAACTGGACTCCCTGGCAATTCTAGCTGGAGCTTGTCCCGCTGCTGGGGATTGGAAGGGAATCAACCTTGGGGGGTGGAGTGGGAGGGAACTGCTCCCACCGAAGGCACTTTGAATTGATGTCAGAACAATGGCATGGGTTGTTCTATTTTTCTTTGCATAGAAAAAAAGCATTCCATGTCACTCAAAAGAAAACAGAACGGTGAATTTCAGCTCTCTGCCTTGCTCTATTGATGTTGACCCGGAACATGTCTAGATTCTGAAAGGGACATTGACTGTTAGACAAGTGGCTCTTTCATTTTCCCCTGCAACACTTCTTTTAATGGTTGGTGCCCACTACCCTGGCTCCCATTTGGAATACACTCAAGATGGGATGCGTAGTGGCCATTTGTCTCTCTGTGCTGCTCAGATGCTTCAGTTACAAAGACCACTTAGTCAAGTTGCCTGAGCCAGAGACTAAGGTACAGATATTACATATAAAATAGAAGAATACTTTAATTTCCCCAGTAACTCTGAAGTGTTGGGCTATTTATTTATTTTTAATCCACACCCAAGGATATGTTTTTATTGATGTTTAGAGAGAGAGGAAGGGAGAAAAAGAGAAACATCAATTGATTGTCTCCCATACATGCCCCAACCAGGAGTCCTGACAGGGATGGAACACAAAATTTAGGTACGTTCCCTGATTGGGAATAAAATCTGCAACCTTTGGATGTATGGGATGATGGTCCAACCAACTGAGCCACCTAGCCAGGGCAGGGCCCTTTATTTTATTTTATTTTATTTATTTTATTTTAAATATCTGTTTTTTTATGGGAGAGAGAGGGAGAGAGAGAGAAAGAGAGAGAGAGAGAGAGAGAGAGAGAGAGAGAGAGAGAGAGAGAGAGAGAAATATTGACATGAGAGAGAAACATCGATCAGTTGCCTCCTGCACGCCCTCTACTGGGAATCAATCCCAAAACCTGGGCATGTGCCCTGACCAGAAATCAAATCAGGGACATTTTGGTGCACAGGAAGACACCCCACCAACTGGGTCATTTGGCCAAGGCAGGGCTCTTTATTTTATACAACCTCTAATCCTTACAACCCTGAGATCCATGTTATTATTCCCATTTCACAGATGGGGAAACTGAGGTGCACACAGGGCAAACATTTTGTGTGGGGTCATGTAGCAAGTAAGTGGTGAAGCTGTAGTTCAGACTTTGCTTTCTCTGAATCCAGTGCCTGAACAACTCTTCCTCATTATCATCTTTTGCCTGTCAGCTTTATCAATCCCTGCTCAAGACTTCAGTTTTTCCATTTGTTAAATTAGGGGGGATAGACAGGTTATCTCTGAGATCTCTTCAATGATTCTCTTTTCATAGAGATCATCAAAAACATGAGCTCACTCACTATTATCATCTATGTGGTTGTTGCAGGCACTGAGACTTCTTTGATATTATTCTTAGCCCCACAACAAAATAACTGACCAACATTTATATTGCAAAGCTTTGCCAGCAACTAGTGGGCTGTCAGTTTTGCATAGCATGGGCCTGGTGGATATAAATACACATTGAAGGTAAGGGCTCACAGTATTTTCTGTGCAGGCTGCCCGCTGATGCACAAAACCCTTGGTCTTCAGGCCTGAGTAGGAATGGGACAGTAGGATTAGCTAAGTGCCCCAAACACATGTAACCTGTTTGTAAGTTATGAAGCATGGACTTGGCCTCTCTACCTGGGTTCCATGCTCCCCTAGACATCATGAGAACACAGGAAAGCATAAATCTGAAAGACTTGTTCTGCCCTTCCCTTCCAGACCTGCTCCAATGCAGAAAGTGGCCAAGACTCTTCATAGATGACACCTAGTACCTGCTCATCAGCAACTCACCAGTACCATGACTAAAGCTGGCTTGGGCCAGGCTGAGGACCAGGAGGTGTTGCACGATCTGAGTGAAAGCAGCATCTTGGTTTCAGGTGTTCATAGTTCCCTCTTATCCTTCTTTCTCTGGATAACTCTTGCCTCTTATTCAAGGCCTAGTTCATAAATCCTCTCCTCATGGGTTTTTCCCTGTCCTACCTGCTCACCCAGACAGTCAGCGCCCTCCTGTGGGTGCCCACGATACTCAGTGTCTATTACACTTGGAGTGCTGATTTCACTGTCTCTCAGTGGAGTGCTCTCTTTCCCACTGGACTGTGAAGATGGAATCCAAGTCTTTTTCACCTTCTCACTCTGAAGTGGTCTTCTTCCAGCTCTTTGCGTGGTGGGCTCATTACTTTCAAGTCTCAGTTTAAATGTCACCCCCTCAAAGAGGCATTTATTGACTTCCCTGGCTAAAACCCACTGAAACTGGTTATTTTCTTTCAGTATCTACATAGCACTGATCATTGCTGAAATCAAGTCATATATATACTTTTCTTTTAGATGAAATTCACATAATATAAAATTAACCATTTTAAAGTGTGCAATTCATTGGGACTTATTATTTTACAATGTTGTGCAACAATAAAGTTCATCTAGTTCTAAAATATTTTAATTATTTCTAAGGAAACTTAGTACCCATTAGCAGTTTCCTGATTCCTCCCCACTGAAACCACTAATCTTTTCTATTTGTATGGATTTGTCTATTCTGGACACTACATATAAGTTGAATAATATAATGTGTGGCCTTTTGTGACTGGTTTATTTCACTTTGCATAATATTTTCAAGGTTCATCCAAGCTGTAGAATGGATCAGTGCTTCATTCCTTTGTATGGCTAAATAATATTCCATTGTATGGGTAGACTACATTTTGTTTGCCCATTCATCAGTTGACGGACATTCAGGTTGTTTTCAGCTTTTAGCTATTGTGAATAATGCAGCTATGAACATTGCTGCACAAGTTTTTGAATGAACATCTGTTTTCAATTATATTAGGGATATACCTTGAGCGGAATTGCAGGATCAAGAGATGACACAATGAAGAACTGCCAAACTGTTTTCCAAAGTGGCTGCATTCTTTCACATAACTAACAGAAATGCACAAAGGTTCCATTTTTTCCATATTCTTGCCAACACTTATTTTGGTCATTTTGATTATAGCCATCCTAGTGGGTGTCAACTACAATCTAGTTGTGGTATTTGTTTTTTATTCCTTCTTGTCCTTCCCTCCCAAAAGTGGGCTTCGTGAGGCCAAGGGGTGATACTTACTCCATCTTTCTTTTTTTTTTTTTTTTTTTTTGCTATATCCAGCACCTACCCCTGGCACATAGTGAGTTCTCAACCCGTGGAGGTTGAGGAAATGCATGAGTGAATTTGCTCTTATTGAATCCTGAGCTCACAGCCAAGGACCTGGCACAGAGAAGGCGTGGGATACTAAGGCTGTGTTGCACTTCTTAACCCAGTGGCCCTGGCATGTGGTCTGGACCCTGGGGAAAGAGGCTTTCAGGACCACCCAAAGGGCCAGACCCAAGCAGCTGTCCTGCCTCAGTGGGACTTGGAGTAATGAAACAGGACCTGGAGTGGGGCTCAGCCCATGACAAGGACCATATGCTACAAGTGGGGGTATTGAGAGAGGTGAGCAAGCAAGGCTGAGGAACCCCCTGAGCATTGGCTTACAAGCCAATGGCTCCTCTGCAGGCTTCTCTGTAACTTCTCCTGTAGCAACCCCTTAGAAAGTTCCTTCCAGCCTTGCCTCCCATCTCATGTTACTCCTTTGAGATTTGGAGACCAAGTTCTGGGTTAATGACCTGGGAGACTGAGCCTCTTCAGGTGCAGCTCCTTGTAATTGTCCCATGGTTGCAACCACAGGGGTGGGGGCTCCTCCCACTGCCTGGTGGGGAAAGGAGATGGCTTAGGGGAAGATGGTGGTGCTGGGTTTTCTTTTATCTTGCATGGCTTGACTCTCCTGTACTCTAGAATGGGGCCTGGTGAAGCTTGCTGGCTGCAGATCATGGGTGGCTTGGGCCCCACACAACCCACAGATACTAAGGCTTTTCTCTCTGACACAGCAACATTCACAGGTATCCCATGGATTTTACCAAAGGAAGCCCTTGGGAAAAACTTTGGTTGTTTCTCTAAAAATTAAGCAGAGTTTCCATGTAACCCAGCAATTCCACTCCTAGATCTATACCAGGGGTGGGCAAACTTTTTGACTCGAGGGCCACAACGGGTCTTAAACTGGACCGGAGGGCCGGAACAAAAGCATGGATGGAGTGTTTGTGTGAACTAATATAAATTCAAAGTAAACATCATTACATAAAAGGGTACGGTCTTTTTTTTTTTTTTTTTTTTTTTTAGTTTTATTCATTTCAAACGGGCCGGATCTGGCCCGCGGGCCGTAGTTTGCCCACGGCTGATCTATACCCAAAATAATTGAAAACAGATCTTCAAAGAAAAACTTGCACACAGATGTTCATAGCATCATTATTCAAAAAAGCCAAAAGATGCAAACAACCCAAATGTCCATCAATGGATGAATGACTAAAATGTGATATTGCCATACAATGGCATATTATTCAACTATAAAAAAGAATCAAGTATTGAATCATTGTTGTATACCTGAAACTAATATAATGCTATATGTCAATTATATCTAAATTAAAAAAGAATAAAGTACTGATATATACTAGCACATGGATAAACCTTGAAAGCATTACTGTAAGTGGAAGAAACCAGATACAAAAGTCCACATATTGTATGATTCCATTTATATGAAATATTTAGAACAGGCAAATAAACAGAGACAGAAAGCAGACTACCAGCTGCCAGGGGCTGGGGGTGAGATGGGAACTAATGGCTTAATGGGCACATGGTTTTCTTTTGGTGCAATGGAAATGTTTTGAAAATAGGCAGAGATGTTGGTTGCACAGCATTGTGAATATACTAAATGCTACTGAATTGTCCACTTTAAATTGTTCATTTTCATGTTACATGAATTTCACCTCTATTATTTTTTTAAAGCTGCTTTCCCTACCTAATGCCCTGTTAGGCCTCAGGATTGATAGTCCTCAGGGTTCAGTTTCAGGCAAATACAAGCAAATGGTAGGTAGCTTCATGTCAGAAAGCATTGGGCATTGGCCTAAGTACCCACATAGTGCATAGGAGGAGAACCCACTGCTCTGTTCCTATAACTTCCCTTGGTATTTTCATTCTTTAGAGAAGTAACCAAATCAATACCTACTGTTAGTACCCTTGTGAGTCAGTGTCCAGAAAATACATGATTGGAGACTCCTATAGCTTTTCACATTCAGATATCACCCACTCCCCCTCCTCCCAGGAGATTTCTGAGACTGGCACATAGCCAAAATGTAGAAAGGCTCACACTCAATTTGGCAATAGAAAACAGCAAAATACAGCTTCTTCTGGGAAATGGACATAGCAACTTCAGAGAGCAATCTCTGCCGCAGGCCCATAGCATGTAGAATAGTCCAGGAGAATGACCTTGACTAGTACACAAGTATTCAGATGAATGGTGCTACTTAGCTAAGCCCTCTCTCTGAAGTGTAGGGAAGACCTCAAAAATAGAAATTAGGTTTTCAGGGACCATCCTCCCTTCCCAGGGCATTCAGATGCTACAGGCCTCAAAAGACCACCTTAATAAGGAGTCAGACCTTAGCTAAGTCCTTAGGTCAGCTCTGAGCTGAAATCTCCCAAAGCCAACAGGGGCCCTCTCAGCTCAGGTCTGTTTTGAATCAGGAACCCTGGCCTTGAATTCAGTTTCAAAGCACATAGGGACTAATTCAGACATTAATTAACATAGCTTTTAATCATACCTCCTGATGCCAGGGAGATCTTGCTAAAACATACATCTCAACATGTCTATTCCTAGCTTAAAACTCTCCTAGGCCTCCCTATTGCCTTTGGGATCAAATGAAAGCTCTCTAGCTTGCATCTCAGAACATTTGTAGATCCTAGGTTTAGCCCACTGGCTCTAGCTTCATCTCTAGCCACCTGCCTGACTCTCTTCCCCAACTCCTCCCTTTTAACACCTCCCCAAATAGGATCTTGGTAGAGTTCTAACCAGAGCTTGCAGACCTGGAGTGGAAGAGCAGGATTTGGACCTTGACAAGCCAGGTTCTTGAGTCTGGAGGGGTCAGGGAGGCATGAGACTTCTGAGAGAGGCTACCAGCCATGCAGAGACATGGCCTGGATCCCAGGATAATAGGCTCAGTGACTGAAGTCAGAGCAGTTGTGCTCTAAGTCTGCCTTGAGTTACCTTGGGTGGGCTGGGTACTGGCCTCTTAGCTTTTGCTTTACTGAATCTTAGAGTTGCCACTCAGGCCCTATAACACTGCTAATAACTCAGCACTGTGGAACCCTCCCCCGACCACGGTTTCTTGGCCTTTGTCCATGGTCTCAGCTTGCAATGTCCTTACGCCCACTTTTAAAATTTTAAACAATAAGGAAAGTTATTAACTCATAACAGGAAGTCCAACGATAGGGCAGGCCCCACAGTATCATCAAGCACTCAGAATTTTTTTTCTGACTCCCTTTGTTATTCATCCAAAGGCCTATTCCCCTTGTGGCCCGTATATGGCTGCCTATAACAATTTCGGCTGCTGATTTCTTGTCATCACTGGGAAAGAGAGCCTATAGAGATCTTGATGGGCCTGCTTAGTTCACAGGATCACCCCTGGATCTGTGACGGTCATGAAAGGAAATACCATGTGCCTTTTGGCTCAAACCTAGGTTCCTGCTTTGCATTCTGAAATGTAGAACTGTGTGTGTTACTAAGCCCTGTCCCACACACCAAGGCCAAGTCAGGCAGACCCTTCTCAGGGCTCCCCCAGCCTCTATGCCTCCTTTGTCTCAGCACTGCTGCCACTGTGTGGTCATTGAGGTTTTTTGTTATTGTTTGTTTGTTTGTTTTTTACTTTCAGCACCAGGAAAGTGGGGGTAGGGAAATGTCTTGGGTGCTCTGTGGCCCTAGAGTCTGTTCTAGAAAAGCTGCTTTGCATTATTTGGTGAATGAAAAAGAACGAGCAACTGAATGGTTTGGTGGGTGCAAAGCTTGAGCCGTGTGAGCATAGGATGCGATAGGATGGAGCATAGCGGGTGGGGAAGGCCATTACAACAGGCATGTTTCAGTATGTAGAGGCCAGAATCAACAAGAATATGCCTGTGTGTGAGCAGCTCCAAGTCCTTAGTGCTCTCTTCCCATGTATAAGCCCTGAGCTATAGCCACAGGAAGACTCAGAGGCTGGCCTAGTATGGCTCCTTTAAGCAGCTGGACCTACACCAGGTCTGACCCATCCTCCATCCCTCCTCCTGACATTTCCTAGCCACTGAATTCCCTTCTCTTTCATTTGCTGTCCTTATCTCAACCTGTGGATTTGATACACACTAATGCCTTCTGTTTGGTTACTTTTTTCCCCACTTTAAAAAAAAATTATTGTTGAGGGTATTACAGATGTCCCTCTTTTTCCCCCTCATTGCCTTCCTCCACCTGGTTCCCACCCTGCCCCAGGCCTTTGCCACCCTATTGTCTGTGTCTACAGGTAATACATATAAGATCTTTGTTTAATCTCTTCCCTCCCCCACCCCTTTCCCTCTGAGAATCATCAGTATGTTGCATTTCCATGCCTCTGATTTTATTTTATTCACCAGTTTCTTCTGTTCATTACATTTCTTATTTGTTTATTTTGATTATTAGATTCAATTGTTGATAGGTATATATTTGTTGCCATTTTGTTGTTCATATTTTTTATCTTTTTGTGTTTTTTTTTTCTTCTTCCTCTTCTTAAAGAATACCCTTCAACATGTCATATAATACTGGTTTGGTGATGATGAACTCCTTTAGCTTTTTCTTGTCTGTGAAGCTCTTTATCTGACCTTCAATTCTAAATGAGAGCTTTGCTGGGTAGAGTAATCTTGGTTGTAGGTCCTTGCTATTCATCACTTTGAATATTTCTTGCCACTCCCTTCTGCCTTCATAGTTTCTGCTGAGAAATCAGCTGACAGTCATATGAGCATTCCCTTGTAGATAACTAACTGCTTTTCTCTTGTTGCTTTTAAGATACTCTCTTTGTCTGTAGCCCTTGGCATTTTAATTATGATGTGTCTTGGAGTGGTCCTTTTCGGGTTCCTCTTGTTTGGGACTCTCTGTGCTTCCTAGACTTGTAAGTCTATTTCTTTCACCAGGTAGAGGAAGTTTTCTGTCATTATTTCTTCAAATAGGTTTTCAATATCTTGATCTCTCTCTTCTTCAGTCACCCCCATAATGAGAATGTTGGTATGCTTGAAGCTGTCCCAGAGGCTCCTTACACTAACTTCATATTTGGATTTTTTTTTCTTTTTGCTCTTCTGGTTGGGTGTTTTATGCTTCCGCATATTGCAAATCATTGATTTGATTCTCAAAATCATCTACTCTACTGTTGAATCTCTGTATATTATTCTTTATTTCAGTCAGTGATTCTTAATTTCTGACTGGTCCTTTTCCTTTTTTTTTATATTCTTACTAAGATCCTTGAAAATCTCACTAAGTCCCTTGGAGGTTTCTAGAAGATTCTTGAGTAACCTTATAATGGTGGTTTTGAACTTTATATCCAGTAGTTTGCTTTCTTCCATTTCTTTTATTTGTGACATGTTTCTTTGTCTCTGCATTTTGCCTGCTTCCCTGTGTTTGTTTCTATGTGTTGGTAGAGCTGCTATGTCTCCTTGAATTGGTAGAGTGGCCTTGTATAGTAGGTCTTCTATAGGACCCAGTGGCTCAGCCTACTCAGTCACCGGAGCTAAGCCCTCTATGTTCACCCCTTTGTGGGCTGTGAGCACAGTCTTGTAGTTGAGACTTGATTACTGTTGGTATCACTGGGAGTAATTGACCTCCAGGCCAATTGGCTGTGAGAACCAGCTGTGACTACAGTGGGAGAGCTGAGGAGACACTCTTATGTTGCAGGACTTGCTTCAGTGGGGCTTTGCTGTTCACTGAATCTGCCCCTTGAGTGTGTAGCTTATGGATGTGAACAGTTGTAATCTGGTAGGGTCTGACACTGACCATTGGGTACACTGGCTCTTGGGTCATTAGGGAGGTGCAAAGTCAGCCACTGCCTGGGGCCACCCAGCAGAGCTACAGAGAGATTGGCAGGTTCCTCCTCTTTGTATGGGGTTTGGAAATGTGCCGGGAGCCGGTCCATCCCTGCTGTTTCAAAGGACCTGGCATATATGGCATACTGTTCTTAATATGTTTGCTCACCTTCTTGGCACTATGTGTTTTAACCAAGGTCTCCTCTCTGAGAAAGATTGTTTCCCCAGGTAGGGATTTTCCCCTTAAGTTAGGGAGGGAATAAAACCCCTCAACTAAGTGCCAGGTGGGTAATTAATCACTTTAACTACGAACAATCATGCTTAAGCTACATAATCTTTACTCCCTGGAATGGAGATAAGAAACACCCTAACCTTTGTAATAGAGATTGATAGGATTGGAATCAACTGATATAAATACAGATGTAACAAGACAGCAGGAGACAGAGAGAGAGACAGAACCTAGGCACAGAACCTACACAGAACGTTCTCTAGGGACAGAAGAACTTCGCTGGAGAGAACATGGCAAAAGATCCTGGACAGAAACTGGCCTCAGAACCTAGAGACAGAACCTAGTGAGAGAACATGGCAAAAGATCCTGGACTGAACCTGACTACAGAAATTGGCAAGAGAACCTGACTAGAACCTGGTGACTGAACCTGGCTGGAGAACCTGGACAGAATCTGGCTGGAGAACCTAGCAAGAGAACATGGACACAGAACCTGGCTGGAGATCCTAAGCAGAACCTCTCTGGAGATCGAGACCAGAACTTGGCTGGAGATCCTGGCTAGGCTGCTGATCAACTGAACGCTGTCTCCGTGTCATTCCTTCTTCGCCGACTCCGTCCACACCTTTGGGG
Organism: Myotis nattereri; assembly: GCF_964212035.1. Lineage (NCBI taxonomy): Eukaryota > Metazoa > Chordata > Mammalia > Chiroptera > Vespertilionidae > Myotis > Myotis nattereri. The sequence goes on along the minus strand of NC_138078.1, from coordinate 138,184,784 downwards.
ACCCCTGGACCCTCTGGGGCTGGACCCCGGCAGAAATGTCCAAACTAGGCCCAGCTATGAAGCAAGGCAGACTGGTGCTGTTGCTGGTTCTTAGGCTTTTTATTGATAAGTTGGGGGCTCCCTGGCCCATTTGCAGCTTGTTTGATTTTAGCCTGAGCAAGGACAGCTTGGGTGGGTTGTTAATTGGATGAGGTGGGGTCTTAGGGAATCACCAGGGTGGAGCAAACAGTAAAGGCTGCCATTCAGGGATATTGGCCTATAATTTTCTTTCTTTGTTGTGTCTTTATCTGGTTTTGGAATTAGGATAATGCTGGCCTCATAAAATGAGCTTGGGAATTCTCTCTCTTGATATTTTTGGAATAGTTTGAGAAGGATAGGTTTTAGTTTTTCTTTGAATGTTTGTTAAAATTCACCTGTGAAGCCATCCAGTCCAGTATTTTATTTGTTGAGAGTTATTTGATTACTGTTTAAACTTCACTAGCTGTAATCTGTCTATTCAGATTCTCTAATTCTTCTTGACTCAGTTTTGGAGAATTGTATGTTTTTAGGAATTTATCCATTTCATCCTGACAGTCCAATTTGTTGGCATATACTTGTTCATAATATTTTCTTATATTTTTTTGTATTTCTTTGGTGTCACTTCTCCTCTTTAAATTCTGATTTTATTTATTGGGTCTTCTCTCTTTGTTTCTGATGAGGCTGGTTAAAAATTTGTCAGTCTTGCTTATCTTTTCAAAGAACCAAGATTTGCTTTCCCATCTGATAGCCACAGCCCTGTAAATGCAGTGTTACTTTAGACCAGCGGTTCTCAACCTGTGGGTCGCGCCTCCTTTGGTGGTTGAATAATCCTTTCACAGGTGTAGCCTAAGACCATCCTGCATATCAGATATTTACATTACGATTCATAACAGTAGCAACATTACAGTTATGAAGTAACAACGAAGATAATTTTATGGTTGGGTCACAACATAAGGAACTGTATTTAAAGGGCCAGAAGGTTGAGAACCACTGCTTTAGACCATGATGTTTAGATACCAGTTGTTCCCTCCCTGGGAGTCTTCAACACACTCTGTTTTCCAAATGGCTGTGAGTAGAATATGATTGTGCCTATATTCTGCTCGGCCTTGGGATGTAACCATAAACTTACAAAGAGGAATTATGACGCCACTCTGGTATTTGTAATAGGTCTTTAATGGGATTCTTCTTGGAAGCTGGGAGCTGACCACATGTGCATATGAAACCTTATTGAGGTAATCAGACATTAATGCTTCAGTATAAATGGTGTATGAGGAGCAAACATGGACTGAAGACAAATTCCTAAAAACAACAACAACAACAACAGCAACACACCCTGGAATCTTCCTAGGAGATGAGAAATGGTTCCTTGGTGGACATGTTAGGTAAAATTTGAAAATATAACATAACTAGGGGCCCAGTGCATGAATTCGTGCACCTTGAAAGGAACTGTGGGCCACAAGGCTGCAGTGGGCACAGGGGTGGGTCTCGGCCCATCCTCCGTGCCCCCACTCAGCACCTCCTGCCGTGGCCTCCATCTGTGAGCAGCCACACCTCTGCCACCCGCCACTCCCATGCGCCGACGGTGCTGGCCCACTCACACCCATCGACTGCGTGGAGTGATTGGGGCTGGCACCAGCAGTGGGTGCAAGCAGGGCTGGGGCCATCAGTGGGTGAGTGGCGGCTGAAGCCCCAATTGCCCCTCAGGAGCAGGGGGAGGTGGAGAAGCTCTGAGGGGTAATCAGGGCTGGCAGCTGCTGCTGGCACCTGCTGATAGCACCGAGATATCAGAGCCAGCACTGGGCATGGGTGAGAGTGGCAGGTGGGACCGCAGTGCAGGAGAGCAAAAACTTTTCAGTAACCGCTTGAGGCTCACCCCAATGACAGCGAGCTGCGTCCCGCCTTGGTCTGGCAGCCTTGCTCACCTGCACCCCCATCCCGCTGCAATCGATGCCCACCATGTTCTGTGCTCTGCCACATGCTACTGATGCCCACCATGATCTGCACGTGACCCCTGGTGGTCAGCGCACATCATAGTGACTGGCTGTTTGGTTGTTCAGTTGTTCTGCCATTCGGTCTATTTGGATATAAAGGCTATATATATATATATATATATATATATATATATATATATATACACACATATACCACCCTCCCACCGTCTCTTGTCTGTTATCTGTCCCACAAGAAAGTCCTGGCTTTCAGTGAGCCTAATGACACTTGTGCAGGTGTTTAGGCAAGTTCAGTCAGATGTAGGGTAGCAGGGACACACAGGTTAAAATTTTACCCATGCATCCAAAGGGAGGAGAATATTTTCAGCTTACTGACATTATAGCTGGTATAGCAAAGGGAAGTGCAGAAAGGCGCTACTGAGTGAAGAAGACAAAGCCTCCCTGCTGAGATTTACATAACCCTCTTACAATTAGATGTGGTTCTGTATTTTAAGGCATATCTGGCATAGCAGGAATTAAAAATTCAGAGTCTTTTATGGCATATCTGACCACAGGACGTACTCCAAACAATGAAGACGGTTGTCGTAATAATGGTTGCTTTACGATGAGCTCCTACACTGTAATGGTGAGTGGAAGGGACTTCAGTTCCTATCCATATCTTCTCTTGCTCTTGTTTCTGGACACAGAGTAACCTAAATTGCAAGTTCACTTGTAGTTAGGAAGGGCCATATGACAACACTTTGCCACTGAGGCATGAGCAGAAGCATTGTTTGTCACATCCAATCATTTGATAGGCAGCATGCCAGTACCATGCTCTCTCCCTCAGTTCATCAGAAAATATGGTGATTCTGTGTTGAGATGGGGGAACTACAAATGAAAGCAGCTTGGATCCCTGGGTCACTTAGAACAGAGGGCCCCTGCCAAACCGCATCAGAATTTATTTCTACTGTACTAATCCCATTATTGGTTTTATGTAGATATTTTATAACATAAAAATTACTATATATTGCATATATTACATATTACGTATGTCACATATATTGTTTTGCAAAAAATTTGAAAAACACAAATAAATCATAATTTCTCCCTTTTCAAAATTCCTCCTAAATTTGAGAGGATTAAGAAATGGTGGCACAGTAAGTAGATGCTTCACAGACATGCTCCCAGGAACAAATTGGTATTACAACTAAAATATAGAAAAATTTCTTGAATAATAAAGAGAAAAACCACAGGAGAGAAACCTGACACCCGAGGACTGAAAGCAGAGACTGCATAGAGACTGGTAGGAGGGGTGGAGGCTTGAAAGGGCTAGCTGGGTGCCCACAGACAGAAACTGAAGTCCTGGAGAGATATCTCAGGTGTAGGGGGTTTCCACTGAGAACTCTGGGGTATAATCCCCAAGCTAGGCCCCCCAAAAAAGAGCACCAAAACTGAGGAGGGTATCCACATAACATCTAGCTGTGAAAAGCAGTGGAGCGCTGTCTGCAAGAGAGTAACAGCTGAAAATTCAGGCACCCTCGAAAAGGGCCAACACACAAAATTCCCTGTGGATCCACCCACCCTGTGCTCTGGCAGAGGGAGGGTGAAGTGGACTGGGGCTGGAAGGGCAGAACCCAGGACTGGGAACTCGGGGAATAGAACTCAGAAGGAAGACATCCCAAATATCCTGGGCTGAGTCATTCCCTCAGGCAGCAGAGGACATCTTTCCCACATACACATTTGCCTTGACTGGGGGGAAGACAGTTGACATGCCCTACTGGAAAACACCTTGCCCTGAGGCCACTTAAGAGACTAAAAATAAAAATTAGCCTCCAGGCAGTAGCAACTTCCTATGCTGTTGAAAAAAACTCTCGCCACACCTGAGGATGATTGCCTGGGGGTCAATTCAAGTCAGAATCCTATCAGTCTATAGGCAGAGGCAGTCTCTTGGGCCTTTGAGTCTTTGCCTGATATAATTAGTCAGAAACAGCCTTTAACACTGTCCTGCACTAGAGATTGAGAGATGTAGAGGATCTACCTAATACATAGTCACAAACCCAAACAGACAACGAAAATGAGGAGACAAAGAAACAATCCCAAAATGAAAGAACAAGAGAATTCTCCAGAAGAAGCGATAAATGAAGCAGAGATAAGAAATTCATCTGAAAAAGAGTTCAGAGTAATGATGGTAAAGATGCTCAACAGCATGAAAAAAGATATAGTAACTATGAAAAAAGAACAGTCTGAGATAAAGAATGACATAACACAAATAAAGAACACATTGGAAGGAATACACAGCAGATTAGGGGAAGCTGAGGATCAAATCAGTGAATTAGAAGACAGAGTTGAAAATGTCACTCAATCAGAAAACCAAAAAGAAAAAAAAACAATAAAAAAACAGGAGGACAGCTTAAGGGAGCTGTGAGGCAATGTGAAATGTAACAATATTAGAATAGCAGGTGTGCCAGAAGAGGCAGAGAGGGAGGAAGGCATAGGGAAGGCGTTCAAAGAAATAATGGCAGAAAACTTCCTTAACCTGGTAAAGGAAAAAGTCACACAAGTTAGGAGGCACAGAGAACCCCAAACAAGAAGAACCCAAACAGACCCATGCCCAGACACATCATAATTGAAATACCAAAAATTAAAGACAAGGAGAGAATCATAAAGGCAGCAAGAGAAAAGAAAACTGTTACCTACAAAGGAGTTCCCATAAGGCTGACACCTGATTTCTCATCAGAAACTCTAAGGCCAGAAGGGAATGGCATGAAGTGTTCAAGGTAATGGAAAGCAAGGATCTGAGACCAAGATTATCATATCCAGCAAGGCCATCATTCAATATAGATGGTTAAATAAAGAGCTTCCCAGACAAAAAATAAAAGGGGGGGAGCTAAAGGAATACATCACCACCAAGCCAGCGTTATAAGAAATGCTAAAGAGATTGCTATAATGAGAAGAAGAAACAGAGAGAGAAACCTAGCCATATAGAAATATAATGGCAATAAATAAGTACCTATCAGTAATAACCCTAAATGTAAATGGACTAAATGCTCTAATCAAAAAGTGTAGAGTAGCAGAAGGGATACAAGAAGATGACCCAAGTATATGTTGTCTACAAGAGACCCACCTCAAAACAAAAGACACACACAGGATGAGAGTGAAAGGATGAAAACAAATGTTCCATGCAAATAAAAAAAAATAAGCTGGAGTAGCAATACTCATATCCGACAAAATAGACTTTAAATTGAAGGTCATCACAAGAGACAACAAAGGTCACTACATAATACTAAAGGGACTGATCCAACAAGAGGATATAACCCTAGTATACATATATGCATTCAACATAGGAGCACCTAAATATATATAAAAAAAAACTTCTAGAGGACTTTAACTGAGAGATTAACAACAATACAATAGGGGACTTTAACACCCCTCTGACTGCACTGGATAGATCTTCTAGACAAAAACTTAACAAGGAAACAGAGACTTTAAAGAACACACTGGATCAGATGGATTTAATAGACATTTATAGAACATTTCACCCCAATGCACCAGAATATACATTTTTCTCAAGAGCTTATGGATCATTCACAACGAAAGACTACATGTTAGGACACAAAACAAGCCTCTACAAGTTCAAGAAGGTTGAAATAATATTGAGCATCTTCTCAGATCATAATGCAGTGAAATTAGAAATCAATTACAGTAAAAACACCCCAAAACATCCAAACACATGAAGACCAAATAGCATGTTATTAAACAATGAATGGGTTACCAACAAGATCATGAAAGAAATTAAAAAAACAACTTTCTAGAAACAAATGAAAATGAGCACACAACAACCCAAAATCTCTGGGACACAGCAAAAGCAGTCCTGAGAGGGAAGTTCATAGCACTACAAGCATACCTCAAATAACAAGAAAAATCAGCAATAAATTATTTAACCTTACAACTTAAAGAACTAGAAAGAGAACAGCAAGAAAAGCCCAGAATAAGTAGAAAGAAGGAAATAATAAAGATTAGAGCAGAAATAAATAGCATGGAGAATAAAAAAATGCAAAAAAATAAATGAAACCAAGAGCTGGTTCCTTGAAAGGATAAACAAAATTGATAAACCATTAGCCAGACTCATCAAGAAACAAAGAGAGAGAGGAGAAACTAAGATGGCGGCATAGATAAACACCGGGAAATTGCTGTTTCCCGCAACAATTGATAAATGCATCAAAAACACAAGGTGGACATCATCCAGAACTACAGGGGGGCTGGCTGAGTGTAAATTCTACAACTAGAAGGAAAGAAAAGCACACTGAGAGCCAGAGGAGCTGCGGAGGTGGAGTGCAGAGAGAGGTACGGGGGCTCGCGCGTGCAGAAAGGGTCTGGCACCTGAGGGCGCGGCTGTCTTTTTGAATCCGGAGGGAGACACAAGCTCCCGACGGCTCTGAAATCTGGTTCCGGGAAGTCTCTGGGAACCCAGGACTCATACGGGGAGAAACTGGACTGTCTGGCAGCGGGCAAGCTTGAGAGCGGCTTTCCCTCAGAGGTGCTTGCAACCATTGCTGGGACACTGGGACTTGCGACTCCTTAGGGCGGGGCTGAGGCTCCGCCATAGCTGCTCTCTCCGCCCTTTGATTCCTTGAGACCCCGCCCCGCCCAGGCTGCAGCAGAGGCTTTTGCATATGAATGCCCTGGCCATTTGCAACCTGTAATTACCTAACGAACTGCAGCTGGGCAAGACAGACCTAGAACTTCCAAGAGAAGGCCCAAGGCTCCACAGCGGCTTGCATTGCTTCACAGCTGAGCCTCATCAGGGCACCTCCAAATTCCAAAAAAGGAAGGGGAATCTGCAGTTCTCTTCATAGCTCCTGCTGTGTAACCTCAGGCAGAGGCTAAATTAGCACCTCCTTAGATCCAAGAGCCACTGTGCCCAGTGGTCAGAGGGGGGCCATCCAGATCACAACTCCTCAGATCCATAAGGGACACACTCAGGGTGCAGTCTCAGTGAGCACCAAAGCCCCACTGAAGCAAGTCTTGCCCCAGAAGGGTGTCTCCAGCACAGAAGTTCTCCCAGACACAGCTGATTCTCACTGCCAATTGGCCTGGAGGTCAATTCCTCCCAGTGATCCTACAACAACCAAGGCATAGCTACAACAAGACTGTGCACAAAGCCCACGAGGGGGTGCACCAAGAGTGTCCACCTCAGGTAACTGGGGAGGCTGAGCCACTGGGCCCTACAGGACACCTAGCACACAAAGCCACTCTATCAACACAGGGAAGCAGCCAAAATGCGGAGACAAAGAAACAGGTCACAAATGGCAGAAATGGAGGAAAGCAAATGACTGGATATAGAGTTCAAGGCCACGTTTATAAGGTTTTTCAAGAATTTTATGGAAACCGCCGATAAATTTAATGAATCCCTCAATAAGTATAGTGAGACCATGGAGGACATGAAAAAGGACCAACTAGAAATTAAGCATACACTGACTGAAATAAAGAATAATCTACAGAGATCCAACAGCAGACAAGAGGATCCCAAGAATCAAGTCAAAGATTTGAAATACAAAGAAACAAAAAATACCCAACTGAAAAAGAAAAAAGAAAAGAGATTCCAAAAATATGAAGATAGTGTAAGGAGCCTCTGGGACAACTTCAAGCGTACCAACATCAGAATTATAGGGGTACCAGAAGAAGAGAGAGGGCAAGATATTGAAAACCTATTTGAAGAAATAATGACAGAAAACTTCCCCTACCTGGTGAAAGAAATAGACTTACAAGTCCAGGAAGCGCAGAGAACCCCAAACAAAAGGAATCCAAAGAGGACCACACCAAGACACATCATAATTAAAATGCCAAGAGCATAAGACAAAGAGAGAATCTTAAAAGCAGCAAGAGAAAGACAGTCAGTTACCTACAAGGGAGTACCCATACGACTGTCAGCTGATTTCTCAACAGAAACCATGCAGGCCAGAAGAGAGTGGCAAGAAATATTCAAAGTGATGAATAGCAAGAATCTACAACCTAGATTACTTTATCCAGCAAAGCTATCATTCAGAATAGAAGGTCAGATAAAGAGCTTCACGGATAAGAAAAAGCTAAAGGAGTTCATCACCACCAAACCAGCATTATATGAAATGCTGAAAGGTATTCTTTAAGAAGAGGAAGAAGAAAAAGGAACTCTTACCATTTGCCACAGCATGGATGGAACTGGAGAGTGGATAAATACCACATGATCTCACTCATCTGTGGAATATAATGAACAACATAAACTGATGAACAAGGACTGATCCAGAGACGGAGAGGCATTGATTGGACTGTCGGGCTTTGGAGGGAGGGTAGGGGAGGGTGGGGGTAAGGGGGAAAGATCAACCAAAGGACTTACATGCAGGCATATAGGCCTAACCAATGGACACGGACAACGGGGGGGGGGGGGGTGAGGGCATGAGCGGGGGGGGGGGTAGAGGGCAATGTGGGGACAAGGACACATATGTAATATCTTAATCAATAAAAATATATTAAAAAAAAGAAACAAAGAGAGAGGATCCAAATAAATAAAATCAAAAACAAAAGTGGAGGAGTAACCACTGATACCACCGAAATACAAAGAATTGTAAGAAAATACTATGAACAATTATATGCAACAAATTGGATAATGTGGATGAAATAGACAAATTCCTAGAAAAATGCAATCTCCCAAAAGTGATTCAGGAAGAATTTAAAAAACTGAGTAGGCCAATAACAACTGATGAAATAGAAGCACTAATCTAAAAACTCCCACCAAACAAAAGTACAGGTCCGGACAGCTTCACAGAGGAGTTTTATCAAACATTCAAAGAAGAACTAACACCTATACTCCTCAAACTATGTCAGAGAATCCAAGAGGAACACTTTCAAACTCTTTTTATGAGGCCAACATTATCCTTATTCCAAAACCAGATTAAAACACTACAAATTAAGATAATTACAGACCAATATCCCTGATGAACATAGATGCTAAAAACCTCAACAAAATATTAGCAAATCACATCTAGCAACATATTAAAAAGATCATACACCATGATCAACTGGGATTTATCCCAGGGATGCAAGGCTAGTACAATATTCAAAATCAATAAATGTGTTACATCACAAACAAATTGAAAGATAAAAATCACATAATCATATCAATAGATACAGAAAAGACATTCAACAAAATCCAACAACCATATTTAATAAAAACTCTCAGCAGAGTGGGAATAGTGGGAGCATATCTCAACATGATAAAGGCCATATATGACAAACGTACAGCCAACATCATACTCAATGAGCAAAAACTAAAACCATTTCTCCTGAGAACAAGAACAAGACAGGGATGCCCACTTTCACCACTCCTGGTTGACATAGTATTGGAAGTGCTAGCCTTAGTGATCAGAAAAGAAGAAGAAATAAAAGGCGTCCAAATTGGAAAAGAAGAAGTAAAACTGTCATTATTTGTAAATGACATGATATTGTACATAGAAAACCATAAAGACTCCTTCAAAAAACTACTAAAACTAATAAATGAATTCAGCAATGCTGCAGGATACAAAATTAACACTCAGAAGTCTATGGCTTTTTATACACCAATAATAAACTCACAGAAAGAGAAACTAAAAAAACAATCCAATTTACCATTGCAGAAAAAAATTAAGATACCTAGGAATAAACTTAATGAAGGAAGTAAAAGACCTGTACTCAGAAAACTACAAGACATTGAAAAAAAGAGATAGAGGAAAATATAAACATATGGGAGAATATACCATGTTTATGGATTGGTAGAATCAACATCATTAAAATGTCCATACTACCCAAAGCAATCTATAGATTCAATGCAATTCCCCCTTACAATACCAACGGAATGTTTCAAGACTAGAACAAACTTTCCAAAAATTCATATGGAATAAAAAAAGACCCCAAATATCTGCAGCAATCCTGAGGAAGGAGAACAAAGTTGGAGGGATCACAATACCAGATATAAAGCCGTATTACAAAGTCACTGCTTTCAAAACTGAGGAGTATAGGTGTTAGTTCTTCTTTGAATGTTTGATAAAACTCCTCTGTGAAGCTGTCCGGACCTGTACTTTTGTTTGGTGGGAGTTTTTAGATTAGTGCTTCTATTTCATCAGTTGTGCCAATACTTGGTAATGGCACAAGAACAGACATATAGACCAATGGAACAGAGCAGAGAACCCAGAAATCAACCGAAGCCATTATGCTCAATTAATATTTGACAAAGGAGGCAAGAGCATACAATGAAGTCAAGATACTCTCTTCAATAAATGGTGTGGGGAAAATTTGACAGATTCATGCAAAAAAATGAAACTAGACCACCAACTTACACCATACACAAAAATAAACTCAAAATGGATAAAGGACCTAAACGTAAGACGGGAAACCATAAAAATTTTAGAAGGATCCACAGACAGCAAAATATTGGACATATGTCTTAGCAATATCTTTACTGATACAGCTTCTAAGGCAATGGAAACTAAGGAGAAAATAAACAAATGGGACTACATCAAAATAAAAAGTGTCTGCACAGCAAAAGAAGCCATCAACAAAACAACAAGAAAGCCACTGCATGGGAGAACATATTTGCCAATATTATCTCCGATAAGGGTTTAATCTCCAACATTTACAGGGAACTCATACAACTTAACAAAAGGAAGATAAAAAATCCAATCAAAAAATGGGCAAATGACCTAGTAGACACTTTTCAATAGAGGACCTACAGAAGGCCAAGAGACATGAAAACATGCTCAAAACCACTAATCATCCGAGAGATGCAATTCAAAATGACAATGAGATACCATCTCACACCTGTCAGAATGGCTATAATAAACAAATGACAAGTGCTGGCGAGGATGTGGAGAAAAAGAAACCCTGTGCACTGCTGGTGGGAATGCAGAATGGTGCAGCCACTGTGAAAAATAGTATGGAGTTTCCTCAAAAATTAAAAATGGAGCTCCCATTTGACCCAGTAATCCCACTTCTAGGGAAATATCCCAAGAAATCAGAAGCACCAATCAGAAAGGATATATGCACCGCTATGTTCACAGCAGCACAATTCACCATTGCTAAGATCTGGAAACAGCCTAAGTGCCCATCAGCAGATGAATGGATTAGAAAACTGTGGTACATCTATACAATGGAATACTATGCTGCTGTAGAGAGGAAGGAACTCTTGCCTTTTGTAATGGAAGGGAGGGACCTGGAGAGCATTATGTTGAGTGAAATAAACCAGTCGGAGAAAGATAAATATCACACGATCTCACTCATTTGTGGAATATAATGTACAACATAAACTGATGAACCAAAACAGAGCCAGAGGCAAAAAATATTTTAGAATATAATATAAATAATCCTGTTATTTGCAGATTTTTAATATTTCCTACAACTTTTGTGATATTATACTATGTCAATACAGTTTTGGTAATATATTTAAAATACTTTTACTTGAAATATTAATGTTTATTGCATGTAACATTATTATACTTAAAATCGCTTTTCTTGAATTATTTAAAAAAAATTCCTCCCAAATTCAGCCTCCTGCTCAGAGGTCACCATAAGTGACATATTGGTGTATATGATGTCATAGCTTATATAAAAATTTTTCATGCACAAATGTGCTATGAAATATGTGGTATTATCCATGACATACATATTGATTTGCTACATGCTTTACCACTTAATAATTTGGATACAGGATATTCCCATGACAGGACACATAGACCCATCTCACTTTTGCAAGAGAAAATAATAACCCTTCTCAAAAGTGGGCAAAGGAATGGAAAAGATATTTCTCCAAAGAAGATATTCATGTGGCTAATGAGCAAATGAAAAGATCCTCAATATCACTGATCACTAGGGAAAAAGAAATCAAAACCACAATGAGATATTACCTCATACCCATTAGGATGGCGACCCACCTTTAAAAACATATTTTTATTGATTCCAGAGAGGAAGGGAGTGGGAGAGAGAGGAAACACCAATGATGAGAGAGAGAATCATTGATAGGCTGCCTCTTGCATGTCCCCTACTGGGGATTGAGCTCACAACCCTGGCATGTGCCCTTGATGCTCTATCCACTGAGCCAAACCAGCTAGGGCAGGATGGATACAAGTGTTGGCAAAGATTTGGAGGAATTGGAACTCTTGTGCACTGTTGGTGGGAATGTAAAATGATACATGCACTGTGAAAAACTCTATTGTACTTCCTCAAAAATTGAAAACAATTACCATATGATCCAGCAATACTACATCTGAGTACATACCCCAAAGAATTGAAATTTGGGTCTCCAAACAATATTTGTATACCCATGTTCAGAGCAGCTTTGTTAATAATAGCAAACCAAATGTCTATCAGTAGATGAGTAGATAAGCAAAATGTTATATAATGGAATATTATTCAGCCTCCAAAAGGAAGAAAATTCTGACATATGCTGCAACACAGATGAGTGTTGTGGACATTATGCTAAGGGAAATAAGCCAGACACTAAAACATGAATGCTGTATGAATCCCCTTTTATGAGGTACTTATAGTAGTCAAATTCATAGAGACTGAGATTAGAAAGGTAGGTATCAGGACCTGAGGAGATGGGGCAATGAGGAGTTATGGTTTAATGGGTATGGAGTTCAGTTTTGCAAGAGGAAAATAATTCTGGAGATGAATGGTGGTGATGGTTGTACAACAATAAGAATGTACTTAATGCCACTGTACTGTGCATTAAAAATGGAAAAGAAGTCAAGAGTGCCTTAGTTCAACTCATCAATAGACTGGACATAGCTGGGAACACAATGAGCTAGCTTGAAGAAATGTCAACAGAAACTTCCAAAACTGAAATGTAGAGAACAAAGAATGAAAGCAGTGGAAGAACATATCCAAGAGATGTAGGACAAATACAGAAGCTGTAAAGTATCTATAAATGGAAAAGGAGAGACAGAGGAAAGAAAGGAACAGGACAAATATTTGAAGTGGTAATTGCTGAGGATCTGCCAAAATCAATGAGTGACATGAAAGCACACACTCAGGAAGCTCTGAACACATCAAGTAGGAAAAATAACAAAAACCAAAACAAAATCTGCATTAAAAATATCATATTCAAAGTGCAGATAATCAAGAGAAAAGAAGCTTAACAGAAGCATAGGTAACCAAAAGTGTGAGAGGAATTCATTCTATTACTTCTCTGTCTGTGCCTCTGCCACTTAGCAGTTGAGTCAAACCCATTGGAGGGAAGTGCAGTGTAGTGTGGGGGGTTTGGAGTCCCAGCTTTGAGCTAGAGCACCAGAAGGGGGTCCCCTGGGATCCATGGAGCATGGTGAAAGCATTCAGTTTCAAACAGTTTAGGCTTTCCATGACCAGAGTGGACAGCCTGTACAGGTGTTGTGTGTGGAAAGTGCCAGAGTTGGGCCCACCTGGCTGTGTCCTAGTCAACACTGTGTGCTGTGCTCCCAGGCTCAGCAGTTAGTTTGTATTCCCAGCACTTGCAAAAGCAGCATGGTGAGATTTTCTCAGGAGGAAAGCAAAGCTTCCAAGAGCAGTTCTGGAAAACCTAGATCAATAAGCCCTCCCCAGGGGTTGGTTTGGTTTTTCCTCCATCCTTACCAAATCAGCATGTCCCACTCAGTAAGCAAACTTTCCATTGTTACTTTCCTTACCTCCTCTTTTTCCTCAGTCCCTTTGTCTGGAAATGTTGTAGGCAGAGGGACAAAAGCATTTTCACAAACATTGTTATACAAATGAATCAGAAAAACACAGCATGTTCAGGAAGTGGTTAGGACAAAATTCTGAAGTTCCACAAGTTTCAAAAGGGGTTACCATAACACTTTTCATCCGGTCTGATTCTCCAGTGAGGGGTAGGGAAAAGGGCCATGCCTTTCTGGACACCACTCAGTAAATACTGGTGTGAGCACCAGGAGAGAGGGCAGGAAGCAGACAGTCAATCCTTGTTGCAAACTGTAACTAATAGGGCCAGTCCTGCAGGACAAGTCAATGCAGAGGACTCTCCATAGAGGAGGTACAAGTCAAAGTGCGTGGAGGGCTCCCAGTCACTGCGATGGACCCAGCTCCACATGAAAACTCCACAGGTATCTCGAGTGAGGAGTGCAATCATGTGCATCAGATATGCAGTGTCCATGAGCAAATCCAACTCACTGGGTTCCATTAGAGATCAAGTCCTTCATCTTTGGCGTCTGCATGGGACACAGATAGTGCAGGACAGCACTAAGGGTGTTTGACACATTCAGACTCCACAGAGGGATGTCCAAAATCTGCAACAGTCCAAAAGTCCATGGCCTGTTCATTGAGCTGTGCTGGCTTCCATACAGCACCTCTCCTGCTGAAGTTGAAGCAGCCTGTAGTGGACAGTTTCAGGTTGTAGATTAGAATGAAAGGCAGTGAATCAGGATTGGTGAGTTTGGAGTCCAAAAACTCAGTGGTTTTTTTCTGCCTTGTCAACCTTTGAGGCCCTCCCAATTGACCCCTGAAAAATGTGCACCTCGGGTTCTATAACCGTCAGCCTCTAAGGGGCAGCCATATAATTGCAAAGGACCTCATTAGCAACCTGCAGGTTTCTATGGATAGGGGGCTGATCCAGGAAGAGATATGCCCAGGAGAGGCAGTAATACACAAGGAGCTTTATGGGATAGGGCCTGGACTGGGCTGAGGCAGAGAAGAGTCTCTCACAGCAGAAGACCCTCCATGGGTTTTTAGGTCAGGAAGGCACTGTCCAGAAGGGAGTACTATGATCTGAATGCTTGTGTCCCCCTAAAAGGCTGATGTTGAAACCCTAACCCTTAAAGATGACAGCATTAGGAGGTTGGGCCTTTGGGAGGTGCTTAAGTCATGAGGGTTGAGCCCTCAGGGATGGGTGTAGCACCTTATAAAGAGTCTCCAGAGAGATGCATGCTACTTCCACCATGTGAGGACACAGCAAGGAGGGCCCTCACTGCAGCACACTGGCACCTTATTCTTGGACTTCCAGCCTCCAGAATAGGGGGAAGTAAATTTCTGTTGCCTATAAGCTACTCAGTCTGTGGTATTTTGTTATGGCAGCTCCACTGGACTAAGGGAGGAGGACAAGGGAACAGCTGGAAGGCTGGCATTGGAGAGGAGGCTCACGTGTCTAAGTGAGGTTGCTCAGCAGCTCTGGGGGAGTGGCTTGAAGTCTCAGAACCACAAGGCTCTCTTTTATCTACTCTGAGCAACCAGGCCAGCCTCAAGGGCCCCAGAGACCAGAGCTCAGTACTTTCTCTATGGCTGCAAGGCTGTGCAGATGCAACAGCCAGGTCAGGACTGAAATCACTTTCCCTAGGGGGTGGCTGTATTGGTAGCCCAGTCAGCTGTGTTGTGCTGGAGTCACATGACTTTGGGGGCTCTGTTCATAAGGTGGCAACACACACGGGTCATCTCTGGGGCCTTTGGAACTCTGAAGAACAAACCAATCACCTCTGTCAAAGGGTCCTGAGCATGGTGCCTAATAAACACTGTCTGACTGGTGATTGTGGGACCCAGGGTTGAATTTCTGGGACTGAGCAGGCTTACAGAGGGAGGCTATTTCCATAATGCATTTCTTCAACTCCACTGAAGTCAACAGTGAGAAAATTTCATCTTCAGAAGGAAAGAATGAGCCTGATGTCCTAGATTATTCATGACAATGGAAATTTGGTGGTTCTTGAATCAAAGGTCCTCTAGAAACCTCGGGACTCAAGAGTGCCTAAAACATATCAAATAAACACCCTTTCCCCACAAAATGACAGACTCTGGTTTCCATAGGCTTCTCTCCAATTTCCTTGAAATAAAATGGGCAAGTCCCTTTAAATAAGTCATTAGCAGAGTCATGAGCTAGCAAAGGCCACAAGGACACCTCCTTTTCAGCCTTTAAAAAACTCGCTTAAGGAACAGTTCTTTGGTAGGCAACCAAAGGGAGCTGGCTGTTTAACCAGAGACACTAGGAGCTTCCCTTTGAAAAGCCATCCATTCTAATCCTCTAGGGCATGTCCTCCAAGAATAAACTGATTCTTGAATGAATGCTTTGTAAACCTATTTAGAAGCACAAAGACCATGGACTGAACCTGAATCTAGACTTGGGGCTCATCTTTAGGCTGAGAAGCACCTTGGAGTATTTTCTTCCCGAATGCCTCTGGCTTCCCTTTCGGAACAAAGGAACGACCCTCAGAGAGGACAAATAACAGCACTTAGTGGCAGAGCTGGGACCAGGACCTAGGACCCGTGCAGGTGGTGCCTTTCCATCTCCCTATACAGAGTGATTATTAAGACCAAAGTTACCCAAAACAGCTAGAGAACATGGATCACTGAAACCACTGTAGTATCCTCTCCTCTATGGTGAAGATGACTTGAATTTTGCTTTTTTGCCATCCCACACCCAGGCTCTCATCTACGTTCAACTACATATTTATGATTATTTTCATATCAGCTTCCTTCAGTCACAGCTAGCTAAACAAGATGGAATTTAACTTAGTAGTGAGTCTGTGTAGGGTTCTTGAAAAGAATTTAACCCAAGAGCAAACAAAATGATCAATGTACCTATCTTCAAGGCTATGGCAGAAGACGAACACACAGGTGTGTGTGTGTGTGGGGGGAGGGTGGGCCGGGGGGCTTCTGGCAAGAAGAACAGGGCTGGCATCAGAGTGAGTGAGTGGAATGCTTTGTTTCCCCAGAGCTGAATATGTGCCTAACCACAAATCACCAATGAAAAGGGAAAGTACCAAAGGAGATCCAATTTGGAAGTGGGAAGCCTGAAATCTGGGAAAGCCAAAGACCACCCACCTCACTGAAGAAAGGAAATGAGGCATAGGGGAGGCCTCAAGGGAGTCTGAATCTGAGGGTCTGGGGAGGGTGATTTGAGAAAACACATGCAGGTGCCCCAAAGTGAACCCATTTTGGGTAGAGAGAAGAGTTCCTATGTGGAAGACATAGAAACTAAAGCCAATGCTATTGTGACCTGAGAGTGGTGCGATTTGGTGGCAAGCCAAACTCAAGAGGGGGCTCCATAGGACATCAGAGGGTGTGGCTGCCCATTCCCACTGCAACACAGTGTTTAACATCTTCTCTCAGGTGCTTTGGGTAGCACTGAGGTTGAGGAATGAGAAGAACATTCCCACCTGTGCTGAAGCACAGCCCTATTCTAGGGACAACTGGACCCAGGGCTAAGACAATAGGACTCTCTTTTGGGCTCATCTGAGCAGGACCTGCCAATCAGTAGGCACATCTGGAAGAGACAAAGCAGGAAGCTTGTGAGGGGTGCATTGAAGAGGGGGGCTACCTACTGAGACTAGGCAAACCACCATTTTCTGAGAGACACAGTCCCCCAGGGGCCTATCTGACCCAGGCAGTCTTGGTGGTTGCCCAGGCTAGGACTAACCAGGGCCTTGCCCTTGAGCAACCAAGAGGCCATGAACCACCTGCACCCCTTCTGTAGGGATGGGAATGGATATAGGATCGTGACTTCTCAACACATCCAGTGAACTAGCAACAAGAAACAATCTTCTTGGCAGCATATGAACACCTTTTCTATTAACCTGAACACTATTTCTCTATAGTATTAGAAAAGAGAGAAGATGGGGGCCCTACTGATGTCCACTCCCCTATACTTGGCCAAGGCCCACACTCCAGAGCAGCCATAAGTCACCTTTGTGACATCACATGACTTAAGCAGCTGGTTGCCCCACGACCAAGACTCTAGAATTTTGAGGACAGTATATATAGGGCATCACTGCTGTGACCAAAGGCATTTCTGACCCCACTTTTGAAGTGATAGGATCCTGGGTACCAAGTGCTTTTTGATGTAGAACATCAACATGGCTAATCAGAATACTCCTGAGATGCAAGAAGCCAAGCTGGCTCCATCAGAAGATGGACAACCACCAATAATGGTCCAATATGATACATCACCAGATCCTCATGTGGGTCCAAGGGAGGCTTTGGAGAGGCAGGGGGACCAAGAAGAGAGCCCAGGTCCGAGCCCAGGTCCAATCCCCCAAGACAACCCGCAACCACAGGACCCAAACCAAGGCACCACCAACGTGGAAGGAAACAACATTCTTCTTGGGCTGTCCTTCCCAAGAAAGCTTTGGAGGATAGTGAAGGACGAGGCCTTCTTGTCTGTGTGCTGGAATGATGATAGAGACACCATGGTCATTGATGAAAATCTTTTCCAGAGGGAGATTCTTTGCCGAAGGGGCGAGGAGCAAATCTTTGAATCGAAAAGCCTGAAGGGTTTCATCTGCTTGCTGAACCGCCATGGCTTTTGCAAAATATGCCCAAGCAATTCTTCAGTTTGCTCTGCAGGGAACAGGATGATGGTAAAGTAGAAAGCCCTCCCATTTCCCATGTTCCCTGTTACTCAAACATCTTCCTAGTGGACCCAGGAGAATGATATACTGAAAGGGCTTCATTTTAGGGTCTAACCCTTTTTCACATGATACAGTATTTATCAAAAGATGAGAAACTAGATTTTCATTTGAAACTATAGCCCCCTTAGAGATAACCTGCAGGGATGAGTAAAGACTCTGAGCGGCCAGTTAATGTCAAATAGGTATATTTTCTCCACAAGTGACTACATTAATTAATTCTGTTTCAGATCTACAGAAATTGTAATTTCCAGAGAGGCAAGCCTTGGCTCCTCGAGAACATTACAACACAAGGTAACCAGGTGATGCGCGTTTGTCCAGGGACCAGTGCCACGCCCCCAAAGAGAAAGAAGATAATGGCCCCCACAAGACACTCCCCAAGAACACACCACGAAAACGGTGGCAAAGAAGCCAAACAAAAGGCTCAGGAGACAGGCAAGAATGATTGGGGAACCAATGCTAACCAGACATTCGAGTTCTTAGTTCCTCAGCCCATGGGCAGTGCCAGGGAGGTCCAGTGTCCAAGTGCAGCAAGTGGTTCATGTGGGGAGGGCACATCTGGTAATGTCATGCTTGTGCCCAGGGCTACTGCAGGAACCAGCGGCACAGGGGATCTACCCCCCACCCCCCCAAATGAACCACTACAAGGTTCAGTGATGTCTTTGTACAACATCTGCTATTCCACACTGATCTCTGGCCTTTCAGTCATGACTTCATCAGAGGACCCTGACCAGGCTGAGGAGGAGCAGGAGGGCTCCTCAGATAACAAGTGTTCAGTCTGTGAACAGTTCAAGGACAATGCAGGCCCATAATGTCACAGGCTTTGTAACCATGAATCTATTTCCGCTTTAATAAAGGCAAAAACTTCATGGTACAGAATAAACTATCCAATGAGAATTGTGAGTCCGTGTTCTTCTGTTTCCATGCCACACACCTCATCAGAATGAGCCTGAGGAGACTAGAAATCCTGGCTCCAGACAGGCTTTTGTCCCAGTTGTCCTCGTTCATTTTCACACCCTCAGCAAGGAACTGGCTAGGACAGGGGTGGGCAAACTTTTTGACTCGAGGGCCACAATGGGTTCTTAAACTGGACCGGAGGGCCGGAACAAAAGCATGGATGGAGTGTTTGTGTGAACTAATATAAATTCAAAGTAAACATCATTACATAAAAGGGTACGGTCTTTTTTTTTTTTAGTTTTATTCATTTCAAAGGGGCCGGATCCAGCCCGTGGGCCCTAGTTTGCCCACAGCTGGGCTAGGGGGTCCTGAGGCAAGCCCAGGAAGATCTGCTCCCCTGATCCTTGCCTACTGGTCAGGAGACAGAACTGCCTGGCTTCTGACCTTGGGAGAATCACCTTATATTAGTCATGCAACTTGAAACAGGAGGGTCTTTACTCACGAATCTCCCTATGATGCCAGGAAGTTTCTGATCAGCATCAGTGTCTCTAGTCCAAGTTCCAGGGGCCTTGCAGAGAGGCCCACCTAGAACCCGAGCCACCCCATCTGCTAAGCAGTGTACGACAGAGCCAGTCTGGCTCAGAAGACTGGCCATTCCAGTCAATGCCTGGGAGAAAGCACATCATCCTCAGCTAACAACTATTTTTTTTTCTATTTTTTCTCTTTTTTTTAATATTTTATTGATTTTTTACAGAGAGGAAGGGAGAGAGATAGAGAGCCAGAAACATCGATGAGAGAGAAATGTCGATCAGCTGCCTCCTGCACATCCCCCACTGGGGATGTGCCCGCAACCCAGGCACATGCCCTTGACCGGAATCGAACCCGGGACCCTTCAGTCTGCAAGCCGACGCTCTATCCACTGAGCCAAACCGGCTTCGGCCTCAGCTAACAACTATTAGTAGCCCTGCTAGAAGGGACCCAAATAAAGATTGCTCACACAGAATACAAACGAACAAACAAAAACAAAACACATAAAACCTCTACCCATCACTTTTCAATCAGAGCTGTATTTCAGATCCGTTCTTGGGTCACGAGGTAGCTATGTGACATGTGTAACACAAGCTCTCGTGAGCCCAGGGACACTTTTACAGCAGACCAGTCACTTGCCAGGACAGACAGCCTCTTTCTTTCAAAGTCTGGTGTCCCTTTCACCGTGAGTGAGGCCAGGCCTGGCTGGTCGCCCTCTGGCAATCATTCAGTGCCTGCTCCCAGACCGCCCACAAGGACCCCTGGGTGCTGCTGAAGTGTTCTCTGAGTTTGACCACAACAAAAAGATGGGAGTCCCAAACAATAACCAGTTCTCCTAAAATATTTTCTCTGTAAAACCCAGGACTGAGCAGGACCAAAAATAGTGATAGCACCAAGATATTTCCTGGCAGCTTTCCCTTTTCCCTAAAGGTCAGAGTCCTTGACACAGTCAATGAGCCCAGAGAGGCATCTCACGAGGACAGTCACCTACATCCGGGCACAGCAGTCTGTTTACGTGAACAGCAGATGGTGGGTAGTGCTCTCAATGGTGGTGCCAATTCAGTTCTACATCCGCAGCATGATGGCCTGTTGATGGTCATGATTCATCTAGATTCTGGGTGACCTTCCTGTGGACTCCTCCTGCCCCTAGGGCAGTGGTCAGCAAACTGCAGCTTGTGAGCCACATGTGGCTCTTTGGCCCCTTGAGTGTGGCTCTTCCACGAAATACCGACTTCTGCTCATGGGCCACAAAATTTCAATTGCACTGTACATGCGCGCTCCCACGTGGTATTTTGTGGAAGAGCCACACTCAAGGAGCCAAAGAGCCACAATGTGGCTCGCGAGCTGCAGTTTGCCGACCACTGCCCTAGGGGATCAGGTGCGGTGGGATTCCTACCTGGAAGATATCCTTTCCCCCTTTCCTGGGTATGGGCTCCAGTACCCACCTGGGGTTTGAAAGTGCCCTTGGGTACTTCTGCTTCAGGTTGGTCAGTACAGCCTGCTTTTCCAGTTCCACAACCTCCACAGGAGCCACGTTTACTGGGCCTGCAAAGATTCCCCCATGTCAAGGAGCCCTGGGAACCATGAGAGACGCACTGAGACGTTTTATCCTTCCATAAACCAAAGGCTTCCTGTGAGAGAAAACAGTTATTCAGAGTTACACCAGAGGCTAAGTTGATTTCACCAAAGGGACACAGAGTGAGCTGGGTCCCTCTGACTGAGCACTTCCGATGTGTCAAACTCTGCTCAGGGAATTCTGGGTGAGGCCCAGGAGAGAGGGAAATGAAGGTGACAGAGCCTGGTCCACTAACCGGCAGGTCCCAGCCTGACTGCTGTGAGCAGCACCTACAGGTCAGAAGGGCCCCGGCTACTGTGGGGAACCCACAGGCAATAAGATCCCAAGCTCTTGACCAGGTGCAAGGAGCTGCTGTGGGACCTCAACCACTGAGGGTTGAGCGAAAAGGCCCAGGATGCTATGGGCTGTGGGGGTGGGGGAGGTGTGTGAAGTCAGGCAGACAGCCTGAGTCTGGAGGCCACCTGACCCTCTCTGTGTGCTGTGCAGCCTCCCCTGGTCTTCTGTCACACACACACACACACACACACACACACACACACACACACACACACCTACACACATCTACACTAATAAAAGAGAAACATGCAAATGGTGTCATTCTGCTACACCCACAAGCCACGCCCACCAGCCAATCAGGAGAAAGTATGCAAATTAAGCCAACCAAGATGGCAGCAGCCATAGAGCTGGAGTGAGCAGGAGGCTTGGGTTGCCCCCAGCAATGGAGGAAGCCAAACTTCCCACCCACCCTGGCTGGCCCTGGGCTCTGCTCAAGGCTACAAAGTTTCAATTATAGAAGATAAATAAATCCCAGATACCTGCTTCCCTCTGCTCAAGGAGGTGGTGAAAAAAAACGAAGAGAGGCTGGGAGTTTGGGTCACTGGGGGCCGTGGCCAGTTGGCAAACAGCCATCAGCCCCTCACCCAGGCTGGCCAGACACCCCAGTGGGGACCTCCACCCTGAAGGTGGTGTGGCCATCCTGCAAAAAGCCATCAGTCCCTCACCCAGGCTGGCCAGACACCACAGCGGGGACCCCCACCCTGAAGGGGGTGTGGCCAGCCTGAAAATGGCCCTCAGCCCCTCACCCAGGCTGGCCACACCCCCATGGGGTGAGGGTTCCCACTGGGGGTTTGGCCAGCCTGCAAACAGCCATCAGCCCCTTATCCAGGCTGGCCAGGCACCCCAGTGGGGACCTCCACCCTGAAGGTGGTGTGGCCATCCTGCAAAAAGCCATCAGTCCCTCACCCAGGCTGGCCAGACACCACAGCGGGGACCCCCACCCTGAAGGGGGTGTGGCCAGCCTGAAAATGGCCCTCAGCCCCTCACCCAGGCTGGCCACACCCCCATGGGGTGAGGGTTCCCACTGGGGGTTTGGCCAGCCTGCAAACAGCCATCAGCCCCTTATCCAGGCTGGCCAGGCACCCCAGCGGGGACCCCCACCCTGAAGGGGGTGTGACCAGCTTGAGAACAGCTCTCAGCCCCTCACCCAGGATGGCCACACTCCCCCAGCTGGGACCCTCACCCCATGGGGGCATGGCTGGCCTGCAAACCACCACAGGCCCCTCGCCCAGGCCGCCCCACACCCCAAGGGAACCCCCATCCCGATCTGGGACACCCTTCAGGGCAAACCAGCCAGCCCCCACCCATGAACCAGGCCTCTCTCTATACCAGGGGTGGGCAACCTTTTTGTGAGTGCGTGCCAAAACCAGCAGAATCTCTGACTCAAAATTCTTCTGCCTGCCAACCCTAAGTTTTTGAGAACATGTTATGCCTACTTGATATCTCTTAAGGTGTATGTATGTGAAGAACCTTGAAGAAATAATAAAATTCATTCGAGTGACAAAAACACAGTATATGATGATGAAAAATACATTTATTTTTTAATGTATATGTACACTGATAGTCCGACAGAAAACTTTATGACTCCATTTAATATTATCAGTGGGACTTTTGCTGCTGCATCACTGATGACAGAGATTTTACATCAGGTTTATATTTTGTGACCTTCAGAGATATGCACGAGCTACTACTTTCATCTGTCAGGCTACTCCTATTATGAGACTTAACAAAATTCATCACTGAGAACAAAGATTCACAAGCGTATGTGGATGAAAACATGGAGAGTAATGCTGTTGCAAAGTTTTTTAAACAGAAAAAATTTTCTGAAATGGCATTCCAAGTCCTCAGTAGTTTGTTTTTGTCACTTCTCTCTGGTACTTCTGTTTCTAATTATTTTTCAATGTTTTCCAAGTCAACTCTAAGGTCAATAAATTTCTGCTTCCAAATTGAGCTACTCTGAAATTCAATCAACTGCATTTCAAAGTCAGCCATGTCTATCCATGAAAACATTTGTAAGTTTAGTTCCTCCAGTTTCATGCTGTCTGGAAACCTCATGAATTTTGCTGTCTCTTCCAGTTCTCTGAATTTCGCAAATCTTGAGAAGAACTGCTCAATAGTTGACTCGATGATGTTTAAAAACAGCTTTTGAAGGCTTTGACAGTCTGTTCTGTTATCTTTTGGGAGGTCTTTGATGTGCCTCTTGAGGTTTGGGAAATATCTAAATCTCTCACCATCCACATCCCTCTTAAAGACTTCAGTTTCTTTTTAAAAGCCTTTATGCAACCAAACATAACATCAACTGTCTTGCCAGTTCCTTGTAATTTAACATTTAAGTCATTCAAATGTTCACAAAAATTGTAAATGGAAGATTATAAGAGAGGGTTTCGCGTGCGAGCAAAAGTTACTGGCGTGACATGTTTGGCACTCGTGCCAGGGGTTGCCCACCCCTGATCTATACTAATAAAGGGATAATATGCTAATTAGACTGGGAGACCTTCCAGGAGACCTTCTGGACGTTCTTCTGGATAAAGCCATGGTGGCGAGGCTGAGGTAGAGGCAGTTAGATGCCAAGAGGGGAGGGCAGTTGTGGGTGATCAGGCTGGTGGGGGGTGGGGCCATTGGGGGTAAGCAGACCAGCAGGGGGGGGGCAGTTGGGGGCAAGCAGGCTGTCAGTGGGAGTCAGTTGGAGGTGATCAGAACAGCAGGGGGGGCAGTTTGGAGTGAGCAGGCCAGCGGGGGGAGGGGGCAGTTGGGGGTGAGCAGGCCGGCAGGCAGAATGGTTAGGGGCAGTCAGGCAGGTGAGCGGTTAGGAGCCAGCAGTCTGGGATTGCGAGAGGGATGTCTGACTGCTGGTTTAGGCCCAATCCCTGTAAACCAGCAGTAGGACATCCTTCGAGGGGCCCCAGATTGGAAAGGGTACAGGCTGGGCTGAGGAACACCCCCTCCCCCGTGCATGAATTTTGTGCACCAGGCCACTAGTAAACACTCATACGTACATACAGGTGACACCACATGCAGACTTGGACCTGTCCCTGTCTCTCAGATCACCAATGGGACCTGAGGCCCAGTGTGGACAGAAGGGTTCACCCAGGTCGTAGGAACTTGGCCTATGGAACCCCAGCCTGGGCCCCTTGCTGCCCCTTTGAAGGTGTGCTGCTTATAGAAACTACAGCCCCACCACCATAGGTTTAAAAGAAAACAAGCCCCAATCTCCTGAGGAAGGTCCTGGGGGTACTCTTGGAGGGGTGTGAGCATCTCTCGGGGTGACAGGCCTTTCCAGCAATCACTCCTTGCCCATACTTCTCCCTTCCCAGAGCAGGGCCTGAATCTGCATGGGGTTCCACCCCAGCCTCTCCAGCAGCAGCTCCTGCCAGAGGGCTCTTCCCAGTCCCTGTGAGCAATGTGGATGGCGATGGTGCAGTTCCTGTGGCGGCTCCGTAGGGTCGCCAACGAGTCACCAGAGTCATGGCCCCATTTAAGACCAAGCCTGCATAAGGCTGCCAGGAGAGGCAGGAGAACTCCATCTCCCCAGAGGTCCGTGGGCCTCACGTGGCCTGTGGAAACCCAGAAGTGTGACTGTCAATAAGCATCATGCATCAGACCTCCGTGTTCATAGTCTGTGGGCTGACCTCTCCCCACAATGTCCCCTGGGGCCCTGAACTCTCCAAAAATTCATCTGCAATAAAAAAGACCCCAAATAGCCACAGCTATCCTGAGAAAGAAGAACAAAGTTGGAGGGATCACAATACCAGACATCAAACTATATTACCAATTCACGGTTCTCAAAACTGCCTGGTACTGGCACAAGAACAGAAATATATACCATTGGAACAGAATAGAGGACCCAGAAATTTACCCAAGCCATTATACTCAATTAATATTTGACAAAGGAATCAAGAGCATACAATGGAGTTAAAACAGCCTCTTTAGTAAATGGTGCTGGGAAATTTGGTCGAATACATGCAAAATAATGAAACTAGATCACCAACTTACACCATACACACACAAAAAAAAACTCAAAATGGCTAAAGGACTTGAATGTAAGATGGGAAACCATAAAAATCCTACAAGACTCCACAAGCAGCAAAATTGCAGACATATGTCGTAGCAATATCTTTACAGACACAGATCCTAGGGAAAGAGAGACTAAGGAGAAAATAAACAAATAGGATTACATCAAAATAAAAAGCTCCTGCACAGCAAAAGAAACCATCAACAAAACAACAAGAAAGCCCACTGCATGGGAGAACATATTTTCCAATGTTATCTCTGATAAGGGTTTAATCTCCAACATTTACAGTGAACTCATACAACTCAACAAAAGGAAAATAAACAATCCAATCAAAAAAATATGCAAAGGATCTGAATAGACTCTTTTTAAAAGAGGACACTCAGAAAGCCAAGAGACACATGAAAACATGCTCAACGTCACTAATCATCCAAGAGATGCAAATCAAAACAACAATGAGGTACCACCTCACACCTGTCAGATTGCTATCATCAACAAATCAACAAATGACTAGTGCTGGAGAGGATGTGGAGAAAAAGGAACGCTTCTTCACTGCTGGTGGGAATGCAGACTGGTGCAGCCACGTGGAAAACAGTATGGCTTTTCCTCAAAAATTTAAAAATGAAACTGCCATTTGACCCAGTAATACCACTTCTAGGAATATATCCCAAGAAAACAGAAACACCATTCAGAAAGGATATATGCACCCCTATGTTCATAGCAGCCCAATTTACAATAGCCAACATTTGGAAACAGCCTAACTGCCCATCAACAGATGAGTGTATTAGAAAACTATGGTACATCTACACAATGGAATAGTATGCTGCGGTTAAAAAAAAAAAAAAGGAATTCTTACCATTTGCAGCAGCATGGATGGAACTGGAGAACATCATGCTAAGTGAAATAAGCCAGGAAGTGAAAGAAAAGCACCACATGATCTCTCTCATTTATGGATAAAAAAGAACATTATAACCTGATGAACAAAAGGTAGATACAGAGGCAGAGAAGCATTGAACAGATTGTCAAATTACAGTGGGAAGGCTGAGGAGTGTTGGGGTGGGGGAGGTAAGAGATCAACCAAAGGACTTGTATGCATGCATATAAGCATAACCAATGGACACAAGACACTGTAGGGGGGGGGGTGAGGGCATGTGCCGGGGGGTAGGGGAGGCCAGGGGAAGGTCAATGGGGGGGGGGGAAGGAGACATATGTACTACTATCTATAATATTTTAAACAATAAAATAAAAATTTTTTAAAACAGAACCTATTTGAAGAAATAATGACCAAAAACTTCCCTAACCCAGTGAAGGATAAAGACACACATGTGCAGGAAGTGAAGAGTCCCCACCAAGATGAACCCAAAGAGGCCCATATCAAGACACATTATAATTAAAATCACAAAGTTAACACACAAAGATTCTCATCTTAAAAGCAGCAACAGCAAGAGTTACCTACAAGGGAGCTCCCATATGACTGTCAGCTGACCTCTCAACAGAAACATTTTAGGACAAAGGGATTGGCATGAAATATTCAAAGTAATGAAAAGCAAAGATCTACAACCAAGATTACTTTACCCAGCAGGGCTATCATTTAAAATTGAAGGATAAATAAAGAGCTTCCCAGACAAGAAAAAGTGAAAGGAGATTATTACCACCAAACCAGCATTACAATAAAAGATAAAGGGTCTGGAAGAAGAGGAAGAAGAAGAAGGAGGAGGAGGAGGAGGAGGAGGAGGAGGAGAAGACCACAGTGACAACAACAAAAATGAAGAGTTAAAAGAAAAAATGCCAATAAATGCAAACCTATTAATAAGCACTATAAATGTAAATGGCTTAAATGCTCCAATGAAAAGACATAGGGTAGCTGAAAGATAAATACCACATGATCTCACTCATTTGTGGAATACAATGAACAACGTAAACTGATGAACAAAAACAGATCCAGAGACAGAGAAGCATCGATCAACCCGTCAAACCTCAGAGGAAAGGTGGGGGGCGGGTAAGGGGGAAAGGTCAACCAAAGGACTTATATGCAAGCATATAGGCCTAACCAGTGGACACAGACAATAGTGGGGTGAGGGGATGAGTGCGGGGGGGGGGTATAGGGGTAACGTGGGGATAAGGACACATATGCAATAACTTAATCAATAAAAAAATTAAAAAATAAAGCAAGACCCATATATATGCTGTCTACAAGAGATTTACCTCAGAATGAAAGATACACACAGATGAAAGGGATGAAAAAAGACAGTTCATGCAAATGGCAATGAAAAAAAGCTGGGGTAGCAATACTTACATCTGACAAAATAGACTTTAAAACAAAGTCTATAGTAAGGTACAAATAAGGACATTGCATAATGATAAAGGAAGCAATCCAACAAAAGGATTTAACCCTAATAAACATATATACACTCAAAATAAGAGCACCTAAATATGTAAACAAATCTTGATGGACATATAGGGAGAGATTGACAGTAATACAGTCACTGGCATCAATGGATAGATCTTCCAGACAGAAAATCAACAAGGAAATAGTGGCCTTAAATGATGCACTAGATCAGATGGATTGAATTGATTCTTCACAGCATTTCAACCCAAAACAGCAGAATATACATTTCTTTCAAGTGCACATGGCACATTTTCTAGGATAGACCACATGTTAGAACACAAAAGAAGTCTCAATAAATTTAAGAAGATTGAAATCATGTCAAGCATCTTCTCTGACCTAAATGATATAAAACTAGAAATCAGCCACAGGGGAAAAAAAACTGAAAACACAAAGTAATGGAAACTAAATAGCATGTCAAACAATGAATGAGTTAACAATGAAATCAATGAAGAAATCAAAAGTTACCTTGACACAAATGAAAATGAAAACATAACAAACTGAAATGTATGGGCCACAGCAAGAACAGTCCAGAGAGGAAAGTTCATAGCATTACAGGCCTATCAGGAAATAACACCACCACCACCACCAACAAAAACCCTCAAATAAATTATTTAACTTTACATTTAAAGGAATCGGAAAAAAAAGAAAAACATCAAAGCCCAAAGTAAATAGAAGGATGGAAATAATAAGTATCAGAGCAGAAATAAACTACATAGAGTATAAAAAATAACAATACAAAAGATCAATGAAAACAAGAGCTGGTTCTTTGAAAAGATAAACAAAATTTATGAACTTTTAACCAGACCCAGCAAGAAAAATAGAGAGAGGACCCAAATAAATAAAATCAGAAATGAAAGAGAAGTAACAACTGACACTAAAGAAATACAAAGGATTGTAAGAAACTATTATAAAGAACTCCCACCATAGACCAGGCCACACTTTTCTGTCTCCTCCTCTGGTTACCTTCACATGCCCAACATCCTTGTAAGTGTGTGTGTGCCTGGGACAGGCCTCTGCTGCCTCTGCTCACAGAAACGACTGTAGTGGTCCACATGTACAGGTCTGTCTTCCCTGCTTCCTGCTTGGCCCTTAGGGAAGGCTTAGGCTGTCACCACCTCATCCAGACGGCAGGCTGTGTGGTGCTCAGCTGGTTGCCCATGACAAACCCTCCCAGTGGGACCTACCCAGGATTCCCTTGAAGGGAATGAGATTGTAGGGTCCCCAAATCCTTCCCATTTGATGATGTGAGGGAAGGGGGAGCTTTCTCCTCCTGGAGACGGGGCTCTGCTGGGCTGTAAGAACATGACCTCCTTACATGACATGGTTTTCTGTGTAGCTGGCTGCGTCATCATGTGGCCCCTGAACAGGTAGGGCAGGAGAAAGCCACTGCTATGATTAGCAGAACCAAACCCTGAGTAAGGTGCCACATGTGTTTCCCAACAGTTGGAACCTCCTTGGTCCTGGTGGTTTCCAATCCCTACCGAGTAGAAGACTGTTATTTTGATGTAATCCCATTTGTTTATTTTCTCCTTAGTCTCTCTTTCCCTAGGATCTGTGTCTGTAAATATTGCTACGACATTATGTCTGCAATTTTGCTGCTTGTGGAGTCTTGTAGGATTTTTATGGTTTCCCATCTTACATTCAAGTCCTTTAGCCATTTTGAGGGTTTTTTTTTTTTGTGTGTGTGTGTGTGTGTATGGTGTAAGTTGGTGATCTAGTTTCATTATTTTGCATGTATTCGACCAAATTTCCCAGCACCATTTACTAAAGAGACTGTTTTGACTCCATTGTATGCTCTTGATTCCTTTGTCAAATATTGATTGAGTATAATGGCTTGGGTAAATTTCTGGGTCCTCTATTCTGTTCCAATGGTATATATTTCTGTTCTTGTGCCAGTACCAGGCAGTTTTGAGAACCGTGAATTGGTAATATAGTTTGATGTCTGGTATTGTGATCCCTCCAACTTTGTTCTTCTTTCTCAGGATAGCTGTGGCTATTTGGGGTCTTTTTTATTGCAGATGAATTTTTGGAGAGTTTGTTCTAGATCTTTGAAATATGCCATTGGTATTTTAATAAGTACTGCATTGAATCTATAGATGGCTTTGGGTAGTATGGACATTTTAATGATGTTGATTCTACCAATCCATGGACATGGTATGTTCTTCCATTTGTTTATGTCTTCCTCTATCTCTTTTTTCAATGTCCTGTAATTTTCTGAGTACAGGTCTTTTATGTCCTTGGTTAAGTTTATTCCTAGGTCTCTTAATTTTTTGGTGCAATGGTAAATGGGATTGCTTTTTTTCATTTCTCTTTCTGTGAGTTCATTTTGGTGTATAAAAAGGCCATAGATTCCTGGGTGTTAATTTTGTATCCTGCTACATTGCCAAATTCATTTTATTAGGTCTAGTAATTTTTTGATGGAGTCTTTATGGTTTTCTACGATAATATCATGTTGTCTGCAAATGAGGACACTTTTACTTCTTTTCCAATTTGGATGCCTTTTATTTCTTCTTCTTGTCTGATTGCTATGGCTAGTACTTCTAGTACTATGTCGAACAGGAGTGGTGAAAGTGGGCATCCCTGTCTTGTTCCTGTTCTTAGGGAAAATGGATTTAGTTTTTGCCCATTGAGTATGATGTTGGCTGTAGGTTTTTCATATAGGGCTTTTATTATGTTGAGTTATGATCTTTGAATTCCTACTTTGCTGAGAGTTTTTATCAAGAAAGGGTGTTGGATTTTTCTGCATCTATTGATATGATTATGTGATTTTTGTCTCTCAGTTTCTTTATGTGATATATCACATTTATTGATTTGCAGATATTGAATCATCCTTGTATCCCTGGAATAAATCCCACTTGGTCATGGCATATGATCTTTCTTATGTACTGCTGAGTCCGATTTGCTAGGATTTTGTTGAGGATTTTAGCATCTATGTTCATCAAGGATATTGGCCTGTACTTTTTTTGTGGTGTCTTTATCTGGTTTTGGGATTAGGGTGATGCTGGCTTCATAGAAAGAGCTTGGAAGTGTGCCTTCCTCTTGAATTTTTTGGAATAGCTTGAGGAGGATAGGTTTTCGTTCTTCTTTTAATGTTTTGTAGAACTCCCCTGTAAAGCTGTCTAGACTAGGGCTTTTGTTTGCTGGAAGATTTTTGATTGGTTTCAATTTCTTCAGTAGTTATCGACCTAGTCAGGTTTTTCGACTCTTCTTGGTTGAGTTTTGGGAGCTTGTATTTTTCTAAGAATAGGTCAATTTCATCTAGGTTGTCCATTTTGTTGAAATAGAGTTTTTCATAGTATTTTTTCATAATCATTTGTATTTCTGTGAGATCGCTTGTTATTTCACCTCTTTCATTTCTGATTTTGTTTATTTGGGTCCTCTCTTTTTGCTTCTTGGTGAGCCTGGTTAGAGGTTCATCAATCTTGTTTTATCCTTTCAAAGAACCAGCTCTTGGTTTCATTGAGCTTTTGTATTTTTTTTTTGTCTCTATGTCATTTATCTCTGCTCTGATCTTTATTATTTCCTTCCTTCTGCTTGTGCTGGGCTTTTCTTGTTGCTCTCTTTCTAACTCTTTGAGTTGTAAGGTTAGATAATTTATTACCATTATTTCTTGTTTTTTTTGAGGCAGGCCTGTAGAGCTATGAATTTCCCTCTCAAGACTGCTTTCACTGTGTCCCATAGATTTCGGATTGTTGTCTTTTCATTGTCATTTGTTGCCATGATGCTTTTTCTTCTTCTTTTATCTTTTTGGTAACCCAGTCATTGTTGAATAGCATGCTATTTAGCCTCCAGGTATTTGACAGTTTATTGTTTTTATTGTAGTTGATTTCTAGTTTTATGCCATTGTGGTCTGAGAAGATGCTTGATATTATTTCTATCTTCTTGAATTTAAAGATACTTTGCCTGTGACCCAATATATGGTGTATTTTTGAAAATGACCCATGTGCACTTGAGAAGAATGTATATTCTGTGGCTTTGGGGTGAAATGTTCTGAAGATGTCATTTAATTCCATCTAATCTAGTGAGTCATTTAGGATTGCTATTTCTTTGCTGATTTTTTGTGTAGAGAATTTGTCCAGTGGTGATAATGGGTATTAAAGTCCCCTACTATGACTGTATTGTTATCAATCTCTCCCTTGATATTCTCCAGAAGTTTTTTTTTTTATGTATTTGGGTGCTCCTGTATTGGGTGCATATATGTTTACCAGAGTTATATTTTCTTGTTGGATTGCTCCCTTTAGTATTATGAAGTGGCCTTCCTTATCTCTTATTATGTCCTTCACTTTGAGATCTAATTTGTCAGATATAAGTATTGCTACCCCAGCTTTTTATTCATTTCCATTTGCCTGAAAAATCTTTTTCCATCCCTTCACCATCATTCTGTGTGCATCTTTTTTTCTGAGGTGGGTTTCCAGTAGACAGGAGACATATGGGTCATGTTTTCTTATCCACTCAGCTACGCTATGTCTTTTGATTGGGGCATTTAATCCATTAACATTTAAAGTTATTATTGATAGGTACTTGTTTGTCGCCATTTTTTATTCTTTACACCTGTGTTCCTTCTTTGTTTCCTATTCTTTCTTTTTACAGCAGACCCTTTAGCATTTTTTGCATTGCTGGTTTGGTGGTAATAAACTCCCCTAGTCCTTTTTTTCTGTGAACCTCCTGATTTCACCCTCAATTTTGATTGATAGCCTTGTTGGGTACAGTATTCTTGGATTCAGACCCTACCTTTGCATGACTTTGTATATTTCATTCCATTCCCTTCTTATCTGATGTGTTTCTGTTGAGAAATCAGTTGCTAGTCTGATGGGGGATCCTTTGTAGGCAACTTTCTGTCTTTCTTTGGCCGCTTTTAAGATTATTACTTTGTCACTGGTGTTTGCCAATTTAATTATAATGTGCCTTGGCGTCAGTCTTTTGGGGTTCATTTTGTTTGGGACTCTGTGCGCTTCTTGGATTTGTGTGAGTTTTTTTCCCCCTATATCAGGGAAGTTTTCTGTCATTATTTCATCAAAGATGTTTTCTATTCCTTGCTCAGTTTCCTCTCCTTCTGGCACCCCTATTATGCAGATGTTGTTTTGTTTCATGTTGTCCCAAAGTTCCCTTAGGCTCTCCTCCTGTTTTTTTAAATTTTTTTTCTAGATTCTGCTCTGCTTGGGTATTTTTTCCTACCTTGCCTTCTAGCTCACTGATGCAGTCCTCTGCTTTTTCTAGTTTACTGTTGATGCTTTCTATTGAGTTCTTTATAACAACGATGTCATTTTTCATTTCTTCTTGGTTCTTCTTCATTTCCTCTTGGTTCTTACACATGTTGTTGAATTTGTCTTCCATTCTTTTCAGCCACCTTATGACCATTTCTCTGAATTCTTTCTCTGACTTATTGCTTGCCTCCTTTTTGTTTACTTCCTTTTTTGGGGATGCCTCATTTTCTTTCATTTGTGGGCTGTTTCTTTGTCTCCCCATGATCTCTCTTCTCCGGGTGTCTGGTTATGTAGCTCTCTCTCTGTCCAGCACTGTGCGTGATTCTTCAAATACCTCTTTCACACATCCTTTTTCCCCTGGCACTAAGCAGCCGGTACACTGGTAAAATCCAAGGCTGCCTTTTTGCACCCAGTCCAGCTATGGGCTGATTTTTAGAGTTCCCTTCTGCCAGCAGCCCTGCGGATCCCCTTCCACACTCGCAGATCACGCTGGCCCCAACGGCCACGGACTTTGTGGGGCACAGACTTCCCTGCACACACTTCTCTCTTCAACCTGGATTGAAGACCTCACCTTTCCCTATGCAAAATCTGACCTTTCCTTGAGGAGGACCAGGGCTCATCCAAGTCCTTGTATTCGTGCTGCTTGAGATCCGGTGTTCCTGGGGTCATAGCTGGTCCCTGGGTGCCATGGTTGCAGGGTCCCAGGATGTATATGCTTCTGATAATAGCCACTCTCTGTACTATTTCTTTGGTTGAGGTCCCACTGACTTAACCCCATTGCTGATATGATTGAAAGGCCTCAAGAAAGCATCCCCAACCAAGCCACCAATAAAGTAAAAATCAGGCTCCCCATGAATTGCAAAATAGATGTCTATTTCCATGGGAACATCCTGTATCTTCAAATAGGTTCTTGATCCCTTTCTCTCTCTCCTCCTTCTGGTATCCCTATGATGTGATGTTGTTATGCTTCATGTTTTCCCAAAGTTTCCATAAACTGTCCTCATTCTATAAATTCTTCTTTTCTTTTTGTTGCTCTGATTGAATGTTTCATTCTACCTTGTCTTCCAAATTGCTGATTTGATTTTCTATTCATCCAACCTACTTTTTATTTCTTCCTGTGTATCTTAAAGTTAGACATGGTATTCTTCAGTTCTGACTGGTTATTTTTCATGGGTTCTATGTCCTCTTTCATACTGTTGTAATTCTCATTAAGTTCCTTGAACATCCTTATAACCATTACTTTGAATTCTATGTCTGATACATTGCTTGCCTCCATTTCAGTTAGCTCTTTCTCTGGAGACTCCTTCTATTCTTTCATTAGGGCCTGCTGCTTTGTCTCCCCATTTTGACTGTGTCTTTGTGTTTATTTGTACGTATTAGATAGATCTGCTATGACTCCCAGTCTTTGTGGGATGGCCTTATGTCGTATGTGTCCTGTGGGACCCAGTGGTGAGAGGTCTCCTGGATCTCCTGAGCTGGATACCCTAGGAATGTCCCTTGTGTGGGTTATGTGTCCCTTCCTGTTGTAATTGAGTCTTAATTTCTATTGTCTTGTTTGTGCATGGGATTGACCTTCAGGCTGGCTGACTGTGAGGCTCAATCTCAATCATAACATGCATGCTGCTGTTCAGGTGCAGTCTTAATGTGGCTTCTTCTGCTAATCCTTGGTTTTAAGTCTTCTCTTCAGCTATTCTTCAATTGGTTATTCAGGGTAATCATTCCACAATTTAGTTGTATTTCCAGTTTTATCCTAGGAGGAAGTATGTGCAAGAACCACCTACTCCACCACCATCTTGGAAATTCAATACCACTTTTTTCTGTAGCATTTCCTACCATCTCCCAACCTGCCATTTATCACCCCAATATTCTCCACACCTATGTATCTACCTATCCATTCATTCATCTGACAAATATCTTTTGGGTAACTTCTATGTGCCAGGCACTGAGCTGAGCACTGGAGACCCCCCACATCTCTACCCTCATGGTGCAGTTGTAATCATTCAGCATCCTGGACTAAGGTAGTGACACACACACGTACACACACACACACACACACACACACCAAGTGCCTCAGGACAAATCCATTCTCATCTTCCCAGGGTCCTGTTCAACAGATAATGGAGACCTAGTTCCCCTGGCCCCCACATTTTCTGCTGGGGAGGGTCTGTGATGCGTTCTGCTGTTCCTGGGAGAAGGCAAATGACGCCAGCCTCCTGATCCTTCCCTTTTGCTAGGCTTTTCCAAGGGTTCTTCTGGTGCCTTCAGCCTTTTGGTCCTGAAATTATACATGTGCTGGACAGTCCAGAGCCCAAGGGACCTTCTTGGGTATACTTTGGGTAAGCCCTTTGGGGCTCAACTTAGGTAGTTGGAGAATGCCTCCCTCCATTGTCATTCTGAAATCCTTTGGACTGAGGTACTCTGGCCAAAGGGAAGAGAATATTTGCTTACAAAATCCCCATATATATGTGTCCTGCAGCCTGGAGTAACTTTCTGTGTGCTCTGTGGTTTGCTGCTGTTTCAGTCCATTCCAGTTGCTATAACAAAGTACTATAGACCCAGGGTGGGTATCAACAACAGAAACTTATTTCTCATAGTTCTGGAGGCTGGAAGTCTGAGATCAAGATGCTAGCAAGGTCTTGCTCTGGTGAAAATACTCTTCCAGGTTGTAGACAACCACTTCTACATTGTATCCTAATATAGTAGAGAGCAGAGAGTGGAGGCAAGATGTCTTGCCACTCTTATAAGAGCACTAATTCCATTTGTGAGCTCCACCCTCATGACCTCATTTAATCCTAATTATCCCCAAGGTCCTATTTCCTAATACCATTGCATTGGAGGGTAGGGCTTCAACATATGAATTTAGAGGCGGGGGGGGGGGCACAAGTATTCATAAATAGCCACCTCCCCCAGTCATGGACATGGGCATATGGAGTTAGAGCAGTGGTTCTCAACCTTCTGGCCCTTTAAATACAGTTCCTCATGTTGTGACCCAACCATAAAATTATTTTCGTTGCTACTTCATAACTGTAATGTTGCTACTGTTATGAATCATAATGTAAATATCTGTTATGCAGGATGGTCTTAGGTGACCCCTGTGAAAGGGTCGTTCAACCGCCAAAGGGGTAGTGACCCACAGGTTGAGAACTGCTGAGTTAGAGCAAATTCTCCTCCAGTGAGACAGTCACACTTTCTTTCCTTCCCACAGATCCCTCAGCCTGGGTGAGGTATAAAAGATCTTGAACTTTCACAGAGGCAGGGAGCATACACAGGGCTTGTCAGGGAGAGCATGATGCACTCTGGAGGAACTAGTACCATCTCTGTAGTGGGTGGTGGTGGTGAGAAACCTCAGGAGTTCTGGGGGAGCCATAACCCTCTTTGTCTGCACCCTAAGGTCAATGTGCAAGGAGGCATCTCCTATTCCATGGGGAAAGGGGTGAGCACTTGTTAATATTGAATATTAGCCTGGTAAAATGCCAGGCCTCTCCCACTGGTATTGTACAGCCTGCCTATGACCTGTCTTCCCAGAGGGTCAATTTTACTTCAAGATTGGAGGGAAATAGTTACTTTAATGGTAACAGATTATTTTACTTCAAGAATAGATGAAAATAGTTACTTTAAGTGGTAACAGATTATTTTATCATATTTAAACAAATGTGGATGTAGTATGCCTTTGAATGCATACTTATAGATTCTTTAGCTGTAACATAAGGTATCAAAAGAGCAATTTGAGACAGCCCCAGACCATCCTTGGGGTTGTGCCTCATTCTCTTTAGCTGTTAAAGAGACCCAATGGAAAAACTTAAGAAGCAAGCGCATGCTGGCGGAAAAAGAGGTGGCCTTTGGCATGAGATGGACTTGTAGTTCCATCCCACTTCCCTCCATAGCTTGACCTCCCTGTTGATGAGATCACTGGGACTTTGAGCAGGTGATTATACCCCTTGGGAATGGTTATGCCTGCCTTGGAAACTAGGAAGGGAAGCAGGTCCTGCTCAGACCCCTGTCTGGGCCATGGACTTGATTGGAAGTACCTGATGCTCTGGGAAGCATTGTTTTGAAAGCCTTGTCCTTGCTTTATCTTCTGTTGTCTGGTGGGGCCATGGATGTTACTAAGCTTATGTTATGTTATGTCAGGTACTGAGCTGAGCAATTTACCACCACAATTTCCACTATTTTCTTATCAGCTATAGGAGAATACCAGGGCCCTCTGGGGCTTTGAGAGGAGAGTAGGCAGGGGTCTAAGGGCTTAAGAATGTTCTATATTGGACACCGAGTGCCAATTCATTGCTTCCAACCTTGGAGAAGCACCTTCCTTCTTCCCTCCATGTGGGTAAGCCTTCACTGGTTTGGCCGCTCCATGACCTCAACAGGTAGGCTGACTCAGCCTGATATCCCATTCTGATCATTTGTCCATGCTGACTCCAGAGTATCCATATGGGGAGAATGTCTGGTTCATGGCCCCAGGCAGGAGTCTGAGCAGAACCTGCTTTTCTTATTTAGTCACTTATCCTCACACCAGTTTCTAAGGCAGGCGTCATCATCTTCAAGTGTTAGCATTACCTGCTCAAGGTCCCAATGTCCTTAATAGAGGTCAAGCTATGGAGGGAGGTTTTATTAGTTTTCTAAGGCTGCTGTAAGCAAGTACCACAAACTATAAACAATAGAAATGTATTGTCTCTCAGTTCTGGAGACTAGAAGTCTGACATCAAGATATAGTCAGGGTTTGTTCCAGGTCTCTCCCTCAGCCTCTGGTGTTTTGCTGGCAGTCTTTGGTGCTCATTGGTTTATAGAAAGATCCTCCTGATCTCTGCTTTCATGTTCACAAGGCTGTCTTCTTCCTGAGTGTGTGTCTGTGTCCAAATTCCCCCTGATGATAAGGAAATCAGTTATGTTGGATTAGGGACCCACCTTATTACACTATAACCTCATCCTAACTTATCTAATTAAATCTGAAACAGTCCCATTTCCAAATAGGATCACATTCTAGAGTATTGAGCTTAGCACTTCAACATATTAATTTGCTGGAGGGACAGAATTCAACACATAATAGAACCAAAATGGAAATTCTTAGATACAGAGGCAGAGCTGCCTCAAACAGACTGTCAAACTGCAGCGTGAAGGCCGGGGAGGGTGGGAGGGCAGGAGGGGGGTGGGTAAGAGATCAACCAAAGGACTTGTATGCATGCATATAAGCATAACCAATGGACATAAGACACTGGGGGCTAGGGGAGGCCAGGGGATTGTCAAGGGCTGGGGGAAAAAAAAGGAGACATATGTAATACTTTTTGTAATACTTTAAGCAAAAAACAAACAAACAAAAAAAAACCCCCAAAAAACAAAAACAAAATGGAAATTCAGTTTATCTGATGGCAAAAACCACCTTTTATCCCAACATGCTGGTGCTTTCCAAATTTTCCCTAACAACAGAAGAGATTGAGATGCAGCACCTCACTTGTGTCCACTAGAAGAAATGGGAAGGGGAGGGATTTTGAGTAATCACCAATGGTACAGCACTCCCAAGATGTCTTTGCTCAGGGCCACCTACTCCTGTTTCACATGCCTTGGTCTCCAGTTTCCCGTATGTTTCTCACCCCCACCAACTTCAAGGTAGATTTAAGCTCGCCAACTTGTTCTTGAGTCCTAATTTTGATAACTCAGCTTTTCTTCCAAAAGGATGGCCCAAGAACCCTCATAAAGAAAAGATTCTTCTTGGTCTATTACCCAGAGCTACAGAATGTTCCTAGAGATACTCAGGTTAAATTTCCATGGGTGCCCTTATTGCATTTCATTGTCACACCCATTTCTGGCATTCTCTAGACTTGGAGAGATGCCATTCTGGCCCAGGTTTTTGGGTTTGTTGGAAGCCTCCGGATCCTGAAAAGCAATTGCTTGGAGGACCATGTGGAGCCCTTCCCTGGAAACGTGGCTTCTTGTATGTCTTGGTCTCTTTCATTCAGAGCCTGAGGTTTCTATCACTGGTATTTCTGCATGCTAGCTGCACATTTATTTTAGACTCATCCCAGGAAAGCCTGCTCTGATTTAATTCCATTAAACCACACTTTCACACTGTTCTAACCTATTTATATTTAACAGTTTGAAAACCGAAGTATCTTAATTAGAATAATCAATTATGTATCAAGAAACAGCCTCACCAGGAAAGCAGAATCCAGCCAAGTATCCAGATGCTGAGAAAACAGTCTCCTCTTACCAGCCACATTACTCTAGATCTCAGGAGAGCTGTGCCTGGTGGGCTCTCTAATCCCGAGGTCCTTCCACTGTGAATAATGAAATCTGTTTTGATTTGGTCCTTCTCAAAGGATTTACGAAGGGAGGTTGTTCCTCCTGCATAGCAGCTTCAGGGTTTAGGTTTGTCAGCATTTTTAGTGATAATGTTAGTGTTAGGAGCATTTAAGGACAACCAAATGTGCATAATAATAAGTTGATAATAGCTAAGACACATTGAGAACTGACCAAATTTCAGGCCAAGCCAGCTGCTTCCCCTGCTATGGGGCATCTCACTTGATCCTTGCAGTCACCTTCTAAGGAAAGTTTTATTATTATACCCATTTCCCTGATGTATAGACTAGGGCTCAGAGGAGGTAAATATCTTTCAGATAATGTAGTAAGAAAGTGTGAGTGGCCAGATTTAAACACAGGCGGTCTGGCTCCAGAACCCCAGATCAGAACCACTTGGCTGAACTGAGTGTTGGCACTAGGAATAACTTGAGGATTTGATCCAATCCCTTCATCTCTAGGTGTGGAAACTGATACCCAGGGAGAGAATGGAACCTGCCCAAGTTCAAAGAACAAATTGAATACACAGGCTAGTGTGATTTTACAAATTACCATGGTTGGGTGATGAGGTGAGCCCCTCAGTTATTTGAAAGAGATGGCCACTTGCTTTCAGAGTCATCTCTACTCTAAACATTCCCAAGATTTAAATAATTTCTCAAATGTCCTAGTTTCTTTGGAAGGTATAAAAACTTCAAAAAATTAATCCCGTGCCTACTCAGGAATTAAAGCCTTGCCAAATCTTTATGCCTGTACATTTGTTCACCCCTCCAAATATTTATTGTGCTCCTAATGTATGCCAGTCACTGTTCTATGTGCCAGGGAAACATCAGTGAATAAGACAGATACAAGCCTGCACAGACAACAATAAGTTGGGGGTGGGGGGGAAGAAAAGTCCTAAATGGAGAACAAACAGAGTGAGGCAGTAGAGGATAAGTAGATTGGATGGTCAGAAATCTCCTCAACAAGATGCCCTTTAAACTGAGATATGAATGCTGAGAAGAATCCAGCACTGAGAGGATATGCCTAGTAGAAGGGCATTCCAGGAAGAGGGACCAATAGGTGCAAAGGTCCCATGTGGAGGGAAGATTGGTATATTTAGGAATAAAAGGACCATGTGGCTGGAGCGTGATAGATGTTGACAGGTTGGTAGATAAACTGAGAGAACTGAGCAGGGGGGTTAGGACTGTGGGGATATGCAAGCCAGGGCAATTGTCACTCTGATGATTGTGGAAAAGGACCAGTGGATGAGGCAGAAATAGAAACAGAGAGGCCAGTCTGGATGCTGTAGGGAGTTAAATGGTACCCCCCCCACCACCACCACCACACTTAAATATGACTTCCTGGAACCAGTGAATGATATCTTATTTGAAAAAAGGATCTTTGCAGATGTAACTAAGTCAAGATCTCAAAATGAAGACAATCCTAGATTTCCTGTGTGGGCCCAAATACAAAGACAAGTGTTTTTAAAAAGGAAAGAGAAGAGGAAAAAGTCATGTGAAGACAGAGGGAAGCAGAGATTGAAGTGATGCTGCCACAAGTCAAAGAATACTTAAAGCCACCGGACACTGGAAGAAGCAAATGATGACTTTGCCCTAGAGTTTTCAGAGTGTGGTCCTGAAGAAACCTTGATTTTAGACTTCTAGCTTCCAAACTGTGAGAGAATGAATTTCTGTTGTTTTAAACCATCCACTTTGTGGTAATTTTTAAATGGCAGCCCTAGGAAACTCATATAGATACTATTGTGATAATAGAGATGATGGTGGTTTGGACCAGGGTCATAGTCATGGAGCTGGAGAGGTGTGGACAGGCTTTGGATATGTTTTGAAGGTAGAACTGATAGGACTTGCTAATTGGACTGGATGTGGGGAGGAAGGAAATGGGAGGAGATTCATTGCTACAAATCTTGAATGGGCATTCCACACCAACTGGTTATCCTAGGAGACTCTCTAGATTTTCTGCTTGAATAATTGGAGGAATAGCAGTGCCATGCATCTTGATGAGGCAGACTGATGGGGAAGGCTTAGGAGTAGAAGGTTGGTAGTGTGTTTAGCCAGGTTAGATTTGAGTTGCCTGTTAGACATCCAGGCAAGGTTGAGGTGGCAGCCACATATTTGAGTATGGAATTCAGGAGAGGCCCTTGATGGGGATGCATACATTTAGGGAGTTATCAGTGTAGAAATTATATATTTTCTCAGAATTTTTTATTGTGGTAAAATATCCTATATAATAAAAAGCTAATATGCAAATTGTTCCTTTGACCAGGAGTTCGACTGGGAGTTCCACCACGGGGTGGGGCTGGCCTGCCAACTGCCCTCAGCCCCTCCCCCAGCCGGCTCCTCCCCCTGGCTGACCCTGCCCCTGATTGCCCCCCCCCACGGGCGGTGGGGCCAACCAGCCAACCTCCTGCTTCCCCTTCCCCCAGCCAGTCTGGCCTGATTGGGGCAGGCCGGCCGGACCCCACCCATGCATGAATTCGTGCACCAGGACTCTAGTATAACATAATTTACCATCTTAATCATTTTTGAGTGTACAGTACAGTGGTATTAAATACATTTATAATGTTGAGCAACCATCACCAACATCCACCTCTATAGCTCTTTTCATTTGTAAAACTGAAACTCTGTCCCTACTAAACAACAACTCCCCATTCTTCCCTTCCCGCTGTCCCTGGAAACCACTATTCTACTTTCTGTCACTATGAATTTGACTACTCTAAGTACCTAATGTAAGTGAATCATGCAGTTGTTGTCTTTTTGTGTCTGGTTTATTTAACTTAGCACAATGTCCTTAAGTTTCATCCATGTTGTAACATGTGTCAGAATCTCCTTTCTTTTTAAGGTTGGAAAACATTACATTGTAGGGATATACCACATTTTGCTTGTCCATTCATGCGTCTATGGACCCTTGGGTTGCTTCTCTGTTTTAACTAAGGTGAATAATGCTGCTTTGTACATGTGTATAAAAGTATCTCTTTGCAAACTTGCTTTCCATTCTTTTGGGCATGTACCCAGAAATGGAATTGCTGGATCATATGGTAACTTTATTTATAATTTTTTTTGAGAAACTTCCATACTGTTTTTCATAGTGGCTGGACCATTTTACATTCCTATCAACAATGCACAAGGGTTCCAATTTCTTCCCGTCATTGACAACAGTCATCATTTTCTGTGTTTTT
Source organism: Myotis nattereri (assembly GCF_964212035.1). Taxonomy (NCBI): domain Eukaryota; kingdom Metazoa; phylum Chordata; class Mammalia; order Chiroptera; family Vespertilionidae; genus Myotis; species Myotis nattereri. The sequence goes on along the minus strand of NC_138078.1, from coordinate 138,142,054 downwards.
TAAAATCTTTACTGTTGAAAGTATTACATATGTCCCCCCGCCGTTTTACCCATTGACTCCTTCTAGTCTGCCCCTGTCCCCTGCCCCAGGCCTTCACCACACTATTGTTTGTGTTCATGGGTTATGCATACAAATTCTTCGGTTGATCTCTTCCCACCCACCAACCCCTGCCTTCCCTCTGAAATTCCACAGTCTGTTCCATGCCTCTACGGTATGTCTCTGGATCTATTTTGTTCATCAATTTATTTAGTTCATTAGATTCCACTTATGAGTGAGATCATGTAATACTTGTCTTTCTCTGACTTACTTTACTTAGCATAGTACTCTCCAGGTTCTTCCACTCTGTCTCAAAGGTAAGAGATTTTTCTTTTTTTATTGCTGCATAGTAAATATTCCATGATGTAAATGTACCACAGCTTTTTATCCACTCATCTACTGAAAAGGTAGCACACTGTATGGGAGAACATATTTTTTTCCAGTGATACAGCTGATAAAAGGTTAATATCCAAACTATATAAGGAACTCATACAACTTAACAAAAGGAAGACAAACAATCCAATTAAAAATGGGCAAAGGACCTAAATAGGCACTTCTCCATAGTGGATATACAGAAGGCTAAGAGTTATATGAAAATATGCTCAAAATTACTAATCATCCAAGAGCTTCAAATTAAAATGACAGTGAGGTATAACCCCACACCTGTCAGAACGGCCACCATCAACAAATCAACAAATGACAAGTGCTGGCGAGGATGTGGAGAAAAGGGAACCCTAGTGCACTGCTGGTGGGAATGCATACTGGTGCAGCCATTATGGAAAACAGTATGGAATTTCCTCAAAAAGTTAAAAATTGAACTGCCATTTGACCCAGTAATCCTACTTCTAAGAATATATCCTAAGAAACTTGAAACACCAATCAGAAAGAATATGTGCACTCCTATGTCCATAGCAGTGCAATTTACAATAGCTATTTTTGTGTTTTTAAATTGCAGACATCCTATTGGGTGTGAGGGGGATATCTCCTTAGAGGTTCGATTTATATATCCCTAATGATCCATGATTTTGGAGCACCTTTTCATGTGCCTATTGGCCATTTGAATATCTTCCTTGAAGAAATGTCTATTCAAGTCCTTTGTCCATTTTTGAGTAGGTTTGTTTGGTATTTTTTGTTGCTGAGTTGTGGGAGATTAGAGATGATATATTTTGATTGTCACAAGGCTCAATGTAATTATCTAGGGGGTGAGTGTAGATTTAAAAAAAAGAGAGAAATTCAAGGACTGAGTCCTGGTGCATTCCAGTATTTAAAGACGGAATTGGTGAGAAGGAGCCAGCAAAGGGTTACATACTGTTGACAGATCAAGGGAAATACAGACGGAGAACTAACTAGCAGTTTTGACAAGATTTAGGTCATTGGTGACTTTTATGAGAACCATTGTAATAGCACGATGGGGATGAAAACCCAACTGGAGTGAATTGGGGAGACAATGGGGATGAAGAAATGGCATATCCTGTATAGATAACACAAGAATATTTGCTGTGAAAGGAAGTGGAGAACTCAGTTAGCTTGAAGGTGATAAGGAGTTGGGATGGGGAGATAAAACGAGAATGATGCAGAGAAGGGAGAAATTCATGATACAGCAGTGAAAGAGGATAATGTAAAAACAAAGCCTTTGTAAAGACGAGGGAGGTGTCTGTGGGTTCAAGATGCATGTGGAGGGGCACAGTGACATGTCTTCTGTGGTTACAACAGGGAAGGCAGGTGAGTGGGTACAGATAGGAGTCCTGGGTAGATGTGGTGACTAGAAGATGAAACAATTCTGGTCTGATTGTTTCTACTTTTGGGTAGGAGGGAGGTGAAAATGTGAAATTGTTCTATAGGGGAGTGTAGTGGGATACTGGACACTGTTGCGTGCTCATATGGTGTGCATTATTGTTATTATAATTAATAAAACTGAAATAACACCATTTCCAGGCATTTCTGCTTGGCAATGTGGTAACATAGTTAAGAGCACTGGCTTAGAACATTTCCTTCCTAGCAGGGGAACCCTGACTGAGTTACTGAAGTCACCCAGGATCACACAGCCAGAAAGTGACCAAGCTGTGATTTAACTCGGAGCCTCCCGCTGCCATGTGGCCTCTGTTCATGAGAGAAAATGTAAGCTATCAAGAAATAGCCAAACATTTCTGCCATTAAGATATTGTTTGGAAAAATGAGACTTTGTGGGCCTCACAGTTTGTTGCATGCTCATTTCTGATTATTCCAGCCTGGGTTTGAGACTATGGAATGCTCCCTGGGCTGCCCCTACCAGGTTCCCAGGCTCTGTCTCTCTCCCTAAACCTTGAGCAGCTTGTCCTTGGCACTGCAAGTCCCTCCCTTGGGGCCTGGAGACCAGCCCAGTCCATCACAGCTCTGTGCATCAAGAGTTTTGTCAGGTTCTGTGGGATCCTTTCCTCACTTTGCCAGAACGAATGGGCCAGGCCTTGGGCTCTCCAATGATCAAAACCAAACATTTCTGAGGATCTTGAAGAAATCAAGGTTGTCAGAGGGGCTAGGTTTTCTAGTTCCATTCCACCAAGCACCCATTAAAAATGCTTGGCCCATGCCAAGTGTACACAGAGAAAACATAGCAAGCACTATGACTGGTGTTAAAATCAACTTTAGAGGCAAAGATATTTTAGGCCAAAGACAAAATCTCTCTCAGAATTTTTGGGTGAAATCTTCCATTTTTAAAAAATGTTGGTGATGAACTCAAATCAGAAACATATATCAAATGTTCCAGGTCCTTGCCCTTGTTATATAGCTTCATCCTAGCAGAACTTGAGTCCTTTTGGTGGACTGGAGAACATGGCCATGATGTCTTTAAGACATTCATAGAACCCAAAAGAATCAAAGAGAAATTCAGACCAGCTTCATCAGGGAGCAGATTTGGAGAATGCTGGGAGTCTTTTTGATATTCTAGTGCTGCCTGTCTTCCTGCCTTTGAGTTTGTAGGAGGCCATTTTGATGATGACAGGATTCTGTTCTCCTGACATTTATGAGCATGTCCTCCACACTGCACTATGATTTTGTGGATGCATGCTCATCACTGTCAGATTTTCCTGCTACATTTAGAACAGGAGTAAAAAAACCCCATAAACTCTGGCCATGCATATGGGCTTTGTTTCTTTCCCACTGGGACACTCTTGAGCAAGGGTATTTAACAGAATAGAGCAAGATAGCCTGCTGAGACTTGGCAAAGCCTCTGTGTTTTGTGTTTTACCCAGATTACAGACAACCTGGGACTATGGCAATGATAGATAGGTATTCAGTTATGGACTGAATGTTTGTGTCCCCCTAAATTCATATGTTAAAGGGCTAACCCCCAATGTGACTGTATATGGACATAGGGCCTCTGAAGAGATTGTCAAGGTTAAATGAGATCATAAATGTGGGGTCCTAATCTGATAGGGCTGGCGACCTTGTAAGGAGAGGGAGAGACACCAGAGTGCTTTCCCAAATACCATGTGAGGACACAGCAAGATGGAAGCCATCTGCAAGCCAAGAAGGGGACCCTCACCAGGAACTGAATTTGCTGGCACCTTGATCTCACATTCTCAAGCCCAAAAATGTGAGAAATAAATTCCTGTTAGTTAAGCCACACAGTCTACAATATTTTATTATGGCAGCCTGGCAAGGGCCTTCCTCACATATCTCTTTTGGCTGAGCTGGTGGCCCCATTTTGATGATTTCACTAATCCTGTCATAACAACAGGCCTGGTGGGCTGTGGTGAGATGCCCACTGACCTTCAAAATTCCTGGCCTCATGATGCCACTCATTCATCTCAGAGTGGGGCAAAACATATACTGTTTCTATATCAGCCTAGAAGAACAGTGGGACCATTGACAGGTAACTTGACAGGGTCTCTGCTTACTCCCCATCCAGGTACAAAGCACATCCTGGCACAGATGTTGTACTTCCTGAGGGTCACTCATCTACCAGGGGTTGGGACAGTATATTGTAGAAAGGTAAAGTGACTTCCTTGGGCCCAGCTCAGGCTCTACATTTTCATTCTGGTAAACGAGGGACTGATGGCCACCATTCTGACTGTAACTCTTCTGCCTCTAGAACAACACCCAACGGTGAACATTCTGAGCAAGAGTTGGGCAGGTGGCAGCCCTTTGTGTCTGACCCTGGGTGGAGAAGTTAATCTAATGGTGTCTTTGGCTATTCAAAGCTGTGATGTCTAGTGGTTAAGATAGAAGGACAGATTGCACCTGAGGGGTCTTCCCAACTCCACTTTTATGAACTATGTAACCTTGGGCAAGTCTCTGAATGCCAGCTTCCTCATATATGGAAAGGACATCATAGTACCAGCTCCTGAGTTTTAGTAAGAGAAGGGGTGAAGACCATATGTCCTTGAGGCTATGAACTCAGAGTCTGGGATATGCCAAGTGTCTAAGCAGGATTATAAATTTACACCCAAGCAACTCCTCAAAGTATGCACATGTACAAAGTAAAAGGTTATTTCATCAGGTGACATGACAGCTCTATTGTTGCTCATGAGCCTCCACTCCAAGGGAGGAAGTAAATTTTACCCTTGCTAACTAATGGTGCCTTAGAATTATCAAGTTTCATTTCCCCCAGCCCTAGTCACACCTGGAGGTGAATGCTCCCCTTTCCATACTGCTTTCCAAGATGGCATCCCAGACAGGCCCTGGTCTCCCTCCCCCCACCCCCACCACTTGTTATCTCTGGGCTTTCACACCTTCATCACCCTGGGCTTTTCCCAGGCTCTCAGACAGTAGAGAATGGGACAGGGCTCTTAACTTTTTGCTTCCCTGAAACACCTTTGGATGTGGCCCTAGTCTGCAGGTAGCCCTCATGGGAATCTAGACCCACGTGTCTACTTCTACCTTTTCTTTCCTTTTCCTACCATCCCTTTGGCCTAAGTAGAGTGGAGGAGAGGGGGAGGGGAACACTTTTCACCTCTTTGTCATCATATCCTGAGATTCTGCTCCCTCTAGCATATAAGAAAATGAGCTTGGTTCTTGATATGATAATGGAAAATGTATTAGTCATTGTGCTATCAAAGAAACGGAACCAGTAGGGTGTGTGTGTGTGTGTGTGTGTGTGTGTGTGTGTGTGTGTGTGTGTTTATTATGAAAAACTGCTTTATGCAATTGTGGGGGATGGCTAGAAAAGGCTAAAATTTGCAGGATAGGCCATCAGGCTGGAAACTTAGCAGGAGCTGATGCTGCAACCTTGATGGAAAATTTCCTCTTCCTCAGGGAAACCTTACTCTTTGCTCTTAAAGCCTTTCAACTGATTGGATGAAGCCCACCCAGATATGGAGGATAATCTTCTTAAAGTCAAATGATTGTAGATGTTAACCACAGCTACAGCAACACCTAAATTAACATTGATTAAATAACTGGGGACTACAGCCTAACCAAAGTGACACATACAACTGATCATCTCATCATAGGAGCCAATCAAACTTAGAAAAATCTTTTTTGTGTAGATAAAGCCTGGCTTTCAGGATTATTGTCTGGTCTTGGACACAAAAATCTTATTTTGGATATCAAAAACTGACTTTCTATGTTATTTTTAATTGACTTTATTGGGGATGACATTGATTAATAAAATGATATAGGTTTCAGGTGTACAATTCTATAACACATCAATTGTATATTCGTTTGTGTGTTCACCACCCCAAGTCAAATTTCCCTACATCACCATTTATCCCTCTTTACCCTCTTCTACCTTCCCACCCCCCTTTCTCTATGGTAATCACCATACTGTTGTCTGTATCTATGAGTTTTTTTTCTTTTATTTTAAATTGTCAACCACGGATATTTTTCCATTGATTTTTAGAAAGAGTAGAAGGGAAGGAGGATGGGGAGAGGGAGAGAGAGAGACATAGATGTGAGAAAGATACATCAATTGGCTGTCTCCTGAACTCATCCTGATCAGGGCTCGGGATTGAAACTACAACCGAGATACATGCCCTTGACTGGGAATTGAACCCATAACCCTTTGGTCTGAGGGCTGACACTCTAACCACTGAGAAACTGGCCATGGCATGAGTTTTTTCTTTCTTAATCCCTTCACCTTTTCACCTAGCCTCCTCACCCCCCGCCTTCCCTCTGACAGCTGTTAGTCTGTTCTCTGTATCTATACATCTGCTTCTTGTTATATTCTTTCTGTTATTGGAGTATTGTGGGTGGAATATCACCCACAAAGAAATGTGAATGAGAAAACCACATTAATAAATTTTTAGTGTGATAATGCTCAAAGAAGGACATTTTGTTTTTACAATTATAATAATCTTATTGGAGATGAAAAATAAGCAATTAAAGAATACAGTGAGCTCCCATTTAAAAAGAGCACATATGAGGGTGGGAGGTGAGGTTTGTTCCCAACATGGTGGGCACAGTTTGCTGAAAAGGGACTAGGAGTACCAAAATTGAGAAGATGAGGGGCATGGAAGATGTCAAGGATAGAACAAGGGGCAAGTTTCCAGCCCTGCTTAGCACTTGGTGACCTCAGAGCTTTGCAGCCACAGCCACTTAGAAGGAGACAGGACTCTGGGTGGGCAGGCTGGCAGGACAGCCAGGGCTCTGGGAAACAGTGTGAAAGGTCCACACACCTCTTCATTTGTTGCTGATTGTGGGCCATGTTACTGAGTGTGAGGAGGTTAGTTTATTAAATTCAAAGTCAAAGTGACCCAGAGAACAGGAACGAGTATGCTCTATTTCCATGAAAGCTCCATGCCTCATGCCTTGCATCATCAATGACCAGATTTCAATTTACAGAGAAGCAGCAGATGCTTCGGCAACCATGGTGAGCCTCTAGGTTTTCTGATGGAGAAGCTCTCTCCTGTGGCCACAGGGTGAGAGGGATTGGAAAGAGAAGGAAGAAAATCAACTTTAAAGAAGAGAAATGGAGCTGACTGCCTATGGAGGTGGCCTGGAGGCTGGAGCCAAAGCCTGGCAGATGGGGGCAGTAAGAGCCTTCCACAGCCTGGGACTTGGAAAACCTTATCTAAATCAATAGGCCCTTTGCCATCTCAGTCTTGGGATGGCCCAACCTGAAACCCTTTCAAAGTGGGCCAGGTGACTCTGGGACAAATTAAACCTGCTGGGGGCAGAGCTCCCCAATTTCAGAAACTACAACAAAATAGGATCACAACTCCTCTTGTCTCGGCCTCAGGGACAACCTCTGGCAGCAGCTTTGAATACCTTCTTCTTGATAGGCAGACCAGATTACTGCAGGTGGCAAGAACTCCCATGAAAATATTACTCTGTGTGTGTGTGTGTGTGTGTGTGTGTGTGTGTGTGTGTGTGTGGACTGCCTTGGTTTCTTCAGTCATCCCTACCTCAGGAGAAGTTAGAGGACAAGCAATGGTGCCTTGAAGCCCACTTTTCTTCCTACCATTTGAAAGGCAAATTAAAACGGTGATGCAGGATGTGGTGCAGTGCAGAGCAGGGAGAGCTTGCATTGTGGTGGTATCCAGTATGTGGAGCTGGGGGGCTCCTGCTGCACACTTATAAAAAGCAAAACTTAATTGTAATGGTAGGTTCCTTTAAACACATTTATTTAGTACTGAAAATTGAGACAATTGGTATGGAGCAGAAAAATATTTACCTTATTGCAATCATGTTTGACACAAACAGTACATGTAGAAACACCAGTGTCTATTACCACATCTGTTTGCTCCAACAATCTTTTGATTCATACTCTTACTACTGGGTCTCATCTTAGCATTGACTTTAGAATCTGAAGACACACAATTTGGTGCAATGTGCCAAAAGAATGACCAATGACTCTAATAAGCATAATTCTTTGGCATAATTCTGTCATTCTTCCTTCTTTTCAATTCCAAGAAAGCATCTTTGCAAGGCACCTTGGATATTCACACCTGTGTTCAATTGCATCCCCTTCCTATGTGCAAATCTTTGAGGCCTTAGAGTTTCTGTTTTGTGGAGTAATGCCAAGTCCCATTTCTCATGCTTTTGTGGTTGAATCTTTTCTGTTTTGTCCTGCAATTGGAAGAACTCTTCCAGTAGGTAGTAGAAAGCTTGACGGTCAAGTTACTGAGGCCCTTAACTGGCATTTATGCAGAGGGCAGGTGAGAGGATGCTTTCTTTCCTCATTCTAAGGTTTGAGGAACACTTAGTAAAATGATAATATTCAAATTCAAGTCTCAGTTAACTCTGATAACAGAAATGCTGAGTGAGTATTAGGTGCTGAGTGAGGGCTCTCTCTTTTTAGTCTTTTAACATCCAAAGTAACCACTGCTGCTCTAATGGCCTCTTGTGTTGCATCTCTTCTTCAATGTCCTGCTCTTGAAGTAGCCATTCTGGTGTGTGTGTGTGGAGGGGGAGGGCGGGGGCGGGGGCGGGTGTAGTTGGAACGGGGACTGAGGGTCAAGTTATGGAAGCCCTCTATCAGCATTTCTGAGAAGGAATGATGACAAGATGCTGTGTCTTCCTGAGAATTTTCTTTTGAAGGCATCTGGGAAGATTCAGGATCCCAGACTGGGTTGAACTTCTGTGATGGCTTCATGGAAATCCAGTTATAGCTTGAAGCTCCGCTTGGATCAGGATTAAGAAGGTGATACTCAGGGCTCTCAAATTGGTACAAGTGGGCCTGGAAAGGATTCTAGCTGAGTTTGGGCAGTAGAAACCAGACTTCTAACAAGTGGGAATTCCCATGTGTTTTTTAACAGCTGCACAGTCCTCCATTGAGTAGCTTTAACCACTCCCAATTGGGAACACTTGGGTTGTGTCCAACTTTTGGTTAGGTCAAACAATACTGTAATCAACAATTTTGTGCACAGGTATCTAAACACCCCTGCAAGTTCCTATCATGTCAAAAGCCAAGCCAGTTATTCTCAATCTTGGAACTTTAAATACAGATTCTTGGACCCTACCCTGACACCTCTAAATGATATTCTTTGAGGTTAGAATCCAGGCAGGTTTATTTTTCAATGAACAGCCAAAGTTGAAAGTCTCATGAGAATTACCAAACTGCCCCTACAACAGTTGTATGTGTTACCCTTCAGCCAGCAGTGAAGAAGAGAAAGGACCTATGCCCATGCTCCAGCTACAGCACCTATTATCAGTTTTTACATTTGGGACCAATCTGATAGAGACAGTATGCCAGAGCGTGATTGGTGTTATTGATGTTTCTTTCATTATGAGGGTGGCTTAGCATCCCCTCCGTGTTCACTGGCAATTTTCATTTCTTTTATTATTAACTGACTATTCATGTCCTTTGCTTATTTCCTCCTCATTGGGTAGTTCATATTTTTCTTAGTGCTTTGAAGGAGCTCTATTTTTTATTTTTCATAGAGTGCCTACACAAGAATAAATGTTTATCAAGGTAAGTAATTTAAATAAGATAATGGAAATGGAAAGTTTTGAAAAGAACAATTTAAAAAATATTGAGACTACAGAGACAACTCAGTTGAGCAAAACAGGTGAACAATGGTTTGAATGATCACTTTTCACAAAATGTTGTCAGAATAGGTGAGATAAGACCAATCTGTTTGGTTGTCTCACATACTGAGTGGCTGTTGCATTCCCTGTGGTTTTATGCTAAGCTATACTGGCTCCTGGAAAAGAGGCTGTAGTAAAATTGAACACCATTCTCCTTCCTCCTCCAAAATATAAACTTGATCTCTGTAAGCTTTTTTCCTGCCCCAGATTGTGAGATTTGTACTTTAATAGCATCTCTGTAATTTTTAAAATATTTCCACCAATATTTTATTATGACAATTTTCAAATAATCAGAAAGGTGAAGAAATGTACATTGGATCCATATTGACCCACCTCCTGGATTCTACCAATAACATGTTACTCTACTTTATCACAATTCTATCTCTCTAATACATCCCTTAATCATCTTTTTTATGTGTGTCAGAGTAAGTTGCAGACATGATTACTAGTACACTTCACCCCAAACTCCAGAAGATCATTAACTAGAGTTCAATATTTAAGATTTTTATATTTTAGGTAAAATTAACTTGCAATGAAATGTCCAGATCTTAAGTGAACCATACTCTGAGTTTTGGCAATGCATACACCTGTGTAAGCCATAAGAGATTTTACCCTCACCCCAGAAGGTTCCCTTATACCTCTTTTCAGTCCACCCCCATACCTACCCATTATTCTGATTTTTTTCACCCTGAATTACTTATGTCTATAAATGGGATCATGTGTATGTTTTTGTATCTGGCTTCTTTCTTTTCAGCATAATGCACGTGAAATGTATGCATGTTATAGTATGTATTAGTAATCCATTTTCATTGCTGAGAACTATCATTGTATACTAATGAGTAGTATTGCATTGTACGAACATATCAGAGTTGGCTTATCCATTCTCCTATTGATAGACATCCAGGCTGTTCACAGGTTTTGGTTACTGTGAATAAAATTGTACTTGTCTTTTTTTTTGTACTTGTCTTTTTGTGGACAATTTACTTTTATCTGTATTAAGCATATCAGCCATTGTCTGTCATGTGTTCAAAAATTTTTGGGGTAAATTTGTCATTTATCTTTTTACTTTCATGGTGTGTTTTTCTGTATGCAAGTTTTTAAATTTTATGTGGGCAATTTCATCAATCTTTTCCTTGTGGCTTCTGGGTTTCATGTCATAATTGGAGAAACCTGATCTATCCTGATATTCTAAAAATATCCAACTTTGTTTTTTTTCTAATGCCTTTCTATTTTAATCTTCTAATCACCTGAATTTATCTTGATGTTAGGAGTTAGGTAGAGGATCCAAGTTTATTATTAAAATGGCAAGTCAGTTTTTCCACCACCATGTATTGAGTCTCCCTCGCTGATTTGAAATGTCTCCTTTCTCATTGTTTCAATTCCCACGCTTGCTTCTATTTCCTTTCCACCAACTTGTCTGTTTTTTTTTCCTGTGTGAGTACCATATTGTTTTAAATACAGTAGCTTCATGATACACTTTAATATCTGGTAATGCTAAAAACCCTTTCTTGATTTTTCTTTTTTAGAAATTTCCTGGCTACTTTTGTTTCGTTGTCCCACCAGATGAATCACCTTGAATCATTTTTTCATGTTCCAGAAAATAATCCTACTGGGTATTTTTATTGTGATCATAGAGATTTTGCAGATTAATTTGGAGGAGATACCCCACCTTTCCAGGATGCTAAAGGGATGAGAGAAAAACAAATATTCAGATGACTCTCAGGTTCTGGACTTGGAGACCAAGTAGATTTGGGGACTTAAAAGTGGGGCATTCGGGTACGATGCCTGCCTGACACTCAGGAGGACACTCAGGCTTGGAGAATGCTGAGGAATTCACTTTGGACCTCCTCAACTGGAGATGCCCTTTGGGAAATCTGTAGAGAGAATCCCTGTATGTAGAGGCCTTCCTTATTCATTCTGGAGTCCATCCTCCACACAGCAACCATAGTGACCCTTTTTCCTTGTGGAAAGATAGCTTGCAGGGCCCTGCATGCTCTGGCCCTGCCCACTCCTGCACTCTCTCCTCTCCCTCTCCTTCTCTTGCACACTGGACCCATCCACCTGCCTCTTTTCCATTCTCCCTAGCATTTGTACTTGCTGTTCCCTCTACCTAGAATATGCTTGACCACACACTAGAGAAGGCAACAGTATATGTTTCTTCAGAACCCCATTTCCACTTCCAGATCCCCTGACTTCTTAGGCTGAAGATCAAGTGAGAGATGGTACTTTATTCAGAGTCTTTGGCCCTGAGCCTGCTCTAATGGAAGGAGTCCCTGGGGTCTCACTTACATCCCTGGGAACTTCTGGCATTTTTCCTGCTATTGGACTCAAATTTGGAGCAGGGGTAATGGGATTGAGTGTGAAGAGAGCACCTCCCCGTAATGATCGTGGTTCTTTCTTTACTCCCCTCCCCATTGAATAGGCCTTTAGGCACCTCCCTGCAAACTCCTGAGGAGCCACTGGCAGCTGAGTGCCTTCTTCCTCTCAACCCTCTTAGGGAAGGGCTTTCAAAGGCTGGGAGGCCTATGAGGGATTCCAGTCAAGACTGCTGTCTGAAGCAGGATAAGGGTGAGTCCTTCTCATGGACAGGGGCCTTCAGCAGTCTTCATGCTTTTTCACTCTTTTTTCAAGGGTTCTAGAGGGCTTCAGCTCTGTGTACAACCTAGTCCAGCAGCATTGCCCTGGGGACTGAAATTTAGGGTTCTGTCCAGCTGTACTGTGCTCTGTTTGACCAGGCTGAGATGCTAAGATGCTGAGATATAGGCACGTGGACCCATTTGTATGCCCAGGGGAAGAAACTGAAAGATAGGGAGAAGGTAAAGAAGGCTTAGTAAAGTGAGAGAAAATGGAAGGAGCAGAAGAGAAATGCTCTCAGAGCAGGAGAGAGAGCCAGGTTTCAGGCCAGAGTGGAAGTAGGGTCCCAGGGGACTGTGGGTTCCACGAACCAAGGTCAGCACTTTTCGGGAAGGAGAGAGAGTCCAGTGCTGCTGAAGGGGCAAGTGTACTGAAGATTGAAAACTTTCTGTGGGATTTATGGCCAGGAGGAATTTTGTAGTTTGACCAGCATGCTTAAGGAAGAGAGGGGACTGGAGCCAGATCACTCTAGGTTGAGGGATGAGTGGGACAGGAGGGTGGTACGGAGCTAGAGCTGTACCCGGGTGGGCTGTGGTGTTGAGTGGCTTTTTAACATGGTCCAGTTGAAAGTTCCAGGGAGGAATCCAGCAGAGAGAGGCTGTCAGTACAATGGAAGAAAGGTGGGAGTTATCTCCTGGAAGGAGTAACTTGGGACAACCATAGTGGAAATGGAAATGGGAAAGGACTGCTAAGGAATGGTGAGGCTAGGCTAAAGCCAGTGGCAAAAAGTGCTCAGCGAGCTGTCTACACTGCTGTCCACACTAGCTCAACCTTGAGGTGACATCATGGTTGTGGTGGGAAGTGAACCCTCTTGGGTATGGAAGCTGGAACCAACCTAGTGGGCCAAGCTCAGCTTTTATTTTGGGGCTCTGAGGACCAGCAGAGCTGAGTGGGGACAATGGTGACCACGAATCCCTCTGGCAGGCTGAGGAAACCCCACTTGGAGAGCTGGGCTGGGGAATCTACAGATCATGGCTTCAGTACCCCAAATGACTGGCTGTAAGCAACAGTCACTGGGTAGTTGGATCTAACACAGAGCCAAGGAAGGGCACCTGGCCCAACGCCTGCTTCTCCCGAGCTCACTGGAGAGAGGGGACAGGAGAGGTGGGCCCAAGTACCTCAGTGTGGGGAAGCCAGGGCCTGCCTATTACCTGGCACCACTGAGGTACTTGAGGCACAGTGCAGATGGCTCTTGGGAACATCAAGAGGCAGGGGGAACAGAAGTAGAGACCATGACAGGGAGTGGTGACAGAAGCTGAGGGGCAGTCATAGGACACTTCCATTACCCAGACTTACAAAGAACGCTCTGCAGGAAGCAGGAGGGGCCTGTGTTAAGTGGTGTGCTGAAAGTCAGGGCTTTGGAGCAATGACTGTTTCCATGATCCCTCTGGCCCACGGGCTGGGGAGGCCTGCTTCCACCCCTGTTGATCTTTGCCCTCAGTCAGTCATTGAGTGGTGGGTGCAGGCATCTTCCTAGAGCATTTTAGGCTCTGCTGGACAGAACAGGCCTGTCTCAGCCCATGGGCCTCGCCAAGCATGCCATTATGTTGGAACATTTTGTACCTTGAGGATGAGGTATAAAAATCCTCCCAGCCAATTAGGGGAATAAATGGGATGTACTCCTTTGTTACTCCATCTGATCTCAACTGGTGCTTCAGCTGTGTTTTTATAGCACATGGGGAAGTAGTGTCCCAACTAGCTTCTTTGCTACCTTTGGGGAGACGTGAGACATCTTACAACCCATCACCAGCACCTCAGCTCGTGACCACTCCTGGCAGAGGTCCCAGCCATCTTATTAGGGTCCCTGGAAATGAGGCCCAACCATAAGCCAAATTCAGATGAAGCTCTGTGAAAGCCACTTCCTTCCTATTAAGGGGTAGCCCTAGTGTAGGGTGACAGGAGTCCCTGTTGTTTTTGTGTAGTTTAAATAGGAAGCAACCAGCAGCCAACCAACTTGCTGCAAATGTTGGGGGATGTGAGGGGTAGGGCTAAAGGGGACTGGGTGGATCTTGGCAAGTTTTAGACGGTCAGGCAAATTGGAGCAGACTGCCCTTCGGCTGTGGTCCTGGACATGAAGATAAGCCATGGGGAATCCCTGGCATTCCTGAGGCATCCACACCCCAGACTGCTGAGCTCTTTCCGCTTCAGCATTCAGGATGATCAAGACTTTGGGGAATGGGAGATGGGACATCCTTCCTTACCCCCCCCCTCACACACACACAGGGTGCTCAGCTTCCCAGTGGCTTCATCAGGGCCTTGTTGGTTGTCTTTGTGAAGTAAAAGAACTTCACTCTCCCACACAGCAGATATGTCACCTGCTTCAAGGTACAGCCTCCATCTCTAGCCGCTCTATATGGGTGTCTCTTACATGGGAGGAATTGACATTTTATTAAGGTCTGTCACCCTGTCGGCTGAAAGAGGATTATGGTGCAGAGTTTAGATTCTCAGTGCAACTCTCCCCTGACCCCCAAGTGGAGAGTTACCTTAGTGGCTTCCCGTACTGTTTTCTCCTCTATAAAACAAGGGCCTGAGACCCCAAATGACAAGCTTCTATGCTATGATGTGAAACAATTGCTGCTTGCCTACATAACTTTTCACTCCTCGCCCCTCCCTGCAGCATCGTTTCCAATTTGCAGGACACAAGTAGGCTCTGAAAGAACCAAAAGCACTGGCTGGTTTCACTGACATGGGTTTGCAGGTACTGAATGCTCCCTTAAAAAAAATGAAAACGAAGGCACTTTTCTCCTGGCTGTTTATTATAGAAGAAAGGAAAAAAACAAACAGGTTTTGGCTTGAAAGAGATGACAATTTTCAAACGAAGAGGCGAAATACAAGGTGGCAATTAAAATGTGATTACATAGAGTCTGAACACTGAGAAAAGTTTACAGGACAGTGGGCGTTGGTTTTCTGTAACAGACACTGAAATATACATGACTATAATTGCAGATAGAAACCATCAATGACAAACCAAAAATCAAGTATTAATGTTTACAGACTCCCCACCTCCCCAACCACAAAGCCTTACATCAAAACAAGTACTGAAAGGCTTTAAACCAGGAACCCCTCACCTTCACCCTACAAGGGTGTCTCTGGAGAGGTGCAAAGCTGAGGTTCTCTTGACTGAATGATAAAGAGAGGACACTATAGATCCTCAAGGTTGACAGCTCAGAGAGTGTTCAACTCACATTCTCTCTCTTTACCTTTCCCAAATCTACATAACACTCTCAGCCTCCTTGCAAACTTCCTCTGTAGGGCACTTACTATAAAAGCAGCTTCTGCTGTAATGTGCTTATCAGGAAAGAGCTAGCAGAGACTGGCAGGTTTGCAAAAAAGAGATCAAGAATTACATCAGGAGATGACATTTTCTGTGAAAATGGCAATAAATGGCCAAGTGGTTTTCTATGTGGCATTTGTTAGCTTGTACAACACCTCTTGGTCACATCCACATCATCTGTTGCATCAAAACCATAAGCGACTCAGACACCTGGCTTATTAGAGATCATTGGAGCGAACAACACAGTCTGCATATTTGCAACAATGTATAATAAACACAAACAATGCATAATCAACACAATTGTACTGAAACAAAAGCCGTCACTTTATTTACAAAGTCACAAAAGGAAGTATAAATACTTCTGTCATTAATGTTTAGGAAAACCATTTACAAAATTTTCAAATATGTACAGGTATTTTGAAAAATCACCAGCTTTCCATTTTGTTATAGGTAGAGAGATGTATGGGCATGGGTTGATGCCACTCAGATTGTAATGAGGAAACACTTGTGTGGCTGTCTGGGGCCAGTTGTGAATTTGCTATGGATTCACACCACTCCCTAAAGTGATGTCAACTTTGGGGATGCCATCCTGGCTATTCTGGGTGACTTGGCCAGCATTTTGGGCTGCGGCATTTTGGGCAGCAGCATGCTGCTCTTCCAAAATGTCATCGATCAGCCTCAGGTTACACACCCAGTCTTCATCTGGGCTCGTGCTGGGGCCTTTCAAGAGAGCTTCAATGAAATCCACCTCATTGCAGTCAGGTGGTGAAATCAGATCATTTAATGGGGGTTGGGGCTGGGGCAAAAAGTCATAGGGTGGCAGCTCAGTAAGGGGACCCATTCTATTGAATGGACCTGGAGACTGGCTAGCAGTGATGGTGGAGGCAGCAGCGGCAGCAGCAGCAGCAGCCACATAGCTTGGTGGTGGCTCGATGGCCTGTATGGGACTCATGGGACCAAAGCTGTCTATGCCCTGCTGGAGGGACTTGGTGTTCAGCACAGGCACAGGACACCGCTGTGGGCTCTGTCTGAGGCTGAGGCTGGGGTTGGCCAGGGAAGCATTGACCTTCTGGCCAGGCCTGTCTCCTGGGGTCCCCTGATTGGGAGGCACAACTGCCTGCTGCGATGGACAGGCTGGGGCTATCGGGGAGAATCTCACAGGTGTCTTTGCGAAGATAGAGTTGCTATTAAATTGCTGCTGGGCGCTATTATCTACTTGGCTGGGGAGTGGTTCCCTTGAGACCACTGGATTTGCAGTTGCTGCTGCCACCCATGTGGCATTGTTGAACAAGGTGGACATTCTTGGCACACTTGGCTGTCTGAGCTGGTGGGGACTCAGAGGCTGGCTGCCCAGGGGACTGGGACAGAACCTGGGCAGGAGCACTCCTGAGGGGGAGGCCTTGGGCATCTGTGTATATTGGCAGACAGAGCCAAGGCTGCCCAGGGGGTTCTGGCCTGAGCATGAGGATATGGAAAACAGGGGGCTGGAGTTAAAAATTCCTTGCTTTTTGCCTGGGGTTGGTAAGATCATGCCTCCATGGCTCTGGTGCCGGCTGGGTGGGATCATTCCTGGACTCAGGTTGTTCTGAAGGAGCACAGCTCTGGGTAGCATCATGTGCTGGCTGGAAGGGGGGCTTGCCTTGGTCCGGCTACACTTGGAGGTGACTTGTTCTTGGACGGCTACAGAAAGAGAGAAAGGGGGTCAATTCCAAAGGCATCCTCAATTTTGCTGCAGTTGCTGGTGGGGAATACCAGCCTAGCACTGATTTCTCACCTTCCACCTTTGGCTCCTACTGAGCATCCTCTGTCCTCAACTCTTCTCCCCTTTGTTCCTCCACCCTCAGTCTGTACTGCAGTTCTTCTAGGGAGCCCTCTTAGATTCCTGGGTCTGTGTTCACACACCCCTTCCCACACCCAACAAGTACAGATAATGTTGGATGAAAAATGCCAGCTTATCTGTCTGTCTTTTTAAGTAGATTATAAGCTCTATGAGGTCAGGGTCTTGGTCTGCTTTCATACTCAGTACTCTGTACTCAGGCCTGGCCTTATCCATCCCTTGACAGATGAAATGGCCTTCCTGGAACTTGTTTTCCCTGTCCCTACAGCTGAAGTGTGCTTGACCTTGGCAGGTGCAATATTCAGCTGGTGTTTAGGCCCAAAGAACAGGGTTTTCTGCATGAGAATGGAGGAGCAGTGGCATGATGGTGGCATTGGCTAAAATGAAGATGCTGACCACTTGTTGGAGGGCAAACAGCCTTCACTGAGCCCCAGGTGAGAGTGCCCTTGGTCTTGCACAATGTCACTATCGGCTGGTAAGGATTGCTTACATGTCTCCCTGACTAGTCTGGAAGCTCTGAGAAGTAAGGACAATGCCTGTTTTTTCCCCCTTTCAAACAGCTGTATCTCTGACCAATAAAAGTTGATTGCATTAACAGCTGCCATGATAAGGTGGGGACCCTGCTGTCTGTGGAGGCTCTAGCAGCCCCCCACCACAGACTCTTTGAGGCACAACTTCAACCTCTTTTCCATTGCCCACACCTGGGAGATGGTCCAGGATTCTATTAGAATAGAAGGTCACTGGGGTGGGAGCAAGAAGGGCAGGGTCAGAACCCTGGGGTTGTGGCAGCCTCAGTTGATTCTGATAAAACCCTAGGGGGTATGCCCTTCTCCCATTGAGAATAACTGCTTTAAGGCACCTGACTTAGTTTAATCAAACTCGTGAATTACACAGTGATGGCAGAGTCATTAAGACCTGACCTTTAATTGGGATCCTACTCAAGTTCCAGTGTGATAGGTCCAACCTGAACTGACTCCCAGACCTCCCCTTTTTCCCAAAATGCTTTCAGAAACACCTACAGTAACTGCTTACTCTGGGGTGAATTCTCATCCCACACTACACCCCCTAGCCCAGCCGTGGGCAAACTATGGCCTGCAGGCCGGATCCGGCCCATTT
Organism: Myotis nattereri; assembly: GCF_964212035.1. Taxonomy (NCBI): domain Eukaryota; kingdom Metazoa; phylum Chordata; class Mammalia; order Chiroptera; family Vespertilionidae; genus Myotis; species Myotis nattereri. Next base: position 138,123,710 of record NC_138078.1, on the reverse strand, counting down.
GAAATGGATAAAACTATTGAAAAAAAAGACCGTACCCTTTTATGTAATGATGTTTACTTTGAATTTATATTAGTTCACACAAACACTCCATCCATGCTTTTGTTCTGGCCCTCCGGTCCAGTTTAAGAACCCATTGTGGCCCTCGAGTCAAAAAGTTTGCCCACCCCTGCCCTAGCCTGTCCCTTTGGGACGATTGATCTTAACTGCTTACCTTGAAATTGATTCATCTGTTGGGCGATATACGCACTCTGCTGTTCAGGGGTCATTGCCATAAGACCTGATCTCTGTTTCTCTTGCTAAACAGAAGATGAAAAGACGTGTTAGAATAAGCCTATCAAGAAATATTTGCCTTGGGATCACTGTGTGGGGACCCAGGACTTGGCTTTGGTGTAGCAGAAAGCATGAGTGAACACACCAACACACACTTGCATGCATGCCCCACCCTCCCAAGCAAAATTCCACAGGTATAAATAAAGGTAGGATTCTGCAACCTGGGTTAAAAAGCTAACTGCGACAGCATAGGATGGGGCAGGAGACACAGAGCTTAATAGCAAGAGCACGTAGAAAAAGATTTAGGCATTTTGGAGGTCCTTCTGCTCAGGATGGGTCAGCAATGAGATGCAGTCACCAAAAGAGCAAATGTAACATTAAGTCGCATTAATAGAAGCAGAGTATGTAGAAGGAGGGAGGTGACAGTCATACACTACTCTGTCTTGGCCAGACCATGTCTATAGAGCTGACAAGAGTCTGGGCATGCCAGTATCAGGGAGACCCATACAAACTGGCTGGATTCAGAGGACAGTAAGTGATTGGGGTAGGGCTCAAACTCCAAATCGCACAGACTAGAAATGGTTGAGCAAACCAGGGATGCCGAGGCTGGGGCAGAGCCGACTCTGGGCTATGTGGTGGTGGGTACCCAGATTCTGCTGGGTTGTCATGGGGAAAAGGCAGAGGATTGTTCTGGGTGGTCCAGGCAGGAAGAGCAGGATGATCACATGGTCAGAAGATGCACTGTCTGACACCCAGAGTAGTCACTCACTGTCAACTTCCCTTCTTTCTCCTGACTGGCTGCAGCATGGATAATTGGGATGAGTTTCCTGTCTCCATTTCCAAGGGGAGGAGCCAAGCCTGAGGGCTGTAGTCCCAACACAGAGTGTGGGAGCAGCTCAAGGGACAGTCCAGAGAGAACCAGATGAGAGCACGTGGAAGGCATGACTTGCCCCTTGCACAGAGACTCTCAACCATTTGGAGCCAGCTTGTGACTGCGATCCAGTTCTGACTCCCAGTCCAGTGCTTATCCACTGCCATCTCTTCCCCCTTTTCAAGAAGCCTGCTCACAAGTGTGCCAATAACCAAGGCAGCTCCACCAGGGAGCACACCCCTGAGTCCACTTTCTGAGCTGCATCCTCTTGGATGCCAGAAAACTTGACCCTACAACATGGGATGGCTTGCTTTTCTGCACTTAGAGAGCTGACTTTGGGGCGTGGGATGGGGGCAGGCAGAGAACCAGCACTTGGGAAAGTGCCTGGCTCCCAGGCCTGGCGGCAGTTCCTGGCCTCAGTTCCTGCCAAGGCAGTGAGGACAAACACATGGCACCGGGCAGACTACACTAGAAGCGATTTCACCATCCTGGCCTTAGACTGCTTCCTGTCTGCGCTCTTGCCTCCCCTCCCCTGTGGCTGCTGGGATGTGGGTGGTGGGGTTTCTGTTTCTCAGCCGAACCATGGAGCTGTCCTCTTACTGCTAAAGTATGGAGGTGGCATAACTGCCTTACTGTGTGCTTACTGTACTGAACACTTTGCACCCATTATTTCACATTGTGTTGCAACAATCCTTTAAAGTAGGCATGTTATTATCCCAGAGATACTGATTTGGATACTGAGGAGTACAGGGACCATATGACCTCCTAAGGCCATGCCATCAGGAAGGGAGTGGGGGGCTAGGATCTGCTTGAGATGCTCAGGATAGGCAGGCATTTCTGAGGCAGCCCTTTTACTTGTGTTCTTCCCTTTTACCCTTACACCAGCCTTAGGAGATAAGGGCAGAAGATCTATGGACAGCAGCTTACTCACATGACATCTAAGGCTCAGACAGAAAGCTTACATGACTTGCCCAAAGCAACATGGCTAGGCAGTGCTATGTCTGTTAACTGTAGACCCTGGGTTGCTCTGCCTGTCCAACTCCGCTGCTTCTGGGGACTGGCTTCTGTGGCTGGCTAGGTCTACACTGACCCTAACCTCTTCTCCACTGGCTGCCCCATAGGTTTCATCAAATAACATAGTTGTACAGGGGTGGGGGTTGGGAGCAGGTGGAGGCTACAGAGTGTAACCAAAGAAGAAGCAGGGGAAGGGCAGAAGAGCTCAAAAGGAAAGAGGCAGAGAAGAAAGATACCACAAAGGTATGGGAGACCAAAGTCAGAGAGTGGAGGAACTGGGTAGTGTCTGCCAGATAAAAGAGATTGCTTCTAAATAGTCCAAGGTTGCAGGGAGAGGGAGGGGTGTTGTCTAGTGTTCATCCAAGGAAGCACAAAACCCACAGCATCCAGAGTTGACAGGAAAACCTGGCTAGTGGCATGGTTACACATATTCCCAAGTCCAAAGGGTACACTTGACATCCAGCCTGTGGGTCAGGCCCTCTAGGGCCCTGGGGCACTGCTGTCAAGTGGGTCTCTTCATACTACTGGGGCTGCCCAGGGCACTCCCAGTCCTGTGCTCTGGGCCTGGGCCTGTTGTCCCTGGCCCAGCAGCCAGAGCACTCTCCAGGCCTCCCTAGGAGGCTGCTTCCTTTGTTTTGCAGATGGAGGCCCCCATCCTTTGTTCTAAATCAATGTGCTCCAAAGATAAGCCCCAAGAAAATAGTTGTTGCCTTTTGACACTGACAATCAGAATCTTTGGAAAATGGAGAAAACAGGAAATGACAAATGTTTTCAGTGACCAGGAGGAAGGGGTGGCTGAAAATTGCTGCAACCTGTGGATTTTCATAAGCATGCTTATTGGAGGAGGTCATCAAATGACTCATTTTTCAAAGGCTGTGATTGTCATGGTACTGGATCCTATTGTACCAGGTGACACTGATAGGGCAGTGTTGGTGGGTCCTTTTCAAGCCTAGGTGTGCTTCCCCATGCTGGTCACAGGGATGAGACTGGGCTGGTGCCAGCAGGAAGTCTTCCAGAGAACTAGGGCCCTGGATCTTCTGTCACAGCTCCTCCCAGTCCTGCTGGGCCAAGGGGCCACATTTCCACCAAAATGGTGACCTGGAAAGTCGTAGAGCTGCTTTTTTGGAAGCTTCTTTCTGATGCTCAGGAAGCTGGAAAGCCCTGGTCCATGTATGGGCACTTTAGTAGGGCTAGTGCTTTATCTGTGTGCTAGACAGGAGAGATTTCAAAAGACTGGCCCAAACCCTACTGCTACTCCCTGGCGTAGTTGAGTCCAACACGGCTCCAGCTCTCCTCCCCCCACCCCTCTACCCCCAGCTCCATGCTCCCACAGACCAGGACAGGTACTGTGTTAACTTTGCTTTTCAGTCATCACAGGTGAATGGCTCCTGAAAGTTCCATGGAATCGCCATGGATGCTTCTTAACATCACTGCCAGGGATGTTCTCAGTACTGACTCAACCACTTAATCCAGCAAAGGGGGATGGGGGATGGGATGGGGTAGCTGATAAACAGGACACCCACACAGATGCCTAAAAAATGTTCCTGTATTTCAGCTGGAATTAGACTGGTTACTGGCCTAGTGATTTCCAGGAGCATTCTGACTGGGAAGGAGATTACAATGGGATATCTTCTGGGGGACCTCAGAGAACAGATCCAAAGCCTTATTGTGTAAAGCACATTGATGCAGGAAAGAAGAGAGGGAGGAGGCAAGGGAAAATGAGGGTAGGGAGGGAAGAAAAGGAAGAAAGAGGGAGAGAGGAAGATAATAAGGATAAGCAGAAGGAAGAGGAGAGGAAAGAGGAAGACAAAGGAGATATTTTTTTCTACCACTAGGAATCCCCAGCCTCCGTTCCCAGCAAATGTAGCTCATGAGCATTCCCATGCTGAGCTACCTTGCCCTGCAGCAGAAGACACTCAACTATGTGTTATAAGTTCAAAGGTTAATGAGCTCTTGTGTCTGGGTTTGTTTATTTATTACTCCACTAGGAAAACACCTTTTGCAGTTTTTTAAAATCGGATTTGGAGACACCTCGCTCTACTGAATTTTCCTTTAAAATGACAGGACGACAGTATTCTGCATGGAGATTATGAAATCAAGACCTAAGCTCTGGGGGCTCCCATACTCAGATGGATGGGGACACCTCAGACTTGCTATGGCCCATGGATGAAGGTGATGTGGACACTTGCATCAGAAGCCCTGCTTGAAGGGGTGTGGAGGCTTTTAGGCAAAAATTCTCCGTAGATATTCCCCAGAAACTACTGAGACTTTCTATAGTGAATGGCAGGTGAAGTTCTTTTCCTACTAGTCCCTTTTAACTCTCAGAGACTGTGACTCATTTTTCTCCAGAATGTCTCTAGAGGAGGCCACACCATTGGGAGTGATGTGTGTGTGCCATCAGGCCGCTTCTCCCTGTGAACCTGAGGCCTAGATCTTGTGTGTGTGTGTGTGTGTGGGGGGGGGGGGGTCTTGCTGAGCACCTGCCCTTTTGTGTTGCCTTTGATCAACGACCTTCCCTGCCCAAATGCAGCCTGCAAGGTGTGGGACTCATTGATTCTAGTCCCCCGGAATGAACCTTCCCAAATATCTAATGGGAAGAGAGGGTTTCATTGGAATCCCAGCATGTCTGTCTGTCAGTCAGATGGTTTACTTTAGGCCAGGCTCTTTCCCAGGCATGGGGACAGCCCTGTGCTTCTCTACTTTTATGGAGTTTACACTGGAGGGGAGGCTATAAGTCAACCAAAGGTTATTTCAGATGGTTATATATCCTCTAAAGAAAATATGATGTGTGAAGGGATCAGGAGTGGGTGCGGGTGTTGGGGTGGGGGGGTCATACCAGAAATATCAGGTCAGGGCTTGGGGCCCTGAAGGTAAATCAGAACCTGCCACAAAGTTCTCTAAGCTAGACAAGATTGGGGTCAGCACTGGGGGTCTTTCTTTGCTCCTCTGGGCTCCTGGCACAGGAGCCAGGGACCTTTTCCATGGTTATGGTGCTGCCTTTGGGTTTGAACCAGTCTGAAGCTGTCATCGGGGCCTTGATAAAATCAATGGCATCAAAAGCAAATGGCAGAGCTGTAGGTCAGCTTTTTTACTCTACATTTTCTGTCTTTCCACTTGACCTCCAACAGCATGAACTCTATTCTAATGCCTCTCTGGTCTCCTTGGTTGTTTCAGGACTGCCTAGTCCTGCAAGGGCTTGGTCTAAATGCTGGACTATCCCAGGGCAGAGGACACAAATGTCTTTTGCAGCTTGCTTTTCTTCTTCTTCTGTGGTGCTTGCCTCCTCTGTATCACACTGAGTCTGGCTTTCCTGAGTCACAGGCTGAGCTGGCAAGCTACTATCCCTCAAAGCACCCCCAGGTGGGCCCAACTACCAAAGCTTCATAAAGAAGATTAGGGTGCCAAACATCTGTCCCACCCTTCACTGCTCGATAGAAGGCATTGACTTGCATAGATATAAATGGGGGTGAGGATAAGAATTCATGAGGCAAGCTAGCTGGGATCCTCTTGTTTTTGACTTCCAAGTACAGAAAAGGGCAGTGGATGATGAGTGGATGATGTCCCCATCCGTTTTTGCCAATTCTGTTTCCCTGGCAGCTTTGTGCTGGACAAGATTTCTCAGATTTCAGCTGAAGAGCACTGTGACTCCAAGAGTGCACAGAAAAAAGGGGGAAAAAAGAGTAAGAAAAAAAATCAATACCCCTTGAACGAAAAGCACTGCTTGTTCTTCCCAGCCAGGGCAGGCAGATAAAGAGAACAAGGCTGTATGCAACAAAGCAGAATTTCCATTAAAGGCCAGAATCCCAGAGGCCCTTTCAGCCTGATGACCATCTTCTGATCGCTATCACTAAGCAATGCTCATTTCTCCAGTATTCTCTGAAGTTAAGGAAGACATCCTGTGCACATTGATATTTCATGCACCAGAACAACAACTCCACGATCCAAATGAAATACCCTGCCAAGGCCCATTCTGGCTGGTGTCCTCCATCTTGCTTTCATGACCACTAATGTGACTCTTTAGCGCAAGTCAAGCCATTCCTTCTAGACTCTGCAGGATGATCCAAACTCATAGCCATGTTGGACAGGCATGGCTTGGATTCCTTCTGCCTGCCCTTCCCAGGCTGCCAGTACTCCAGTGGGGATATCCAACTTCTCACTTTTAGGGTGTGCAAATCCTTGGTGGGGTTGAGGAGCACCTCTGGGTGCAGAGTCCACAGCAGTTCACTGTCAGAAGAGGCAGTTTCTGAGCATCAACTAGGTATGGAGTAGGCGGGCACTGAGGCCATTCAAGGTGCAGAAATGCAGCCCCTGCCCCCCTCGGGCTCACAGTCTGGCTGCAGGAACAGACAGGCAGGGAAGGAACTGGGATGCTGGAAGGTGAACAGCAGGGAGGGAGTAACTGTACCAGGGGCAAGCCCCACTTATTTCCCTGGAGGTGATGCTGAGGCATCTGGAGCACTCGGCTTGCTTGGGTGTTCTCTCTGCCAAAGACTGGCCGGGACACAGTAGAGAAAGCGTTAGAAATCCCTCCTAGGTGTACAGAGCTTTATGGGCTGTCACCTCCTGTGTTCCTCCCAACAACCCTGTGAGGCAGGCGGGCAGGCTGAGCAGGGAACTGCGCCCCAGTTGACAGATGAGGAAAGCGAGGCTCAGGGGAAGTGACTTACCTACAGCGTCGCAGCTAGGCAGTAGTGGAGCAGGCACCTGCCTCCAGGCCTTCGGATCCCAGCCGCCCCAGGGCGCTGCCTCTGAGGTGCTGTACGAGGTGACTCGGGCCAGCTCATGAGCAAAGGAGCTGCTGGGCAGGAAGGACTCACTCCCCAGGGCCTGGCAGGATGGGGGCTGATGCCCGAGGCTGACCTGGGGGGGCCTGGCTTCCCCAAGCTTGCAGGCTTTTTCTACATGATTCTACAACAACCGATTGAACAATTCATCAGCTGCTTGGCCACAAAATGGTTCTGACCGATCTTGTCACTTCCCTGACCGGCTAGCGGGGTCATTTGGGTGTTGTTATACACACCAACTGGTCTGGGGCGACAAAACCAAACAGCTTTGCAGTTTTAATGGCCTTGGATCACAGACTCCTTTGAGAATCAGTAAAAGCTATAGTTTCTTTCCACAGAAAAAGTACTTACAGTGGTGTCTCCCCATTCCAACCCACCAACATTTTACATATAATTTCAAGGGTTTTCCGGGCCACTTAATATCCATCCGTGGATCTCAGTTAAGGATCCTCTGCCTTGACCAGTCACTGTCATGTTGGAAATGGGAGTAAAGCTAGGTCAGTTAAGCTGGTTTATTGGCAATGACCTTCACCAATCCCGATCCCTCCTTACCCACCCTGGCCCCAACAACAGAGAACACAGTTCTAAATTGGTTTGTAGGTATGTGTGTAGACATGTTGAGGAATCTGCAAAACCAAATGGTGAGTGCAAAACCAAACAGTCAAGTGGAAATCTCAGAACAGTCCTCACTGCACTTCACCTTTCCAGGGCCCCAAAGTTTCGGGACTTGTGTATTGGTGGGACCTTCTCTTTCCGTTATGTTTTAGAAGAAAGGAATTTAATCAGAATTGAACATATGACCTAATTCTTATAGCTAAAGGCAATTAAAAACATGCTTGATATCCATGTCAGAGAAAGCTTCAAGACTCGAATGAGCTACTGATATAGCCCTGACATCCTGATGAACAAACCAAGCACTTGGCAACAGTGGTGTCCAAAAAAACCCAAGAGGAAGCCTGCATTGATGAGTTCTTTCTATGTGAGACAGCCTCTTCACACTTATGCTTTTAACACCCAAGCTGGAACTGATCATCTGCGTCTCTACCAAATATCCCAGTAGAAAGGGCAATATTTATCCCCCAAATCAAAGCTAAACAGTTGGAATCAATCTGATTCACTGCAATAAGCATTAAGCATCATCTAGTGTGCTCAAGTCTCTACAGTGATAACAGACCAGTAGATAGTTGGATGCATTATTTGATCAACAATAAAAATTGCCACCATAAAATTTACTGAGCATTTGCTATGAAACCAAATGCTTTCAGTATTCAGACTCACTCAATCTTACATGAGGCAGGAACTATTGTTATCTTTATTTTACAGATGAGGACAATGAGGCCCAGAGAAGTTAACTGAGTTACACAAAGTCACACAGCTAGTTAGTAGCAGAGTAGGATGCAAACCCAGGTTTACCTAGTTCCAAAGCCCACATGAAGTTTGCCATGGTGTGTGTGTGTGTGTGTGTGTGTGTGTGTGTGTGTGTGTGTTTAATCATTAACTTGCCATATGAAAACAAGTTTTGAGATGTAAACTGTTAAAATATGCCATTGAGAAAATTATAGGCAATGTTTTACAGGGAGGGGGGGCACCAAAATGTTTTATTAAAAAACACATAACTGCTTAAAGATGGGACTAGAAAGACAATCCCAGTAGAAAGGGAAATATTTGTCCCCCAAACAATACAAAACCAAAAAGCAACAAGCATTATTCTTAGCAATTAAACTCAATGCACTTGGGAAAGAAAACTTCTTTGCATTTGATGGTGTACCAACTGTGCCTTTTCCCATGGGGTGGGGTTCAGTACAGAGCTGAGCTCACTGGCCATCTCCAGCTCCACTGCATCAAGCTCCCATTTGTCCTTGTATCATGGTCATCTGGGACATAAGCAGAAACATTGCTTTCTACAATTAACAACTCTAGGTCTGCTTACCTAGCTCCCTGAACATCTTAAACACGATTTTATAGCCATCTTGACATTTTTACAATCCTAAAATGCAAATATCACTAGAGTTTTGATTATTTGCCCATTCCCTGATGACACATTTTAAAAGCAATGAATGGGGCTTATTTGTAAACTTTTGATCAGGAATCCCTGGTAGCTCCATGTGACTTGTAGGATATTAGCGATGGATCAAGGAACAGGACTCTCCCATCAGCATTAACATATGCGTGTAGTGCCTCGGTAGTTCACTAGGTAGAAATAACTGCAGATAGCACATGGGAATTACCAGCAGCAAAACATGCCCCCACAATGTGGGCAACTCCATTCAGCAGCCACTGGGAATGGGCCTGGAGCCACTCATTCAGGTAGAGCAGAATGGGAAGAGGCCATTCAAAGACCAGTCCAATCCCAGTTAAAAAGAAACATGAAATAAAATAGATAAGATTCTATCTTGACTCTGACTGACTAAGAGCATTATAGCTAATGCTCGTGCATATTCTCCATTTAACTTAATTTGGGAAAAAACCTGCTTATCAAGCTCCCTTTAAATGCGAGGCCCAAGTTTCAAAGAAAGGGCTAGTAGGGACATTTCTACTCCTAGAGATTTTCAAATATAAGATACACCCATCTTTCTCCTTGAAAATCTAAAATAAAAACAAAAACAAAAGAGAACAAGTCCATTGGTAATTGGTGGCCAGGATTTATAGCTCTTGGACTGACTGGTTCCATATGATTCCAAATTTCATAGAATTCAGATCATGGGATGGGTAGTGTTTGACAGTGGTGACCAATTTAAAAAACCTCACACCCACTCAGCACCCTGGACCCTAGGTTTCCCATGATTACTAAAGAGCTTGAAGAACCTAAGTTGGTCCACAGCATCTCCCTCCTAAAAGTCCTCCAATGGCTTGCAGCTCTCTAGACACAAGCACATCCTGTTAAGCTCTGCCCCTTGACTTCTCGCCCTTTTGGCAGCCAGGTTTCATGTTCCATAGTGTCATGTTCTCTATTCTCCAGTCATACCAATTTCTTTGGAGCTTTCCAGATAGGCTGCCATGTGTGTTCAGCCCTCTGTGGTTATGCGTCTTGATTCACCCGACCTGGAATGCCCTTTCTCCAAGTTTCCACTCTGAGAATTTTGCATGTCCTTCAAGATCCAGCTCCTCTACTCTGGGAATTCTGCTCTTTTTGGTCTAGCTCCTGTGGCTGAACACCTCCAGCTGACTGAACACCCTTGCTGGGTCGTCTTAATCATCTTGAAATCTCTCTGATGCCCAGACAATACCTGGCACAGACGATGGGCTTAGCAAATACTGGTGTGGGGAAAAGTAGGTTTACAGTTGTGAGTACTCAAAACACAGAGTTTATTCTTGTATTATTATTTATTAGCTATTGTATTATTTGTATTACAACTGTAAACCTACTTTTGTCTACTCCTGTACTTGGAAAATTCAATCAACTTTACTGTTATGAGTTTAGCATGATGTCCCAGGAACTTGGAATATGATAATCTGGTGAACACTGCATTGGCCTCTTTTTGGGTTGGACGTTAATGATAAACTGAGCCTTGATCCTCATTTAAGCACGTCTACTCATCCCTTTTCAATGTGGTGTTAATAAAACCCAACGATAGAACAGAGAATGAAAATAACATCAGCTAAATATTTTTGAGCACTCACTGTGTGTTGGGTACTGAACTTTGTGCACATATGCATTTGAGACTGTCTCTAGTTTATAAGACAAGGAAGTGGAGGTAGGCTTACCCAGGACATGCAGTGGCAAGGTGGGGTACAGACCTAGATCTCATTTATAGAGTGACTAAAACCCAAGCAACTCCTGGATTTGGAAGTGCAAAGGCTCCTTCTCTGCACATGGAGAGGAATGGTGAGGTGTCTTCCTTCAATCACACAGGAGTAGCTCCAACTTGTTGGCTATTCTATGGCATCATCATAGTCAAATGGGCTCTGGTGCAAGAAGCTAAGATTTTGACTAACCCCAATAGATAGTCAGCTACTTTGCAAGAAGTGGATAAAAACTGCTCATATTTTATAAATTATTGACTAGCTTAGATAGTGGCCCAATATTCTCCACCATGGAGATTCAGAAGGAGGTAGATGTGCATTGGCAAGGCTATAGTAATAAACTATGATTCCACTGGCTTCTGGGAGCTTGTAGATTTCTAGACTTAGTCATCCAATAGTTCAGACAATGAATCCTGTACTGCTCTCTTTCCTTTCTCTGGTCTTTACTAAATGTGTAATAGAGGTGAGCAGAGAAAACCCAAGAGAGGAAACTGGAGACTTGGCGTGTATGCCAGAGACTATCAGAACTTAAGGTTCTTCAAGGCTGGTCTGACTTCAGAATCCAGTCCCAGCCTTTCAAGTCACTAGTGAGATAAACATGTTAGGTTATTAAAATGTTATCAAGATAGCCCAAAAAGGTCAAGACAGAGCTGTGGAAGAAGCTGGATCTTTGCGCAAGTTGGTAAATGTCCCTACCTGTCAAACAGAGGTAATAGGAGACAATTTTGTAAATCTGAAGTAATGCCTTGGGAAAGCAGAAAAATTTAATGTGAATCAGACTTCTTGGCCTCTTGCTTACCATTACCCTACTTGGGCAAGTGAAAATGGGATTTCAATATATGACAACCATGTGTCTATTAACAACAACACGAGGAAGCTATACAACTCAAGTCTGAGATTTTGTAAGGAACAGAATCCCAGAAATGCTATAAGCAATACTGTCCAACAGAACTTTCTGAGATGATGTTGAATCATCCTACCAGAAAGAACAGAATGTTCTATACCTGCATTGTCCAATATGGTAGTCACTGCCCATATGTGGCAGTTGAGCACTTGAAATGTGGCTATTGCAAATGAAGAACCAAATTCTTACTTTTATTTACTTTAAATGTAAATATCTACATGTGATGGGAGGAGGAGTGAGGGGCTGGGTAAAAAAGGTGAAGGGAGTAAGCAGTACAATTTATAGTTATAAAAGTCACAGGGATATAAAATATAGACTATGGAATATAGTCAATAATATTGTAATAATTACAGGTAGATCATTATCAGGTGGATACTTGACTTATGGGGGAGATCACTCTGTAAAGTAAATAAATGTTAATCACTATGTTATGCACCTGAAACTAATATAAAATAATATTAAATGTCCACTGTAACTGAAAAAATGTTGTTATATTCTGAAAGTTAAATAAATAAATACATGTGTCTGCTGGCTACATTATTGGAGAGCACAACTCTTTGGGATAATGGCAGGCTCTGAAAAAAAGAAGGCCTGGGTTTGAACCCTGGATTTGCCATTTATTAGCTATGTAATTCTGGGGAAGTTACTTAAACTTTCTATGCCTTAATTTCCTCATCTGTAAAAGGGAGGTAATGGTTGTATCTTATTCATAGAGTGGATATAAGCATTAATTGAATTAACACATATGCAGTGCCTGCATGTTGTATGCTCTCTCAGAAGACCAGTTGGTTGTAGTCTTAATTAATAATACCTCTGCCATATATTGTGCACTTTTACAATGCTCCAGGCACTATCTTATAAATTTTATATGGGTTAACTTGAATTGGACATGTTGCTCTAGGCATGGTCTGGCCAACACAGTTCATCGGGGCTATCACCTCTTTTATCTTTTGGAAAAATAGACTAATAAAAATTATAAATGATCATTTTGATAAAATTAGAAACCTTTATTGAGAAGTACTTAATGCAAGGCACTAAGCTCAGTCCTTTCTTAGGGTCGTTTCAATCAATTAATTCTCAAAACAATCCTATGGGGTAGGTATTTTTATGATCCCATTGTAAAGATAAGGAAACTGAAGCACAAAGAGGTTAAGCAATTTGCCCAAGTCACTCATTAGTAAGTGCCAAAACTTGAACTAAAATCCATATATTGCCCTGTGTTTTGCTTGCTCAAATTGCCCAACAGAAACCTTTGTTATTATTATAAGCAGATCAGCTGCAAGATGATTCTGGAGGGCTGCTGGGGTTCCACAGTTGTGCAATGGCTTCTGGGCTGGCTACGGTGTGACCTGGTTTTCTTTTGTTTTTACAACTATATCCTAAAATGAGAAGAACTCTAAATTGGGAGAGTTCTGTTATGATACATGTGTTACCCGAGGTGGGAGGGAGATAAGGTAGCATCAATCCTACCCATTTCCTGGATTTCTTCTATAGATTTGCATTTTGTTAGTTTCTTTGGAGAAAGGTATTCTCTATGTAAGAACTGGAAGAGTTTGAGTTTTTCTGGATTTTCCTCTATAAATGTACATAATTTAACCTTAATATATCAAAGTTTAAATGTCTAAGGCTGACTACAATTGATGGGGTTCCAAATCAAGTTCACTTAGTCAATCAAGTTCTCAGACTTGGAATTTAATTACAGGGTTAAATTGAACTGGTAAATTGCTATTTTGCCTAGAGAAAAAAATAACCCAAGAATACAAAAAGGTAAAATCAATAATGTATAAATCAATTAAGGAGTGAAGGAATAAATATATTTTTCTGCACCTTTAATTTCAATGAATAAGCAAGTATCTTGTTAACTCCTTGGGGTAGAGAATGTGGATACCCTCTATAGCACTGGGCACAGAGCATGTCTGCAGTTCAATCTGTCCTTTAGCCTGGCCATTTTCTGTGGGGGCAATTCGGCAGAGTGGCCAATGCTACACTTGCCATCAGTAATGCAGGGTCATTAGGTAGGAAGACTGTGTGGTTGTTCAGGCTAGGTGGGCCACTGGGAATCTCCTTTGGAGACTTCCAGATTTAGACAGCATATTTAATGCATACAATCTAACTCCAGTCCCTCCCATGATTCCACTAAAAGTACAGTAAGCGTCTGACTTTGTTTGTAAAGACAGGGCCATGCAATAAGGAGAATGTGTCAAGCTCAAAAGTAGCTAGACAAGGGTCAACATAGCCCCAGGGAAGCTAAATCACAAGATGGTAGAGGGGAAAGTGGAAAAGCAGCTTGGTCTGCATGAAAGAATCTTCATCAGGCTCAGGACCAGCAGCCCCAGGTTGACTCTGGAACTGGGAAGTGAAGTGGATGGGGTGGCCAACATAATGGGGTAGACCCCTGGATTGCCTCCCTAACTTCATGTCCCTGGGAGACCACCTCTCTCCCAACCTGGAAGGGATCTCACTTGACCATTTGTTGCTGAATTTTCTGCTCTACCATCCAGATCCTGCTGCCTAGATCAGCTGTGGATGCTCACTTTAGCCCACAGAGGTGTTTTGCCTTGACCTACATCTGGAATCTGGAGTTCCTGGAGGCAGACTGGGAAACTGAAAGCAAACAGAGCAGCCCAATTCCTCTGACCATATCTGTGTGTCCAGTGCCATGGCCATAATGGTGGTGGGCTCCATATAGTCCCTTTATGGGAACATGCCTATAGCTGCCGACTCCCTAAGAGGGGAGCTAGGGCAGCTTCTCTTTTTCTGGAAATCTTCAACTAATAGTGGCACTGTGACTGCTGCTTATGGACGCATCTAGATTATGCTCACCACTTGGTTCTTAAAAGTGAAGTAAATGCTTGTTTAAGAGTTCATTAATAAGTGGTGAAACTATTGAAACTATATAGAAATGCAAGAGAATGACTGTCAGAATCAAGATAGTGGTCACCTCTGAGGGGAGGGAGAGAAGATCTACTCAGGGGGTTGACAATGTTCTACTTCTCAACCTAATTGGTGACACTGCACTTCTTTAAACTGTACATAAAGGTCTTGCACACTACTCTATATCTATTTTATATCTATCTATCTATCTATCATCTATCTATCTATCTATCTATCTATCTATCTATCTATCTATCTAAAAAAAAATAGAGAAATATGCTAATTAACTGGGATGCCATAATGGGTCGACCAGGCAGGAGGAGGTTGTGCGTGCAGTGTCGGGGGCAGGGCCTCCGCGCACCTGCGCTGGGGGAGGGCCTGATCAGCAGCAGCACCGCGCGATTTCGAATCGTGCACTGGGCTCTTAGTTTCATAATAAAAGGGAAAAAGCTATATATACAACTTGAAGTCAATAATGTGAAATATACGTCTCTGCCTAGAAAAAATAATAAAATACTATATGTTAACATGTTAATGGTGGTTATCCCTGACATTTATATATTCTATACTTGTGTTTTCTGCATTTCCAAGTTTGCTACATACTATTCCTATAATGAGAAATTCTTATAAAAAGTACATACTATTCTTATAATGAGAATATCATAAAACATATTGGAAAAAGACAAGGTGCCCATATAAGATTGAAACTAATGGGGATCAACACAAGATAGATGGGACAAGTAATCTGTGGAAACCTATCAGAAGATAACTACTAAAGAGATAACATTTAACTAGGATGAGCTCAAAGGTCACCAACAAACCTAGGGTATATGCCTAGAGCAGGGGTGGGCAAACATTTTGACTCGAGGGCCACAATGGGTTCTTAAACTGGACCGGAGGGCCGGAACAGAAGCATGGATGGAGTGTTTGTGTGAACTAATATAAATTCAAAGTAAACATCATTACATAAAAGGGTACGATCTTTTTTTTTTTTAGTTTTATTCATTTCAAATGGGCCACATCTGGCCCGCTGGCCGTAGTTTGCCCACGGCTGGCCTAGAGTCAGCTCTTGGAAAAAAAAAAAGGATAGTTACCTCTGGGAAAAGGGAGGGTTTCTAAGATATTTTGTAAGTTCTACCTCTTAATCTGATTTATGGGTACATACATGTTGGTTTTATTGTTACATGTTTTATTCACTCTTTGATGTGTATCATATGAATTTAAAAAACGTGATTAGAAAAAAAGAGGAATCATGTAAGTAGAAAGTATTGTGCTATGTCAAAGAACAACTCAAGTTCATGTAATGTCATCATCATTTAGGTTAAAAAAATCACTTTGGAATTTCTTTTTTTTCTGCCATTCCCAGCACTTTTTGGAGGTGCTCCAGTCACAGATTAGGGTTGAGATGGGATTTAGGGTTGGACTGATGTTAGTTCTCATCAGGAATGCCAACACTTCCAGAGCTCAGGATTTTGCGCTTCCTTCCCCCAGATTTTGTCCACAGAGATGCACAAGCAAGTATTCTTGTATTCCAACTACAAATGAACCTATGCTTTTCTGCCACTTCTCTCTCTCATGGCTACATATCTCGTCTCCTTCCTTCCCTACCTATATGGGAGGGGGCATCGTTCTCCACTTTCTTTTCATTGAAAACCTCAGCTTCTGTCTTCTGACCCATTCTGTCTCTCCCTTTCCCGGAGCTTCACTGTAGTTCGAGACTCTTATTACCCAATACTCCTGTGTCTCCCATGGGCCAGACCATCTGCATTATGGTTTGAGGCTCTCCCCACCTTTTCTTGCTCCCTCTCCTTTAACTTTCACAGGCTTTCCCCCAATATGTTGGCACATCTGACCCCATAGTTTTTGGTAGACCCAGACACACACAAAGGAGCACTTGGCTATTTGACTTTTCTTTCTGCCAAAAATATAGAAAACCACTTTTTTTTCTCACCCCTTTGGCACTCCCACACTGCCTCCATGAATGACCACAGTGAGTGGTAGAACTCTCCTGTCTCTTCCCTTAAGCACTTGGCTCACAGCTTGAAGAGTTCATTTCTCTCTGCGCTTTGTTGTAGATTTTGTAGGCTAGGTTTATTTTACTGTTATCTTCCTTCCTTACCCCAGTCATGAATTGGTTGTTTTAAAAAAGACAATGTAAGTTGTGGAGAAACCCCACAAATCTACTCTCCCAGGATTTCTGGCTAACTTGGGCTTTAATTGAGGCTTCTAAATTAAAGTCCAATCACCCTCAGACAAGACCGAACACTGTGCTCCATAGAGCAAGTTTCTGGTCTTCACCATACAGCTCTGTCTCCTTCATCAGGGCCTTGTAACACAGTAAGTAGTAGATTATGGGTCTATTTTGAAAGAAGGAGGGCCAGCTATGGAAACCAAAAAGGCAAGAATAAGCATAAACACTATGCCTGGCCAAATAGACATCCTTTCTGATGTGTGACCATCTAATGAGATCAGGATTGATCAGTTACATTAAACTTAAGCACAGTCTTCAAAGTCAAAATCTGCAGGAGATACTCTTAGTCAGTTTATGGACTTCTTAATAATCTGTCTTCTCTAAATTATTTTAAGTGTTTGGTTGGGTTTAATTTAATTATATTCTTAATAACAAATAGTTATAGCAATGGTGATAAACTATACACAGTGCTCATATCCTATTCTTAGGTCTGAAGCTGCCTGCCTGCTTTATGATTCACAATGTGTGGACAAGCCTGGAGTCTGAGCCAGAAGTCAGGAAACTCAAGATGTTGCTCAGTGCCAGTCATTTCATAGCCTTGCTGAACACCCATAGCTCCAGTGGGAAAATGGGGGGTTCACCCATATCTACTGTATAGGCCCTGCTGGCTGGGGCATATGTGCATTGGAAAAACCTCTATTGCCTTCACTTAAGTGCCTATATACAAACTGTATGGGTGTGGTAGAGGAGCGAGTTGGATGCTCAAGGAGTTACTGTTTGGAGAGAGGAGGCCCCGGGTGTCTGGTAGGTAGGGAGATATCCTGGACCCCTAATGTACCAGGTTCACAGAGAGAAGAGGTGTGGGGCTATGAAAGAGTTGGCTGCAGTTGCCAGGGACACTGGGGTGCTCCATTAGTTTGTTTGCTTTTTCTGAGGGCTTGACTGTTTTGTTCTTTTGGAGCACTCAATTTGTACATTGTAGAATATATCATATGGATTGTTCAATCATTCTTCACTGCAATCAAATACTGTGGCTGGAATCTGCTCACAGGTTGCCTTTGATAGCAGTCACACAACACATATTTAATGAGTATCTATCATGATCCAGGCCCTGTGCTGTGATAACATTGTTGGACAAGGTGGATACTGTCCTTGTCCTTTTAGGCCTGGCACACTTATATAATGGAGACACACTTAAACAAGGATTTATAATAAAGGTTGATAAGTGATATATAAGAACATTGAAGAGTGCTAAAGAAAAATAACAGGAGAACCCAACCAAGGCTGGGGAAGGTGGATGGTTAGAAGAAGTTGCTTGTGGGAACTAAGCTTCAGGCTGTGACCTAAAGGATGAATAGATGTTGTCTAGGTGAGGGGTAGTGGGCACAAAATTGCCTAAGTTTCCAAATCACTGTTATATACATCACAGTTTCACCCAGTGCCACTCCTATTCTAAGACCTGATGGATATGCAGATTGTATAGAGAGATTGTTTGCAAAATGAAGCCTAAGTATCTGGGTTCTCTCTGGAAAAAGGCTGCTTTCTGGAGTCATGTAGAGTCATCCCAAAGAATGCCATGCTATAGTGGATGGGGGCTGGAAGGATGAATGAATAATCTTCACATTTCTGTTCCTAACCTATTAAATTCAAGAAAGTTTTTCTTGAAGCTCTATGACATCTTTCACTTTCAGCTTTTCTTGTTGAAAATTAAATTACAAACCAAAGCAGGAGCTCCAAAATGTTTTTAGTTACTCACATGATAAAGTTGGATGTGTCCTATTTATAAAACAATCTGTTGTAAATAGAGAAGAAAGTGCTGAGAAAAGTCCAAGTCCTAAATGTCAGAATGAGAAGGGCCCATAGGAGTCATCTACACCAGAGGTTCTCAAAGTGGGTGTCCTTGGAGAAGCAGCACTAGCTGGAAATCTGTTAGAAATGTAAACTTCTGGGCCCCACCCAGACTTACTGAATCAGAAACTCTGGGGGTGGAACCCAGTAATCTTCACTTTAACAAGTCCTCCAGAGCATACTCAATCAAGAACTACTGATTTAATCCAAGTTTCTCATCATACAGAATAGGAGACTGAGTCTCAGAGAAGGAAGGAGCACTTGACTTGTGTCAATCAGGATATGATCTGAATGTTGGGCCAGTGACCACTGTGTGTTGCTTTCCAGATTCCTCTTTCCAAAAGGGAATTGTGCTTCCCTGTACTCCTGCTCTTTCTCTGCTGAGGTGAGCACAGTGGGCAGGCGTCCCTGGAATACGAGGAGTAATGTAGTGACCAAACTGAGAGGATTGCATGTTACCCAGAATTTCTAGATTGGAGCTGAACCACTTTGGGGAGGGGGTATATAGGTTTCTGTGAATCAAACATTTGGGAAGGCATATACATTAGAAAGAGGAAGCATATTGATGTGGATGGCCAAAGAGGTTCATTGTAGCAAATATAGTTGGTTGCTTAGCCAACATCTAGTCTTCTTTCTCTTGGAACCTTCCCCAGTTTTCATTCAGGGAGCCTCACTTGCCCCATGCTTTGGGGAAACCTGGCTCCACCTGGTTCTAAAGGTGAGGCACTTAGCTCAGCTCACATGCAACAGCATAGTAGAGAAGTGATTAATTCAGGCTATTACACCAAAAGTTTCTAGGAAGTTTTGAGAAAGAAGTTTCCTTACACTTGTGACAGAGCTTCTAGAAGCAACTATCTCTCCTGCTCCCCTGGCTGAGGGTAGGAGAAAGCTTGTAGCCCCAGGAATTGCTGGCAGCTATCATCTGATCATTAAGGGGAGCCAGCCAAGAATGAAGCAGATGCTAGGGAAGGCTGAAGAGAGAGCTGGAAAGAGGCAGCATCTTTGGTCACACTGTTGAGCTGTTGATTCAAACTACCCCTGAAGTCTGCCCAACTGCTGAACTTCCACTGACAGGACTCAGTAAGTTAATTTTATTGTTTAAACCAGTGTGAATTGGTTTTTCTGTTACTTGCAACTCAATGTATCTTAACTGATAAAAAAATTTAGCCTGGTACCTCAGACCACTGAGTTCACAAGGACTGCACTATACCTCCAGCCTCACATTGAGGAGCATCCTATTTCAGATGATGAAGCACAGGCCTGTTGAACCCTGCTCAGCTTTGAGTCATGTTTCTTTACCCACAAACCAGTTAATCTTTTTTAAAAAGAGGTAATAAATTCAGACAATGTTAAATGTGGGTTTTTTTTTTATCTTTAGAGATAGAGGAAGGGAGAGGGACAGATAGAAACATTGATGAGAGAGAGAAACATCATCGATCAGCTGTCTCCTGCACACCCCTTACTGAGCATCAAGCCCACAACCCGGGCATGTGCCCTGACTGGGAATCAAACCAGTGACCTCTTGGTTCACAGGTTGATGCTCAGCCACTGAGCAACACTGGCCGGACACAGTTCATTTAAAGAGAAATTCAACAAACCTGATCTGTCTGTACGGCATGCTCCAGCAAATACATCTAGAGTGGATCAAATACCTCACTCTTAGACTTCTCATTCAGATTACAAGTGTGGTACTCAAGCTCTTAAATACTCTATTTTGCATTAGTTGAATGCAATACACATTTTAGAAGCAATAGCCTAGCTTAACAACATTAAGGATTTCTAGATCATATTCAATTCCAAGGCAAACTCGAATATGTACTTTGTGGGTTTCTGTGAAGAAAATAATTGATGATCCAAACTGGAATTCATCTATAGAAAATAGGCAGTGCCAACTCCTAAAAGCAATTATTGGCACCAAGCCCCTGAATTTTTAAATCCCTTGAAAAGTCCAAGAACATACCAGAAACTTGAGATTTGATTTCAGAGGCAATAACTGTAAACAAAAAATTAAAAGCCTGTAAGAGGTGTTTCTGAGTAGCATGTTGATAGCTCTAAAAACAATCATGAGGGTTCATTCTTTTTCTCAATCCCTAGTCCAATATTATATCAAAAACTTCATCTATCAGGAGAGTTGGAAATAGACATGAATCAAGTGTAAGGTTACAGAGAAATACTTTGCTTTCAGGAACCTCTTCTGGGAGGGGAAAATTATAAGCTGTAGTTTGCCTGGACAATGAGCTCAGGCAGGGCAGATGGGGAATGTGGCTAACACTATTGCAAGTGAGATTTAGGGGTGGGGCAGAAACAAAATGGTATTAATGGGAAGGAGAGTGAACCTCTTGCTTTCCTCTGTGCAGGGTTAATACACCTTCAGCACTTTGGTCAGAGCCTTATCCACCCAGAGGGCCTCACTCCGATATCCTGTGCTTATTAGTAGTTCAGAGACAAGCAGCTGGAATTGGGGCAAAGAATTGGGCAGGGGAGGGAAGCCTCAGTTACAGTTGTCTTCAAATTTCTAAAGGGCTATGACGTCTTGTGGAACATATTAGACTAGATTGTTGATCAATATCAAGATTTTGTAGTTTGTCTAAAAAATGGGGCATGGAAAAGAATTCTAAACCCTAAACTGGATATCAACCTAGTTCTGACAAGTCACAAGCAGATATCCTGCTTGCAACAGAGACTTAGTGGAGTCCATTAAGTTCCCAAAGCCATGTCATCATTCCAAAGGCTGACTAACAGTTTTTTATCTAGGGTCTTCTGTTACAATCTTGTCTTTTGCAGTATGGGGTAATGATGCATTGACAGAGCTCAGAACATCTGTCCTGCCCACCAGCTGCTAAGGAAAGAGCCAGATAGAACAGATCTGTGTGATTCTAGATCTATATGAGTTCAGAGGGAATCTACATGGTCAAGGCCATTGCCAGAGGCTGCCCCTTTCCACCCTATTCTGCTCCTTTGATCTGTATCGATGTTGAGCTATCTCAGTTAATAGAACAATAAGGGAAGACAAGAGAACTTTCTAGGAGGTGGTGGGAAGGAATCGCCTTGTGATGTAACTATTCTACTAAAGAAAACACTTTCAAAGGAAAAGTTAAAAAGCAAATAAGAGAGACTAACAATATAGTTGTCAAAATGATAAAAACAAACCAATAAAAACAATACCTCTGAAAGGTCATTTCTACAAAGGATATAAAAATCTGTGCTCATGAACTAGTAAAATAAACTTCTTAATTTGAAAAAAATTAACTAATGGTGGCAGCTTATTCAAATATAACCGAATATCATTATAAGTTACATTTTAAGCCTGATAGGAGAAACATGCTGAACAACCTTCAAAACATATTCACTTAATACTTTGTTAGTCAGAGAAGAAAAAGGAGAAGAAGAATAAGAACATGAACATGAACATGAACATGAACAAGAACAAGAAGAATAAGAAGGAGGAAAAGAAGAAAAATAACTGTGTGAAGACTATTCACTGCTCTTAGGACTGACTGAAATAGATTGATTTATGTTAGAAATATTGGTGCTGCCCCAGAGTGGCATAAATGAATATTAACTGAGATAAAAGCAATGCAATGAGTAGCCTGACTTTATAAGCCAGCTCTTTTATCTATCTATCTATCTATCTATCTATCTATCTATCTATCTATCTATTTTCTTGCTTTTCTTCTATCATGGGCTTTCTCACTGTGGTATATGAAATGGCAACCAGATGTCTTTTTTTTTCTTCACTTCTAAAATGCATGAAATTACCATAACCACTACAATAGAATAACCGGTACATATTATCACTGGCGGAATACGACTGTGTATTTGTTGGAGGTTGAAGAAATCACATGTATTCAGATATCACACTTGTAGAACAGTAGGCAAAAGTTTCCCAAGTGCTATAGAAGGTCAAGAGCCGAATTGGACCAGAAAAATGGGTCATGATGAGGAGGTGGGGGCTCTATGTGCTGATGCAGAGTCCTCCCTTTGGCCCAATATGGGAATATGAATTCATCAGCCTCCAGGACTTGAAGACGAGGAGTTCCTATCAATAATCACTTTAAACCACTCAAAAGAGTCTCAAGAGCTTAATTTTTCAAAGGCTAACAGATGCAATTTATTATCAGTTCATTCCTTCCTGCATTCATTCATTCATTCATTCATTCATTCATTCATTCATTCATTCAAAGGGTCATTCATTCAGCTCACTTTTACAGAGCTAGATAAGACATCTTTCTGTAACTGAGGAGTCTGCTATCAAGTGGGGTGCAAACAAAACACAAATAACTGTGATTAAAAAGTGGACATCACCAAGCCCTGAAGGGCAGAAACCAAAGGTCTTGGGAACTGAGGTGTGAGTAGGGACACAATAACCAGGTGTGTCAACTTTCCAAAAGATATTTGGGTATTGGTCAGAGGTTCTTGTTATCTACTTTGAGTGCCAGTGCCAAGGCCTTAGGAGCTGGTTCTGATTGTTGTTCAGATCCTTAACCTTTCCAGAACTCTACACCAGGTCCTAGCACCTACTCCAGAGGGACAGTTTGCATAGAAAGCAAATCACAGACAATGAGTCCCTAACATTATTTTGTTGGCTCTTGTATTAATTAGCAAACCGTGAGTCATCCTAGTGTTTCCAGACTTGCAGATACACCAGAGAACGAATGAAGCAAGTGGGGTTTCTTATACCATTCAGAAACAGAGATAATGTCCTTTCCTGTGTACAGTCATTTCTTTGTTCCCCCACCCACATGTTGTCATTTCCCCAAAATGCACAGAAAAGGACAGAACTTGTGTTTAATTTACCAGGAAAGTTATTTGTAAGCTTATGCCCAGGGACCCTATCCCTAGCGTTTAACATGTATATATTTCACTAAGACATCCAGAAAACCCAGCTGGCTCACACAAATGATGAGTGTACTTGCAGTCAATACCGCTCCTCTCTCCAACAGAAAACAGGCAGCAGCTCAGCTTGCTGCCGCCTTTATATCAGGCGCTAATGTTATTTGAAAATAAAACACTGCTTTTGATTAAGGAGGATTAGCAAATGTTTTAAAATTTTCCATTTTGAACCATTTTAATTGTACAGCTCCATGATATTAAGTACGCTCTCATTGTTGTGCAGCCATCACCAACCATCCTACATCTCCAGAACTTTTTCATCATCCCAAACTGAAACTCTATCTATTAAACACTAACTCCCCACTCCCAGGCACCCACGTTTCTGCTCTGTTCCTATGAATTTGACTACTCAGGGACGTCCTAGAAGTAGAGTCACACAGCATTGTCCTTTTTGTGCCTGGTTTATTTTACTGAAAATAATGTCTTCAAAGTTCATCCATGTTGCAGCATGTCAGAATTTCCTTCCTTTTTAAAGCTGAATAATGTTCCATGAAATGGACATACTGCATTTTGTTTATCCATTCACCCACTGATGGGAACTTGGGTTGTTTCCACCTTCAGGTTATTGTGAATAATGCTGCTATGAATATGGGTGAACTTGTTCAAATTTGTTGGGTCATATGGTAGTTCTGTGTTTAATTTTTTGAGGAACCACCATACTGTATTCCACAGTAGCTGCACAAGTTTACAATCCCACTAACAATGCACAGCATGGTTTCCAATTTCTTCATATACTTGCCAATACTTTCTCTCTCTCTCTCTCTCTCTCTCTCTCTCTCTCTCTCTCTCTCTCTCTGTGTGTGTGTTTATATAATAGCATCTTAATGGGTGTCAAATTTTCGTATTTTGAGGACATGAAATTAGAAAGCCATATTTAAGTGCTGTGTTCATATTCTTCAGACCTCATCTTTGAAACCATTGCTTGATACAAGGAAAGGGTCAAGGCATTGACACCACTTATGCCCATTAAGGGTGGTTAGGGTCTCCCAAATTCTAAAGCTTTGTCACATGGAAATAAACGATCATTACTCAAAATTTCAAATGAGGAATCTACCTTCATCTATTGTTCCACAGAGTTGGCTGGCTTTGACAAATTGTCTTCATGTGCCACCCAGACAAGGGCCTGCAAAAAGTCCGAGTTGCCACAACTATGCTCACATCCTCTGTTCATAAATGGAGAATGGCCAAACTTGGTAGCAGGCAACAGAGGGCAGGGGAAAGTCAGGTAGGACCTGTGCATTTAGTCTCAAATCCAGAACTCCCAAAAGCAAATCAAGAGTTGGAATAGTTTCTAATGGAGCAGGGTATACATCTTTCAGACCTTCATGGTTACATGACAATTTCCTCAAGTGCCCATTTGCCATTTTCCTGTGCAACTGGCTCTAATAACTGAATCAAGATCTGTAGACTCTGGGATTCCAAGTGCACATTTTCTATTCTAACAAGAAATTTGGTTAATATGAGGAGAAGGACCAAAGTGTGGAAGAAATGGATCGATGCTGAACTTTTATTACACTCTCTGTCATAAAAACTGCAATTGCATTGGTAGTCAGGAGACAGGGCCAGGTCTGTTAGGAGTATCCATGGGCTCTCAGCATGGCCATAGACATGGCCCTGGGGAGGGGGTTTGATTCCTTTGGATCTTTAACATTACTTTTAGTTTTCAACAACCTCACTGCTTTTGATGACAAGAACTAACATGATAAGCTCTCATCTAACAACAACAGAACACAATAAAACAGACAAATTAGCACCAGTCACTGTGCGCAAGTTATCAAGATCAAATAAAAAATCCAAACTTTGCCAACTCCTTAGGTAAAAGCAGAAAGTTTTTCTTTGGGGGTGAAGATGGGGTGTTTTAACTATAACCAGTGTTCTACCCTCTAATGTCCCCTTCAAGCTCACAAGTAGCCAGATCAGAGCATACATGTTTGTTTTACACAGGAGGCCCAAGGGACAGAGGAAGCTAAAAGTACAAATGTACTAAGGAGAGGTTTCCATAAATCTGTGATATGGGCCATTAATGGATTTGAGAGAGGGAAGTTGGGGAGGGTGCAGGAAGGAGTGGAAGAATGCAGTTGGACCCTTTTCATACGCATCCCTTGCTCGCATGGATGGGTCATGTCTTGGACCCACATGGCCGTTCTGGTGCTATCCACTCTTGCACTCAGTGGCAATGCTGGCTGTAGGCGTTAGGGCCACAGCTAAGTGGAACAAGTCCACTATGATATTCCATCCACCTTAGACATTTTTTATATTTTGCTAACTTTTCCCTTGTGTTCATAATCTGAAATGGGACTGCCTCTCCGTGTGCTGTTCTACATCTTGGGCTTGTAAATATTCATGCAGAGTTACAGTTTAAAGGAGCATGACATAACGATTCATGTCTGCCCTCTTATACTTTCTGAAAATGGAAATGAGATTCCTTTCCTTGCTTTAAAGTGACAAATAAGCAGGATGTTTCAATGAATTTAGTATAAAACAATTTATACACTTTGTTTTTAAGATGTTTCATTTTGGTCACCTCAACTTCAGAAAAGTTAATTGTTTCTCTTCAGGTATATTAAGATAAAACGAGCAAACAAAAAACTTGATAGCAGGGTTGCCTTTTCAGCTTCCATAAATCAATGACTAAGCAAATATAAAACTATATTGATTGACCTGTATTACGTAGGCATCTGTATTGGGGGTATTTTTCCATCCCAGTAAATTTTGGTGTTGACCTCACTGAGTGATGGGTACTCCAGGGCCAAAAAGTAATGTTGCTACATTGCAATACGTTATCTCACTCATTCTTTAACTACTGACAGAAAAAAGTTTGATTTTTAAAAGGTTAGCATTTGACCAGAGGCTAATTTCAAATTTCTGCTTTGTAAAAAAGAAACATAGCATTGAGGTGGAGGATCATTAATGGTTCTCAGAAAACAAAAAGAAACAACAACAATCTAATTCTTGGTAACATTAGTACCAAGTGCTAAGCCTGTATTTCCCAAATTCAACAGCTGATGGACTTTCATTTCCTGGCAATTCAGAGTGATTAAAACAAAACTTGTTCAACACTGAGATATTGGTTCCTAAATTTTCAAAATATATGTTACACTGTGTCTAATTATACTTCTTCCCAAGGCAGTTAAAAAAAGTTTCCCCAAACTAAACAGTTTTTTGAGGCCCAATTTAGAAATAAAGTAAAACATAAGCTTATATGTTTAAGTACAAAATAAAGATGCTTATTCAGTAAAACATCGGCATATCTGGTAGAGAAGATGTGAGGAGGGCAAGATCCCAGTCAGACAGGATTCATGGGCTCTTTGAAACTTGACTTGTCTCTCTCCCCCGCCCCAACCCCTCCCTTTCTCAGTGCAGCACAGAGCTTTCCTCAGAGGTCTTTGCTCTTGTGTTTCAGCAGAATTAACCTTTGTAATGAAATCTGTGACACTCCTTGCCAGAATTAGTAAACGATAAACGCAAAGAAATGTTTCTTATAACACGGGGAGCAGTATTCCTCTCCCACAACCCTTATCCTCAAAACAAGAGAAGAACTAAGGGGAGCCAGAGAAGGGACTTGCAAGTCCAAGGTCACAGGCATGTCCTTGAAAATATGTGGTGCATCTGATTCTGGGGACAGGGATGGGGAAAGGATGGGGGGTGGGGGAGTCAAGTATTTTGGCAAGATAATGGTCATTTACTTTTAAATGTCAGTGAACAATTTCGAGAATAGGAGAAGGCCCACTGGCTGCCATCACTCCTAACTCTCCAGTAGTAAATGCAACTGATGTAACTTTTACAAGATTAGAGGATTGTCTTGCTCCAAGTAACCTGGTTTTATCATTTTGTTTTCAGATATCATTGCTCAAATGTAAAGATTTTAATTTGCAGTGCTAATTGAGACAGTAGTAATTAAAGGTTCTGCTCTACTGAGCAGGTGAATCCAGCTTTGGAAATCCAAATAAAAAGGAATCCTGAGTTTCTGCAAAGGTTCTTTTTGGAGGCGCTCTGGGTGCCCTGCATGCTGTAGTATCCATCCGGGGCCCGGTTTGGGCAATGCTTCAACCACAACAACTACAACAAACTAATGCAGGCCAGAATCACCAATTCACCAATGCCAATGACGAAGCAGAATCAACATTCCTAGAGGCATCGATGCTGGGCAGCTGGCAAGGCTAGCCTGAATTTTCCTTCTCATTCATTCTCTTTGCCTACCGGTATCAGTAGAGGGCCCTCTCTCTGGATCTAAAAACCAGGGGCAGCCCTCAGCCCGCTGCAAGCTGTAGGGTTAGTACTAAGTTGGCTGCAGGTAGAATTAGGCTTCCACTTACCCTCCTCTCTGCCCACCTAAAATCATCCTGGGGTGTCTATTTGTTACTCAGTATCCATGCAGGATGGGCAGCTC
This sequence comes from Myotis nattereri, assembly GCF_964212035.1. Classification (NCBI taxonomy): domain Eukaryota; kingdom Metazoa; phylum Chordata; class Mammalia; order Chiroptera; family Vespertilionidae; genus Myotis; species Myotis nattereri. The sequence continues at coordinate 138,095,927 of NC_138078.1, read as the reverse complement.
TCATATGACTCCTGGAAGGAAGCTCTGCTCCTTTTTGGCGTCACCAACTTGTGTCTGCCAATTGGTTTTCTCTCAAGCACTTGACAAATGTTGTCCCTGACACCCCCAGGAGGCACTTTCCTGCTTCTCCTCTCCAAGTCACCACCCATCCCTGGAAGCCAAAGAGGAACCTGGACATGGAGGCAATCTAAACCCATTCCACTGGGTGACTGGTGTTCTGAGTTTCAGGAACTTTCTTGATATAGTAGCAGCTAACATTGATGAGTATTATTGCATGAAAGGCCCTATGCAAGCACTTTTACCTCCTCTCATTTAATCCTCCCAGCAACCCCATTAGATAAGTGTACTAGTATAGGGTGTCCCAAAATTCACGCAAGATTTGCAATTCAATTCAATTGCAAATCTTGTGTGAATTTTGGGACACCCTATATCTCCATTTTATAGATGGGGAGACTCAAGCTTATAAGGTAAAAAACAGCTTGCCAAATGAGAATGAGGCAGAGCTGGAATTGGGACCCAAGTGATCCAAACCCTGGGCTCTCTTGAACCCAGCCTCAAACCAAGCCCCCAGGGCCTGTGCCCTGCCAAGGGCCAAAGACCAAAGCCTTGGTGTCCCCTGCCCTGTGCTAGCTCCCTTTGGCCCTGAGAGTGCTGCACTTTGGAGTGCTCAGTTCATCAGGGACAAGAATAGCCAGTGTGTGAGGGCAGCAAGAGGGATTCCCCAAGGCCCCACCTCAGACCAAGCTGCCCAGATGCCTATCAAAGGCCCCTTGAGGAGGGAAGATGGCAAGGTCTGTAGATTCAACCATCATCTCCACAGTTGCTGAGTTTTCACAGCTGCCTACACTAAGGAGATGGGAGGTTTACGTTAAAGGTAGGAAATAAAGGAAACCTGGGAACGGCCAAGTCCAGCCTTTTCTTGCCTCTCAAAATTTCTCCAAGCAATATCATGCGCCTCTTTGGTCTGTTTCTCTGCAGCTGCCCTTTCCTCCTGTGCTTTGTCCTGCCTCAAGGATCAGATTTCAAGCCTTTTTTGTTCTTATTCCATCTGGCCACCCTCCCATCTCTCCTCCCCATGATGCTACACTCCCAGCTTTGCAAACGTGCCCTGAAGGCACTCTGGGCACCCAACTCTCCCAGAGCACAAGTCGCATCTCCTTGATGGACCTGTTTCAGCCTTTTGAGGTTAATTTGCCAATGGTAAATTTAGCTGATGGTACAATTGAAGTCCTAACACCCACCGCTTGTTCGACATTTCCAATACCTTAAGATATCTCTAATAGTCTTCAAGGTTAAAGGGGCATTAAATTAAAATTTATTTTAAATTTAAAATAGAAAGTATTACAATAAAAAAATAAATTTAAAAAAATGCAAAAAAATAAATTAAAATTCATTTTGCTTCACTTTGGTTAAAAACAGAGAGATGTCATTGAGCCTCAGAAGCAGGGTGGGGAATACAGTGAGGAGATCTGAGGTTATGAAAATTCAATACACCAGAGCTGGGTGTCACAACTCTGAAAGGTGTCCCTCCCTTAGTAATGCCAGGTCCACATTCTGTATCTGTAATTTTATGTCCAAAAAGCTCTGAAAACTTATTTTATTTTTGTAATTTTGGTGACAAAGTTTGACCTGAGTTAATTAAATATTCATATTTATTTGCAAAAGTAATAAAAGGCTGCCCAGATTCCATTGGAGGGTTGTCTGATTTTTGGTATATGCACTGTGTTACCTTTTTAAAGTCCCAGACGTCCTGAATTTGGATATGCATCTGAACCCATGGGTCTCAGACCCAAGACCAGGAGCTTGCAGCAGTCCTGACTGAGCACGTGTTGTGCACAGGGCAAGGGTCTACACAAGTTCAATTTAGTGTCTCCTTTTTCATGTAATGCCCTAAGAGATGGGGATGATTCCTTTCCCCATGTGCAGCTGAGGCTAAAGGGGATAATAGACATTGCTACCGGCACACGGCCCAGTCAGTGTTGGTGCCTGGACTTGAACCCCAGTTCTGTCTGCCTCCAGTGCTCTTTCTTATACCACCACGCTGAACTGCTGCCCAGATGTCAGATGGCATTTGCCTTTCACTTTATCATTCACTTAAATGGTAAAGTGAAATTCCCTAAGATTGGAAATATTAGTCTGCAAATAAGAATGGGCTCCTCTACATAGCTGGATTTGGCACTTCTGTTTATTCATGAGTTGGTTTCTCATCTTACATTTAGAAACTACAACTTTAAAAAATCTAACACCTGGATCAAAATGAATGCCCAGTCCTCCCATAGTGACCACCATTGTCCATGGAAGATCAATGAGCTAGTCAATGCCATGTAGTCAGCAAGGAGTGAATGCTGGGGATCAGTATGGCCATCAGTAAAACGTGACAAGTTTGCCATGCTAGAAATAAGAAGCATGTCCTTCCCCACCACTAGGGCTGCTGTCTTGTTCTTGCATGGGTGACCTAGCTATTGCCTCAAACACTTTCCGTTTCCTTTCTTTTTTTCTCACCCCTGCAAGACTGGCCAGGGCTAAGTTCTTAGGCCTTAAAGTGAATGAGGAAAGACCACAAGAAGGAACAGCAGATCTGTTCATGTGCCCAACTTGGAGGCCTGCTCAGTGCATTTTGGCTAGAAGGATGCCAAAGACAGAACAGGGTGCTATGTAGAGGGGTAGAGTGAGAGTGTGAGAGAGCTCCAGAAAGAACAAAGAGGAAATCCCAGCCAGCTGAACAAAAATGGCTCGTTCTACTTTTCCACCTGGCCTGGAGTTGTCTAGGTGGTGCAGGGCCTAGAATAGGAAGAGCCCATAAAGCTAGTAGGCTCCACAGCTCCTGTCAATCTCCTGGTGGGCATGAAGTCTGGAGAGAGCACTCTATGTACTCTGTCATGAGACAGCACCAGTTTTGAGAGTCACATCTTAGCCACCAGAAAATAGATCTGGAAGCTCAGGGCTAGGAGTTAAGAGTCATAGTTATAGCAAAGCTTTGCTGGTAGGTACTTTGTGCTAGGCCTTGTTTGAAGTGTTTTAGATGTATTAACATATTTAATCCTCAGACAACCTATCATCATGCCCAGCCTCTGGAGGCAGTGCTCTGTGCATGGGGTTATGAGTGTGGGCTCTGTAGTGAGACTTCTTGCTCTGGTCCTGACTTGCTGTGTGACTGTGGGTAACTGGTGACTTCTTTGCGCCTAAATTTTCTCAGCTTTAAAGGGAGTGATAACAGCCCCTTCCTCTTAGGATTAAAATTGGAAAAGGCAGGTGAAGTACTGTATTGCATGCTTCGCCTGTGTGCACTGGCTGGTGCTGGCTTGAGAAGGCAGTTTTTGGCAGCAAGAGCATTCCATTCAGTGAGTGCAGCCTTGTGCCTCTCCTGGCAGCCTGAGTCCTTCCTAACTTCAGGGAGGCTGGCTACTCAGTCTTTTTCATGAACAGTTTCTCCAACTCCACCTAGGTAATGGGTTGGGTGTGATTTTTATAACCCCAGTCATTAAGAATTCTCCCTCTGACCCAGCTCTGAGGCAACATAATCAGGCTACAATGTACCCCATTGAAGAAACATAAAAAAACCAAAAGGCTCACAATGTTAGATGGTGACACATCTCTAGGCTGAGGATCTTGCCTGCCAGAGTAAAAGTTCCAGTGCTGACACTGGCGCTCCACTGAGCCAGCTGCAGAAGTCCATGACAACATGACAACACATGGCCTATAACAAAATCAAACTGAAGTACTCCTGAACTGTGGACAAAGGCCTGCAGCTCATCCTGGCCACCCCCACAGGAGCTCTGCTTTCTGTGTGCATCCACTAAAGGACCGATTCCCTGGGGTGGAGCACTCTGTTTGGTTATGATTCATGAGACCTGGACAAAAAAGACATAGTCTCTATCCTTCAGGGGCTACCAGGGTCACACACATCCAAGGTGTTCAGGAAAGAGGGCAGCCTGACAGGTGTTTCACTTGGGCCAGATCCCTGGCTAAGCACATTATTGCTATCTCTTTCTTTACAGAAGGGGGAGGTAGAGTGGGAGACAGAAGTACCAAGGCAAGTCAGGGAAAAGCTTCCTGGAGAGGTGCCTGAACCTTAGGGATTGTAAAAGTGGGATAGGAAAGGAAAGGTGGTAAGGGAAGGCCAGGTAGAGGGAATAGCGGCAGTAAAGGCCAAGAATACAGAGTGTTCCAGGAGCTGCAAGCACTTCTGGGTTATGGAAATGAAGTGCCAATCAGGGCCCAATGGAGACTGCTAAGGAAGTAGATGGAGCCAGGTTATGGGCCTCTGGAAACTTCTGAACAAGTATGAAACATGATCAGGTCTCTGTTATAGCAATGTAATGCTTAGAGCAATGAATGGATTATTGGGGGAAATTAATGTAAGAGTCAACTGTATGAGTTCAGACAAAGAATCAAGAGGGCCTGGACATAGGCAGGGATAAGAGCAATGGGAAAGAGGGACCATGGCATAGTATTCTGGCAGACGTCACTGATCCCTGCCTCCTGGTATTCACACCTTCATGTAATCCCCTTCTGGTATTCACACCTTCACACTTGCATCTAATGAACAGAATATAGCAAAAGTGATGGAATGTCACTTTCAAGACCAGGTTATAAAAGCTGCAACTTCTGCCTTAGCTGGTTTGGCTCAGTGAATAGAGCATTAGCCTGTGAAATGAAGGGTCCCAGATTCAATTCCTGTCAAGGTCACATGCCTGGGTTATGGGCTCAATCCCTAGTAGGGGGCGTGCAGGAGGCAGCCAGTCAATGATTCTCTTTCATCATTGATATTTCTATCTCTCTCTCCCTTTCCCTTCTTCTCTGAAATCAATAAAAAGATATTTAAAAAACAAAACAAACAAAAACCTGCAACTTCTGACTTCTTGGCATTCCCTCTGCCTCTCTTGTTGGCATATTTCTATTTTGCTCACACAGATGAAGCCATCTGCCATCTTGTGGGATGCTCTATGAAGAGGCCCTCATGGCAAGGAATCATGGAAGGCCTCTGGTCAACGGTTCATGAGGACTGAGGCTTCAGTCCAGCAACCTGCAAAGATCTGCTTCCTGCCAACAACCATGGGAGTGAGCTTGGATGTAGACCCTTCCCAGCTGAGCCTTGAGATGATTACAGTCTTTAGAAGAGACTTGAAGCCAAAAGACTCAGTTAAGCAATGCTAGGATTCCCACCCATAGAAAGCATGAGGTAATGTATGCATGTTGTTTTAAATAGATGTTCTGAGGTAATTTGGTACATGGCAATAGATAACAATACAGGTAGGGATCAGAACAATGAAAATTGGAAACTATGATCAACACCACCCAGGCAGCATCAGCTGAATTTAGTAATTGATAGGACTGTAGAAGTTGAGGGAGAGAGAAGTCATGGTAATTTGGAGAAAAGCACAGACTCTGGAGGGTGACTGCCTGGGTTCAAGTTCCTGCTCTGCCCTTTTAACTGTGTGACTCTGGGCTAGTCATTTCAACAATCTGAGCCTCTGTTTCTTTGTGTGTAAAACGCAGATGATAAAAGTAATAACTACATTATATGTATCTGTCCTTTCCATTTATGAACTCCTTCAGCATCCAGCATAGTGGTGAATAATAGCACACTGGAACTGCTCAGCAGAAGTCTGCTGTGGCATTTCTAGAAGGCTCAATGTTTAGCCTTATGCCAGCAAAGGCAAGATTTAAATGCTTCAGTGAAATTTTCTTGCATCCTACAAAGCCTCCACTGGTCCTGTGTGAGGGAACATGTTCCATTACCCAGTATAGGAGAAGGCAGTTCTGTACAATTGTGACTTGTCACTCCTCGATCCTTCCCCTGGCAGCACCTTTGGGTGCAGCTTTCCCCTTGCATAGGAACTGAAACCATAACCTTGGCCTAATTAATTCTGTGCTTCAACCAGCCAGAGTTAGCTGGCTTCAACAGACTTTTCCAGAGTCAAGCCTAGTCTCAGAGAGGACTAGAGCTTGGAATTGCCTCCAAAGCCAGGTATCAATAGTACAAGACATGGTTCTTACTTCCAAAACCAAGGAAACCAACCAGATATAAGACTGTCTTACCTGTCTTGGCAGAGGAGGCATGGATTCTGAAGCTGCTGATCGCTGAAAGCGCTGGGGCTGCTGTATCATCTGCTGCAGAAGGAATGAAGAACGGTCAGGCTGCTGCTGCTGCAGCTGCAAAGTGGCCGTGGTGGTGGAGGAGGCAGTGGCAGAAGAGGCCTGCGTCAGCATAGGCTGCTGCAGATAGTGGAGTAGAGAAGGCTGCCTAGAGGTGGCAGGCATGGAGGGCATCTTCTGTGGGCCAGGCTCAGAAACGAAATGCGACAAGGGCTTGGTGTTGCCAAAATTAAATGGCTCCGGGGCTCCTGGTCTGGAGCTGGCCAGCCCCTGCTGCATGATCATGTTCAGGGTCTTGGGTGAGTTGGTGGCCATGGGCTTGAAGATGGCATTTGTTTGCTGGTGCTGTTGCTGCTGGCTTAGTGGATTACTGCTGGGAGTGAGGCTCTGGATCAGGGAGCACTGTGGAGTGAAGGACTGCTGCGGCAAGCCTGGGCTGGAAAGCTTCTCTGGGCGGTAGGGTGGGGAGGGCCCTGGGTTGCTGGTGGGCAGAGCAGACATCAGGTGGCCTTGAGGGCTTTTAATGGTAGAGGACACTAGGTTGGCAAGAATGGAGCTTTGTGGGCTGAATTGTGGCTGCTGATTGAGAGATGGGCTGGGGAGCTTCTCAGGAGCATAGGACATAGTGGGCCCAAGGGCAGCATTGCTGCTGGATGCCATGCTTGAGAGTAAGGCATTAGGAGAGCCTTGGAGAGTGCTCCCCGGCAGGTTGCTGGATGACATGCAGGATACCATGAAGCTCTGTGGGCTGAAAGGTGGTGGTGGGTGTGGTGATGGCACTGGGCGGTAAGGTGGGGACAGGCCTGGAGAGGTCAGGCTAGACCAATTGGATGTGGGCCCTTGCTGCTTCATAGCAGATCCCTGCTTGCTGGCCGCCAACACCTTCAGCTGGTGGGCATGATGCCACTGAGGCACCGGGAGTGGGGGCAAAGCCACGGGGAGCATCGCCTGGACCTGGCCCTTGGCCTGTGTTGCTGCAGAACTGGGTGTGACCATCTGTTTACTGGTGGAGGGCATAGCATAGCTGATCCCTGCAGAGGAGGGCGGGATTTGAAGTGATACACCAGTGACCTGGCTGCAACCAGAAGCAAACTCCTTACTGGAACCAAGGCTCTCCAAGTGTGACATCTGAGCCGAAGGCTTGCGAGTTGTGCCCAGGGTTACCTGGGAGTGATCTAAGACTGGTGGTTCTTCTGGCTTGCTCCCCAGTATCTTCTCAAGATCTAGCGCATTTGAAGAAGGATCTTGAATTTCTGTTAGCTCCTCTAGCAGATCTTGAAGTTCCTGGTCCTGCTCCACAGCCATTATGCTGTTGGTTTTGTCATAGTAAGGAACAGTGGGCCCTTTGAGTCCCATTTCTGCATTTGGTGGTACCACAAATGGTGAATCCATCATGCTGCCATTCATGGAATTATTTTCGAGTAGTAATGAATGGCCCGCTGCTCCCATAGCTGAAGAGCTAGGGTTCATTATCAATGGAGGAACCTGCAGCTCTGTACAGGGCATGCTGGAATGGGCACCTGGGCCCATAGAAAGGGTGACATCTTCAAGGCAAAGCCTCTTGCTTTTATTAGGGTAACCCCCATCAGCCATGCCTGGAAACTGGAAGTTGTCTCCTTCTTGTCTCCTCTTAATGGTTCCCTGTGGCTGAGAGAGAGGAGGGATGGGTAATTTTTATAAAGGCTTGGCACAATAAGTCGAATGAACAGCAAAACTTGCAAGATAAAACTTATCTCGGTTTCAAGGCTTATAATTGTTAAAATTCTACAATACAGCCTATCTTTTTGGAGCCATAATGCTTATTTCTTTGTTGCCGTGTTTCATTTAAACTGTCTTGTTACATTTTAAACAAGGCATTATGCTATCAGTAATACTAAATACCACAGAAAGTCACTCAGAAAGTCAAGTGATATTCTTTGTCCACTTAAAGGAGAGCAGCAAAACTATGCAGAAGTCACTAAATAAACTGTGCTGTCAAAGGCAGGCATTTGAGAGCAAACTAGAAGTAGCCAAGATATTTTCAATTTGCACCTATCTACAGATACCCAGATTTTTTAAAAAGGAAAAGCATAACATAGACATTGAACTTTTAGGTTGCTTCCTTGTCTTGGTTAAATACATCAGGTTGCAGTGATAAAATGGAACATAACAGAACCTTTCAAGAAATGAAGGAGCTCCTTCACTTTTTAGAGGAAAATACAAGTTGCAGAACAGTCACTGTAGCATGGTTCCATTTATTTTTACACACACACACACACACACACACACACACACACACACATGCACTAACACATTGGCATGAGCATATAAAAATAAGTTGGGAAAACATAATGCAATCATTTGGAATAATGACCTCTTGGGGAGGACTGGCAATTCCCTTTCTAGTCTCCATTTTGTATTGCTTGTTTGTTTTTAATGAGAATGACTTATAGTGCAAAAAAGTATAAAGCTATCTAAATAAGAAATTCCTCTTGCAGATGCATCCTCAGGTTGTAGAGATATGAAACAATAGGAAAAGACCCCACTCTGGGATATGCACCTTGGGGGAGCTGCTTACCATTTATAAAAGCATATCTTTGGTAAAAAAGCAATTAGTAATGCAGTATTTCCTACTCTTTCAAGATTTATATAGTCACCTGTAGTTGTCATGTTAATGGCTATGGCCTGCAAGAAAAGGGGAAAGGGAGTGGATTGAAGGAATATGAGTGGGTAGAGAGGGGTTTGAAAATCACCTAAATACCAACAGTCTAACAGATACATTTATCTTCAAGCATTTTTCATGTAAGAAACCCCCTTTTAGCTTTGGCAATCTCACTGAGACATCCAGTACTGTCTCCTTGTATTTGGCTCACAGGGGAGTCAACAGCTGTGTGAGGCCACCTGCTAGTACAAGAGTGATCATGACTCTCATGGCAGACTGAATATCATAAGCGATCCCCCAGGTCTGCATTTCTACACCTTGCTGCACATCAGAGACACCCAGATTCCCAGGCTCTCCCACCATAAATGAATTACTTCAATCTCATCTGGGGTGGGTTCCAGGCTTCTGAAATTTTTCAAAGCTCTTTGGCTGATTTTAAGTGGACAGTCAAATTGAGAACCATTGGCCCAGAGCATAGTGGAGCCAATGTGGCATAGAGCCCTTGTCCCAAGGCAGAAACACCTAAGTCTTTGCCTTTGCACTTAATATCTCTGAGCCCCAGTTTCTTCATTTGTAAAATGAGCATAATTTTGGTTCTCATTCATGATGCTGCTCTGACTCTTATGTGGAATGGGACAGATTCTGGGGCACCTAGATCTAGAAGGACCCTGGGAGTCCAACCCTGTCCTATTAAAGACAGGGACCCTGAGACTCAGGGAGGGGGCAGGACTTGCTCAGAGTTGCTCAATTGGAGGGAAGATGCAGGGCCCCTCCATAACCATTCAGCTGCCTCCAGACCCATTGCCTTAATCCACCAAAGGAGCAGGACACTTACTACCTCGTCCTTACAGAAGAGGCTCCACCACTCTGACTGAGGGGACTTGCCTATTTCTTTGCCTTTTCTTTTGAAATGACCAGGCCACATGTTTTCCTGTCCATTCATTCAATCAGCATGGAGCATCCCACAAACAAGTCACTGGGTCCCAAACTGAAATTTGGTCTCTTTTACATTCTGCCAAAAAAAGGTCAAAGAAATCCAATATATTGGATAGAAATATATGAAATGGATCAATGAGGAATGACAGTGTGGGTTTTAGATAAGATCCCCTGTAGAGAGTCTCAGATGGCAGTGGTTGGTCCCAATGTGCTGTCTGTAATATCTTAGACTGCAAGACAGATTTAATGACAGTGAAGGCTATGTAGAGTCAGGCAGGGGAGGGATGGGAAGGAAGAGATGGCAGGGGCTATGAGTAGCAGTATCCTGGAATCCCTGGCAGATTCTGTGTGCTCCTGGAGCTTTCATTTAATGGTAAGTATTCCATTAACTTGTTGGGACTAAGGTTGAAGGAGGTGGAGAAAGCAGGAAGTGACCCCTGGGATGCTAAAAGTAATATTAGGAACCATTTGCAAAGGACAGGGGTCTCCAAATTTCAGGCACCCATCAGTGCATCCAAGCTAATGTTCCCCCCTCAATTCCAATTCCAACCAGCTCCTCAATGACAAAGTAGACCTCAGGATGCCCCTGGGAGATGTTAATGGCAGTCCCAATGCTGGTGGATCCAATTGCTGCAGCAGGTGCCACTCTTGCTGTGCCAAGTCTGCAGCTGGACAGCTGCTCACCTCATTGAATACTTTGGGAGCATGCCTAATCAGAGGACAGGCTGGCCTTGTCCTCTGGGTGCACAGAGTTGCTAGTCGAGGCTGCAGTTTCAGCAGAGGGGCAGATGGGAGCCTCTTCTGAACTCTCCTTTTTCAGTATATGTACTGCCCAAGAGAGCACTGAGTTCTCCTTTTTTCAATGGACTTAAAGGAGACTCGACTTTGTTAGAAGCTATGCAGCTTTGCATTTGGAATTTTATAGTGAGAGTTTTCAAGAGTTGGCCTACAGCACCCTGGCTGACTGGCAAGAACTCCAGCCAAGCTTAAAAAAGGCTCAGAAAGGTGGCTGCATTTACATGGAACCACCCAACCTTGCTCTAAATGCATCTGCTTTCACCAGGCATTGGTGAAGCATGAAAATCTATTATCCAGTTAATTTTTCCCATAGATACAGGCTTGCCTTAGTGCCTCCTCTTACACAGTTCCATGATTTGTTACTCATCTCAGTTGCAAGAAGATGGCTGGGCTGTCTCTCATGCTTAGTGCACATCTTCACTGAGTCACCTGAACCAGTGGGTAATGAGCTGAGGTCTGCCTTCCTGGGCTGGGTGTTGATTGATTCCTGTGACCAACATTTTAGATCAAATGCAGCAGATAGCTTGCTACTCCTGAATGGCTTCCCCTATCAACTTTGCATTGGGGATGGAAGGTCCCAACCAAGCTTTCAGACCCTTCTAAACAAAACTTCTAGCTTCATGCATGTGCCATTTCCAGGCTCTGTGGACTCCATGACAGCAAGCTATTGGTCCAAGCTACCAGCCAACCCCTACTTCATTCAGGCCATGTATTGCACATGATCCTGCCCACTCACTATGAAATTTCTAATTTCTCTTTTTACAAGAAAAGTTAATCAGCAGACACTGGCAGGATTTCTAGAGCGCATATTTCAACCTCCTCTTTTTACACAAAACAGAATGGAATGCGATTTGCTTGTGGTCATACAACTAGTTAAGATATAATGACAACAGTAAACTTCAGGTTCCCAACTCCCAGCCTGAGACCTCACAAGTCCTGCCTTTGTTGTGTGTGAGGGAGGACACCGGGAGGGGAGGGATGATTCTCTGGTATTTTTAAGAAAGGAATGACTTTATCTCTATCCACAAATGCCTAAAGACTCCCATTTCATAATCAGGCAGACAAAGCCACCAATGTGATCCCCACAACTTTATAAACACTCATTAAAATGCATTTGAAAGCATGTGATGACTTCCCCACCCCCTAAATAATGAGAAAACAAAGGCAACCCTTCTGATAGGGACCAAGTTCAGCTCTGAAGTCAATATTATTTCTGGTTCTCTGTAAACAATGACATAATGGCAAGTCTTCCTTTTTCTACACTTTTAGTTCAGAATGCCACAAAGGGCAAATATTTCTTGGAAAAGGTCTAGATTATAAAAGTAAAATCCAGACTCATCAAATGGGCACATGGAGATAAAGAATCTACACTAATAAAAGAGAAAAATGGTAATTGGCATACGGCAATACCCTTTTCATTGGCTAATCAGGGCTATATGCAAATTAACTGCCAACAAGATGGCGGCTAATTTGCATATGCAGGCACAATGCAGGGAGGCGAAAGGGAAAGCAGGAAGAAGCCCCCTGCCACTGACAGTGATCGGAAACCCAGGGGGGAGCTAAGAGCTGGGGGGCAGGGCAAAGGCGGCCCTGGGGCCACCTTTGCCCTACCCCCCAGCCATGATCGGAGAATCAGGCACCTTTGCCGCCCTGGCCAGTGATAGCAGGAAGTAGGGGTGGAGCCAGCGATGGGAGCTGGGCACGGTTGAAGCTGGCAGTCCCAGGAGCTAGGGGTCCCTTGCCTGGGCCTAAAGCGAAGCCCACGATCGCGACGCCCCCCGCTGCCACTGCGGGTCCCCGCTACCCAGGCCGGACGCCTAGGCCAGAGGCATTAGGCCTGGGCAGGGGCGGAGCCTGCAACTGCGGGGAGCTGGGGGTCCCCTGCCTAGGCCTGACACCTCTGCCGGAGGCCTCAGGCCTGGTCAAGGGGCCGATCCGGTGATTGGTGATCGGAGGGTGATGAGGGTCAACTCCTCTGGCCGAGGCATCAGGCCTGGGTGGGGGGTGGAGCCTGGGATTGGGGGGATATGATGGTCCCCTTGCCCAGGCCTGAAGCCTGGGTCAGAGGCGTCAGGCTTGGGCGGGGGGTGAAGCAAGCGATCAGAGGGAGATGGGGGTCCCCTGCCCAGGCATGATTCCTGGGCCAGAGGCCTCAGGCCTGGGCGGGGGCCAGAGCCAGTGATCGGGGGGAGATGGGGGTCCCCTGTCCAAGCCTGACACCTCTGGCGGAGACGTCAGGCCTGGGCAAGGGGCCGATCAGGCAATCGGAGGGTGATGGGGGTCACCGCCTGAGGGCTCCCAGTATGTGAGAGGGGGCAGGCTGGGCTGAGGGACACTCCCCCCCACACACACACACATCCAGTGCACGAATTTCGTGCACCGGGCCCCTAGTATAATATACATAAATATATTACTCTTCAAAAAGAAGTTGGGCAGGCTGTTATAATCACTTAATTTTGGATACTCTAGCTGGAGGTTTAACATGGACACCAATGAAAGGCCCACAAAAATATGCACAGGTCCTACTAAGTAAGAATGTAGGAGGTGGAAGATATCCAGGACAGATGAATTCAGTGAGCCTCATTATCCCTCCAGAATGCACTGAGCATGTAGGTCCTGAGTAAAATAGTCAAAAAAGGGGAAATAGTTTATTACTGTCCCCTTTCTCCTTCTCAAGTGCCTCTTCTAGTTCAGTTCAGGCCAATCTGCTTGCTGGTTTTTCATCTCTCTCTCACAAGTGCATCCATTCTCTATCAACACCCCTATGAGTTTCCTAGAAAATGATCTTCACCAACTAGATTGGATTTCAAGCACTCTGAGACAAAAGTGGTCCCCAGTATACTTGCTCAGAAGAAAGAAATAAAAATATCATGGGACATGGTGCAGTTAGACCCAGAAGAGATAAGACAATGCTGCATCAATATTAGGTTTGCAGAAAGAGAGAGAGAACAGCAGAGAGAGAAAGAATTTGCCCAGATACATACATGGGATCAAATTAGTATCTGTGTACATAGTATAAATAACTATATGTGGGCATATGTCACTTGCATGTTTGTTTTTCAGAAGAATGTCCCCACAAGCTAAAAACCGACCTTTCTGTAGAACAATGAGGATTTTCAGCATTTCCAGAATTGCAGGACATGAGGCTCTGGAGAATCCTAGGGTAGCTGGGAATGGCAGGGAACCCTGAGTTCTGATTGGCTTCAAGAGGAGTCAGTTTGTCTTAAGGACGAATCTCCACTAACAGATGGTTTGGAGCAAGATTCTTGGCCCATAGGAAGGGGATTTCTTGGTGCCTCTGGCTTGCCCTGAGTCCACAGACTGCATGCTCAGCACCCAATGCAGAAAGAGGCCAGGTGGGATGGAGGAAAAAGCCCTGGAGTAGACACCAGAAGACTTGCATTTAAGCCTTAGCTCTTCAATTTGCTGTGTGATTGTGGGCAAGTCACTCCCACTTTCTGAGCCTCAATTTATTCTTCTGTAAAATATGTGCTCAGGCTGCCATGTGTGCCTCACGGCATTGTTGAGACATGCACATTGGGAGCAGTAATTGTTACTGATGTTATTATCCAAACCTTGAGTCCCCAAGCTGCCATATTGCCTTATAGTATGGACCTCGGCTTGCTCTTTGATCAATATGGACCCATCTACTAGGATGGCACATCATGTGGGGATGGGGGAAGGTCAGTGGCCTAGTCTTGAAGGCACTGACCTGACAATCAGCAGTGCTGCCTTTAAAATTCCACCTCCTGCTGCTCACCACCATCCACTGCTATTGGTTTCCCCACACTGTCTACAGCACTCATCCCAACCTGAGGACTTGTGACTTAGACAAGCTTCAAGGAGAGCTATCTGAGTGGTAGCCCCAACAAATGCACAAACAAGCTGGCCTGGGTGGGGGATTTTCCTAGCACTGTGTTCCCTTTCTGTAATGTAAGCACACCAGTTGGAAGTATTGGCAACTCTAACAATGGCCCTAAACCTATAAATGTATATGCATTAATGAACGCATATGCATACTGTACCACCCCCTGAGAAGATTTGAAGTATCAGTCATTAAACAAGCCTTTCTTGAATGCTAACCTTCTGTTCCTGGGCTATAAGAATGCCAGGCCCTTGGAGACAGGCTGGTTCCTCCCACTCATGTTAAGGCTGGTGAGGCCCAGAGCTAGGAAGACTTGTGTCCATGGGCCAGTGTTTCTGAGACCCAGTTTGACCTCTGAGAGAAAAACCCTAAATTGGTCTCCAAACACATTCCCATGTAGCATCATTCAAGGGATAAAGATGGTTACTTGGGGGAGAAGAAAAAGATAGAGTTTGTTTCAAATGGCTGAACGAACTTGGCAAGGCTGGCCTATAGATAAAGCAGGTGCTGTCTGGGGGCTGGAATAGAAGCTGAAGGTCAAAGCCAAGGACATAATTTCAGTCCAGAAAACTCTGTCTGTGCAGGACCCAGGTTAAAAAGTGTCATCTGTGTTTCACCCAAATTAAGCTGATGAGGCCAAAATCATGTAGGGAAGGGAAAATGTGGAGGCAGAGCTGAGGCTGGAGACAGCCAGGGCCACTGGGCAGACCTGGATTTCTATATATGAAGAGGGCAGAAGGGATTGTTTGAGTTGTGTGGAAACTACATACCATATGGAATAGCACTGGCTTTCCATCCACAAAATCTTTAAGACTTCTGCCTGTGACTGGGTGAACACAGCAGCAATATCTCTCCTTACAGCAAGGCCCCATAGGATTGCAATGGTAGGATCAGGACCAAGATGACAGTCCTGACTTTCTAGGAGGCACTGCTCGCCATCTCTAGGGCATCAACTTGAGTAGTTTAAATGTGGTAAAGAGAAAAACAGTTGCTGATTGCTTAGTACCTTCGTCCCTGTACCCAGGTGAAGATTTATGCTTTGTGGGAACTGAAGTTTATATAATTTTGGGGGGCCTCTTTTTGAAAGAAAATATAAGGTTAAATGAACAAAATTAGATACCAGGCTTGAAGGATAAGTCTTGAAGCTTGGGCACAAGTGACTGCATTTGTGTGTGCCCCAACAATGAGCTAAATAAAATGGCAAAAGGCATTTCACTTTCATGACAGCTGTGCAGGTGGTAAAAGAATCCAAAGACACATAGTTAGTCCAGGGCATTCAGATGGTCATATTTACAGAATAAGTCCATTTTAGCCCCCCAAGCACCAAATTCTGGCTCTGAAATCTAACAGTCCACAGATGAACCCACTCCAGTTACTAGATTTTTGAGCCAGGCTGTTTGAGCTCTAGAATGCCATAGAAGCAGAGGCTTGGAAAGAATATGTCATAGCCCTAACTGGTTTGGTTCATTGGATAAAGTGTCGGCCTGCAGACTGAAGGGTCCCAGGTTCGATTCCGGTCAAGGGCATGTACCTTGGTTGTGGGCACATACCCAGTTAGAGGTATGCAGGAGGCAGCTGATCGATGTTTTTCTCTCATTGATGTTTCTAACTCTCTCTATCCCTCTACCTTCCTCTCTGTAAAAAAAAATCAATAAAAAATATATATATTTTTTAAAAAGACTATGTCATAAAAAGCATCAGTCAGATCAGTCCAGAGAGGACCTCCCCATGGTCTAAGTCCTCTTTTTTTCACCATAAGTGAGGTATGATTGACAAAATAAAAATTGTATATATTTAGATTGTACAATGTTATTTTTTCTGAAAGTGTACAGTGTGATGATTTAACATATGCATACATTGTGAAATGTTTTAGGTCCTCTTTTTTAAACTGAGGTAGAATTCACAGAGCATAAAATTAAACTTTTTTAAAGTGTACAATTCAGTGGCATTTAATACACTCAAAATGCTGTGCAACCTAAATGAGGAGAGTGAGGCCTGCATCACAAATTTGTTATAAAGATCACATGAGCTTATACATGTAAAGTGAGCACAGCACAATGCCTGGCATGGCTTACATACCAAATAAATATTCTCTATCTTCCCACTCTTGAAAATGCAAACACATTCTTGGTGATCCTAAAATAGCCTTTAACATGGTTTATTCAGCAGCATTTGCCATTCATAGCAGATCTGCCTTTACTCATTGGCTGCACTCCTGAATAGCTGTGTGCAAGGCTAACTTTTGTAAACCGAATCATAATAAAATCCAACAAGAATTTGCCACTGAAAGGAAATCTTCAGTAAATTATTTTACAAAGTAAAAGATCTCTTAGCCAAACTTATCTTTTTTGAAATGTGTGCACTTAGTGATATTGTCCTTTCTTGTAATGAATCCTAATTTAATTTTGGCCACACACATATGCTGATGTTCCACATCCCCAAAGCACACAGCAACAGGAGTAAGTTACATATTGAAAATAATGACTGTCTAAAAATATTTCTTTCTTTCTGCGATTGCATCATGGAATGAGTCACATCACCTGAAAAATACCCCCTACGTGTGTGTGTGTGTGTGTGTGTGTGTGTGTGTGTGTGTGTTGCTGGTATAGATAAAGGTGATAGTAATGGAGGTGAGGGCAGGTGTGGTAGTGATGGAGATAGGTGGTAGAGATTGTGGTGGAAGAGGTGCTGATGATGAGGGAGTTTTCCTACAGGATATGTCTTTCATTACCTCTGTAAGAAGCTCCAGTGACTGGGTCAGAGGAAGAAGACTCACTTTGAATGTGTTATTAACAGAAACCTCAAAACTGTCTCCTTGCAGTTAATCATAATTATCTTTTTCTTACCTGGAAAATTAAAGCTGAATTACTTGTAGAAACATGGGAGATTTTTATTTGTTAAAATGTTGCCAATAAAGTAATTTTATGTCAGACTTAACTACAGGAAAGGGCAAGGCACTTCTAAGTTCCTTAGCTGTCATGTGGCTTAAAAAAAAAGATGGGCAGCAGTTAGCTACTGTACACTTAGCTCTTTGAAGCCATATATTCAGAAAGCAGATGTTGGGTGTTGGTGTTTGGAGGCTGGCTTCCTGGAGGTATTTTATATCGGCCAAGTTCATTGTTCTAAACTCCAAAGGCTTGACTTGAAAAAGGAAAAGAGGCGAGAAAATGTTCAGATTTTCTGACAGTGTCACACAGGCACAGCCCTAATACTAGACAACTTCAGTTCCTAAAGCTTATTCTACAACTAGAGGCAACTAGAGAGAATGGCACTGGACTTCTGTCTACTACAGAGATGAAAGCTTCTAATTGTACAAAACAGGACTTTCTAGGAGGCCCAGAATAGAAATCCCCCCATAATGAGCATACACTAGAAAAGCAAATGGTGAACCAGACTAAGAAGAGCTGGAACTCTAGTGGGACAAAAAGTAAGTCAACAACAAGAACAAGAACAGAGTGTGAGCAGTATTCTTCAGAGGAATGAAGAAACAGTGATGTGACAGAGTGGCCAGCAGGTTGTTCTGAAGAAGGCACATTTAAGTGGACATCTAATGCAGTCCAGGACATAGGGTGGGAGCATAACGTTCCAGGCAAGTGGGCAGAAGTAAGAAGGTCCTGGGGAGAGCTCTTGTGTGTTCCAAGGAAGGGCAAGTGGCCAGTGGGCTTGGTGCACAGTAAGCCCAGCAAGCAGCTGTGAGCTCGAAGAGGGCTTTGCTGGCCATGGGGAAGGGGGTGGATTGTAAATTGTTGGCAGTGAGAAGCCATTGGTTGATTAAGCAGAGGAATGATTGACTGTAAAATGTCTTTTTGGATGCTGATGGGAGAGGGAGAAATGGATGTTGCAAAAAGGATAAGGACCAGTTACAGAGGCAGGTGTCTGGAAAAAGGACAGGATCTAGAGTGGAGGTTGGACAAGCTTTGACAGAGGAGAGGAAACAGATTACTTGGGGAGGTGTGAAGATCTGTGATTTTCACTCAAGCAGCACAGAGGGGAGTACCCATTTATTAGGGAAAGCTATGTCCTTGGAAAAAAATGAACCAAAGCCCAGTGACCTAGATCAGGGGAGGTCAAATTTTTTCTGTAAAGGCCCAAGTAGTAAATATCTTAGGCTTTGCAGGCCATGTGGCCTCTGGTATAACTGTAGTACATAATATGTTAACAAGTTAGTGTGACTGTGTGCTAATAAAACTTTATTTACAAAAACAGGCTGTGGGCCAGACTTAGCTCATTGGGGCAGAGTTTGCCAGCCTTAACATAAAGCATGACCTGAGCATCTTTCCCCAGGGAAATAGTTATTTCCAAATTGCCCTACTCGCACTTCAGAGGGCCACATAGGCCTACTGTCACAAGAGAGTGGTAAGCAACATTTTTGGAATTGTAAAGCTTCAAGATTTAGACCATTATACAAGTTAGATGACCAATTCTGAGCTGGACTAGGTATGTGGTACTCCTAAGTGTCATGTTTCACTTTCACTAATGACAGTTGTTATTATTGAGCATCTGATGGTGGGTGCTCAGCAGGTTCCAGTGAAAGGAGAAAACACCTTCTCCACAATGCCCATCTCTGCCTTGCTCATCCAGCCTTTCTATACTCTTGAGCAATGCTCATGTCATCCAGCAAACTAAAGTATACACACCTTCCTTAGGCCTTCATGGGTCTCTATGATAATATAGCCTCAGCTTCTACTCCTTCTATTTTCAGCCTGTTCCGTACTGTGGCCACTCTCAAGGCTGCCATGTTATGCTTTGCATTTCCTGTCTGTACAATGCAGATCTCTTAAGACTAGGACTGTTTCTTCATCATCTCTGTACCTCCAGAGTGCCTAGCCTCATGACAGGGCTCAGCTGGCATCTGCAGATTTGAATTAGCCATTGGAGCAAAAGGTTTCCTGCAAATTATCTTGTTCTTTTCCCATTTCCAGCACAAGGCCAAGAGACAACCACTTTTCCAAAACTGTAATGAATTTACTAACTGGCCCAATGACCCTGGACACGCCCCTTCTCCTTTGTGTGTTCTTGACCTCTTGGGTCAACAAAAGAGTGGCTGGGATGATTTCTGGCCAAGAGAAACAGCAGCCGCTGCTTATTGAGGATTTATTATGTGCCAGGTACCGAGCTATGGAAAGAAGGACGTAAGAGCAGGAGATCTCAGGGTCATGGGAGTGGCTATGCGTCCTGACAGCCTTGGGAAGCAACCGAAGAGAGAAGCAGCTCGGGATGAGGAGTCAGGAGAGTGACCAAGCCCCATAGCACTGGAGGGAAGCACACAAAGGCAAGTTTGTTTAGAGAAGCTGGGGGGTGGGAGGTAGTGGCAGTGGCAGGTATGCCTGATCCTTGGTCTGGGTTCCCAGCAGATATGTCCAGCAGCCTGTGGCTTCTGCCCGCCTTTCTAACTTTGGTACTTTGGGGGTTGGAGATCTGGTGAGAGGGGAGGCAGGAAATGAGAAGGAGAAAGGAAAGGCAGGAAGGAAGGGGAGGAGAAGGAAAGGAGGCAAAAGGGGAGGAGGGAGGCCTTGGAAAAATTATTCTATGTCGATTGTAGAAATAAAAATCTGTAACCCAGACCTGAGAAACACATGCTTTCCCTTACCCTGAGTTCTGGAACTTGGCACTCCATGGGCAGCTTACAAACTAAATATCTGTCTGCAAGCAGAGTCACATTGAGCTCTCCAGTTAGAGATTTTCAGAAAAAGCAAGAGGCCTCAGCTGTCACAGGTCAGCCCAGAGTTTGGAGAGTCCCAGACCCACATCCCAGGGATGGCTCCTGGTTTGTGCACATGCTAGAGAAAGATGGTGTCTGAGCCTCAGCTCAGCGAAGTTCTTCTTCAGCCCTGACCTAAGGTCCAACAGTATCTACTTTCCTCCCCTAGGGAGTTCAAGCTCCGGACACCTGTCACCTTGGGCCTAATGTCAAGGAAGCTGGGGGCAGGAGCCAGGCAGAAATGCAGACAAGGCCAGAATAGGCTCCTGGAATTCCAGAAATAGGTAATGCCAAGATCCCAGATGCCAGCAGAAGCCAGCTGCCAAACAGAACTCCCCCTCTCAACATCCTCTCCTTCAAACAGATTGCCATTTCCAGGTCAATGGTTTGGTGGACTGGGCTACTCAGGTAGGACCCAGATGCAGAGCCCAGTGGTGTGGTGCAAGCTGAGCAGTCCTCAGCTGTGGCAGAGGTCTGAATGCAAGACCTCTGACAGGTGGCCTTCCCTGGTTGGGTGTCTAGAGCAGGAAAGGACCCTTACCGCGGGAGGAGGAGGAGGAGGGAGCAAAGGGAGCGAACAGCTGCCTGCTCCATGGGGAGGAGCCCCAAAATAGAAAGGCACATATGCACTGCAAGCCTTGACCTAGAATGCTCAGAGCTACACCATAAATCCAGCTCTCCTCAGTGCAGTGGGGCTGTTGATGAGACTAAGATATCCTCAGGAGTCATGTGTGTTTCTACCTGAGTAACAAAGACAAACATTTCCCATCGCCCTTCTGAGCCAGTGCCAACCTCTCATCATTAAAAAAAAAAGTGCTTACAGAAGTTATGCCTTGTTTATACAGCATTCATATCTATATCTTGTTCATCATCATCCAGAAACTCTGACGTGGACAGAGGGCAGATTATTAATCCTATTTTACTGGTGCAGAGACTGAAACACAGAGATTCATGCAAGATCTGTGTCAGGAACAACAGCTTCTCCCATAACCTGTCTCTGGATCACCTGGTGCCTGGAGGTGGAGCCACATCTGCAACATGCCTACAGCCTCTATGGAGCAGGGGACACTGGCCTTCTCTGGGCTCCAAGAAGGCTGTTTAGATAACTCATCCCAGGACCTAGCTGACTGTTCTGATCTCCTTGTGGGGTGTTTAATCTGCCTGGCTTGCTGTTTTCAGGCTGGGTAGTGGATGGTGGTAGCCAGAACGTTCCAGGGATCCACCATGATGAAATAAAGATGCTTCCACTCTTGCTCTGTTTGTTGGATGTCTGCACTGTAATAAAATCTCCAGATAATCTGGGACTCCATTTCACCCCCAAGTGCCATGCCAGCCTACAGAAGGCTTAAAACTATCTGAGCTCCTAAAATGGGAATGGGAAGCTGCAGAGGGGGAAGAGCTTTGGAGTCAAGTTGTCTGGGTTTGTGGTCTGAATTTCCCGCCTACTGACTGTGTAATACTAGAAAAGTCCCTATTGTCTCGGAGATTCAGTCTCCTCAGTAGTGAAGTGGAAATATTAATCCCTGTCACAGGAGTAGATGAGCTAATTTGTACAAAGTACCTCACATGAGAGTCATCAACCATCTTCTCCTCACCATTGCAGAGTAGGACAAGTAGAATTACAGAACAGGACAGAGTTGTTCCCAATGGAGTCAGCCTAGAAATTGTTTGCTCATTGACTGTGAACTGCTGTCATCCAGAATCTAGCCCAGGGCTGGACACATAGGAGAGACCCTGGAAATGGGGCCTCTACAAGGAAGGGACTTGCTGAAGGTATCACAAAGCACTGGTTACATCCTTGGGATCAGATTCAAGGTCTCCTTACTGACTCTTATGCTCTGTTTAAAATGAAAAGTATGTGGCCCCAAGGACATTGGATACAGAACCTAAACCCAACCACACACTGCAGAAGGACATGAACAGACCTCTTCCGTTATTACTAAGTTCATCAGTCTAAAGAAGAGGGCCAGTTAAAACAAGGCCAGTATTTTTGTAGCCATCTATCTCTCCACATTCCTTGTTCTACTCAGGCCTCCTCTCCTCCTTCTTCAGCCTTATTAGAGGTAAGAAGGGGTGAGGAGTTAGTTTTGGTCATACTGTGGGTGGAAAGCAGGCTGCACTAGGGACAACCCAAATGGGGACACTTGATATAGCTCTCCACCTGTTTGATGGGCATCTTTCGGCAGGTCACTGGATTTCTCAGACTTGAGTGTCCTCATCCATCAAGACGGAGAATAGTTGGGAAGCTCAGAAGGAATACCCACTATGCCAATTCACTGTAACCTACAGAGTGAACCATTTATTGTCATTAAATGATGAGACACAGAAAATGAGAAATAAGCAGTATGTCCTTCCTTCTCCAACTGTATGTCTAATGCCCTCAGCTACCCCATTTTGTCTGGCACTGCCTTGTGAACAGAATAGGTGGCTGCTCAGAACTGGGAAAAATTTGCACTTGCAGTGAGGTATCAACTGAAAGAGAGATGATGTGTGATGTGTATACTGAGTTCCAATTCCATGCAAGCTCTGGAGCACTCCCATCAGAAGCACTAATAATTTAGAGATTCTCCTACTAGTACTCAATCAACCCACTGATCTAGGAAGGAATGGATATCTTAAATTCAAAGGGAAAGACCAAACATTCTCCTTCTGCCTCCTGTTAAAACTGCACATACTAACTAGAGATTGGATGCCTTATTAACCTTGGGTGGATGCCCAAATGTTCAGTGACTTTAGCCAAGTTGTTTAATCTCTCTGAGCCTTAGTTCCTAGAGATATCCTCTTCATCTCAGGGTTATTCTAAGAATTACAGGAGATAATATCCCCCAAATGCTTAGCAAGTTCCTGACACCTAGTCAATGCTCAATTAAAGATGGCTATTCTTTTTTTAAAATACATTTTATTGGTTTTTTACAGAGAGGAAGGGAGAGGGACAGAGAGTCAGAAACATCGATCAGCTGCCTTCTGCACACCTCCCACTGGGGATGTGCCCGCAACCAAGGTACATGCCCTTGACTAGAATTGAACCTGGGACCCTTCAGGCCGACGGTCTATCCACTGAGCCAAACCAGTTAGGGCTAAAGGTGGCTATCCTTATTCCTAGTTCACTTGACCTTTATCAAGGACAAATGATGGGCAAAGCCCCATAGATAAGTTAGGGGCAGAAGCAAGACTAGAATCCAGGTGTTCTGAGCCCTGGTCTTAGGCCAAGAACAATCATCACATCAGATGGATGTTTTCCTGTAAGTGGTCTGTCAGTTATTCACATGGAAATCCCAGGGCTGTTTACATGAATTGTCCTTTCGGACTGAGAATTTTATTTACAGACCTAGATTTGAAACAAGGTTGTTTTTGTTGTTGTTAGTTTGGTTTTTGGAAAGGACAAGAAAACCAGGTAAGCTAAGTGTCTAAATCAGATTTTCATATTGAGTATGATTATAGGATGGGGGAGAGTCTTGTAAGGGTTGTGCTTCTACATACACACAGTTCCCTGGATCTGGGGAGCAGGGTGTTGTCCCTGGACATTAGGGAGCATCAGAGGGAGAGCAAGAAACAGAAACAGCTGATATCCAGTTCAGGTCACCCTGGAAGTGCAAGACAAGCTCCTGCAAAGGACCTCTTGCTGCTGATCATTCTGGGACCTGCAATAACTTGTTTGGGCAGCGGTTTCATGGTGAACTGACAGGCCCCTCTGCTTTTTAATCCACCCATTTATGTCCCTCAGTCAGCAAACACCTGGGCTGCTGATTTCCTCAGCATATGTAGCAGAGCTCCATGTTAGCACCAGGTGTCTTCCAGAGGTTGCAGGGATTGACCAGCCACGAACATTCAACTGCGTTCAAACCAAGAGCTGCCTTGGTTGCCAGCTGAGGGTACAGCACAGGTGTCTTCCAGAGGTAGCAGGGATTGACCAGCCACGAACATTCAACTGTGTTCAAACCAAGAGCTGCCTTGGTTGCCAGCTGAGGGTACAGCGGTGCCTGACTTGGCCAGACTCCATGTATATCTCTCAGGCCAAGCCAATAGAATGGGCACCCTCACTGCCATCCTGTCAGAGACCATAGGCACCTTCCAAGAAGACAATTGTTGATTTTTTGTTTTTGTTTTTTATTGTGAAGAGGACTCATTTGAGAAGAGTGGCTTTTGTAGTGTGAGACATATTTTTGAATCCCCTCAACTGGGGCAAATCCTGGGTTTTCTAACAGCTTGGACTATAAGAAACAGGTCACTCAGAGCCAAGGGCGGAAAATAAGATATGTCACAAGAAGAGGGAGAAGGGCTGATTTCGATCAAGTACAACATGTGACTCTAAAGCAACATGGTGAATTTTGGGCAAAGCTTACAAAGGGCTCTAAAGGTTATATACAAAGAAAAGTCAAGCCCGGAAATGGCATGAGCAATGGTAACGTCTTTGGAGTGAGGGCACAGATGGCCACTCCAAAGACCCATCTAAGTAAAACCCTTCTGACATGGAGGTCTAAACTGATCAAAACCAAAGAAGTTACTTACTAGTCATACTTTTTAAAAGGGTATTGGTGGGGTCCCTGAGGAGAAGGAGAAGAGGACTCCTGAAACTACAATTTATCCACCTTTCCTCCAAGGAGTGGAAACAAATGTGACACAAAGGAGAAACTGAAAGTCATGCCAAAATCATGAGCTCTGGATGCATTACCAAGAGTTTGTTGCTTATAAAAGATAAATAACAAAACAGTAAATTGGGATGGAGGTTAGAGATTGCCTTCTAGAAAATCCCTGGCAGAAGGGCTGGCAATTTGGAGGACAGACCACTGGCCAATTAATTGCTCCATCTTTGCCATCTCCTCTGTCTACCATCTCTGGAACTCCAGCAAACATAGTTTTGTAAATGTCCATATACTCAACTTGGTACCACATTCTCAATACCTTGTTTGTGGAAGACAATGAGGAAAAAAAGAGGAGCAAAACTTCAACAATCTGCTCTCACCCCTGTGCACATATGAGAATCCTAGACTAAACAGAAAGCCAATTTACTGAAAGTGGATTGCCCTTGGGATTGGAGAAGCCAGGCCCTCTAGTTATGCGAAATGACATTATCTCAGAACTCTAAGCTCCTAGTTCTCTGAACAGGAAGGAAGCAGACCCACGGCTCTATAAGAGCCATTTCCTCTCTGCTCTATTAATTTCAGAGATTAGGTCTGTAGACCTAATACACTGAGATAACAACCATTGTGTTTGCTGCAACTCCTACTAACTGAGCCAATCTTGGTAGTTTGGCGATGATGCAGGCTTTTATTGTCAAATTCAACTAACCAATGGCTTTCATGGCCCCTTCTGTCATTCTGGATCCTAGACCTACCGCTGGAAACCCTAACCCTGATTTTCCAATACATGGATGATGTCTGGATTCCAAGCAAGGAAAGTAGAAATTTGTCAAATGAGTTTTTAAAAGGATATAAAGGCCAAAGAGTTTAATGGAAATATCTTTCTATACCCTACTTACTTGCTTCCTGTTCTCAGTGATATTAGGAAGCTAATGCAATACATCTAGTGCCTGTCATTCCCACACTCTTGATTTCTATGAAGAGAAAAAGTAAGCATTTCTTCCCTTTCACCCTTCCTCTCTTTCCATTTCAAGGGGTTCAGTGCAGAGATCACTGGACTGGGAGTCCAGAATGGAGCCTTGGACTGTATGTCCTGTTTTTCCAGAAACTCACAAGGGGTAGGGTAAGTTCATCTCCTAGATCTCTTCTATGTCAGATTCCAGTTCTTAACATTTTAAGTTGGTTCCCTGCCATAAATTTGTACACAGAATTTCAATAATACATCTTACATTCAAGTTTAAGATTAGAAGCATTCAATACCCCCCCGCCCCCCGCAATAGCCCATTGTCTGACCGATTCCTGGAGCTTTCTGGGCTCCTGACGATTTCCCACCATGGTGATATGGGGAAGCATGCTCTTGATTACAAGCCGAGTTTTCCAGTCATCCATTGTTTGACCTGCAATTTTATTCTTGACTCTCCAAGGTGCTTTCCCAAACGACCTAGACACAGGGCTTAGGAGACAAAAAGTACACTGTCTTTCAGATATGAAGATGAGACCAATGACCCAGTGAATCACAGTCTTTCACTCTAAGGGACAGGTTTGGGTAAAGTCAGCCACATTCTTTTTCCTGTTTCTCTCCCCACCCCACCAATCTCATTGAGCCCCTCCTTCTCCCACAGATGAGGGGCACTTCTATGAGACAGCTGGTTGGGATGGCCATGGGGCAGAGCAAAGTTCACTGGAGAGCTGAGGGATGGGTGGAGAAGCAGCCTGATTTAACTAAAATAATACTGGGCTTAATAGCAGGAGATGTAGGTCCTAGGTCTGGCTTTACTTTTGCATGGTATGTGGTGAGGTCTGTGGAATGGCTCTTCTGTTCTTGACACAGCTTTCTTATATGGAAACCCTGTTGGTTAAGACCAGGTGATGGTTTACAGCTGGCCCACTTAGCTCTACTAGAGCAAGCCATATAGCCCATAGAAGTAGCAGTTCCTACTCCTGCCCATGTTAACACTCAGCTAAGTGTGTTAACAGTTCAAATCCTGACAGTCAGTGGAAGGAAGTAATGGCTGTTAGAAGGGGCTCATGAAACCCCAGTGCACTGGTTTATAAAAAACAAAAAAAAAAACAAAAAAAAAAACTATCTGAGCAGGCTGTGATCATGCTACCCCAATGTATACCATCCATAACAGATGAACAGACATGTACAAACTCAGGTAAAGCTGTTTGTGTTTTTTTTTACATTTTGTTTTGTTTCACTTGTTTTTTATGATGGAGAAATGAAATAAGAGCCCTACTGAGTATTCATATATGAGAAAAATGCTTCTTCCCATTAATCTCCTTTGTAGTATAGAATAAAGCTCTAAAATTTCAATGTCTAGACTTCTGACTTTGAAAAAATAGAGATGTTCTTTTCCCATTTTCCCACTGAGTACAGCTAAAACCTCTAGACATCTATATATATATATAAAAGCCTAATATGCAAATTGTCCCCTCAGGAGTTCCACTGGGAGACCAGGAGGTCAAACACTTGCTATGATGTGCACTGACCACCAGGGGGCATCGTGGAACAAAAGAAGGCCCCAGCCAGCAGCTGGAAGGCCCTGATTGGCCCTGGTCGCCAGCCAGCCTAGGAACCCTATGTGTGCATGAATTTTGTGCACCAGACCTCTAGTTATAAATAAAACAAACTTAAGAAGACACTGGAAGGTGGTGATATAAAGGTAAACTGGATTGGAAACTTGGGACCTGAGGAATGACATAGTGGTGAGCTCCCTGGGTTTTCTTTTTACCTCAAAGACCCCAGACATGAACTTGAAGAAGCCCACAACCCAAAATGCCAGTGGGCGCAGACAAAAAGAGACAAAATCCTGTTCTCTTTAGACAAAGTACCAGGAAAGGGGCAGCATGCCAAGACAGACAACTTTTATATAAGAGCAGCTCTAATTCAGCTAACCACCACAGAAAAAAGTATGGCCCCCAGATCCCATCAGCAAAAGTCAAGGGAGGCCTAGACTGCACCCCCATCTAGCAGTAATGACTCATCTCTCCCTGTCCTTACTACGTTGGTATCAGAGTAGTTGGTATCAGAGAGTCAGGTAATGAGTCCACATCTCATCCCTAACAATGTCAGTGGAAATCACATGGGTAACAGTAATGAGACAGTCCTACCCATTCCAGCCATGTTGGCACCAGTGGAAGCTTAGTGGAGAACTGGAACTGTCACCACTGCTCAGCAGTAATGAGGAGCCCAAACCTACCTGGTGTCAATGAAGACTAAGTTGGAAACACATACTTCTATACCCACATGGCAGAAATGAGATGGTGCTCCCCTCCCTGCTGGAGCATTATCAGCTAAAACGGAAGATCTAAATAAGTGCTGATGTAACAGAACTGTCAACCCAGAATCCTATACCAAATGAAAATAAGCTTCAGGTATGGAAGGGGAATCAATACAGTATCAAATGAATAAAAATAAGAGGATTTGGTAACAACAGGCCTCTCCTAAGAGAATGGCTAAATGAAGTTCTCTAAACAAAAAGGAAATGATTAAAGAAAGAATTTTGGACATCACCAACCAGGAAAAAACAATGGAAAAAGAAAAAATATGAGTAAATATAGACTTTTTTTCCCTCCTCTCAAGTTTTCTAAATTATATTTGATGCTTGAAGTACCAACTATAACATTTCATGTTGTGGTTCTAAATGTATGTGGAAAAATATATGTAACACAATCTATATATATAAAAGCCTAAGCAAGCATTAGGACCGAACAACCAGAATGACCAGTCAACCAGTTGCTATGATGCACACTGACCACCAGGGGGCAGATGTTCAATGCAGGAGCTGCCCCCTGGTGGTCACTGTGATCCCACAGCCTCCCACAGCCAGTCAACGTCCCCCAGTCCCTCCCTGCAGCCAGCCTCCTGCAGCCCCTCCCCCCAGCTGGCCAGCCCTGATTGGCCCTGATTGCTGGCCAGGCTGAGAGACCCCACCTGTGCATGAATTTGTACACCGGGCCTCCAGTTACATTATAAAAAGAGGAGGGTGAAGGGTAGAAAGATAGGAAAGATTTCTATTCATCACTGGAACTGGTAACATGTTAACACCAGTAGACTGTCATAAAGTTATGTATCTATAGCAATGACTAAAAATGGTGTACTAAAACATTAATGCAAAAATACTATACATGAATCCTCAAATGCAATTCTAAAAAATGTTCATGTAACCCATAGGAAGTCAGGAAAAAGAAAATAGAGAAACCAAAAACAGAGAAAATAAAAATAAATGGCAGAGTTAAGCACTAACATGAATATGTACATTAAATGAAAATCATCTATTAAAACCAATTAAAACACAGAGTTTGGCAGAGTGGATAGGAGAAGATGACTCAATTATATGCTCTTTATAAGTTGCTCACCTCGAATATAATGATATAGGCAGTTTGAAAATAAAAGGATGGGGAAAAGATACATCATGAAAATGTAAATTAAAATAGCAGATAAACCTCAGAGCAAAGAAAATTACCAGGGACAGAGAGGGGCATTACATAATGATAAAAAAGATCAATACACCAGAAGGTACAGTAATCCTAAATGTGCATGCACCAACAAAAGAGCCACATGATATATGAAAAAAGAGAAAAATTGAAATGAGAAAATATAAAAATTCACATTTTTGGTGGAGACATTAATATCCTCTCTCAACAATCAATAGAACAATTAGACAGAAAATTAGCAAATATAGAAAAACTCAACAATGCCATCATCTAATTGGATCTAATTGACTTTTATAGACCAATTTACACCAAAAAGAAACAGTAAAAACTACATTGTTTTCAAGTACCCAAGGAATATATGCCGAGATAGATTTATTCAAGACTATAAACAATCCACAACATTTTTAAAGAGTTGAAATAGTATATGGTGTTTTCTCTGACTATAATGGAATCAAATTAGAAAAGAATATCAGAAAGACAACAGGAAAATCTCCAAACAATTGAAAAGTCAACACTTTTAAAAAATTCATGAATTAAAGAGATCTCAAGACAATTTTAAATAATACAATGAACTAGACTTCTTGTAGTGATCACTTCATAAGACATGTAAATGACTACTCACTATGATGTGCACCTGAAACTAACATAATATTGTGTGTCTCCATACTGTTTTCCATAGTGTCTGTACAAGTTTGCATTCCCACCAACAGTGTACTAGGGCTCCATTTTTGCCACATCCTCACCAGTTCTTGTTGTCTGTTGATTTATTGGTGGTAGCAATTCTGGCAGCTGTGAGGTGATACCTCATTACAATTTTAATTTGCATCTCTCAGATGATTAGTGATGTTGAGCATTTTTTCATATGTCTATTGGCCATCCATATGTCCTCTTTGGAGAAGTATGTATTCAGGTCATTTGCCCAATATTTTAATTGTTTGTCTTCCTGGTATTGAGTTGTATAAGTTCTTTATATATTTTTGAAATGAACCCCTTATCTATCAAATGTATCATTGGCGAATATGTTCTCCCATATAGTGGGTTCCTTATTCATTTTGTTGATGGCTTCTTTTGCTATGCAGAAGTTTGTGTGTTTGATGAAGTCCCATTTGTTTATTTTTTGTTTGTTTGTTTCCCTTGCCCTAGAACCATGGTCAGCAAACTGCGGCTCGCGAGCCACATGCGGCTCTTTGGCCTCTTGAGTGTGGCTCTTCCTAAGCCTTAGGAGTACCCTAATTGAGTTAATAACAATGTACCTACCTATATGGTTTAAGTTTAAAAAATTTGGCTCTCAAAAGAAAGTTCAGTTGTTGTGCTGTTGATATTTGGCTCTGTTGACTAGTGAGCTTGCCGATCACTGCCCTAGAAGATGTATCAGCAAAAATACTGCTGCATGAGATGTCTGAAATCTTACTGGCTGTGTTTACTTCTAGGATTTTTATGGTTTTTGTGACTTTATTTAAGTCTTTTATCCATTTTGAGTTTATTCTTGTGTATGGTGTAAGTTGGTGGTCTAGTTTCATTTTTTTTCCATGTACGTGTCCAATTTTCCCAACACCATTTATTGAAGAGACTGTATTTACTCCACTGAATGCTCTTGTCTCCTTTGTAAATATTAATTTACCATAAAGGAGTGGGTTGATTTCTGGGCTCTGTTCTGTTCCACTGATCTATTTGCCTGTTCTTGTGCCAATACAAGGCTTTTTTAATTACAATGGCTTTGTAGCATGGTTTGATATCTGGTATTGTGAGCCCTCCAACTTTATTCTTCTTTCTCAAGGTTACTGAGGCTATTCGGGGTTTTTTATGGTTTCATATACACTTTTGGAATATTTGTTCTAAATCTGTGAAATATGCTATTGGTATTTTAATAGGAATTGGATTGAATCTGTAGATTACTTTGGGTAGTATGGACATTTTAATGATGTTAATCTATGAACATGGTATATGCTTCCGCTTGTTTATATCTTCCTTTAGCTCTAATAATGCTTGTATGAAATCAAATATATCATCTCGAATAAATGATATTTTAAGGTATATGGAGTAACTGTAACGTGATATGAAAAATATCTGTAATTTCTTTTGGTGACAAAGTCACATACTGGTAAAACTACTATGGTTTGTTATTTACATTTATAATAAAAGGAAATGGTAATTTTAATTAGAGATTGGTCAAAATAAAGGTATACTTCACCCCAAACATGTTTGCTAACTATAGTTAAAAAAAGTTAGAAAAAAAACCCAAAAATATATTAAACTAAATAAAAATACAATATATCAAAACTTGTGGGATACATGTAAAGCTATGCTGAGAGAAAAATTTATAGCACTAAATGCTTACAATAGAAATGAGGAAAGGTCTAAAATCAATCATAGAAGCTTCCAGGGAGAAAAAAAAAGAACATCTAAATAAAACCAAAGCAAACAGAAGGAAATATTTTAAAAATCATATATTTTCATTAAAATGATATTGAACACAGAAAAAAATAGTGAAACCCAATTGGAAAAAAGAATTCTCTAACAAAAACAAACAAACAAAAAACACACACTGAAAAACCTTTAGCAAAACTAACAAAGATAAAAAAAAGGACAGTACAAATTATCAATATTTGAATGAAAAGGGCGATATTACTAATGACCCTGTAGACATGTAAAACATAATAAGGGAATACTACAAACATCTCTACACACACACATTTGCAAATTCGATGAAACAGAACTATTATTCTAAAAGCTTGAACTACCAGACCAGGGACCAAGATGGCGGCATATGTAAACATATTACTCGCATCCTCCCACAACCACATAAAAATTACAACTAAAATACAGAACAACCATTTTTCAGAACCAACTGAAATCTGGCTGAATGGAAGCCCTACAACTAGAGAATTAAAGAAGAAACCACATTGAGACTGGTAGGAGGGGAGGATATGCGGAACAGGCTGGTCCGACTTGAACTCACTCCCTCTGAGCTCCAGTGCTGGGGCAGCAGCTTAAAATGATCCAGGAACATAAATTGTCAGCTTTCTCCCAGACAAAAGTGCAGGCAGAGGTCATTATTCCTCTGCTGAGACACTCCCCCCAACCCCCACCCTGCTCCAGAGATGACTGTCAGGTGCCATATCTGAGTCTCCATCAACATGGCCCACACTGTTCACCCTGCCCTGGTGATTCCCTAAGATCCCACCCCACCCAATTTGCAGCCCCACACGAACTGTTTGCAGTAGCTTTTCTATATAAATGACCTGTCCTGTCTAAGGCTTCAGATTTTCCTTAAATCTCTCAAACAAGTAGCAGCTGGACTCATCATGCCCCATAACTCTCAATAAGTGGCCCCAGGACTGGCACTAGCAGAAGCTTGCAAAGGTTCACAGTTTGGCTTTTCCTGGGCACCTCCAAGCCCAACACAAGTAGCAGCTATCTGCGGACTGTTCTTTAGCTCATGCCTGGTGGCCCTAGGCAGGGCACAGAAAGTGGCTGACTTTGCACCTCCTGGGAGGCTACAGAACCAGTGCACCAGGTGGACAGCTTCAGACCACACCAGTTTACAACTCTACCACATCCAAGAGCAACACACTCAAGGAGCAGACTCAGCAAGCACCAAAGCCCCACTGAAGTATGTCCTGTTGTATAGGGGTACCTCCTGCACAGCAGCTCTTCTACTGTAGTTGCAGCTGGTCCTCACAGCCAATTGTCCTGGAGGTCAATTCTTCCCCATGATTCCAACAGCAATGAAGGCTCAACTACAACAGGACAGTGCACACAACCCATACAGGAGTCTACCTAGAGTGACCACCTCAGGTGACTGGGGAGGCTGAGCCACTGGACTCCACAGGACATCTACTAAACCAGGCCCTCTACCAATTCCAGGATACACAGCAGCTTTACCTAATACAGAAACAAACAGGGAAGCAGCCAAAATGCAGAGACAAAGAAACATGGCACAAAAGAAAGAACAGAAGAAATTTCCTGAAAGAGAACTAAATGAAATGGAAGCAAACTATTATATACAGAATTCAAAATAATGGTTACAAGGATGCTCAAGGATCTTAATGAGAGCCTCAGGGACATATAATTTCAAGGATCTTAGTGAAAATTTCAAGGAAATAAGTGAGAATGTCAAAGACATGAAAAAGGACCAGTCAGAAATGAAGGATACACTAATTGAAATGAAGAATAATTTATAGGGAATCCACAGTAGAGAAGGCGGAGAATCAAATCAGTGATTTGGAATATGAGGAAGCAAAAAACACCCAATCAAAGAGAAAAAAGAATCCAAAACTATGAAGATATGTAAGGAGTCTCTAGTAAAACTTCAAGCATACCAACATTGGCATCATGGGAGTGCTGGAAGGAAAAGAGAGGGAGCGAGAAATTGAAAACCTATTTGAAGACACAATGACAGGAAACTTCCTCTACCTGGTGAAAGAATTAGACTTACAAGTCCAGTAAGTGCAGAGAAACCCAAACAAGAGTAGCCCAAACAGGCCCACACTAAGACACATCATAATTATAATGCCAAAGGTTAAAGACAAAGAAAGAAACTGGGTGGAGGAGGCCAATGGGAAAAAGAAAGTGGGGACATCTGTAATACTCTCAACAATATTTTAATAAATATTTTAAAATATATTAAAAAATAAATATGTAAATAAAAGCTCAAACCACCAAAATTCCCCCATTATGAAATAACCTTGCAAGCCTTACTTATAATTATTAAAGCAATTACATTAATAATTTTAAAAAATCTCCAGAAAACGAAAACTCCAAGGAATGATGATTTCATTAGAGAATTATACCAATTGTTTAAAGAAGAATTATCACCAATCCTACATAATCATTTTAGAAAATAGAAGAGGAACACTTCCCAACTCACTGTGTTACTGTCAGCAAAGAAAAAGACTGTACAAAATAAGAAAATTACAGCCTAATATTTTTTATGCATATACTAGTAGACACAAAAATACTTAACAAAGTTTTAGGAATTTATGAGATGTATTATACACTATGATCAAGTCGGGTTTATTATAAGGATGCAAGGTTGGTTCAGTATTCAAAAGTCACCCCACACTATCTACCATACTAACAGGCAAAAGAATAACAATCATATGATCACATTAAAAATTTTGAAAAGGAATAACAAGCTGGAAGATTCATACTTTCCAATGTAAAAACAGTATAAAGCTACAGAAATAAAAACAATGTAGTATTGGCATAAGGACAGACATATAAGCCAATGGACTTGAGAATCCAGAAATAAACCCACAAGTCTGTGACCAATTGACATTCAAAAAGGGTATCAAGACTATTCAGTAAATGAAAGAATAATTTGTTTAACAAATAGTGATGGGACAAATGTATAGTCACAAGCAAAAGAATGAAGTTGGACCCATTACTACATACCATATACAAAAATGGGTAAAAACCCTGAACATAAGAGCTAAAACTATACAATGAGTAGAAGAAAACAAAGTAAAATTTTCATCATATTGATTTTGGCAATGGATTCTTAGATATGACATCAAAAGCATAAGCAATAAAAAATAGATAAATTGGACTTCATTAGAATTAAAACTGTGCATCAAAGGACATTATCTAAAAGTGAAAATACAATCTACAGAATGATGGCTGGCTGCACATAGACCAGGAGGCTAAGGCTACTGCTAATTTCAGACTTCCAGCCTAGACTGTGGGAGGCAGTGTGGGCTGCTGATAGGCAGAGAACACTGCATAAGGAATAGACCCATCAACTCTCTGCCTTCAGTCATGGCCACTTTGGGCTCTAATCACAGATCTCCCTGCTCTAAAAGGGACTGGTTAACTGTTACTAATTACTATCTGCCACTTACAATCTTGGTGTTAAATTGGGCATGAATCTAGTAGAATGCCCTGGTCCAGCAGGAGCCAGACCTGAGAGAGGGAGGTAAGAGCCCAGGCTGAAACAGGCAGGTCAAGGTTTAAGAAGGCTTGGCTTCTATGTATCAGAGCTTTGGAGTCCCAAGACAGTCCTGAAGCAGGAAGGCAATCTTCTCAGTTATGAGTTATGGGGCTCTGGGAAAACTGCTTAACCTTAGAAACTCAGTTTCCTCATGTGTAAAATGCAAAGTTCTATAGAGAAATGCAACAGCTGCCATTGGTTGCCCACTCTAAGCCATGCATCTGGTTTGGCAATTTACATAGAGCATTTCACTGGCTCTCTCCAACATTCCTACAAAGTACCTTTGAATAACTCCCTGTGTGTTCCCATCACCTTTGGCAGGAAGCGCTTGTCTAGCCTGTGGCTCCCCCTCTAGACTGTGAACTCTGTGAGGGAGGGAAGCACACCTTATGTGTGTCTGCAGCTCCACAGTGTTCAGGGCACACAGTAGGGGATAAGGAACAATCTACTGAGTGGAACTGCACAGTAGTGTCAAGCTTGGGTAGAGGGCAGAACTAGAAACCTCTGAAGGAGTCCCTCAGCCTAGTGCCTTGATGATGTGGTGTATTGGAGACCATCTGTCCTTAGGAATGCATAGTGCATTGTTCAATATTTCTGTGCATTTGAAAGGACTGTTTTGGCAGTATGCAAAAGCTGCAAGGCATATAATTATAGCCTGTGCTAATAAATATATCAATATCCTAAAACACCACTTTTAGTTTTTTAAAAGTTGACTTTAAAAAGCCCAAAGTAATGTAGAGAAATTGGAACCCTCATATATAGTATTGCTAGTGGGATTGTAAAATGGTACAGGCACTCTGGAAAACAATTTGATGGTTCTTGTATGATCCAGCAATTCCACTATTGGAGATATACAAATTTGAGCACTTGTCTAAACAGAAATTTATACATGAATGTTCATAGCAACACCATTTCTAATACTAGTACTAGGATATGGAAACAACCTAAATGTCCATCAACTGGTGAATCTGGTGAATGGATAAACAAATGTGGTCTTATCCATACAATGGAATATTATTCAGCCATAAAAAAGACTGAAGTGTTGCCATGCTACAACATGGATGACCCCTGAAATCATTACGCTAAGTGAAAAATGCCAGGCCAAAAAGGTCACATATTGTAAGTTCTATTTATAAGAAATGTCCAGAATAGACAAGTCCATACAGACAGAAAGCAGATTTGTGGTTGCCTAGGGCTGGGGGAGGGAGAGAATGTGAAGTGACTACTAATGGATACAGGGTTTCTTTTGAGGGTGATGGAAATGTTCTGGGATTAATTGTGGTGATGGATCCATATCTCTGTGAATAACTAAACACAATTAATTGTACACTTTCAAATAACAAATTGTATGATATGTGAATTATATACTAATTAAGATTTTTTAAATAAAGCCCAAATTGTTAATACTCCTTAATCTGATTTGGGGTTTTAGAAAGATGTTTCTTTTAGAGAATGGATGAAGCCAAATCTTTTCAGATTTTGGAGGAAATTAAGTTTATATCCTCCTTCTGGTACCTGCCCACCTCTCAGCTTTGGACCTGAAGTCACACACCCAAGCAAGGTTCCCCGCCCTCCTTGAAATGATTTTAAAAACAATGCTGTTTCTATACTTATCATACAAGAATAATGAAATGCTGGGCTAGGGAGGAGGAAAACACTGGAAATGGTTTGGTTTTGTAGTGATTTCAGCAGTTAATAGCTTCAGAGTATAGAAATAGCTTGTAAACATGTGCCACTTGGGCCCAGATGCCAACCATAACAGCAGGCTGAAGAAAGCAAGTAAGGTTTGCAAAGCGCTTTTAGCAGGTGGTTTAGGAGAAACTGGGCGGAACCTGGGAGCCTGGGAAACCTTGGTTCCACTTCCATCTTAAACAAATCACTTGACCTCTCTGAGTGTTGGGTTCCTCACCTGCAAAATGGAGTTGATCCCTTTTGCTCTTTTTGCCTCACTTGTACTTTGTGAGAGTTAGATGAGAATTTGAACCTGAGAGCACCTGGGACAGAAGTGCAGGGGGAGGGCCATCCTTGTTTGCAGTGTAGGAAATGGAGCCAAAAACTGAGCTGAATGGTAGCCGTCCTTTTTTGTCCTCCCTGTACTTCTTAATAAGGCTTGGTTAGAATCCTGGAATGTTAATATTGGGAAGGAAAACTAGAGAGTATAAGGTAACCTCCTTCTTGTACAGATAAGGAAATCAAGGCAGAGACTTGTCCAGAATTCCAAGGAATGATGGCCAGGGAAAGCTGATACTAAAAGTCAGGTTCACTGAATCCCAAATTGGGGTGCGATTGCAGAGGGCTAGACTGAAGACAGACACTCAATCTAATATTCCTTTAGATCCATACTCTGTAAAGGTCTGGCAGAAGGAGACTAATAAATCCCTGAGATGGCTTCTCAGGTTGTCTGGTGACCCTGCCTTTCTTTAAAGAAGTGCAAAAACACTGAGGTTGCAGCCTTTCCCTGCCAAGGCTGAGAAGTCAGTCACTTCACCTCTCTGGGTTTCACTTTCTTTCAATATATTAAAGAGTTTGGCCTAGAGGACCCTATGTAGCTTGCCAGCTGGCATCACCTCTGCCTCGACTTTACTCTATGGTCATCCACTATTATGACTTGCCAGCAAGAGTAGACAAACAGACTTCCTTTCAGTGGCTGCTAAAGAGATCCTAGACTGACTCCAGATTCCTGGTGGGGTTGGGTGGAGTTTGGAGTGCCCTATTTCCACATTAAATGAAAGACTCATGACCCCCCAGATTCTAAACAGGTAATGTGGGGAATCAGAGCCCTGGAACATTAATTAGGGCAGCACTCAAGAATTCTTCCTCAGCCTCAGAGCCCACAGTGCTCTAAAAAAGAAAGTGGAAGAAACTAAGGCTGCGGTTAGGAAAGAAATGTGGGCAGTTGTCACTGGCCATTGCAAGAAAGTGTCCCATAGACCTGCATCCACAGCCCAGCCTTGCATCTCCAACTATACTTGTGGTGGGTCCAATGAGAAAACTACTTAAGAAGGTGGGTTGGGGAAGGGAAGGATACTTAGCAAGTGGTCAAAAGGAGCAGCATGGTAAAAGAAGAAAGAGAACAGCCAGGGTTTTTTTGTTTTGTTGTTGTTGTTGTTTTAATGAAGACTATTATTAGTTAAGAAAAGATTTGTGAAGAGTTCATGTTCTGGTTGTCTTCCTTAATGCATGTCACGCTTTAGATGGATTTCAAATAATAGGAAAAAACCTTAGTGTTGCACTTAGAGACTTCGTGCAGAATCTCATTTGATGGGAGTAAAATGCTTTCAGTACTTATCATGACGAATTAAAATCTCCCCATTCTTGGAAATGTTTTGCAAATACTTTAGATATTATTTTACAAATGAAAGAAAACAGTCAAGGCTACTACCATCAGCTTTGAAGAAAACAATATAACTTTAAAGATATGTATTGCAAGTTGGCAACAATGTCTCTGGTTTCCAAAAACACTGGAAAAAATTGCTGTGCATTTCAGAAATGGTTCCTAGACACTTCCCTTTGAGAACACAGTCAACAAAGTGCAAACAAGCAGGCATTAAAGATGAATGCAATTTAATAGGCAACCATTCCTCTGCATGACATGCTAAATAGGCAAGACCAATGTTGTACAGACAGCCAGCTCAGGCTTCTAAAACAGCTGAAAAGGAAAAGTGACATGAATAGTGTTGGTAGGCTACTCTGGTTGATAGCAAGAATGGATTTCCACAGATCAAACTATAGTCAGTTTCTATTGCAAGCCATTTGCCGAATTTGCCTATTTATCAGGCACAAAGCTCCATCGCTGTGATCCACCACAAGCAAAGAAAACCTGCTGAATCCCAAGTAGATCTTAGATTAAGTAATCTGACCATGGCTACTACTACTCCATCCCATAAGCCAAAATGTTAATACTGGAGCAAATAAGACATATTGTATTGATCGAATCTGTCTCCTCTGAATCAGAAAACACAGACACACACACACACACACACACACACACACAAATATGCCATTGGCTGGATCTTAAAACTGTGGGGGCTACATGTGTAAGTCCTGCTTCAGGCTTATCTCATCCTGATCATGGGGTCCAGCCAGCTCTGTTCACCTGAGCTTAACTTTATCCACTGTATTTATTTCTTCTGGACTGATTTCTTCAAAATCCAAATCAGTACCACCTCCACAACTTCAATAGTCTTTATTGCTCTAATTTCTTCAGGGATAAATATTTAACTGCATTTGGGGATCAAATACAAATGTATATTTCTGGGGTTTAATGATACAAACAGCTAGTTTGACAGGCATATTACTACAACACATCACAGACCCCCAGAGCTCCAGGCTCATCAATGGAGTGTCATCCGTTATCATTCCTCAACTGTGTACTGAGTTGATTAGGAACACAGAAACACTTCAAAATAAACACTTTGCCAAGACTTTGCAGTTCACTCATCCAACCAGCTATCCATTTATTTATTCCGTCAAGCAGCCTGTGCCATATTGATTCATCCTTCCTCTTTTTGCTTACACAAAGCAAGTATGAGAGAGTTGTAGAAAAGGTATAAGAAAAGAGACAATGTTTTCATTTTGTATTGCATTGAAGTTCAGGTACAGTAAAGTTTTGTAAGCTATATAACCTTTGTGTATCCAAAGGTATTGTTTTAATAATTGTTACCTTTCAAAATGGTTAAGAGGCCTTTGGTGGTTTAGGAAATTCATTTCATATTCATTAAAGAAATTGCTCTATATGAGAAAGTATCTCTGCTGAGTTTCTCCTGGGCATTGGAAGTTGGAGGAGGTAGCCCACACAGAAAGGATCTCTGTTTTTCATAAAAATATCTTCCAACTCTCAAAACATCTGTCAATATACTGAGAAGTATAAGAATAAAACAAATCCAAGGTTTGTTATTCAGTACGCTGCTTACAACATTTTGCACAGGTATTCACTAAAAACCTCTGAAGTTGGAATCAGGAACCCTTGTTTCAAGTTCCAGTTTGGGGAGGTCACTGGCTACATGCATGTTATTTTGAGCTTTCTCATCACACTGTCTTACACTAGCCTGACCACCTTTGC
Organism: Myotis nattereri; assembly: GCF_964212035.1. NCBI lineage: Eukaryota > Metazoa > Chordata > Mammalia > Chiroptera > Vespertilionidae > Myotis > Myotis nattereri. The sequence goes on along the minus strand of NC_138078.1, from coordinate 138,055,873 downwards.
TTATCTGTAACACTTGATATCAACTGAGCACCAGGCTCTAGGATGGACACAGCAGCTCCTTCACCTGCACACCAAACAGGCCATTGCTGGCACCCGAGGATAAGTTTTTATTTATTTTTTTAGAGAGGAAGTGGAAAAGAGAGAGAGAGATCAATGTGAGAGAGAAACATGGATTAGTTGCCTCCCATATGCGCCCTGACCTGGATCGAACCCACAACCTTTTGGTGTACGGGATGATGCTCCAAACAACTGAGCCCCTGACCAGGGTAGAACATTGTAATATTTCTGGCAAGCCCAGTTCACTGCTGAATCATATTGAGATCATGGTGACTAGAAGTCCCTATTTTTTCGAAAGCCATGGTTCCCCCATCCTACATGTGGGCAGATGGGGTTCAGGACCAAAATGTAAGATCTTTCATTTGCCCATATTATATTTATCATGTCAATTTCAAGCTCGTCAACATCTCTTTGGATCCTACTTCTATGCTACAGAAAATTCCCACCCTCTGGCACACTGTCAGGGGGCAAATCTGGTAAGAGCGATTCTATCTCTCATCTAGATCATTGAGAAAAAGCAAAGCAGCCAGGAGGGAGCCCTGGGACTTGCCTCCAGAATTCCATCTCCAAAGGAGGACATTAATCCATTATCCGTGGCCTTTGGATACAGTTCTTTAATTGGTTACACAATCACATAAATGGGCTGTAAATGAGGATTTCACAACAGACGCTGCCAAATGTTTTGATGCAGTCCAAAAGCACTCTCCTGCTTTTCTCTGACCTATCTGCCTAGTGAGCTCTTCCAACAGAAAAGGAAGCTATTCTCACACCATGAGCTATTTCTGATGAACCCATGTGGCTTTGAGGGGTCTCTTCTCCTTCTGATTCTGTTTTAGACCTACTTTTTACAGGCTTCCTTTTCTGAACATTCATTCACTCACTAGTTCTCTCATAGCATGTTCTACAATTTTTCCAGGAAGCCACATAAAAAATTATAGCTAGATAAGATACCCAGCTTAAGGAATTATTTTCTGGAAACTTGGAAGTACATGTAAATCTGGGGGCATGGGGGTGTTATGGTTCTTTTTTTTTTTTGCAGTTCTGCATTATTCCTTAAAGGTCCATGATAAAGTTTCACAGCCTTGTTAGCAACTGCTTTCTCTCCCTTAGTGTCCTGGCCTGTTGTTGACTCTGGCCATCAACCAGAGAGCCCTCTTACAATCCATCTATCACGGTCTTCAAGTCAAGCAGAAGAGCATCACCCTCAGGTTAAAGATCATTCTCTTCTACAAAGAAACTTAAAGCTTTTCTCCAAAGAGCCTTCTTCTGAGGGACAAATTTCTTCCCTAGCCAGTGACTCCAGAGGTGCAGTGTCTTTTAGCCTTCTTCTCTCTTTTGGGGGCACCCACTCCAGCTCTCCATTCCTAAATGATGCATCTTGGCTGCTTCCCTCAGATGCTGCTGCTTCTCCAGGAGGTCTGGAGTTTTTGTCTTGATGTGATGAGCCTTAAACTGATTTTTTCTTAGTAGTGGAATGGAGTTTCTTCCCATCTGGTCTGTCTCATGCCTCTCTTCATGTTCCTGACTCAATCTTGTCTTCAAAATACTGCTCCTGAGTAAAATGGGAAGGGGAAGCTACACCTCCATAACAAACTCATAAATGGTCAAGGTGGGCTTATTCTGAATTGCCCTGAGCTCACAGCCTTCCAGTGATGGCTGAGCATCATTTGCTGCATTTCCTAAACAGGAAGCATACAATGCTTACACAGAGGAGACAAATCTGAGAAATACTGTGCAAGAGAAGTCAACTGGGGACAACTGAGTAATTAGTGAAAAAAAGAGACTTCTCAGATGATTTCTCAAGGTCCCTCAATTGGTAGAACAAGTGATCTGATCACCTACAATAACTGGAAGTATAGGGAACATCTCAAAAATTCTGAAGGTGGGTTTATGACACCTTATGTAGCTATGGAATGTTACGATAGGAATAAACTTAATAGTATTCAGTTTAATCAAAAATTTATGTCTCATTTTGAGAGAGGAAGAGAGAATGAAATACAGCTGTGAAATAAAATTACTGGGGGAAGTTGTTACAACTCCATGTAGGCTAGAAACAAAGTCCATCTGTTCACCTGGCATCCACTAGGTTGGGCTGCAATGGCCAACATGATGTACAGCTAAACCCAGCCAGCGTGACTCAGTGGCTCACCATGGACCTATGAACCAGGAGGTCATGGTTCAATTCCTTGTCAGGGCACATTCCCAGGTTGCAGGCTCAATCCCCAGTGTGAGGCATGCAGGAGGCACCCAATCAATGAGATTCTCTCTCGTCCATGATGTTTCTATCCCTCTCCCTTCCTCTCTGAAATAAATAAAAATATATTTTTTTAAAAAAGTAAAAAAGAAAAAGAAAAAAAAGAGGGGGAGTTCACCTGGAGGGATGCAAGAAACAAAGACCCTCAGGATGGAGCTGGAGAGGTGGATCTGAGGGAGCATTGAGTGGCTCTCTATCTGTGTGGATTGTTGAGAGTTAGTGAAAGCCTGGAAGGGAAGTGCTGGGGCAGGGTACAAAGCAAGGAGGATTGGGGAGAGCTTCACATGTTGCTGCCCAGTTAATGATGAAACTATGGAGATAACTAAAAGCTTTCCCTCTCACACTCATTGTTGTTTTGATATGTTCTGGTGTCAGGTCCAGAATTAAAGGGCCCCCATATTATTATCTGCAGCTAAAAGTACCAATTTGGTCTCTGAGTGCTGTTGATTTGCTGACATGTGGACTTTTTTCTTCATAATGAGTGATTGTTTCCCTCTATGAAAATCTGTATCATCACACTATTTGAGTTTTAGAACATTGTGTGGGACACTTTTAAAATCTTGGTTTTTAATACAGTTCCTAGATCATATGGTTTTAATCATAAAACTTTGATTCCCTAAATTTGACTAAAAAGAATGTCATTTGAAAAGCCAACAGGCCAGTTAAATAAAGTAGATTCAATTCACTGGCAGTCTGCTTGCTTCTCCTGTTAGTATATGCAGTTTCTGCTCCTGGGGCTCTGACAGCTCCGAACAACTGGCTTACTGGGACATGGGAAAGAAGAAAATGGGCCAGAGAAAGATGCCTTGGCAGCAAAGGGTCTTGTTGGACAGGTTTATAGGGCAATCTTCAGATCAGGGCATTGTGGTATGTGGTGAGAGCATCCCAGACACACTGACAGACAGCTTCTAACCAGCCTCTGGTACAACTTGTACACTTCTCCTCTGCTCGTCACAGTGGCCTTGGCTAGAGCTTGTCTGTCTGGCTGTGTTGAAGGCCAAATCCAACAGGCACTATTCATGCCAAAGGCTGAAATGGCCTTGCAGCTGGCAAGACTGTTCCAAAGCACAGGCATTAGTGGCCACCAGCTCCCCCAACAAGACATCAATCTATCATTCTCTGCAAAACCTTGTGTCCCAGCTAATCACCCAGAAGAAGAATAAGGGGGTGGTCAGTGCTGATAAACTCTTTTGGGGGAGGGGGAACTGGTGTGATCAGAGCTGACCCTTTGGGGTCTCATAATTATTCTAATAAGCAAATAAGGCTGGGATTCTTATCTCAGAGGAGGGTGCTTTAGCTCGGAAGGGAAATGGGGTACTAGCAGTACCAAGATAGCTTTGGCTACCTCAGAGTTCTTTCCAGGGTGAAAATGGTTGCCCTCATTAGGGAGGATCTAGGGCTTGATCCTGGCCTGGTTGTTGGGCCTTCCTTGAATTTGGTAGGGTCTAGACTTCAGTTTCTGTGCCATCCTGAGAGGCAGTATAATAGTCGAGCAGTTAAAGCATGGACTCTGGCACACAATGGTCTGAGTTTGAATCCTAGCTCTGCCACTGATTGGATGTGTGTCCTTGGGGAAGTCAACTTTTTTTGTGCATCTATTTCCTGATCTATAAAGATAAATGATAATAATAGCATCCACTCCATAGGGTTGTGATGAAGATCAAAGGCATGATATCTGTAATGTGCTTAAAACAGTCGCTGACACATGGTAAGCCCCACCAAATGTTACCTAGTGGTACTGTCTTCCTCTAGGCCTCCATATGGGTCCTGGTAGAGGAGCACTTGGTACAAAATGGCTACTGAGTGCAGTGAAATATTGCCATGGTGCACAAAATAAAATTTACTGTTTTTCTGTCCAGTCTTTCCCCTCTAGAATGAGCCCCATGCTGAATACCATTCTCTAGAAGAGAAACTGGCACCTGGCAGGTGCATCAACAACAAGTGAATGAGTGGGTACAGGACTCCCTCCCTTATAGCATATGACTTTGGAAAGGTCCCAACATTAAAAAATTATTAACATGGGTGACAGAGAGGACAGAGTGAAGAGCTGGCCTAGGAGCCAAGGGGCTGGGCTTTGAGAGGCTCTGCTTCTCTCTTACTGTGGGACCTTGGGTAGTCCCTGCCCCTCTCTGGATGACAAACAAAGTAAAGTGGACCCTGTTCTGCACCCTCCAGGAACTTCCTTTCCAATCAGGGCCCAGCATGCCTGTGCATGTACACACATATAGCACTGGCAAAACAAGAGGAGAAGGGACACACCCAGTTCCAAGGCTATCAAGTACAAGGTCAGACTCCTTTTCTGACAGCAATATTCACACACCATTTGTATGTCAATGATAGGAGCTGATTTCTATGGCTTACTTTATAGAATGTTCATTTTCCCTCCTTCCCATTCCTAATTGTGAAATAGATATTTTAAAAAGACAGTTTAGAAAACAGGTACATTTTAACAGGAAGAATTTGAAATTGCCACAGGCATAAACATGCAAATTGAGATTGATGTTTTGTGTGCTTCTGAGAGGACATATTCTGTGAAGAGGCAGCTCAGCTGGCCACTTTATCTGAAGTGCAGACCAGGCCGTGAAGCAGAGAAAAGGATGAACCCAGACTAGTCGAGTGCCTCACGTCATTTTAGGTCATTCATTTTATCACTTTTGCTTCCAGAAACCAGATCCCATCTTGGCAGCCACGGTCTTCATCCTTAACTCCTTGTCATCTTTGGTTATTCACAATAGTAATAGCTAGTCCAGATGATGAGGCTGGCATATTTACCTGCTGCCAAGCAGCCAGCCAAAGGTACCAGTATTATCCAATCAAATGGGGTTTTAACAAGAGGCAAGATCAGAGACATGAACTGGTGTGTGGACCACAATGATGCTGATGACCCAGCAAGGGGACTACCAAACTGATTGTGTCCATATTTCATAAAAACCAATACCATCCAAGAGAAACAACATTGGGAGGGGAAAATATCAAACCACTAGCTGAGCAGGCCCCTGACATCTTTGTAGAGCTAGTCAAGGCCAGAGGAAATTTTGCAGCACACCTGCCCTTTTGGTGCACACAATAGCATTCCCATAAGAGGTTGTCCAGTCCCTGCCAGGAAAAATGGAGCTCTCTTCTCTGTCACATTCCACTTCTCCATAGTTGTAAGTTTTCTTGCTTACCATCCCATTGTATTTCCTTTCTCCATCATGTGTCAGCATATTTAATCAGTGGAGAGCAGCATACATAAGTGGCTTATAGATGATAGCAAGCTAGCAGAGAAGCATTTGAAAAGAGCTCATGCAACCAAATGCCAGTGTGTGAGTAAACCACCACCCAGAACTGACTCCCCCACATACGCCCTACAAGTCTAGCTACTCAGCACTTCCATTTGCAGATATAAACATCCACTTAGGAGTTCTTTCTGAAAATACTATCGAAGCCAACATTTGGACTCAAGTAATATTAATAGGGCTGCATAATCACTAAATTCACTTTTCTGCCATGTGCCTTTGCAATACTTGCCCAGAAGAATGTATAGGAATCTTATAGGTAAAATCTGAAGTGGAAGTTACCAGTACATAGAAATATTTGATTTTAAGTTTGAAATATTGTACTCTTCAGATAAAGAGAAGAGGGATTTCCCCTCTTATTGAAAATAGATCCTTTTGCAAAATTGCTTAAATTGAGTTATCAGGAACGGAGAACATTAATCAAGAAAAACCTGTTCTTTTCATGATGCAAAACTATGTAGACGGAAGAATATGATTGAAAATGACATTAACCTGGACCACAAAAATCATTTTGTTTTATCCCGTGAACCCCATTTGATGTTTCACATTTTCCCCAGATACAGTATAGGTTGCCACACCACCATTATGGCAAGAGCAGATCGCTACCCCCTCTCCCAGTGCAATGCTAGTAAATGTTTAACAAGCAACTCTTTGGGTGAGTGGAGCTCTGATTCAAAGCTCTGTTGTAGCACTTGATGATTTCTGTTATAAGTACTCTCACTGTGGCTGATTTCAAGCGACCATAATGATGTCAACTCACAAAATCCCTGAAAATGTAATAATTGGCTTTTGGGAGCTGGTGTGAGCCAGCTCCAGCACTCTACTGCCCCCTCCCCTTTCTGTGTGTATCCTATGATAATTACTAAAGCTAATCTTTATTAAGGGCTAATACAGTAACAGGATGTTTTGCAAGGATTTTCTCATTTAATCCTTTTGTCAACACTAGGAGGTAGATACTATTAATATCCCCATTTGACAGAGGAGAAAACTGATGTACAGAGAGGTTCAGCAACTCATCCAAAGTCACAGAGCTCATAAGTGGGAGAGCTAGTACTGGAATCTAAGCTCTCAATTTGTGCTTTGTCAGTAATAAGAAAGTGCAGTGTAAGAAAAAGTTGGTATGGTCAACAGTTTGACTTAGTTGAGAAATCGGGGGGGGGGGGGTGGGGGGCGGATCCCAACCAATTACATATGTTTCAGTTATGGCCTTAGCAGGGGGCTCTTAACCTAAGGTTCATGGATAAAATTCAGAGAAACTGTAAACTCAAATGGGGGAAAATCACATCTATATTTTTACTAATTTGAAATTCAGCATTTCCTTCAATTATGAATGTTGGTAACAAACCACAGTAATACTTACAGAACATGTGAATTGGTTGCCAAGAGAAATCAAAGCTATTTTTATTTCATATTACTGTCATAGCCAGAATCTCCAGATATCACTACCTTGAAGTTGCAGTAGTTCTGAGACCTACTGCTACCAGTAGGTCTTATTTAATATGTTAAGCACTTAAATAAACATATCACAAGTTTGTTTTGTTAATATAACTATTGTGATCTAATTGGTATCTTTTGTGATCCCATTATTTCACTTTGTGCATTTAAAACTTTTTTTTTTTAAAAAAAGGTCCCTAAGCTTCACCAGAAAGCCAAGGGCACTCATAACACAGAAAGGGTTAAGAATCCTGGCCTTCATTTCACAAGCACCCAGTACTGATCCTCTTCCCTTCCAGAAGGTTTGAGAACCATCTGGCCCCAGAGAGGTCAGAAAAGACCCATCACAAATACTATAAGGACCCTATCCTGCCTGTGTCCAGGTATAATGAGCCTTCTGATGACTGGTTAAAGAGGTTCTCCTGAGATCTCCATGTCTGGTTTCCAGACACAGGCATGCTTGTTTATTTGGGATAGCTGGGCCCATTTGGACAGAGGCCATGACCATGGTTCATAATTGTCGCTGGCACTCCAACATTTTTCCCTGGTGAGACAGCTTGGGATCATGAGTCAAACCCTCCTGGGAAATGGCTGAGAAGCAGCTTTCAGAGATGAAAATGAAAACGAAGTGGAGAAGGCAACTGATGGAGGGGAGGGGAGAGGCTGAGTCAGACCCTCAATTCCTGTTCTAGGCTATCCTAGAAGCCCTGCTTTATGGAAAAGAAGTTCTGTCCTGCCCTCTCAGCCTGAATCACTACAGAAAGGCTCTGCTACTATGCCTGTGTCCCCCCCTTTGTGGGGCTTCAAAGCTAGCCAATGTCTGCCACACAGAAATTCTAAAAAATGTGTGTTGCTATATCAACGGAAAAAAAACTAACAGGGTAGGTCTTCTGGGGAATATGGGACTCACCTTCTCTTGGCTTGAGCATCAAGGGATGCCATAGGCACCCAGAGGATCCCAGGGCATGATGGAAGTAATGCTGCAGTTTGGAATTTGGTGTAGTTCAGTATGGGTGGCACTTGTTTTTGCTCATTTCTAGCCAGGTTCTGAGAGATGATGGAGGTCCGAGGGCAGCAGGCCTCCCCTTTCTGACTTGCATGTTTGGATTGCATCTTGCTGGGAATGGAGATCCTTGCACAAATTCTTTTTCTTCTAAACAGTGCTGCCACTCCCTGGCTATGTGACAAGGAACAAGGACTTTACGCTTTCTGTGCCTAAGTGTCTTCATTTGTATAATGGAAGCAATAAAAATACAATCTACCCATCAGGTGCTGCAAGAGTTAAAAAGAGCCACCAAGTGTAAAGTCCTGAGGACTATGTGTGATCCAGAGGGGGCACTGGTGAGGATCAACTGCTGTCACTGCTCTTCCTAACATGAGGAAGAAAGCATCTAGCACACATTTTTGGCTAAGAGGGCAGACCTTTCTATTCCTCCTCATCTCATCCAAGGATGTCCTGAGGGAGACTATATGTCACCAAGGCAGGGAAGACTCCATTAAGTGGAGCTAGCATAAATTTCTGATATGCAGGGAAGAGGTATGATATAAGATGTCTGCAACAAACTCCCTTTTGCAACTCAAGGACTAGAGTGACGCCCTGGAGCTGGGCTCACGTTCTCATCCTTGGACCACTTAGTCTTAGCTACGTCCTGTACTTGGGAAAACTAAGGCCTAAGGAGGGGAGCAGCCCAACAGCTCTGGAAGAGTCGGTCCTTAGTACAGAAGTCTCCTACCTCCAGTCTCCTGAGGGCCACAGAGGCACAAAGGCCTCTGTCTGGCAGGAGACTTCTCTGAGAAGGCATGGTATCACCCAAGCCTCCTCCCCACCTTGATTCTCTCCAATCAGCACTTAAAGAAATAGTAGGAAAGAGAAGAAGGGCTGTACAATACAACAAGCATTTGAAAGTGGAAAACAGGTAACATCACAACTGCCCTCCTTTTCTGATATTTTCCAAGGTGTAGGCTACATGTATGCTGCCCCATTGCAATGGGTTCCCAGACCCAGGCGATAACATGGTTTCACAGGACCACTCCAGGGCCTAGAAGAGGGTGCCCAGAAAATCTGCTCATTCATTCTTCAGAGAGTTTCAGTTTCTCTAGCGGGCAACCAGGAGAAAGGCTCTGAACATTTGGCTATCCTCTCCCTTCTTCAGCCTATGTTTTCTTATTTCCAAAACTCTGTCCCCCACATCCAGTTTCTCCTTCACCACTGGCCCCACCTCCCAATCTTATTTCATAATATAGAACAAAGGTTATTTCTGGATTCAGCCCAAAGTCTAATTTGCTGCAGAACATGTGTGAAAAACCATGAATGTCTGCCATCCCCATAGAAAGCTATGGCTTTTTAAAAAATCCCACCAGAATGGAATGTAATATTGTACAACTACTTAAAAAAAACAGTTTAGGAATTTCTTAAAAAGTTAAACATATACTTTATGACCCAAGTATTCTACTGCTGGGCATTAATTAAACTAAAAGAGTATGTCCACAAAACACTTGTCACTTATGTTGACAGCAGCTGTATTTATATTCACCAAAAACTGGAAATAACTCAAATGCCCATCAACAGGTGAATGGATAAACAAATTGTGGAATAATCCATAGAATAGAATAGTTCTCAGCAACAAAAAGAAATGAACAATTGGTACACACACATGTCTGAATCTCAGTCATTATGCTAAATGAAAGAAGCCAGATCAAAAAGAGAGAGATGCTATTCTATGATTCCATTTATACAAAACTCTAGAAAATGTGAAGTACTCAGGATTGGGAGAAGACAGATTACTGGTTGCCTGGGGTAGTGGAGAGGGGCAAGAGGGAAGGATTACCAAAAGGCAGAAGAAAACTTTGGGGGGTGATGGGTATATTCATTACCTGGACTGTGGTGATACTGTAGACATGCGTCAAAACTGATCAAATTATACTTGAAATGTGTGCAGTTCATTCTATGTAAATTATTCATCAACTAGAGGCCCAGTGCATGGATTCATGCACTGGGAGGTGTGGCGTGTGAGGATCGGCCCGCTGTGGGAACAGCCACTCATCCCAGTTAGCCAAGTGGTGCTCCCACTGTGGGAGTGCACTGACCACCAGGAGGCAGCTCCTGCATTGAGTGTCTGCCCCTGGTGGTCAGTGCACATCATAGCGACTGGTCAACTAGTCATTCTAGTCATTCCACCATTCAGTCGCTGGGCTTTTATATATATAGATAAGGCAGTGAAACAATACCCCACCAAGAACCTTTCCAGTTTTTTTTTTAATATATCTTATTGAGTTTTTACAGAGAGGAAGGGAGAGAGATAGAGAGTTAGAAACATCGATGAGAGAGAAACATCGATCAGCTGCCTCCTGCACATCTCCCACTGGGGATGTGCCCGCAACCCAGGTACATGCCCTTGACCGGAATCGAACCCGGGACCCTTCAGCCCGCAGGCCGACGCTCTATCCACTGAGCCAAACCGGTTTCAGCACCTTTCCAGTTTTTGATGATATCGCTGAGCCTCAGAGTATGGGAATATGGGCATTTTAGACATTTCATAGGATGTATCAATCACTTTGCTCATCATTTGGATGGGCCTGTGTTTTCTCAGCTTTCTGGATGAGACTCTAGTATATTTTCACTGGAATTTTCTGGAGGGTACCCAGGAAGCCACAGCCTCGAGGAAAGATGCTTGTGAAGAAAATTGCTCTTGAAATTTACAACCATTTGGAGAAATCCTTTCACAGCAATTAAAGCAATGCAGTGGGCCTTTCCTCCTTACAATTCGATTTCACCTTTTTCTATCACAGGGTGCAGTTGATTCACCCAGAAGTCAGATGGGAACATGTCATGTCCTGCCACATGGGCAGCCCGAGGTGGCTCTCAGGAGGGCCGGGCTACCCTGTTCTTCATTCCACGTGACAAATGGAAACACATGTCTACTTGCTTGGGCCCTCTATGCTGCCTGCTATTTAGCTGAAGGTGGTGAGACTGCCCTGCCCTCCTCAGGACCACAGATAGAATTATTGATCTTGAAATGCTCAGAAACCAAGTAAGAAAATATGGTTTGTAGCTTCCAAAGACTTTGTTTATTGAGGTAAAAGTCTCATAACATAAAGTTAGCTATTTTAAGGGTACAATTTAGTGATATTTAGTACATTCACAATGCTGCACAACCATAGGCTCTATCTAGTTCCAAAATATTTTCATCACCCCAAAAGGAAACTTTGGACCCATTAGCAGTCACTCCCCATCTCCCAATCCCCACTCCAGACCCTGGCAACCATGAAGCTATTTCCTATTGCTCTGAATTTATCTTTTTGGGGCATTTCATATAAATGGGATTATACAATATATGATCATTTGTGCCTGGCTTCATTTCCTTAGTATGTTCTGGAAGTTCACCCATGTTGTAGCATATACCAGGACTTTGTTCCTTTTTGTGGCTGAATAATATTCCAGTGTATGGGCAGCAATGACTTTTAATATTTTTGCCCTTTCTATACTTTTGAAATCAAAATCTGATAGAACACATACTAGTCAATATCTATATAACTGTCACAAATAAGGAATGAGGTGAGGGGTGCTGAGGTAGAGCAGGAAGAACACCCCCTGGAACGTCTGGGTTTTACCCTCCCCAGGGATATTCCCGTTTATTACCAGGAGGTAACCACCTAAGCCACAGGGCAGAATGAATTTGTATATCTCTTAGGAGACAATATTTCTCTGGCAATAACATCTGACAACGTCTGAGAAACACCCAGTTTTTTGTTTTTTAATATGTCTCCCTTTAAAAAAACAATGGGGCAAGCTGTGTCCAAAATACAAAATGTTATTTTCCCAACCCACCAACACAGCCACTGCCAGATTTTTACACCATGAATGTCCCCTTATTACCTCCTCAATAGTCCCCGAGGCCCTGTTCAATTGTTCTTTCAGTTTTCTGTGGCTGCCATAAAAAATTAGCACAAACTGGCTGCCTTAAAACAAAAGAAATTTATTGTCTAACAATTTTGGAAGGTGGAAGTCTGAAATCCAGGTATTGGCAGGGTTGGTTCCTTCTGGAGGCTCTGATAGAGATCTTTTTCCACGCCCCTCTGATTCTGATGCTATGGGCGATCATTAGCATTCCTTGGCTTGTAGATACATCATTCCATCTCTGTCTCTCTGTTCACATAGCCCTCTCCTCCTTGTGTGTCTCTATTCCAACTTTCCCTCTTCTTATAAGGACATCAGTCATATTAGATTAGAGCCCACCTTAATATCCTACTTCCCAGTGCGGTCACATTAATAGGTTGTGGGGTTAGGATTTCAACATATTTTTGGGGGGTGGGGGGCACAGTTCAACTTAAAATACCATTCAAGTCTCAGAGTTGAACATCTTATACAGTTGTTAATAACAGTATTTCTATCACAGATTCTAACCCACATCTCTGTATGGGTAAAACATCAGTCAAACCTGTCTTTGGAGTAATAGCCATCTGTTGATTCTCCCTCTCAACCATCTGTCAAGTCTATGTCCTTCCACTGCCCTAGTTCATCATCATCTTTCCCCTGGACTCCTGCCACAGCCTCCTCCCAGGGGATCACCCCTGTCTCTAGTCTCTGCTTTCCAATTTATCCTCTATACTGCAATCAGAGTGATCTTTCCAAAACACTGATCTTACCATCTTCCCTGCTCAAAAATATTGGTGCCCCACTCCCTACAGGGAAAGTTCCAGAGCATGGCCTCTGGTGTCCTCCACATTTGGCAACCCTTCTCTGTCCTGCTTTTAACCATCTGGACTCCCTACTGCTCTCAAACTTACCATCTCAGGGTCTAGGCCAAGGTCTATCTTCTTAGGTGATGGCTTCTGCCCTGCATGGCCTTTTCTTCACTGTAAGTGGCCTCTGAGCCATAAGTCCTTTTTTTCCCCTGAACCTGAAGATCACTTGGTTTGGAACCATCTTCCCCAATGAGAGTTTACTCTGGGCTAGGCATTGAGTGTGGAGCTGAGTGATAGAAGTTGTTCTATGACACATCAGATAGCCCTGGATACCACTTAGAAGGACTTTGAGGGTCATGAAGCCTAACCTGATGGCAAGCTCCTACAGGGAAGAAAGCACATCTCACCAGAATTTCATACTTTTATCAGAGTACCTGGCACAGAGCAGGTGCTCAGGAAATGTTTGCGGAATGAGCTATGACTTAGGAGACTGAAGAAAACTTTCCAGGAGACGTGACATCTGAGTGAGACCCAAATGAGTGAATGGGACTCTGATAGGGAAAGAAGACTAAGTGGGAGATGCAGAGATAGGTCAAAGACAGTCCCTGACCTAAAGAAAGTAACCTTCTAAAATAATTATACTACAAGGCTATAAGCAACCAATACCTCAAGAAAACAGAAATGCCCTATGGGGGTTCATGGAGGAGACAGCATTCTAGAGTGCTTGTATTCATGTTCACTGATGTTATATTTATTCATCAGCCTGATGTAATGATCACTGACTTTAAGATGCTGCCAGTTCTCTTTACTTTCTCTGATAGAGCAGGAAAGAAGGATTATCCACAACTAATGTTGATACAGGCCTTTGGAAAGCTAGTGAATTCTTGTTCTTTCTTCTTCCTCATCATTCTCCTCCTCTCTCTCTTTCTACTTCTTTTCCTCTCCCTACTCCTATCCAGAGTAGCTGGAGATGATGTGGAAGAGGAAGACTAAAGTCAGCTCAGAAAATGCCCTGGATGTTAGACAAAGAAGTTTGGCCTTCAGTCTGTGTGTACTGAAACCTGGTAGAGCCATGGTCAGAACTGTGCTGTAGCAGAAATCCATTAGAATTCCAAAGACACATGGGAAAGAACCATTGTAATCTGAAGAAGCAGCCCAGGCAAGCGTCATGAGCTCACTGTTCAAGGTGGATTCTGAACAAGCACAGGGTGATGATTTTAGAAAGGAGATAATAAAATTATATATCCAGAATTAAAATCGATTGTCACATAAGAAACTAAGTTTCCTTTACCCTGGAAATATATGTTCAAGCACATGCCAGGAAACAACATAATGGAAGCATTAAATAGAGAATTTAGGCATCAGACGTGTTGTTAGGCTAGATGACTCTATAATTCCATCTAACATGGAGATTTCATGATCATGGCTTCTAAAATGCTAGAGAATCAAGACTGAATGACCAATTAGCTGGTGAATGAATGTAAACTAGTGGTTCTCAACCTTCTGGCCCTTTAAATACAGTTCCTCATGTTGTGACTCAACCATAAAATTATTTTCGTTGCTACTTCATAACTGTAATGTTGCTACTGTTATGAATCGTAATGTAAATATCTGATATGCAGGATGTTCTTAGGCGACCCCTGTAAAAGGGTCATTCGACCGCCAAAGGAGTTGCGACCCACAGGTTGAGAACCGCTGGAGTAAACGAATGTGTTAGAAGTAACTCCACAGTTTCTGGTAAGTGTTGCTATTATTGGAGTGAGAGTTGAGATGAGCATGGAAGAGAAATTGATTCTTCCATACACTGAACTGAAGGTGTGAGAGGGCTACCTAGGTAAGTAAGTAGGAAAAATTGTTACAAATCTGGGTCTGGAGCTCAAGTAACAGGCTGGAGATACAGATACGAGAGTCATTGGTTTATTTTATGTACTCAAACAACCAGAGAAGGGACACACACACACAATAGAAAAAACTCCTACTTACAAAAACAAGAAATAAAATAACATCCTTAGGAAGAAACAGAATAAGCATGTATAAAACTTCTATGAAGGAGATGCTGAAACATTGTGGAAAGACATGAAAGTAGACCTGAACAAATTAAAAGACACTCTTTGCTCTTGAACAGAATGGCTCAGCATCATAAAGATGTCAGTCTTTCTAACTTAGTTTATAAATATCAAATGCAATCCTAATTTAACATGCCAACAAGCTTTTTAATGCTGCTAGACAAGTTGATATTAAATTTTATATTGAAATATAAGCACACAAGAATAGCCAGAAAACATAGAACACTTCTGGTTCTGATTAAAATGGATAACAGCCTCATTCCTCCAAAGACCTTCCTCTTACAAATAAAAACACCTACATACTGCCCAACAATGTGAATACACTTAGCAATACTGAATGTATACTTACAAATGGTTAAGATGATAAATTCCAGATTATATGCATTTTACCACAATTAGAAACTTTTTAAAAAGCAAACTGCAGAAACAAACAAAACCTGGACATAATATAACAAACAAGCATAGAAAGACTATAGAAAGCATAAGGAAAAAGCAGTCAACCTAGGGACCTACTGACTTGATGAAAAGCATAGCATTGAGTTCCCCGGGTTTCCTTTTCAACTCCTATATATTCTAGAGAGCATGCGTCAGAAGCCTCCAACCTGGATCTGCCAACAGGTACAATAAATAATAATAATAATAATAATAATAATAATAATAGTAACACTTCAATGAAAGCCTTTTCCCACTTGTCAAAAGTAGACTGAATGAAAGAAAACTTTCTTGAAAATCTCCACCAACAGAAAAGCCATCCTCATTTTGTGGTTTCAGCCAGAGAAAGTGGAAAGCTGATATTCCAACTCCCCTCCCCCACCCCCAGGCCCATGTAAGCAGATGGCTATGCTCTGATTCCTCTGCCCAGAGGTGTCAAAGGTCTAAGCATGTTCCCACTCTCCTACCAGGATAATGTCAGCTCAACAAGCAATCACAGATATTCTTGAAACAAATTAACAAAATAGAAAATCTCAGCAAAGAAAAAGAAGCTGGAAAAAAAACAACAACCACAAATGGAAATTATAGAACTGAAGAATACAATAACAAAAGTAAAATACCTCACTGGATAGCTAATTAGTAGAGTGGAGATGAGAAAAGATAGAATTAATGAGCTTGAGGGAATATAAATATAATTCAAGCAATCTGAACAACACAGAGAAAATAAACTAAAAAAGAATGAGGAGGGGAGAAGATTAAGGTGCAGGCACCCATGGATGGGACAACAACAAAAGAGCCAACATTTATATCATTAGAGGCCCAAAAGAAGAGGAAAGAGTGAGGTTGAAAAATTAGTCAAAGAAATAATGACTGAAAAATTTCAAAATTTGGCAACATCATAAACCTACAGACTGAAGAATCTAAGATAATATCAAACATGAAAAAGCCAAAGAAATCTATGCCAAGACATTTCATAATTAAACTTCTAATAATTAAAAGGCCAAAAAAATCTTGAGAACAATCAGATAATAATGACATTACTTATAAAGGACTATCACTTCAAATGACAGATTTCTTTTCAGGAACCATGGAGTTGTTCCTGCAGAATGAAGTGGCATAACATTTTTTAAGTGCTGAAAGAAAGAACTGTCAACTCCAAATTATATATCTGGCAAAAAAAATATTCTTCAAAAGTGAAGGGGAAATCAAATCTTCACATTCTCATATGAAGAAAAACTAAGAGATGTTATTGCTAATAATCCCAATATAAAATAACTGGCTACAGGAAATTCTCTAAGCAGAAAGGAAATAACAAAAAAGACTAGAAACTTCTTAAAGGAATGAAGAAATTCAGATTGGGAAAAATAGTGATAAGTATAATAAACATTTCTCTTCAGGAGTTTCTTAAATCATATTTGATGAGTGATGTAAAAATTATAAAACCATCTCCTCTGATACTCAATATGTATAGAAGAATGGTTAAGACAATTATATTTTTAAAATGGGAAGGGTAAAGAAATCTAAACAGAAGTAAGATTTCTATACAGTGGGGCCTTGACTTACGAGTTTAATTCGTTCTGTGACAGAGCTTTTAACTCAAATTACTCATATGTCAAATCTTAAAGTGAATGAATGAGACAGGTGATGCTGGGCTGATGTTGTGGCGTTCACTGTGACATTCGCTGCGCCAACTAGCGGTGGGGTATCGGAAGCTGGCTCGTAACCCGAATTTTAGCTCGCAACTTAAAGCAAAAAATCGGCTGAGAGACGGCTCATATCTCAAAAAACTCATTAGTCGGGACACTCGTAAGTCAAGGCCCCAGTGTACTTCACTCAAAGTGATAAAATGTAGATTGTAGACTATGATAAATTAATTGTAGATAAATTACTTACAGGTAGAAAACTATACAAGGTGAATGCCTGATTGGCATGGCTCAGTGGTTGAGCATCAACCTATGAACCAGGAGGTCACAGTTCTATTCCTGGTTGGAGCACATGCCTGGGTTGTGGGCTTGATCCCTGGTGCAAGGTGTGCAGGAGGCAGCTGATCAATGATTCTCTATCGTCATTGATGCTTCTCTGTCTCTCCCTCTCCCTTCCTCTCTGAAATAAATATGTATTTTTTTTAAAAAAGGAAAACTATACAAGAGACCAACCAAAGAACTTGTATGCATATATGCATAACCCATGGATACAAACAATAGGGTGGTGAAGGCCTGGGATGGTGGGGGGTGGGGTGGCTAGAAGAGGGAAGAGGTCAATGGGGGGGAAAAGGGGATATATGTAATACTTTTAACAAATAAAGATTTTAAAAAATAACCCAGAAATTGACCAAAGAATAAAAAGCACTATGTATAAATCAAAATAAAATTCTAAACTATGTCTATGTAATCCACAGGAATGCAAGGAAAGAGAAACATAGGGACAAAAAGCAGAGGAAGCAAACAGAAAACAAATAATAAAATAGCACACTTAAGCCGGAACATATCAACAATTACCTTACATTTATATGGAATAAACATGCCAATTAAAAGACAGAGGTGGGCAGAGTAGATTTTTTTAAAAAATTACTCAACTATATTCTATCTATTACGATACTTTAAATACAACAGCAGAGGTAGGCTGAAAGTAAAGGATGGAAAGATATACAATGAAAACATAAATTTTTAAAAAGCAATAATGCTATATTAATATCAGAAAAAGACTTCAAAACAAAGCAAATTATTGAAAACAGAAAGACATTACATAATGATAAAATAATCCACTAGTGAGGCATAACGATCCTGAGTATGTATTCACTAAACAATAGAATCTCAAGACACATGAAGCAAAATCTGAGATAGCTAAAAGAAGACACGGATGAATGCACACTATAGTTGGAGGCTTCAACACCCCACTCTCAGCAATAGATACAACCACTAGTCAGAATCAACAAAGATGAAGAACTCAACAATACTTTATCAACTAACAGAATTTAGATAACACTCCACTCAATAATAACAGGTTACACATTCATTTCAATGGCCCATAGAACATATTCTAAGATAGACTATATCCTGAGTCCTAAAACACACCTCAACAAAATTAAAAGAATTGAAATCACACAGAGTATGCTCTTTAATCACAATGGAATCAAACTAGAAATCAATAACAAAAAGAAATCAGGAAAATCTCCAAACACTTAGAAATTAACGCAAATAATCCTCGGGTCAAAGAGAAAGTCTCAAAGGAAATTAAAAAATTTACTGAACGTAATGAAAATGAAAACACAACTTATAAAAATATGTACAACACAGTTAAAGCAGTGCAGAGAAGGAAATGTATAACACTAAATGCATACATTTGAAAAGAGGAAAGGTCTCAAATTAGTATATAAACTAAATCAATAATCTAAGCTTATACTTCAAAAACCTAGAGAAAGAAGTACAAAATAAACCCAGAGCAGCAGAAGGTAAACAATAATAAAGATAAGATATGAAATTGAAAACAGAAAAATACAGAACAATCAGTGAAACAAAAATCTGGTTCTTTGAAAAGATCAGTAAAATTGACCTCTAGCAAGATTAAAAAGTAATAAAGACACAAATTACCAATATCAGAAATGAACCAGGAGTTATTATTTACACTTCTGACAGACATCAAAAGGTTAATAAGGGAATATTATGACTACTCTGGCCAGTGTTGCTCAATTGGTTGAGCATTGTCACCGCTTCGATTCGTGGCCTGGATACATGCCCAGGTTGCAAGTTTGATCCCCATTGGGGTGCATGTGGGAGGCAACCTATCTCTCTCTCTCTCTCTCTCTCTCTCTCTCTCTCTCTCTCTCTCTCTTTTCTCTCTCTAAAAATCAATAAAAACATATTTTAAAAAAAACCCTCTATGCATACATTTGACAAGTTAGATGAAATGAACCAATTCCTTGTAAAGTACAAACTACCAAAATAGATTTTTAATAGCCCTATCACTATTAAGAAATTTGAACTCATAATATTGAAACCCATATGGTTTCATTGGCAAATTTTGCCCAACATTAAAGACGAATTAATACAAATTCTACACATTCTCTTTCAGAAAATAAAGAGGAGGAAACATTTCCCTATTTATTTTATGAGGTTAGTTTTTTCCTGATATAAAAACCAGACAAAGATGGTACACAAAGAAAACTAAAGAGCAAAACCAGTCATGAATAAAGATGGGAAAATCCTCACCAAACTACTAGCAAACTACCAAGGGTGCTAAGACAAAAGAATGGTCTTTTCTACAAATGGTACTGTGGCAACTGGATATTCACATGCAAAAAAAAATAAAAATAAAAAAATGATGTTTGAGCCCTTTTTCACTATACACAAAAATGGAAGATAGACCTAAATGTAAGAATTAAAATGACCAAACTCTTGGAAGCAACATAGCAGTAAAGCTTTGTGACTTTTAATTAAGTGATAATTTCTTGGATATAGCATAAAAAATAACTAATAAAAGAAAAAACGAGATAAAATTGACTATCAAAGTTAAAACTTGTGTGCTACAAATGATATCACCAAGAAAGTAGAAAAATTACCCAGAGCCGAAACCGGTTTGGCTCAGTGGATAGAGCGTCGGCCTGCAGACTGAGAGGTCCCGGGTTCGATTCCGGTCAAGGGCATGTACCTGGGTTGCAGGCATATCCCCAGTAGGAGATGTGCAGGAGGCGGCTGATTCGTGTTTCTCTCTCATCGATGTTTCTAACTCTCTCTCTCCCTTCCTCTCTGTAAAAAATCAATAAAATATATTTAAAAAAAAACAAAACAAGAAAAATTACCCAGAGAATGAGAGAAAATATTTGCAATTCATATCTGATAAGGGTTTAGTGTCCAGAATATATAAAGAACCTTCACAACTTAACAATAGGACAAATAACCCAATTTAAAAATGGGCAAAAGATATCAGTAAACATTTCACCAAAGAAAATATATGAATGGCCAATAAACACATGAAAAGATGCTCAACTTCAGTGGCTATCATAAAAAAAAAAGACAGAATATTACAAGTGTTGGCCTGGAAGTGGAGAAATTGGAACCATTATATATTGTTAGTGAGACTCTAAAATGGTACAGTTATTTTGTAAAACATTTTAGTAGTTCTTCAAAATGTTAAAAATTGAGTTACTAAATGACCCAGAAATTCCTCTCCTAGATATATTCCTGAGAGAAATAAAAGCTATGTCTAAAAAATATATTGTACATAAATATTCATAGCAGTATTGTTCATAATAGTAAAAAAGTAGTTACAACCACCTGGCTGGGCATGGTCCAGTGGTTGAACATCCACCTGTGAACCAAGAAGTCATGGGTTGATTCCAGTCAGGGCAATATTGTACTCCAGGTTGTGGGCTTGATCCCCAGTGGGAGTCACGCAGGGGGCAGCTGATAGATGATGATTCTCTCTTATCATTGATGTTTCTATCTCTCTCTCCCTCTCCCTTCCTCTCTGAAATCAATGAAAAAATATTTTTTAAAAAAGTAGTTACAACCCAAATTTCTACCAGTTGGCAAATGAATAAACAGAATGTGGTATATCCGTACAATGGAATACTATTTGGCAATAAAAAGTAATGCAGTACTAATACATGATAAAACGTGGATAAAACTTGATAATAATTGTGCTAAGGGAAAGACTATGTATATGATTATTTTTGACACACCAATTCTACTTTTAGGAGTCTACCCTGAAGATATACCTCCAACAAAATGAAAATACATATGCACCAGGTTACTGATTGCAACATTTTTATAATTGCAAAATATTGGGAATAACCTACATCCTAACGCACGATGCCATATTGTGCAGCTGTAATAAAAGAATGAGAAAGATCTCTATGATCTGATATGAAGTGATAGTTAAGATGTACTGTCATGTAAAAAACCAAAGCCCAAAAGAGTGTCCATAGTATGCTACCCTTCATATGAAAAAGGAAAATGCACAGAAACTGCCTATTTGTGCAAAAAGAAACACAGGAGAACAAATGAGGTTGGTTACTGAGAGGAGATGAATGGAATGAGGTGGAAAGAATAGAAGTAATGGCAGGTGTCACTTTTGTGCAGTTCTAACTTTTGGAATTATGTTATTATTTCACAGACTCAAAAAAAGAATTTAAAAAAACTAACAAAACCAACAAAAACAAGCTCATAGATACTGACAACAGAATGGTGGTTACCAGAGCTGACGGAGGTGGGGAGAGGTTGAATTGAGTAAAAAGGGTCAGTATATGGTAACAGAAGGAAACTAGATTTTGGGTGGTGAGCATGCATTAGAGTATATAAATATTGAATTGTCATGTTGTATACCTAAAATTTATATAACAATATTAACCAATGTTACCTCAATAAATTTAATACAAATAAATAGATAAATAAATATATAAAATATTAACAAGCATGAGAAAACAAAACCAAAAGGAATCTAAACAGGAACAAGTGAACTGAACCTTATTCAAATGACCACACTGGGGGGAAAGGGACAGAGACCTATCCCAGGTAATTTTTAAGTCTTTGGACAATATACCCTTAAGCTAAAGACAAAATGAATTCTAAACAAATATTGTACTCTAGTTAATAAGCTTCTTTTCATAGAGTTATGGGTTAGCAATTCTAATACTACTTTCTGTGTATTCTAGGATTTAGTGAGTGGACAAATATATATGGGTAATAGAGATTTCTCACTGTCATAAAAGGAAGTTACAAAGATAGAATGAAGTTTGCTGTTGGATTGGAATTTAGACGAAACAATGCAAACTCATGATGGATAACGAAGTTACCACAGTAACAAAAAATTAATAAAATAATGAAATATATATGTGAGTTAATTAAATGATTTCCTAGCTTTGGGGACTGAGATGGTCTACTAGCAATAACACTTCTATAGAAATGAGCATACACCTAGTGCCCAGATCTTGGTTTCTAAATACCATTCTCCACTAAAGAAACTAGGGCTCCTTGGGAAAATGGCTGATTTTTAGGGCTGAGGCAGAAAATATACAAGATGAGCCTGGAGTATCTTGTTATGCCAGAGACCATGCTTAGAAAATGATTAGGAATGTGTCAAAAAGGCATGAGGCAACATAAAGGGGCTCCCATGGGGCAATTTGAGCATCAAAATAATGACAGTAAAGAATTATAACTCATTGAACAAAATAACAATCCACGAGTTCATTTCATATAAATAAATACATAAGGAAGAAAAACTCTCTTACAGTAGAAAGTCAAATAATAAATATAGAAGGGATGATAGAAATAGAAATTCATTATTTGGCAACCAGCATAATAAATTTGCCTCAGGCAAGGATCATCAATGGATGCTAAACTAGTGACTGAAAGTTTGCAGAGTAATAGTATATTAACATATCTTCAAAATATATTCCCATAAGATCATTACAAAGGAGAAAATAGTAAGTTTACAGTGTAGAAACCTGGAAGACACCACATTAACCAAGTGATTGAGGTTAACATCACCAGAAATAAGACATATCGACATCATGAACTTCATGATATGATGTGCTAAGAAGGACACAGCATCACATCAGTGGTATTCTTTCCAGAAGTGTAGAACCTGAATCTAATCATGTGGGAACATCAGACAAACCCCAAATGAGAGACATTCTGAAAAAGAACTGGCCTATAGTCTTCACAAATATAAATGCTATAAAACACAAAGACAGATTGAAGAATTGTTCCAGATTAAAAGAGACTAATGGGCCATAACCAAATGCATCATATGATCCTGAGTTTTCTCTTTCTAGAAAGGACATTTTTGGAGCAATCAGCAAAATCTGAATATGGTTTTTAGATTAAGTTCTTTAGATCTGATTGGTATCAATGTTAGTTTCCTGATGTTGATCAGCATCCTATACTTATACAAGAGAATGTCTTTGTTTTTAGGAAATATACATTCAACTATTAAGGATAGAGGAGCATTATGTCTACAATTTATTTTCACACAATTCAGAAAAAGAAATTGTGTGTGTGTGTGTGTGTGTGTGTGTGTGTGTGTGTAGAAGGAAAAGTGGAGAAAACATAAAGAAAATGTAAAATATTAACATTTGGGAAATTGAGTGAAAGATATTCAGAAATTATTTGTACTAGTATTATTCTCCCAATTTTTCTTGAAGACTGAACTTATGTCAAGCTAAAAATCTAAATTACAGAAGCCTAGAAGCCAGGGAGAAGGTACAGTGATGGCGAACCTTTTGAGCTCTGATTGTCAGCATTTTGAAAAACCCTAACTTAACTCTGGTGCCGTGCCACATATAGAAATTTTTTGATATTTGCAACCATAGTAAAACAAAGATTTATATTTTTGATATTTATTTTATATATTTAAATGCCATTTAACAAAGAAAAATCAACCAAAAAAATGAGTTCGCATGTCACCTCTGACATGCGTGTCATAGGTTCGCCACCACTGGTCTAGGAGCAAAGAGTACAGGCTAAAGGCCAACCCTTAGAAAATGCTCAGTTGTTGGGTAGGTTTCCAAGAAGCACTAAGACAGGAATCTCTAGGCACATGCAGGTATTCAGAAAACTTGTTTTGATCAATTTCAAGTCAAAGCTGGAGCCTTCATTCTGACAAAAGACCCATTGCCAATGCTCCTCAAAGCCCTGCTCATGGGGCAGACACCAGTTGGTCCACTGAACTCCCTCCAGGTCTGTATTCAGATCCCAGCCCACAAGGCAGAAAAACTGAGAATTGGAAGACTCCTTTTAGGTAGAGCCATTTTGGAGAATGGATGGATGGGTGCACGGACAGGTAGGTGCATGTAGGTACACGAATAGTTGAGATGTAAAAGGCTAAATACCCATAGTGAAAGAACTTAATGCAAATTAATGATGCTTACCAATATTTGTTATTTTAAATAACTACAGCTCAGTTAGCAAAGAAAGCATCCTATAAAGTAGTTTATCAGGGACCTGCTAAAATGAGAACGTTTAACTTTGAGTCTAGTTATGTGCTGTCCAATATGGTAGCTATGAGGCATATGTGGCCATGGAGTACTTGCAATGTGCTAGTATGAATTGAGATATGCTATGAGTGTAAAGACACTGGAATGTGAAGACTTAGCATGATAAAAAGAAGGTATACCATTTCAGTAATTTTTAAGTTGATTACATGCTGAAATATTAATATTATAGATATAGTTTTAGATTGGGTTAAATAAAATATATTTAATTTTATTTACTTCTTTTTAAATGTGGATACTAAAAATTTTAAAATTTTTTGTGTGGCTTGCATTATATTTCTGTTGGACAACACTGGCCTGGTTGATAAATGGTTTTGCAAGTTTTTGCTCAAGTCTCACCTTCTCAGCAAGGTCCTTGTTGTCCACTCTATCTAAAAGTGCACCCTTCCCTAGCACTCTCCAACTCCCTTCCTTGATTTATTTTGCTTCAAGGCACTTTTCACCTCAGACATACTATATTTTTTACTTATTAATATTTTCTTTGTTCTTCTCCACAAGGCTACCTTTCATGAAAGTTTTTTTGTTTGTTTTGTTCATTATTGTATCATCACCTTGACACATTATTAATATGCATACCTTCTTTACTTTGGGAAGTCTTTTACATATTAACTCTCATGTATCTGCTTGTTATTCCTTCCATCCACCCATCCATCCATCTATCCTTCAACAGTATCTGGCACATAGTAGACATACAAAATATCTTTGTGAAATTAATTTTTCAAATTGACTTTTGACCAGTTTCTTAATTAACCAGCACCCAAGTTCTAGTTTGGGATTATTTTGGGTCTGCTTCATAGTGACCCCTGAATTGTCCAAATGGGAAAGAAGAGGTACCCAATGGGCACCATCACTTGCAAGCGTCCACAGTACAGAGAAAGGTCTTGGGAACTGCCCTCATTCCCACCTCCCTTTTTGCCTTGAATTCAAGGCTATAGTTCTTAACAAATCTGAATGAGGGGGAGGGAATAGATGCAGTTTTCCAAAAGGCAGCCAGACATCAGGAACTATGTGGATAGAGAAGCACATATTCTTAAAAGTGCTAGTATGTTTCATTTTTCGTAGACAATCACTGAATTATACCTCTAAGAAGAATTTAAAGGTCATATATTCCACTGGTCAAATCTTAGTCTTCAAATACAAGAATACAACCCAATCGTAAGAAGAAAATCTCAGAGAGCCCTAGGCCAGCCCCTTCATTCTTGTGATAGAAACCCTGGGGCCCACAAAGGAGAAGGGGCTTACTCAAAGTCATGTAGTGATAGGAGAGCTGGGCCTGGCACCCAAACTGCCTCCCTCCCAGACATTGGTTCAGTTCCAGGCCTAAGGAGGGGGTGGCTGAGCACAGATAAGAGGTAGTTGGGTTGGAACAGCAAAAAACAATCCCAAATCTGGTGGCTGTTTGGGGATGAGCCAGACAGATTTTGTAAGCACCCCTTGCAATAGGTGTACAACACATGTCTGTGATTTAAAAACAAACAAATAAACAACATGTCAAGCACTGTGGGTACAAACAGTTGAGAAACTAAAAGCGTCTTTTAGACAAGACAAACTGTTACTCATTGCAAAAATAAGGGTGGGGTTGCTTAGGTTTGTGTTTTGTTTTTTTTAATGTAATGAAAATAAAGCATATATGAAGTCAAACCTAAAACAGCCTACATGGTTAAATTAAAATGATTCCAAATAAAAAATCCCCAAGGACTACCCCCCCTATTATTTAAGAAATCTGCTTTATTTTAAATTAGGCATTGGTACAAGACCAACAAAATTAAATATTTACTTTAGCTGAGAACAACTCTTAGTTGTTGTGGGCAGGGATGGGGAAAAATTCCTTTTTGATAAGCTACAATTTGGTAGATAGAAACCAAAATCTCTCAGCCTGATACTCTGCTAACTGCAGGCCCAAAAGCTGGAAGTCTGCGTGCTTCCTCTGGAAGAGTATGTGAACTACGGGTGGCAAAGCAGCCCACAGTGGACTGAGAGTGGGAACGCCTGAGTCCTGGAGTAGCTCAGCTTCTAGCAGCTTGCATTGGAATCCAGCCCCAGTATACATATGTGTAAAAACTGGATCTGTAAGGGAATGTCCCCTTTCCCATTTTTTGGTCCTACAAAAAATACATACAAAATCTTTTTGTCTTTACCTGTACTTCTAGAACTGTCCTCGACTACATAACAATCACAGCCGCCACCTACCAAACTAAAATGAAACTCTCATTGCTTCATGTCTCTAATAATTTCAAAAAGAACAAATTATGATTTATCTTTTTCAAATATTTTAAGTAACTTAGAGTTTAATTTGCACCTCCGAGAAGCATGACATGTCAAAGCTGGAGGCACCCTCAGATTCTCTAGTCAACTTCTTCACTGTATACATGGGGAAACTGAGGCTCACAGCTGGACCCAGAGCATATGTCAGCTGACCCCCTAAATGGATATTCTTCCCACTATTGCACTTGGGATCCTTCCTAGACTCAGAAAGTTGGTCCCATAACAGTGACTCTTCCAAAGGGCAAGTGCCAACTGCCACACTTCCCAATTTATAGACCACTATCGTTTCAGATGATTACGTGAGGATGCCTAAAATTGCTGTGTGGCATCTACTTTCAAGTGAATTGCAGGACTCCTCCCCCTCCAGAAAAATAATGAAGCTTAAGGCCAGACACTCTGGCAAAGGATGGGAATAGGCACCATTCTGCATAATGACCCAGGACTGAACGCTCATTTTCAACACGATCTCCACTTAACCAGGCCTGGTAAATCTGTCTGATTTAACTAAATAAAAAAAAGAGGGGACCCCCTCAATTTGCTTGCAAGCTAGTTCAAAGCAAAACAGTACTCCTCTCTTTATAAAGAGAGGAAAAGCCCAAGCTCCTAGTAACACACTCTTTTCCAAAAGGTTGTTAACTTGAGGTGGGGGGAGAGAGGGGCTCTACAAATGCATGGCTGCCTTGATTCTTTAACTAAATAGAAACAGGCTCAGCATGGCCAGAATCATCCTCTGAGGATTCAAAGAGCTTTCCAAATCTACTATTTATTCTCTCAAGTTGACTTTGAAAACTTGAGCATTCATTAGGGCCAGGTTAATCTGAAGACAGGTTGTGTTTTTAGGAGGTGAAAAGATACTACTGTCAGGAGCCAGAGAGCCTGGAGGGAGCACAGGCCCAACAAAGGCCAAAGACATGTCTTCATGTTCATTTGTGCTCTTGCAGGAGACTGGCCTTGACTTGTCATGTAACCTTAAACAAGCACAGCCCCCTCTCAGGGCCTCAGTTTTCTCATCTATGATTTGCCAGCCCTCCTGGCTTGACAATGAAAAGTCTTCCTACATTACCAGGTTTAGATGTGGGCAGTGGAGAAGGACTATTTGAATAGCCCAACGGGCCTCTTCCCTTCAGGCCAACCCCTCACCAAAGTGCCTACAGTGTGCTTCTGAGGCTTTTCTCCAAAGAGAACTGCTTCCCTCCTCCCTCAGGGCAGGACTCTGGCCAGATCCCCAGACAGGTCCACCAGTCAGTTTTCCTAAGGAGCTGGCCAGACCTTTTCACTAATTTAGGGGAGATTTAAGGATCCACTTGTACCTTCTGATGCCAGGTGTGACACTCCTGGAATGTGGAAAACTAATCCATTTGCCTTCTCAGATCCCATTTGCTAACTTCCATGGCAGGCCAGCATGGAACCCCTTCCAGGGTACTGGGCCAGAAACACACATCCTGGCCCCACTCGGGAGTTGCTGAAGTTTGGGCAAGCAAGACCCCTACCCAGTCTTGACCTTTGGAACTGCATGGATTCCAAATACTCTGCATGCCTGAGGAGGTACCGCCCAAACTAGATAATCTTTTTTTAAATTTTTTTTAATTGCTTAAAGTATTACAAAGCGTATTACATATGTCTCCTTTTTTCCCCCTTGACAATCCCCCAGCCTCCCCTACCCCCCAGTGTCTTATGTCCATTGGTTATGCTTATATGCATGCATCCAAACTAGATAATCTTTTAATGGTAATTTGCCTAGGTATAACTTACAAAATGTCAAAAGAAGAGACAAAAGGACTTTTCAAGTTAAAAGAGACCTGCTTTCCTTTGGTTAAATTTCTCAGGCCAAGTAGGAAGGCAAAATGAAGAGGGACCAGTGACACCACAGAGAGAAACCCTAGAGCAGCGTTTCTCAACCTGTGGGTCGCGACCCCTTTGGGGGTAGAACAACCCTTTCACAGGGGTCGCCTAAGACCATCAGAAAACACATATATAATTACATATTGTTTTTGTGATTAATCACTATGCTTTAATTATGTTCAACTTGTAACAATGAAATTGGGGGTCACCACAACAAGAGGAACTGTATTAAAGGGTGGCGGCATTAGGAAGGTTGAGAACCACTGCCCTAGAGGGTGCCCAAGTCTGATGTGTGCAAGACTGTTGCACCAACGCTGGTTCATTTAAACACTGGTTCATTTGAATTTCCTCCCATGCCCTTAAACTGGGTAGGGCTAGCATTCTCCTATTTCCATCTGAAAACTGAGGACACTGCAGCTTGGGTAGGTTCACAGACTTACCTAAGATCCCACAGCTGGTTAATGTCCTGTGCTGAAGGCAAAGATCATGTTCTTTCACCACATTATGGTGTTTCTATGCCCATGTAGTGACCAGGGATAACCACACAGTCTGGCACAGACTAAGGCACCATATTGAGGCATTCTTAATCTGCCTCAAAGGATCCCCGAGGGAACCATGAATGGACTTCCAGGAGGATCTGTTAACCCGCTGAAATTAGATGCAACATTACATATACTTGTTCGGTAGTAGAAGAACATGACCCATAGCTTTTATCAGATTTTCAAATAGGTCTGTGACCCACAAAAGGCAAAGAGCTTCCCCTGCTTCAGAGAGACAGGTCTCTCTCTCTCTCTCTCTCTCTCTCTCTCTCTCTCTATATATATATATATATATATATATAGATAGATATAGATATAGATATAGATATAGATATAGATATAGATATAGATATAGATATAGATATATATGGGATAATGGTGACAACCAGTCTGGGTCTCCACAACTACCCAGGCAAAGATATGAAGCCCATGACTGGCTAAGCTGGTTGTCACCATTATCCCATATATATCACTTGGTGGGGTCTAAGAGAGCCTTGAACACCTCCTACCTGTGCCCTAAAGAGTTGATGCTCTCCACCGCATGTAACAATTGCATCCCATAATTCAAGTTAGAGGTTCCAGATTCTCCTGAGGTAGCAAGCCACATTAAGTCATAGAGGATTGAGGATGGTGCCTTTCCAGGGAAGGGGGAGGGGCAGGTGTAGGATCCATATATATATATGATTCGGGGCTCAGGAGATCAGCTAGGGTCAGCTTCCCTGGAGTGAGCTCAGGAGAGCCTTGGCAGCCAGGTGCTACTGGCCATTCTCCAATTTCATGAACAAAACCAGCTTTATACCAGGCATGGTATCACTTGGTGGGGTCTAAGAGAGCCTTGAACACCTCCTACCTGTGCCCTAAAGAGTTAATGCTCTCCACTGCATGTAACATTTGCATCCCATAATTCAAGTTAGAGGTTCCAGATTCTCCTGAGGTAGCAAGCCACACTAAGTCATAGAGGATTGAGGATGGTGCCTTTCCAGGGAAGGGGGAGGGGCAGGTGTAGGATCCAGAAAGGGCAAGGTGGGGGGACTGAACCAGAACTTTTGCAAAGGGCCAACACAAAGGCATGACTGCAAAGGCCAGACAGCCTATTCCCAACCATGTGGGGAACGAGGGCTTAGGACTTAGCCATTTCTATCAGAAAGGGTGTGCTCAGGATAAGAGAGATAACATCAGCTTCCAGTTCTCAAAACCGAAGGCAAAATGTGCTCTAAAAGGCGAAGTGCTTCTCCTTCCCGGGAGGAAATGAAGAGCAATTATGCTTCTCTGGCACTGAGGTAGGGATGTGTGCATGTAAAGTCTGGGTCTCCACAACTACCCAGGCAAAGATATGAAGCCCATGACTGGCTAAGCTGGTTGTCACCATTATCCCACAAGTTTACGTCTATGGACTTTGAAATAGGAAGCAAATCATGCTGTGAAGGACTCCTGTCCAGAGTCTGAGTAACCAGACTTCTCAGCCACCCCAGAGTGGGGAGTGAGCCTTTGGCTCTCATATCCACTGCTGCTGTTTGGGGGAAGTGAAGATAAAAAAAAAAATATGTGTAGGCCTGTCAAGGGACCATCCCTCTGGAGTGGGGGAACAGAGAGAGGAGGAGGGAGAGAAGCCTGCTTGGAGAATCCCCGGCAGTCTAATCTTGTGATTTCATTGTAGCCATGCTCTGAAGTGGTTCTGTCTTGGGAGCAGGCCCTCGGGAGGCTACAAACTGTAATGGCCTCACCTCTGTTATGTTAGGAAACCTTACCACCTGCCCTGTTAGCAGGTAGAAAGGGCTCCAAGACAGCCTCATTATGCAAGTCACGCTCTGAAGGCAACACACAGGACACGGGCCATGTGTTGGGAGCACTGGCTGCCTGGTGGGATCAGTGCAGCAACACTCCTCTGCATTGTCAGGGCTTGTTTTGAGGGTTATGGCTGTGACTAACTCAATAATGCTCTTCACCCCATCACTGGGGTATCACTAGAAACAACCAGATTGTTCATTTTAATTTGACTGTCAGCACAATTATTTTAACACCAAGTGTGTCAGATTTGACTCCACATCCCCCAAATTAATTTTAGAGCAGTGAAATGAAATGGCATACTTCTCTGAGCTTTTGTTACAACATGTTCGTGCAGCAAACTGCGAAGAAAATGTAGTAATTAGAGGTTAAATTAATCCTTGACAGACAAGCAGCTTAAAAACGCTGTGCCCTCCTCCCCAAACCTAGCATAATTCATGCCAGTCTTTCAGAATTAGACACACAAAGCACGTGACATTGGCAACTGCATCAAAACTACTGTCCCACTTAAAATTCCCAGGTCGGTGCTGAAACTACCCGAGGCAGATATTAACATAGATCTCTTTAAGAACAAAACCCAAACAATCTGCAACTGCCAAGGGTACCCACCTAGCCCAGCCCTCCAAGGGGCTGGCAGCCCAACTCTCCATCAGCAGCTTGAAAACAAAACAAGACAAAACACTCTTTTCTGTGACACCCATGCCTGAGCCCCAGACTGATCCTTAACTTACAGCTTTTGATGATCTTCAGCTAGTGCTAGACTTGGAGTTCTGATTATAATGCGTCCCTCTGCAGTCTTAGCAATGGTAAGCACAGCACACACTGACACAGGGTGGCTTAGGTTATACTAGTTAATAATGATGGTCCTCCTTTGTGCGCTGTACTCCTCTCACCATGTTTGCTTTTCCTCAGCGTGAGTACAAAGTGAACATTCAAGACCCAAGTACTTGACTGAGAGCTAGAAACCAACATTCTATCTATTTTGGGATCCCTCCACTGTGTCTCCTCAGGGAAGTTGGGTCCCCTCTCTGGACCTCACTTTCCTCTTTTGTAAAATCATAGGGCTTTACTCTTTCAACTCCAAAAGTCTCCATGTTTCCACATCTGAGTTTTGTATGTGAGTTGGGGCAACTATGTGCAGGACTGTGGTCAACTGGTTAACAGGACCCCCCAAAAGAAGGAAGAGCTAGATCCTGCCCTCCTTCTCCCTTTCCCTTTTTGTGTCACTGAGCCCTTAAAGAAGCTGGGGGTGTGGGTTTCAGGCTCAAAGACTGTGCAAAATATAAACATATTATTCATGGGGAAAGGGTGGCACTCTGGACAATTGGACAGAGGACTTGACATTGCCCAAAGCATTTAGGGCAAGTTGGTTTTTGTCCTACCTTTAGTACCCTGAGGCCCACAGTTCCCTCTCCCAAAGGAGCTGGGGCCACCAGGCCCTTTTGAGCCAGATGCTATTCAATAGTTCAGATCCTGTGGCTTCCAGTGGCCTCTTCTAGAATCAGCAGAATGTGTCCTGATGGCCTAACGTCCAAATGCTCCCACAGGTGGAGAAAAGGGGAAAAACACAATGGCCAGTTGGCCAGGGCCCCTTCTAGCATAATGGAACCACAGTGGGCCCCATCCTCTTCCAGGCCTTGTGGAACAATTCTCAGTCATAAGAAAACATCATTTCCCAAAGCCCATTTAATGATTATTTGTTGTATAGAGCAAGCAGCAGGGTACTCTGGAAGGGGAAGGTAAGGTAGCTGGATCCCTTCCCCTCCAGGAAATGGGGGGACTTCGAGGCTACACCCTAAACTCTCCAGAAAGGGGTGATGACTGCTCCAGGCCAGAAGACAACTAGGGAAGGACTGGTTTGCCATTGGTGACCTCCTTCTTCAGGGTCCAGAAGAGCCCATTATCATGTAGGCCAGGGAGGAAGAAGTCTGAAGCTGGGGTTCCAGGAAGGTCTAGGGGAAACCTCTGGGCAAGGACAATTCTCACAGACTTTGCAAAGGGCTTTTTTTAAATGCTGCTTTTAGACCTATCTCTGGAAAGCTTTATTCCTGGAGCTTGGTACCTACAGCCAGTGAGACTGAGGCCCTTTGCTATGTTTTACCAGGGATAGAAACATCAATGATGAGAGAGAATTATTGATCAGCTGCCTCTTGCACGCCCCCTACTGGGGATCGAGCCCTCAACCGGGCCATGTGCCCTTGACCAGAATCTAACCCTGGGACCCTTCAGTCCACAGGCTGACGCTCTATCCACTGAGCAAAACTGGCTAGAGCAGGAGGTATCATTTTAGATTTTGACATAGCTGATTGCTTTGGAAATTATGAAGAAGTCAGATCTTAGGAGGGGACTTGAGGCACAAAGGGAATTAATTGGGGAGGCTTTGTGAACAGAAAGAAAAAAAATAAAGCAATGAGTTGTGGAAGGGAGGGAACCAAATTAATTTGTTTCCATCCCCTTCCCTGCAGAAAATGCTCCTGGGGCTTCAGAAGCCCCTGGTTAGTCATTTGGGAGCAGAACTCCATGAGACTCTGCTGTTCTGCCCACCTCTCCTTGGAACCCCTGACTAACCGCCTCTGGCTCTGTGGGCCCACTCTTCTTTTCTAAATGACAACAGTGATGACAAAACCAATAGTATTCACTGCAACTAAACACATCGGGTTCATGCAGACTTATAAAGTTTCCCTCTTCAAAGTTTGGAAGATGTTTAAGGATTCAATGTCTGAAAAATCAGACTGCTTCCAGCTGAGCTTCGCAAGGCTTCAATCCTGCCATACAGTTGACTGGTGCTGCCTAGGTTACCCCTCAGTGGCGTTGTGAGAGGTGTATGATGGGAATTGGTTTATTGTGCTGATCCATAGTAACCGACTCCTGTTCCTCCATCATTTATCTCCCACCCCAGCCACATCTGGGTTGGTCTATTCACACTCTCAGCATTCTATCTGCTCCAACAAACACTCAGCCTTTTCTGCTTGGATAAGGAGATTTTTAGTTACATCCATTATATGTGTATCAACATTTATGGCAGCAAGATAATTGCCAAAGAGCTCAGAGGATAAAAGGTCCTTCTTCATAATGTCTACTCCTCCCCCAACACGTTTAAAAAAATCAATATTATCAAGCAGGACAGTGGCAGATTCTTTCATGGCTGCTGCGTCCTCAAAGTTGAAAATGTGATTTCAAAAAAACAAAGAAAACACCCAGCTGGACTAGGAACAAAAGAAAAGGTTCAACATTGAATTCAGAGCCCATATTCCAGTGGGACACGTGTGGGCAGAGGGGAAGGCTTTTTGTCCTTGAAACCTTTGCTAAATAACTGCAAAACAGCAAATCTGCTCTATATTAGATGAGTCCTTTGCAATAATGCCAATCTAATTTCAAATAGTTTAGATTGTGTTATCTGTAAACCAACCCAATGATAAGAAGGCCTGCCATCAATAGGCCCTCAGATCACCGGATTAGGGGTACTGGACAAGAAGCCCTTTGGGTTGCCTCTCAGACTCCCCTATCCATGATTCTGGGTTAGAATTTCACACAAACTACATTTGTACATTGTTTTGCTTAGCCTTCTGCCAGTTTTTATACCACTCTCTTCTTGCTGCCCCTCAAAATCTCATGTCCATGGCCGGCTAGCATGGCTCAGTGGTTGAGCATCGATCTATGAACCAGGAGGTCATGGTTCGATTCCCAGTCAAGGCATATGCCCAGGTTGCAGGCTCATCCCCAGTGTAGGGCGTGTAGGAGGCAGCTGATCAACGATTCTCTCTCATCATTGATGTTTCTATCTCTCTCTCTCCCTCTCCTTTCCTCTCTGAAATCAATAAAACTATATTTTAAAAAAACTCAGACCCATTTCTTTATATCTAGCTGTTTTCCCCAATGGTGTTTCACTTTTCCAGAAAAATGACTATTTCGTTCACACATCACAGTGTGTTAAAGCTGGAAGAGACTCAGACTTCCAGGTTATGAAGGGAAGAGGGAGAAACAAGTGGGTAGGATGGATTTGCCCCAAATCATTCTGCTAGTTAGTGGGGAGAGTGTTCCAGAACACAAGTGTCTCAGTTCCTCTACTAATTATCTCTCCAATGCATCACTACGGGAAAAAAACTACTCAGAATCTTTAAAAAAAAAAAAAAAAAAAAAAAAAGCTTTACCACATATAGGAAGCCCCTTTAAAGGAGAGTAGTCAAAGTACTGTCTGTAAAAACCACTTGTCTAAGATCAGTTTCTGCCCATTTCATAAGCCTAAGCAGTGTTTGAGTTTCCTAAGGGTGAGCTACTAAACAGGTGCACTTAAGCCATTAGGTGACCAGCTTAAAATATATTTTTTAATGGTATTAAACTTGCTGGCCAAGCTTAAAAATTTCCCTTTATCTAATGAATATAAATGACAATCGTAAATCCCTTACCTTAAGATGCAGTGAATGTATAGCCCCCACACCCACCCCAGCAATAAGCTATTTCCTGGTTGAATTTAAACATTCAGTGACATTCCTGTTTCAACCCACACGTCTGTGTCACTATCAGCGTCAGTGACAGGAAAACAGGCAAAGTCACCCTTTGCTAATGATTTCCTAACATGGAATTTCCTTGTATCTCCTCAAGCCTTCTTCTTCCAATGCCAAACTGTTTTTCCCCCTCTCAAACACATTGTACTAAAGGAAAACTGAAAATGGTCACAGCCCGAAGAGGATGATTTTTAAGGAGCTTTTACAAGGAAGAGCTGCAGCTCTCTGTGATATATTTAAGTGTGTGTGTGTGTGTGTGTGCGGGGGGGGGGGGGGGGGGGGGACTGCTAGCTTTTCTAAAGCCAATAGGAACAAAACAGAAATACTTCCTCCCTGGAATCTGAGAATCTGTCAGCCTCTCTCTTTCCTTTTTCCTGCCTCCCTCTTCCCAAGTTCCACTTTGAGCAACATTCTTACATCAGTGTTGAAGGAAACACTCACACATAGGAGGCACACGTGGGGAGAGGACAAGGCAGCCCCCAGAGCAGGAGACAGGCATTGGAGAACCACCAAAGCACAAAGCAATATAGGAGCCCATCACATTTCTCCTCTGGAGAACATTCTATTTAATATGCAAACCAGTCATCAAGAGAAAAGAGGGCTGTTACTTTAAGGGGAAGAAGCTGATTAGCTGCTCTGGCTGGCAGCAAACAGCTGGTCTGTCCGGCAGGTTCAAGGCCATTTCAGCTTCTCTCTTATGGAGGCACCATATGTTCCATCTCGCACATCAGCAGCTTTATTTTCCAATGATCTTGCTCCAGAAGGGAAGCAGAAAGGGGGGAGGAGAAGGTAGAGCTCGTGGTTTACCCCTTGAGCACTTTCTTGTGGTTTTAGATGCAGTTGGGATGTGTATATTGGAGGGGGTTGGGGGAGTTAACGCTTCACCTCTATTCCAAAGAGCGGAGAACAAATGTTCGACTAACACTTACTAATAATCTCCAGGGAGAGGAGGGGAGTGGTGTAGGGGAAGGATATTCGAAAAGGCAAAAATAATATGTCGCCATGAGATTAAATGGGAAGAGGGGGTGGAGGCAGTGGCGACAGAGGACCCGGAGGAATCTGAATTTCACTAAGCTCTGAGACCTAACAGTAGAGTTTGGGCTCCGCCCACTTCTCCTTATTTGTCAGTTTTTCTTATTGTCAGTATCCCCTTTCCAACAAATGAACAAACTTTGCTAGGAGAGAAGCGGGCTGGCCGCTTTGGGGAATGGGGACTGAGCAGGCCAACAGGCTGACAATAGGTTACTTCTCACATTATGTTTAAGATTCCTCAGTGATAGTCAGGAGTCCCGCAAGTTTGTGAGTTAAAGCAGGTGTAAGGGATAGGGGCCAGCTAAATCCTGGACACCCACAAGGGCCAAGCTCTGGGTCCCTGCTGAGGTGCATCTTCGTCCCCACTGCCTGCCCTGGCTGCAAGAAATCGGAAGTGGCGGTTCTGAGTCCCAGGAAGCATTGGAACTTTGTGTGTCTGGTGGGTGTGGGGGTGGGGTGGAGAGAAGGTGGCAGAAAGGCGAGGGAAAGAGTAATGCGTGTAGCCGCGTGGTGGCGAAAGCCTCAGAGTAGCTACAGTCGTTTCAGCCATCATCTTACGACCGACGCCTGGCGGGACAGATGCCATGAGCCTGGGCGGCGAGGGACGAGAACTGAAAAGCGAAACAGAGGAGAAGGCGCCCCCTCTGCCCGCGCCCAGGGAGCGCAGTGGCAAGCCGCGTCTGCCCAGCCCGCGGAGCGCGCGCCCCCCCTGGCCTCTGAGCCTGTCTGCTAGCTGTCCACCCGCCGGGCCATCCGGACCGCTGGGGCCCAGGTTGTCCACCGCCAGCAGGTTGTGCTCGTGTTGGACACCAGGAGCCGGGGTCTTCCTACGCCTTTTGAAACACAGCCCCCTCCCCCACTGCCTACAAATGCCCTCCTGTCCCCGGCCACTGTAAACCACTGGGAGGCAGCCGCCCCCGCCCTCTGCCTCTGCGTCCCTTTCCCTTCCCTTTCCCTCTCTCCAGCCTCCTGGGAAACAAAGGGGCTTTTTAGAAAGCGGATGGTTGGCTGAAGCGGCGGCGGGGGGTGGGAGAGAGGGGGATATATAAAGACAAGAAGAGGTGGTGTGGGAAAAAAGTACACTTCCTCAGGGAGCTCAGAGCGGTGGCAGTGGCTGGGAAGCCCCCTCGAGTGTGCGGCCGACCCCGCCCGACCCGTGGGCACCCAAGTGGCGGCCTGCGCCTGCCAAGAACTGGGCTGCACCGAGGCGGTACTGCCCACTGGCTCACTAAAACCTGGGAACAGGATCGCCCGGACGTCGGGGCTGGGGCCGTGGGGGCGGTGCGATTCCCGCGGGGATCTTCCCCGGGAGAGCCAGGCTCTTTTCCCATCCAACACTTTGGAAATTCCTTCTGCTGCCAAACAATATCATCAAGCCACCCCGACAAGTGGAGTCCCTTCTTCCTACGTCCCCCAGCCATACTGTGCTCCTGCCTGCGCACACACTCACACCCGCAATCGGGGTGCCCCATTCGGCTGTGCCCAGCTGCAGGAGCCCGGGGTGTGGGGTGGGGGACGAAGGGGGAGGGAGAAACCCCTGCTCGAGGTGCATCTGTGTGTTCAGTTTCCGAAGACTTCAGGGCAGTTTTTTTGGCAGGCTAATCCTATTAGTGTCTGCTCAGCCCGCATTTAATCACGGATAAAAATCAGACGGTATGGCCAGCTTTCCAAGCGGCTTCGGACTCATTGCATGGGGATGGAGACTGGCCGAGCCAACTGGCGGAGAAAAGTATTTGGCGGCTCTCCGGGGGGCTTCCCGCCCGCCCTAGCAGGCGCCCGGCGACCGGCTCTGCCGCGGCTCCGAGGCCTGGGAGCTCAGAACTCAAGGGCGCCGTTAGCTCGGGCAGGAGCCCAGTCGGGGCTGCCTTGAGCCCTCTAGCTCTGCTCTGGGCTGCTCTCCAGGGGAGGATTTGGCAGGAGAGCCAGCGCGAGGCAGCGGGTTCGGCGCGCTCACACTCCACACTCCCAGTTGGCGGCGGCAAACTGGGTTGGGGTGGGGTGGAGGAATCCTGCGCCCTGCGCCCACTGCCGACTGGCCCAGGCTCAGGGAGCTGGCAGGCGAAGGCAGCGTCGCCGGGGCATGTGGGCTACAAGCGGCCCAGGGAGCGCCGGGACAGAATGGGAGCCTCCCAGTCACCCAGCTCGGACAGGGGAGCCCTCGTGGCTCGCGCCCCTCTGCCTTCCCTCCTTGGTACTTGGCTGCCCTCGGCGGATTCCGGACGCCCGGTGGGCGCGGGGGAGCAGGAAGAGGCCTCAGTCCAGGGCTATGTGAGCTGAGCTCAGCCCTGCCGGCTTATCTGAGAGGGGGGGCGGCAGTGCGGTGCGCCAGGTGGGTCGTGCGCTTGGAGCAAACTTTGGGGTCCCCCGGTTCTCAGCATCCCTGGGTCCTGGCTCCTCCAAGAGGGGATCACAAGTGGAGCTACCAGTGTACCTCGGAGCACCCCCCCCAACCCCAGCAGTCGGACTTCCCGGGCCCGCCTCAGCCTTACCGTGCTGCAGAGCTCCCGCGGCGGCGGCGAGGGCAGTGCCCCAGGGGCGAGCGTCCACCGGCACGGGCAGCCTGGCCTCGGGAGCCCGCTGAGTGGCCCGGCCCGGTTGCAGATCACCACCTGGCTAGCGGCCGGTGCCCCTAAGCCCGCCCGCCGCCGGCCGCTTCAGCTAGTGGCCAAGTTCATGCCGGCGGCGCTGCAGTGGCGGCCTCAATCTGCTCGCTCCATTCCCACCGCCCGGCTCCGCGCCGTGCGCCCGGAAGGTGGAGTTTCGGGGGTTTAAGTTACTGATAGGCATTTCTCACTGCTGTGTCACTCGGGGAGGAGGAGACACGCACGCCGCACACTCACACACCCTCACACTCGCGGCGACAAGCGGCTTTGGCCTTAAAGGGGAAGCCGTGCTGCCCCGCCCGCGACCCCTCTGGTTCTGAGCCCCGAAACGCTGAGTTTTTAGGCCCGAATGGGGCCCGGGCAGCGGAAGCACGGCGGACGCCCAAAGGGCCTCCCGGGTCCTTCTGTCACTTTTTAAAAGGGAAAGCGGCGGCAGGCTGGCTTCGCTGCAGTCACCTTATTTCTCCAGTCCACCTGGAGCCAAGGCAGCTGGGGAGAGACCGGAGGGGAGGAAGGGGCACCGGGGCACTTACCCTGGAGGCTCCAAACGATGAGGGAGGCGGTCTGTGCCCTCGGTAGCAGGTGGACTGCCTAGACGGTGCGCTGTTTGGAAGAGACAACGGAGTGACCTGGCGCCCC
This sequence comes from Myotis nattereri, assembly GCF_964212035.1. Lineage (NCBI taxonomy): Eukaryota > Metazoa > Chordata > Mammalia > Chiroptera > Vespertilionidae > Myotis > Myotis nattereri. The sequence goes on along the minus strand of NC_138078.1, from coordinate 138,016,465 downwards.
AGGGCACGAGCGGATGGGGCTTGCCAGAGGGCCACAGGCGGAGCCCCGCGCACTTGAGAAACCCGCAGGCGTCAGGTAGCCTTCCCCAGAGTGGACAGAGGGATCTCGTGAGCCGTGCGCGCCCCTGACGGACCGAGGGCGAGTCGGGAGCGCGGGAGATCCAGCACTCACCAGCCACAGGGTGAGAGTGCCCGCGAGTGACGGAGACCAAGAGAGGCAGACCGAGAGAGGCACCGACAGAGACCGAGGGAAAATGACGGAAATAGGGTGGAAGAGAAACACGGGGGGGGGGGGGGGCAGGGGAGATGGCGGACCCCTGGAGGACTCCGGAGCATCACAGGGACAGGAGTCTGGTTGTAAAGTAGCTTATTGAATTCCCCCTACCTCGTCCCATTCTCAGTTGAAACTGACTCCAAGAGCTAGCTAACCGGAGGTTGCTCACCTTCAATTCGGGGGCCCTGGGTAGGTAGCGCCTATCCCACTGCCCACGACGTTTTCGCTGGCTGGCTCCCGCTGGACAGCCCAGTCGACCTGCTGTGACAGCAGTGGGGACCAAGGCTCTCTGGTGGCTGCTACTGAACTGCATCCACCCCGTGCTCGCCTAGCTCCCCTCCCTGCTACTCCCCTAGTTCCCCCTCCTCCTCCCCGCCTTTTCTCCACCCCCTCCTCCTACGCCCGCCACGCCCACTCCTCCCCGGACCCCGCCACCTTCGCCAGGACGCTGTCTGTGTCCCTCCTCCCCCCACCCCCGGGTGTGCTCACCCGATAGCCCAAGCACGCCAGCCAGTGTCCCGCCCTCCTGGCTTGAGGCCGCGAAGCCCCTGCTCTAGCTGAGCTACACGGGCCCTCTCTCAGCACGAGGTATTCCCGGGTGGACACCTGCGGCTTCTGCTGGAACATGGTTTCCCTGTGAAGTGCCCGGCAGGCCAGAGCGCTCCGCCCTCTGTCCTGCAAGGCTCCAGGGCCCTCGGCTCCCATCCCCCACCCTGCGGCTGGCCTATGCCCCTGCTCTGGGGTCCCCGCCCCGGGCTGTGTTTCCTAACCTGGACTTCCCTGAGTTCTGCCTACACCGCGTCCGACAGCAGCAGCGCTCCATGGGCGAAGCCCCAGAGCACAGGGCTCCTGCCAGCACCTCTGAGGAGCAGCCTGTCCACCATCACATCTGGTTGCACTTGGCAGAATCGCAGGCCAAGAATAAAGGGGTGTACCCGCCGTCCACTCGGCCCTTCCTTCCCTCCAGACCTGGCCCCCGGGGCTGTGGAGAACTGGAGGCCCTCTGAGAACCTAGCACGATCCAGCCTTGGGCTGAGTAGGCGCCACCCAGCTGGGTGCTAGCCTGTAAAGTTCCCCTGGGGGCACGGTGGGCCTGCACAGCTCAGTTAGGAAGGAATTCACCTTGGTGGGTCCCAGCCCAGGCTGCTCTGCTGAGGGCCATGGGAGGTTATTGCTCTCTGACTATTGAACTGATCCAAATCTTCACCTTCACTCCAGACAAGGCCTCCATTGGAATCCTGGGTAGAGTTCTGGTCTCTGGCCATCTGTCGGAGGTCCTGCAGGGAGGGGGAGTCATCCTAGAGCTAGAGCTAGAGATAGCTCTGGAGTGTCTTGAAGGGTATTCGATCAAACAAAGCAGTTGGAAGATGGAATAACTGTGTCTGTCAGAGCATTATAGAGTGTTTTTAAATTTAATCTCCCCCACCACCACATTGGTCAAGGAGGTGGAACATGAAGTTCTATTCCCAGACACCTCCACTCTACCCTCATGTCACTTCCCCTCTGCTTCCCCAGTATGGTAGGTGATGCTCATTCCCCCCAATGTCCTGGAAGCCTGTGATATTACAGCTGCTTCTGTACCATGTGGCCAATTGTCTGCATGCCATCACCACCTGGATGGACACTAGACATCTCAAACTCCACATGGCCTGAGAAGAGTTCCTGGACACCCCAAACCCACTTCTCCCATAGTCTGCCACCTCAGATTATAGTAGCTCCGTCCTTCATATTGCCCAGGCCAAATGCCCTGGACTTTTCCCTTTTTAGAGATACAGACAATTATGTTGTTTCCATCTTCAAAATATATCCACCCTCTCAGCTTTCTCTCCTTCAATGCTACACCCTGGGACCAATCACCAACATCTCCCACCTGGATTACTCCAATAGCCACCTAACCTATTCCTCTGTTTCCTACCATCCCCAAAACCTCTCTCCCCAATCTCAGTCTAGTCCCAATCTCTGTTCACCTACAGTGGCTCCCCATTTCACTCAGAGTAAAACTGTAGTGCTCCTGGTAGCCTAACAGGTCCTGCACAAGATAGCCCTCCCATCTGGATGACATCATCTACCTTCTTGCCCTCCCTCCCTCTGCTCCAGGACTCTTGACTCTTCCTCAGCACACCAGACATCCCTCTTTAGGGCCTTTATACTGCTGTTCCCTCTGCTGGGATGCACCTCCCCAGATATCCATAGAGCTGGCTCCCTCATTTCCTTTAATTTTGATACACATGTCACCTGGCCACCCTATATAACATTTTAAAGCCCCACACCCATCCCTGGCACTTCCTCTCCCCTTTCTCAGTTCGTTTTCTCTCTTGTACTTACTACTAGCTGTCCTCCAGTATATGTTAGGCCCCAGAAAGCCCGCAATCTGTGCCCACAGCTGTATTCCCAGTTCCTAGCACAGTGCCTGGCAGGGAGTGTCTGCTCAGTGAATGTTATAGGATTCTGTTTTCCTGGAATTTTCTGGAAACTGTGGGCCACGGGATTGTAGACACACAATGGGAAAGGGTCACATAGCTTTCATTCATTTCATTGCATTTTAAGGAGGTTTATGATGTGAACAAAGTTTAAGCAGGATGGAGGTCAGGCAAGCATCTATTTGTACCTTGAAACCAACCTAGAATAATGTCACTCAGTGGAACTGTGGCCCAGGTGTGTTGTGGTTCCTTTAGTTACTGTTGGAAACAGAGGTTCCCTTGTGGATGTCACCTTGGGTACCCTCAAGATTTATGGAGAAATGGGAGAGGAGGCCAGAGACAGAGGTGGGGTGAGGGCTTTCTCCACACTGAGTGGACAGCTATGAGACTCCTTTGTCACCCAATATGTGGACCAAGTATTGAGCTAACTACATATCTCTCTCCATTTTCTGAGGCCTCCATGTGCTTTATCTGCATGAGCCCATGTACCTGATGAGATGTAGGACACCATTATTTCCATGTTCTAGATGAGGAAATGGGGGCCTCAGAGAGGTGAAAGGACATGTCCAGTGTTGCAAACTTTGAGAGTTGCAGAGCTGTAAGCATTGGGCCTTGAAGCTTGGCCTTCCTATATCTTCCATGTGCCCATTCATGCTTAGTATGTGCTGTCCTGGTAAGGAAAGGAATCCTGCAGAGGTCTCATGGGGTTGCCCTTCTCCTGAGAGGATCTTCTGGCCCTGTTGCTGAAAGGCTGCCAAGCAAAGGGTTGGACTTGATCTATGGGGGCGCAGAGGCACCATATAAGGCCAGTGTGGGCCTGCCATTGGTCTGACCCCAGCCTGGAGATTGAAAACAATCAGTAGTCATCTGTCATTAATAGTCAGTCACATTCCTGTGAATGTATACTAAGTTTTCCCAAATTCATGTAATGAGTGCTGAGGGCTTATCTGTAGCAGCTGGAATTCTGTGTGTGGCCTGCACAAGTCAGGTTCCATGGAGAACAGGCATGCTGACTGCAGGTAAGAAGCACACATCCAATTGCTCAGTTCATGGTTACTCCCTTTCTCTAGAACCACCTGTGGCTCCCTATTGCTGATAGTACTCAATCCCAATTCCTCAGCCTGGTATTCAAGACCCTCTATCAGCTGGCCCCAGCCTCTATCAGCTTTATCTCCTGGTGCTTTCACACATGACTCCTGGTTTCCTGCCTGGCTGGACTACTAATTAGACACCAAACAATTATTCGTTCTTCCCATCTCCCTATCTTTGCTCATGCATTTCCCCTGCCTTGAATGCCAGCTGAGGGGTTAATCTCAAAAGCCCCCTGCTCTGTGAAGCCTGACCTGAGTCCCATTGCAGCACAGATTCCCTCTGTCCTTGGCTATTCTTGGCCCTGTCTATATCTCTGACTCCACAGACCTTCACCCTCAACGCTTCCTGTTCCACAATATTTTAAATTTATATTTTAATTGCAGTTTTAGGTTCACAGCAAAATTGAGTGGAAAGTACAGAGAGTCCTCATATCCCCTGTTCCCACACATGCATGACCTTCCCCACTATTAGCATCCACAGTGGTACATTTATTACAATTAATGAGCCTACATTGATACATTATTGTCACCCAAGTCCAGAGTTTACATCATGGTTCACTTTAGGCTGTTCCACCATTTTACCAGAGACTTTTGGGGTTCCCCTGAAGCCTCCCTGATGAACTTATGGCTGACTTGTGACTAAGGTGAAGGAGGTTCAGAGTGCCCTCTGGATGGCAGAATTTGAATCCAGTGGGAGGAAATGGGGTGATGAATATGGCAGACTCAGCATGAGGCAGTTGACTGAAGGTCATCCCTTTTACCTGCTCTCCCTGACTCTCCCCTAGCTCCCAGCCTCCAGCAGTCATGCACCAGCCATTCAGAGGCCACCCACTCCCAACCCAGGCTCTGAGCTCTTGGTTACTGGAGCGTTTATTCAGGGCTTATTGGCTCCTCCTCTGCATACAGTCCTGACCCCAGAGGTGACCTGTGTTCTCTGACCACAGCAGACTGGAGGCCATAACCAATAGGAATCAGGACAGACAAATGCCAGTGGGAGGCCAAGGGTGGTGACTTCCCCATGTAGATAAAGTACAACTTGATCGGGGAGATTAGAGGCTTGGGTATACATCCAAGTTCTGCCAAACTTCAGATATCTCACTTGTCAAATGGGAATCATAGTGGTCTTGCCTTACTAGGGTGTAATCGGGGTTGTAGTCCCCTATGAATGGGACCACTCTTGGCAGTGCGCCTGGCTCATAGGTCATTAGTCCTCAGAGAAGAGGCTACTGTATGGATTATTATGACAAACACCCCCAAAGACAGGAAGCAGGTGTGTAATCTAACAAGATGAAACATATTAGAATGAAAGCTCAGTCCCCCCAACCCTTACAGGCCCAAACATATGAGATATTGCTCAAACTGTGAGTGTTTTTGATATGTTTGGCAAAAGGTGAGTCTGCCGGGTGAGTCTGTCCAAGATCAGGGCACTTGTGGGGGAACACATGGCATTTTCCCTGGTGGGATGGAAGAGTGCCACTGGGAAATGAGTCCAATTATTTCTCTTCATTGTATTCCTAATTTTAATTTTCTTGGGGACATTGAGGGTGGTAAGCATTTTTTGAGAATCACAGTGGAAACAAATGGGAAATTGTTAAAATATTGATTGTAATTTCCTGGAGACTTCACTGATTTAAAAAATAGGAACCTTTAAGAAAAAAGCCCTCATTAGCAAGCAAGCAGTTAATTAAGGGGCTGAGAACAGCTGCATTGATTTCACCATGAAACCAGAAAACTGTGGCAACAAGTCAGTCTTCCCCTAAAGCTCCTAGCTTCCCACGAATGCCACTTCTAGAATGCATAGGCAATACTATCAAAGCATAGATAAGGATGAGAAATGGTTATCTAAACAGAGATGGAAAAATAATTTAGGGAATGAATGTAAATCCAGATGTCTACCAGTTTTCCTCTTTCACCATACATACAACTGAAAGACATTGTTAAAGCTTTTATATAGAAAAAATTACATAGATGGCTTGCTGATTATTACTCTTCATGCAATGACATTTTTTTCCCAACAGCACAGGAATGACTTTGGCCCCACATAGGAAGTAACTCCAGCCACTGTTCTAGGACCTTTCAGACCATTTGCAATTTTGTGATTAAAAAAACAACATACATAGGCAGCAAAACCCTGGCCCATGACTGTCCTAGCAACCAGCTAGACTACTGCTGTACTGTCACCACAACCATTCAGAAGATTAATATTACCTAACACCAAGGGCCCAGCATCGGGCAGGCACACTGTCCAGGCAGACATTTGGAGAAAAACAAGACAGTGTGCTCTAGTCATTTGGGGTTTAGAAAACACAATCACAGTAACAATAAAAGCAGCTAAAGTTTGGGGCACACCTACTATGTGCCAGGCCCTATGCTTTACATCCATGAGCTCAATGAAGCCTCATAAAAACTAATTTCATAGCTGAGCAAACCGAGGCTCTGAGAGGTTCAGCAGCTTGTCTGAGATCACATAGTTACTCACTGGTGGAACCAAGATTTGAATATTCTACGTGGTCTGGGGCTCAGCAGCCTGGACCTGGACAGAATCTCATTAAGACAAGCTCACCAGGGAAGAAGGAAGTAACATGCACTTCACATGCTGTTACCTCTGTGCCTGGAACTTTGCTAGTTTGGCTGGCTTGGGTTTCACCAGCTCATAAGAGAGGAAAGCTACATTTTCAGCCATTTTCTGAACCTGTTGATGACTTGTTGGTAGCTTGGAAATGACCATGGTGGGAATATCTACACCACAGAAATAGGCAAATGCTGCAATTCAAGGCTGGTTGTTAAACATGTACCAATATACCATTGCATGTGGTGTTGCAGCCACACTGCTTGGTTCAAATCCTGGCCTCTCCACTTACTGTGTGGCCTGGGGCAAGTTTCCTAATCTGCAAAATGAAAATTGCAATAGCACCTGTCTCATCAGGGTATTGTGAATATTAAATATAATAATCCATGTAAATCACCTAGCACAGTATAAGTGATCAGCTAGCATTGTTGTAAAAATAAGTATACTGCAACTACTAATAATTACTTTTGCTATTATTATATTAGGCAACCATCTATTTTTATCAAGAGTACAAGCATGTCCTAACTAGTCTCCTTGCCTCCAGTCTTGCCCCTTCCAGTGCATCTTCTTCACAGCTGCTAGGGTAAATTTCTAGAATATAGATCTTACTTCATTTCTCCCTTGCTTAAAATATGTCCATAGCTTCTTATTATCCTCAGGGAAAAGTCCTTGCTCCAGAATTCCCAAATCTCTTAGTCTGCTTTGGCTGCTGTAACAAAGTACCAAAGACTGGGGAGCTTAAACAACAGAAATGTATTATTCCCCAGTTCTGGAGGCTGGAAGTCTGAGATTAAAGGATAGGTAAGGTTGGTTCCTTCTGAGAGCAGTGAGGGAAGGATCTGTTCCAGGTCTCTTTCCTTAGCTGATAGATGGCTATCTCTCCTTTTGTCTCTTTACATTGTCTTCCTTCAATGCACACCTCAGTGGCCAAATTTCCTCCTTCTTATGAGGACATCAGTGATATTAGAGTAGGGTCCACCCAAAACCAGTATCACCACACCTTAATTCAATTAATTACTTTTGCAATTACCCTATTTCCAAATAAAGCTACATTCTGAGGCACTGGTGGCTAGAATTTCAACATACAAATTTTTGTGGGACACAATTCAACCCATCTCACAGTCTGCCCTCTGGCCCCCAAAAGTTCGTGTGTTTTTGTCACATGCAAAACATATTCAAAATCCCATCCCACCATCCCCAAAGTCTTAACCCATTTCAGTAGCAACTCTCAGTCCAAAATCTCATCCAAATGTCATCTAAATTAGGTATGGGTGAGACTTGGGATAAAATTCACCCTGGGCCCAAATTCATCTCTACTGTGAACCTGTGAAACTAAGCAACAAGTTATCTGCTTCCAAAATGTAATGATAGGTATGGTATTATTTTTATGTGTCACTCCACTGGGCTAAGGGATGCTAAGAGAGCTGATAAATCTTATTTCTGGGTGTGTTTGTGAGGGTGTTTGTGGGAGAGATTAGCATTTGAATCAGTAAACTGAGTAAAGAGATCCACTCTCAACCAATTTAGTGAGGCCCCAAATGTAACAGAAAGGTAAGGAAAGACCACATTCCCTCTCTCCTACTGAACTGCGATGTCCTTGGACTTTGGAGCTCCTAGTTCTAGGACCTCCAGAGTCTGAGACTTACACCCGTGGCCCCCTAGTTATCCGGCCTTTGGACTCAGACTGAATTACACCACTGGCTTTTCTGCTTCCCCAGCTTACAGATAATAGATTGTTGGACATCTTGGCTTTCATAACCATGTGAGACAAACCTATCATAAATCTCCTTATCTATCTATCTATCTATCTATCTATCTATCTATCTATCATTTATCTATCTATCTATCTATCTATCTATCTATCTATCTTTCTATCTATCTCTTATTGGCCCTGTTTTTCTGCCGAACCCTGACTAATACAGGCATAGGATAGACATTCTCATTACAGAAGAGAGAAATCAGAAAAAATGATGGATCATGGGTCCTGAGGAAGTCTGAAACCTAGCAGGGAAATATCCATTCATTTTTAAGGCTTGAGAATGATTCTCTGGCTCAATGACCTGTCTTACCAAACCTTCACAAAGATAACTCCTGTGGTGGACACAACAAACAACTGGTTGTTCTGAACTGTTGTTCTTTCACACCTCCTTGCTGTGCACACTGTGTTCCCTCTGGGCAATAGAGGGCCAGGCTTTCCCAGTTCACTTGGGGCTCTCCTATGCAGCCTGAAAGCTTCAGCTTAAGTGTTACTTCCCAGTTGTGTGGCCTTTGGTGATTCCCTTCCTCCCCGAGGTCAAGAGAAAAAATTGCCCCTTTACAAAAAAAAAATAAAAAAAAAATTAAATGCCTCTGACATCTGAGCTGACTCCAGTGCATCTTCGCCACTCTGGCCTGTAACTGCAGATCCAGTGTCTCCCACTAGACTAGGTGCTGCTTGATTCCAGGCACGAACTCTCCTTTATCCTGTCTTTTTCCGCACAGGCTCAGGCCCAGAACTACTGTGCAGTGTATAAAAGCCTGTGTGTCTGAGTTATTGGCTGCACAAAGAAGCCTTTTCTGAATACCTCATGTACACAGAGCACTGGACTTGGGCTGTACACTGTTGGTGGGACAAGAACAAACCATCCCATAGTCATTAGAGACAACAGATGTACCACACTTGAGAGCCGCCCTTAGCAGCAGGTGCTGACACCTGACACATAGTAACTCATCGGACCCTCACACTGCCCCTATGAGAAATTTCACACCATAGCAGAAAAGCAAGTAACCAGGAGCCGACCTGATTTCAATCCAGGCTTTGCCACATACCAGCTGTGTGACATTGGGCAGCATGCTCACCCACTCTGTGCCTCTGTAAAATGGCCTAAGCAGGGTACCTACCTCATGGAGTTGGAGTGAGGATTCAGTGAGTTAATATCTGTCAGATGTTAGCTGTATATGCTTGCTGAGCACAAAGCCTGCTCATCTTCCAATAACAAGGCCTCTGCAACTCTCAAGTGCTGTACATCTGTCCTGTACATTAAATAACTTTAGCTTACCAACAGGCAACATGGAAAAATAAATGTGTATGGAGAGGGGGAAGCCCCTAAAGAGCCAGTGTTGCAGGGTGTCTGATGGTAGTAGTGTCATCAGATGATTAGAGGACTGGCCTGGGAGGCAAGATCACGGGTTTTTGGCTCAGTCCGGCAGCTAGTCCAGTGTGGAACCTGGGACCAGCTCCTGTCCCTCTCTTTGCTTCAGTTTCTAGCTCTCCCTCAGGTTTGAACCTCCCATCTGCAACATTTTCCAGAAAGGCCTCCATCCTGCCCTGGTGACTGAGAGACCAGTCCTGGGCTGTAGGTGGCTGCCAGTTGTGTTGAAGCTGTAGTTATGCCACCCCCATCCTGCCTTCTGCATAGCATGTCTGCAGCAAGGAAGCCCTGGTGCCTTGAGGAATGAGTACAGATGCCACCTGGTGCAATTTGAGTAACCAAATGAAAGGGCAAGGAAATGGCTTGATGCTCTTCCCTGTGAGGTGGGACTTTTGTCTCCTAAGACCCTTTTCCTTAGTGCAGAGACAAGTGTGGCCAGAAGATGCTTTACTACCCAAGTGCATTCTCCCTGGGCACTTCACCACTCCCCCCAGCACCTCAGGACCTAGGATACAGAGCAGTCTTCTTGCCCCTGAGATGCTGCCCAAGGCACTGCCAAGGCAGCAATATAAGGGCATTTACGGTACTGGGCATTTGCCAGGAGGAAAAGAGTGTGTGCTTTACATGGGACTGAAATGTCCCTGCTGTTCAGAGAAAGGAGATTCAGAGAAGACAAAATCGGTGCCTTTTATAGTGGCCAAATTTCCCTTTCATTGCTGTGTGCGGGCAAGAAGATGCCCAGAGTCAGATCACACAGGCTGGTGTCCTGTTGCATCAGTGGCAAAACAAATGGCTTTAGTCATCAAATCCCCTGTACCTAGTGGCAGATGCTTGGCTGGCTATGAGGGCCATGGTGCCCTGCTTTAGAGCTGTGGCGTTCTAAACAAGATAGACATGGTGCCATGCTGACCCTTACAGCAGGTATCTAGAAGCTCCCCACAGGTGGCCATGCAGGGCTCAGTCTCCTCTCTGTTATGCCCCTGACTCTAGCCCTATCCCACTGAAGTCTTCCTTCCCAGGATATGTCATTGTTCATTCCTGCATTCTGGCCCTGTCTGTGAAGCCACTGCCACACACTAGCTTCTCATTCCTGAAGAGCAAGCATGGCAGTGTGCCACCTCATAGGCACCTCTCCACCATGCCATTCAATAGGCTCAGTGAGGCTGGGGGAATTAGAGCAGAAGCCTTAAGAAGCTTCTGTAGCCCGAGGAAGCTACAGCCATGAGAAACCATATTTTTCTATAGTAGAATGAACAGCATGCAGAACATTTCTTAACCGAGACATAGGCCAGGACTAGCTAGCTGTCCCCTGATAAACTCCATGCCAACTCCTTTTGGTCTCTGCTCAGGGCTTGTTCCTGCTAATGAAATGGCCATTTTGCCAGTGTAACATTACTTAGTGATTTATTAGTGATTATTGATTTTCAATTGTGGTTTCCTGGGACTGTGGGATGGAGCAAATCGAAGGCATCCTGCCTGTGGATCTCCATTCATTTGCTTGAGACCATAGGCTCAGATGCAAGCAGCTCATCCACTGCTGAAAGCACTGAGAGACACAGTTCTTGCTGCTTCTGGCAGCTCATTTTCCACTCACTGTCTCCTGAAGAACCCTCCATCTCACTTTCTCTAAAGCCCCAGCAACAGATGAGGGCAGACATGGGTAGATTTAAGTGGATGATCTGATGTTTTTCATGGTCCTTACTAGATCCTGTTCCCACCTCCCAGGACCCACTCTGCCCTCTTGTTTCCCAGAGGCCTCACTCCTTTACTCCCTAGTAAAGGATTCCTACTTCTTCTGAATAGTCCATTGCCCTTTAGTTTGAAAAGTGGTGATCTCCATTCCCTGGCAGGAAGGAAGCAGAATCCTCTGGGCCAGTAGTCTGTATTGCCTGTGGCCTTAGTCCTTCCCTCCACCAGACCCCTTAGGTCTGGAATCTTAAACCAGATGGTCCAACTCCTTCCCAAAGCTCTCCATGACTCCCAGCTCCATTCTCCTGCTTGAGAAGGTGAAAGCACTCTCACATTCTCTCCCAAGGGTCTTCTGAGCACCTTTGCTCCAGCACCACAATAGTCATGGAAGAATGTCTGTAAAACAAACAAAAATAAATAAATAAAAGGGAGGTCTACTGACACCTCTTATATACCATATCCAATCCACTTAACCTCACCTATCTATTATTTCAGCCACCTCTGAAGCAACCAGTTTTTTCTGCTTGGGGTCCAACAAAATCGATGCATGTATAGCTTAACAGCAGCTCACCTCAGGCTTGTATCTCATGCCTCTATCCCAGGGAGAGAGAGGGTCTTCGCTTTTGACAATGCCAGGGGAACTTTTCTGGTATGTGGATATGCAGGGGAGCTAAGTTCCAATGGAAGGAAAGTTCTGCATATGGGGAAAGGAGACAAAGTTTTCATTGTTTCCCGTATCTCCCCAACCCCCGCCACCCACTAGTTCTGACACATACTTCATTTGGCTTCTTCAAGGGTTATATGGACTCAAGCAGCCAATCACATGTTAAAATGCATAATTATATACCATGGCTCTTCTTCCTTTCTTATTTTGCCCAACCCCATCTCTGACTCCTGCTCTTTGGGATAATATTTCCAATAAAGATATTATAAAGTAGAGGCCCAGTGCACAGATTCATGCACCAGTGGGGTCCTCAGCCTGGCCTCCAGGGATCGGACCAAAACTGGCTCTCTGACATCCCCCTGAGGGGTCCCGGATTACGAGAGGGTGGTTCTTGGGTAATGCAACTCGGAATGGGGCACCCTTCTCTCTGGTTCCAGGTGCGTCACCCGAGAACCACAGCTGCCAAGTCACCGCAGCTTGGCAGCTCCTGCATGGAGCATCTGTCCCCTGGTGGTCAGTGCACATCATAGCTACCAGTCGGCCAGTCAGCTGGTCGCTTAGGCTTTTATATGTATAGATAGCTCTGGCCATGTGTCTTAGTTGGTTGGAGCATTGTACTGTACACCAAAAAGGTTGCGAATTCGATTCTTGGTCACAGCACATAGTTAGGTTGTGGGTTCAACTCCTGGTTAGGGCACATATGGGAAGCAACTAATTGATGTTTCTCTCTCACATTGATGTTTCTATCTTCTCTCCCTCTCCCTTTTTCTTTCTCTCCCTCTCCCTCTCTTTCTGAAATCAATAAAAACATATCCTCTAGTGAATATTAGAAAAAAAGAGATATTACATATAAGTTTCTGTGTTGTGCTTTGCTTTCTGGGGAACCAGAGACTTTGTACTACAAAGAGCCTTAGAAATACTGAGGATGGGATTCTGGAGCTGGATCTCCTATTAGCTACATGGTAATACAGACCCCATTTCTAGTGGGAAAGGGCTAGCGATAACCCCTGACAGCAGTAGCATCACAGTTATCTAGAGTAGACCGTTGCCTGTGAAACATGCTGTTATGTGGTAGTTGTAGCATTCAAATAGCATGGGACAATGGTAATCATAAAGATTTGGAGGTTGTCTGGCTTTTTTTACTTTGAGAAACTTGCAATAAAAAATGACAAGCTTGGGTCAACCGACCATCAGTTAAAACACCCTGTGAAGCTAGTGGGCCTCTATGGAAACTTTTAAAAGGATCCTCATCTCCTGCAGCAGTAGGACAGACCTTGATGAAAATCAGACCCAGCACCAAATTGTAAGAATTGAGTATTATAGAGAAGATTGAATATAGACTCAGTAGTTTCCTATATCAAGGTCTAGATGGGGAAACAGTAGGAACTTGAGACCTGGGTTGGGAATATTTTGGATGGATAAGCCTGAGAATCTTGAAGCCATATTCTCCAGGACCCTCCATGCTGACAGCCTCTTTCCTTTTGCCAGAGGAAAACAGATTGTCCCTGTGTGGAAATTCTACAATGACCTCACCTGATGCAGGTGAATTGCAAGATGATGCTATTCTTCCTCAAGACCCAACTCTGCCATCTCTCATTGCCTTCAGGCTGATAACCAGGGTCATATATCAGTATAGCCAAACTTTGGAAGCATAGTACTTGTTCTTAAAGAAAACAGCTTGCATGCTAAAGGAATTACAGAAATGGACTAATATGTACAAGCAGGAATTGTGAGAACACTTATGGGAGTTGAATGTTGAAGGTGTTGGACCCAGGGAGTAGACAGGGGAGAATTTATTGACATAGTGGCACTCACTTGTGCCCAGGGATTCAATGTTCAAAATCATTAGGAATGGGTCCTAATGCTCTGCTGAGGTGACTCCTTGATACTTGGATATGACAAAAATATATAATAAATGAGATGGGGCTGCTATTACTTTCTTGGTATACTATTAAAAAATAATTATAATGTTCAGAGAGTGTCAGAATAGATTTATTATTTCATACCAAAGAACCTACTATTTGACTGTGTTTCTTGGGCCAAAGAACATTCACTTCACCAAGTCAGTAGGTGAGAGGGGCACTAGCATATTTGAGAAGTTTAGTAGATAGCTGTCCTCTCTAGGTTGAGTTGATAGTATGAGATACCACTATGAAACTGGGTTGTATGATATCAGTAAAGATTATGTGATTCTAGAGTGGGAGAGGCCAGGTGGCAATATTTAACCATTAACTTAATGGGAAGCAAAGTCAGAGTAGCAACTGAGGTGCTATACCTAAAAGGATCTGCATGATGGCCAACAGATCATTGTGTTCCTAGGACAGATAAATGGGGAGATGACTAGGGTGTCACTTAATTAGTATAATTTTTAAAAACAAAATGAGCAGAAGGCAGATATCAGCCACCACAATGAAAAACTCAATTTCTTACCCAGTTTCCATATCTACATCACTTCCCAAAACCAGAGCCCAGATTGAAAAGATTAGTCTCCTCATGGAAAAATGCTACTGTGCCACCCCAATGACATGTGACAAATATTTTCCCAATCTTATCATAAAGGGACAAGAGGACATTTGTGAGGAAACTACTTATACTTTTCAAGAACTGTTGGATACAGGGCCTGAGCTTATCAGGAAACCCAAAATGCCATCATGGTTTTCTTGTTAAGGTTGGGACTTTTTGAAATATGTGATAAATGGAGTTCTGGCCCAATGGTCTAATGGGTCTATGGATCCACCCCATAGTCATTTTCCTGGCTTCCAAGTATATGAGTGAGGTAGATACTTTTAGTAAGTAGAAGAATCCTCATATTGGTATCTGGACTTGTGGAGTAAGAACATTTTTATAGGAAGAATCAAGTGGAAAGCACTGAAACTGTCTTTCCCCACAGCCAAGTTCGTAATCCAGGAGCAAGACTAAGAGAAATTGCAAAAATTAGTTCCATTATCAGACTTAAAGGATGCAAGAGTATTGGTCTTGATCATATCCTTGTTCAATTTATGGTTCCAGCAAAAACCAGATGGATTAAGGCAGATGATGGTGAATTGCTTACTGTAAACTTAACTAGGTGGTTACTCCCGCTGTGGCTGCACTGTTGGATGTGCTATCTTTTTTTTAAAATATATTTTATTGATTTTTTACAGAGAGGAAGGGAGAAGGATAGAGAGTTAGAAACATCGATGAGAGAGAAACATCGATCAGCTGCCCCCTGCACACCTCCTACTGGGGATGTGCCCCACAACCAAGGTACATGCCCTTGACTGGAATCAAACCTGGGACCTTTCAGTTCACGGGCTGACGCTCCATCCACTGAGCCAAACTGGTTAGGGCAGATGTGCTATATTTACCATCCTTTGGCATTTGATGTGTGGCTATTGGTTTGGACAATGCATTATTTTAATTCCAATCAGTAAGTGGGATTAAAAGTAATTTGCCTTTACATGAGAAGTCCAGCAGTACATATTCATTATTTTACCCCAGGGCTAAGTAAAATCTCTATTCTCTGCTGTCACAATGTAGTCTGTAGGGGCCTAATCTGCTTGATTTTTCATAGACCATCACACTGGTCCATCATATTGATGCTAATTGGATCTGGTGAACATCAAGTAACAAGTATCTCAGATGTTCTTGTAAAACACATGCATATAAGAAAATGGCAGACAGACCCCACAAAGATACATGGGTCTGCCATGTCAATGAGATTTGTAGGAATCTAATGATCTAAATCATGCTGTGACATCTTTAAGAAAAAAGACAAATTAGTTTACCTTGAATCACCTACCATGAAGAAAGAAACACAGCACTTAGTGGGTCTTTTTGGATTTTGGAGGCAGCATAGAATGCAATTGGGTGTTTTGCTCCAAGATATTTATTGGCTTGTTGAGAAGTTGTTAGTTTTGAGTGGGATTTAGAGCAAGAAAGGTCTGTGCTATGGTCCCAGGCTGAAGTATAAGCTACGTTATGTCTTAAACCTAATGACTCATCAGGTCCAATGGTGCTAGAGGTATCTGTGATAGACAAGCACACTGTGTGGAGTCTTTGGCAAGGTCTTATAGCAGAATCACAGTATAAACTCCTAAGGCTTGGGAGCAAGATTATGCCTTCTGTGCCAGAGAGTTCTTCTCCTTTTATAAAACAGCTTTCAGTCAGCACCCACACATGTGCACCTGGTGCTTGGGGGAGTTAACTCCTTATTAAATAACTACTTCTCTTTTTTTCTTCCACCACACATTTCATATGACTTCTTAGATGGTCCCATAAATTCAAGCAGCCAGTTGCCTTTCACAACAGCCAGCTTGATAAATATATTCATGTATTGACTTTCCTTCCTTTTTTGCATTTCTCCCCTGCCCCTCACTCTTGCTGCCTGGGGTCACTCTCTCCCCCAAAATATTCACACGTAAGCCTTTGCCTCTGATTTGACTTTTGGGAAAATGTAGGCTAAGGGAATAGGCACACACCTGCCCTCACTGAGTTTCCAGACAGGTTGGGCAGACAAACATAGAGCATTTATATACCTGGTGCAATGTGCCCCATACAGAGGCTGCACACAGTGCAGCAGGTGTGTAGGAGATGGTGGAAGTCTTGTCTTATCTGTGGGGAGGGGCTTAGGAGAGCTTCCCTAAATTGTGAAGGTTCAGTTGATATATGAAGGATGAGCAGAAGGTTTGTCAGGAGAAAGAAGTGTGGGCCAGTGTTTTTGTGGGGGAAGTGTTTTTATAGGGTGATGATAGGAGGAGGGGATGTTTCAGCCTTCAAAGCAGAGGTGGTTGTGGGGATGGGGGCGATGTGGAGGTAATCACAGCAGAACATTCTTTCTAGAAGAAGCGAGGTCCTAGAGGAGATAGGACAAGATGGGATCCAGGACCCAGGGAGTGGGTCACATTGCACAGGGGAAGAAGCAGCCTCTTTTTCCCTCTGAGATTGAATAGAAAGAAAGGAGAGAGGAAAGAGAGGCTTGCCGTGATTTTGAAGTGGTGAGGATGATGGAAGCATCAGGTTGGATGACCTTGGTCTTCTCTGAAAAGCCTGAGCTGAGCATACTGCTGGCAGAGGCAGGTGGATCCAGGACTGGAAGAGGCTGGCGGTGAAGGCATTGGACAGCTGCTTTGGGGAATTCCAGAGGGATTGAGTTGAGGAGAGCGTGTGCATGCTCTACCTGCCTGTCAGGCTGGAGAGGACTTTGCATAGAGGAAGGCCCTGGGATGTTTGTTGAATGTAGGGTGGGTTTGCCATTTGTAGCCTGAGTTGCTGTGAGTTCATACTACCTTCCACTTGACCTATGCTTGGTTCTTTCTTACTGCCACACCCACTGTCTCAAATGCACCCCCTTTTCCCACCATGGAGCCTTTGCATGAGTTGTCCCTGTGCAAGCAACAACTGGTCTGAGATCCCCCCAAGCCACAACCCACATTCTTTAAATCGCAGCTCAGAGCCCCACCCCTAAGAAGCTATCTTTGTGATTAATACCAACCATTCTCAAACCTCTCACTAGAAACCCCAGACCGACCTTCTTGTCCAATGCACTCCTATAATTCCTCTTACTTTCCGAATTTAGCCACTGCCAGGAGATGACAAATGCCTTTTTCAGGGCCCTTGTTAGAAGGTCAGTTCTGAAAGCAAGGGCTGAGTCTCCTGGCCCCTGCACCTCACATCTAGGCAAATAAGTGTCCAGACTTCCAGGTACCCTTGGGGATGTGTGTCAAAAATTCTCAGAAGTGAGCCCCATCCAGAAATCCAAGGCCATTCTATGGATTAAGCCAACTCTAAACACCCTTAGTAAGTCCAGGGAGAGCTTTTCAGCTCATCCACAGACCCTTGGATTTGGATACAGATATTGTGTACATATATGTGTGCATGTGTGTGGGCTTCTGTGTGTTTTTTTGGGAAGAAGTTTCAAAATTTTTCTTCAAAAATATTTCTAACCCCCCCAACAGCCCAGAACCACTGCCGCAAACTTTCTTGCTGGGCACAATCTGCAGGGGGCTGCACCCACTGCACAACTCATCTGTGGTCAGAGTGTCAAATCTAGATAATCAAAGGGTTTCTGCTTTCAAGTCCTTGGGCCACTGCCAAGGGTGTGTGGCCACAGATATTTATTTGCACTCAGCCAGAATCCCGTCTGTGAGTCATAACATCCCAATGAGTGAATGACAATTATCAGGTAGCCGACTAGGTTTATGAATCTTGAGTAAATAAAAACAAAACAAAACAAAAAACACCTAACCTGTTGGAGCTAGAAGGCCATTTAAAGACCACTAAGTCCAAAATTTCCAGAAATGTGTTCTGTGGAGCATGAGTTTTACCAGGTGTGAATAGAATAGCTGTACTAAGAAAAGATGATTCTGAGATAAAAAACAAACTAACAGCCCTAACTGGTTTGGCTCAGTGCATAGAGCGTTGGCCTGTGGACTGAAAGGTCCCAGGTTCGATTCCAGTCAAGGACATGTACCTGGGTTGCGGGCACATCCCCAGTAGGAAGTGTGCAGGAGGCAGCTGATCGATGTTTCTTTCTCATCGATGTTTCTAACTCTCTATCCTTCTCCCTTCCTCTCTTTAAAAAACCAATAAAATTTATTTAAAAAACAAACAAACAAACAAACAAACAAAAAACCTTTAGGAAATTCTGGGTTAAACAACATAAAATATTTCTCATTCCAGGAGGACTAATCAGAGTCTTCATTAGATCATGAAGGCTTTGAATTTTTCAGGAGGGAGATAAAGTGTTTCCCAACTATATTTAAAGTACTATGACATTCCTTTGCAGAGGATCCGGCAGAACAGTTTTTTGTTGACCAGGTTTGTATCAGAAACCATTTCCTGAGATTTGGGAAGTTTCACTCACCCCCTTCTTAATTAGAGAACTCTGCTGAGCATAGGAGCTTCCTTGGTGATGAATGGAGGGTGGGGGCAAACGTGAGTGCTCAGGCACTCCATGCACTGTCACTCCCAAACCCCACCCTTAGCCCAAGCTGCACGATGTTTATTCTAGGATCCCATGTGTAGTGCTTACTTGTGTCCCAGATGCCACCCCAAGCACTTTACAGTTACTCATTGTATCAGGCAGTGTTCTCCAGAGAAACTGAGGCAGTAAGATATAAATAAATAAGGACTATACTGAGTAACTGGCTCATAGGATTGTGGGGACTGGCAATTGCAATGTTTCCAGGACAGGCCAGGAGTTGATGCTGCAGTCTTGAGGCAGAATTTCTTCTTCCTCAGGAAAACTACAGTTTTGCTCTCAAGGCCTTTCCACTAATTAGGGCAGGTGGCTAGCTAGTAACAAAGGCAGGATCTTAACACAGGTAGCTTAAATTCAGATGGTGCTCTTAACACTATGGCAGACCACCTCTCAGAGAAGCCTGCTGACCAAAAGTCACACGTCTCAGGGCAAGCAGCCCCCTGGTTCTCAGGTCAGGCTTTTGGGGTTGAGGCTCAAGGCCAGCCACAGTCTCAGACTGAAGGGGACTGTAACCCACCCCCTAGATTTTCCACTAACAGGAGATGCTCCTACAAAGGCTGCTTAAGTTTGGCATCTGTCTGTGCCAGGCATGTAGGGCTTTATTTGCCTGTGTGTTTGTTGGACAGTGTCTCCAGGTTCTATATCCTGGGCATGTGTGTTCAGGTCCAGGGGGTAAAGGGGACACAGACTTGCTGCCTGGTTGACTATGGAGCCTCATTGTCCCTGTGCTTCCAGCACTACTCAGGAGCCATTCCAAAGTCCGAAACACTAGGCTCTTGTCCCAATGCATGCCCCACTAAGACCTCAAGCCAGGACCATGAGCTATAAATTTCCCAAATGGGTGTGCTTCAATGAAATGTCCAAAAGTGTTTTTCATGCTGGCCATTGGGCTATTGACCAATGAATAACCATACTGGTTATTCCACTGCAGGTATAGTACCCTGATGAAGACCTGAGCTCAGATGAGGCTGGGGCTTGGTTCCTTGGTTTGGGCCTGACATGGAACCTCAAAAGAGGCTTGCCCTCTCTCTGGCCTTAGTGATCCTATCTGTATGGTGAGAGGGGAAGATTAGAATGATTCTTAGTAGCTCTCCATCTTAAAACTGGTCTTCAACAGCAGAGTTTGAAGCCACTTCTTGTTCTTTCCCAGGAACTGATAGAGGCATTCCAGAAGGTGCTATTGAGAACTCTTTTTCTGAAGGTGGATGTCAGGAGCTGGCTATACACAGTTCATGGCTAGGCATTGCTTATATACACTCTCACATAAAACAACCCCAAACCAAAAACATCTAATCGGGCTAGGAGCAAGGGAGGCAGTGTTGAGATAAATACAACTTGGGAGGAATTGGGAACTTTAAGAGATGCACCCTCTAAGATTTCTGTCTTTATCCTTTCCTACCTCTCTCCTTTCTTCCTTTCTCCCTTATACTTTGTTCTCTCCATCTCTCCTTTTCTCCCTCCCTTTATTGCTGTCTGTCATCTGACCCCAGGCACAGGTCAGCTCAAACAGCTGAACACGGACAGCAGGCATGCTCTCTTAGCTCATTTGCGGAGGGTCTGAACAGCAACATTCCTCCCCTGCCTCCCCCTCACATTTAACACACACACTCCCTCATTATTACGCAAGAAAAAATGCCAGGATTCCAAGGTAAAGTACAAATGTGTGTTGACCTTGGGGCCCCAGATCCATAGTAGCAGCTTGTCCTCAAAGCAGATGACTACACATGGGTGTGCTGCAGGCTTCAGTCTCTCTTTCTTTCTGGGCCCCAAGGTGGCTCACTCTTGGACCTCAACTTGTAGGGAATGCAGGTAACACCCTGGAAGACGGCCCTGGCTAACACCAAGTTTAGAAGGGACAGCTATCCCAGCCAACACATTCTTGGAACCACCCTTGGTTGGGCTATCTCAGGAAGAAGAGCCTAGAAGACTTAATTTTTGTTCCTCCCTTTGGCCCACTGGGCTTCCATAAGAGGACTCCCTGGGATATGCATAGTTCCCTACAGATTACCAAACATATTCTTGTCTGTTCCATTCATCTATTCATCCTTACACCTACTCCATATTTACCAAGTGCTGGTTGCCTGCCAGCATGGGAGATGAAGTGGTGAAGAAGATCCACCTTATCACTCCCCTCCTGGTGCTTGCCATCTTACAAGGAAGATAGAGAAGAAACAAACAATTCCAAGAGGGGCACGTGTCAAAGTCTATGAGTCTACTGCAGATCCTAAAGGGGGCAGGGAGTGCCATGCTCAAGGCTGTGTTGTTAGAACAAGGCAGGGTGAAGGCATTTGACCCGAGGTGTCCTACTTCTCATCTCTGGGCTTTCCCTATCTCTACTCACTGGCTTCCCCTTATTTCTTCCACCCACCTCCAGCTGCTGCCAATTAGATTGTCATACATCCAATGACCTTGGCCAATGACAAGGTCTCACACTAGCTTCCTTTTGCCAAACCAGGTGGCAAAACTGAGACCCTTGGCAAAGTGGAAAGAAGGCCAGGCCATAGCAACCAGGACAGCTTATTGATCTTTCTTGACATTCTATCCTCAATGGCATGGCCAGGCTCAGCCCTGGGCTCCTGACACCTGGGAGTGGGACAGGTTTAGAGGGACCTGCAGGGGGCGCCCATTGGACTGGGGCTGGGAGATGAGACAGTGGCCTGCCATGGCGAGAGTATGGCTGTATTTAGAATACAGAGGGAACCAACCAATTTTGGCCCCCTCCTGTGTGCAATAAGCCTGCATTTTACAGGTAAGAAAACTAAGGCTTAGAATGAGTAGGAATGTGACTTGCCCAATGTCTCTTGGCTAGTATGTGGTGGAACTGGGAGCAGACCCCACTTCATTGGACTCTAGGATCTATTTTACTTGCCCCATGCCATATTGCTTCAGAGAGTTTTGAAGGGAAGAGGACCTGGTACTGACTGTCCTCAGCATAAGGGAGTCTGGAGGGCATCAAAGAGTGTCAGAAAGGAGCAAAGGGCAAGGCTGGCTGGGTGGCTGGGTGGCAGGGTGGTTTTCCTGTTCTGGCTTAGGTTGCTTCATACTGAGGGACTGCTTGCAGGGTTGTCTAGAGTGGATGCCCTCTTCTCTTGCTCACCCTTGCTGACATTCACCTTAGATATTTTAGGATGGCATTCAAATCTCCTCGCTTCCTTGGTGGCCCAGCTCTGTGCTCAGCACTTGCCCAATTTTCCAAGGCCAATTCTATGACTACCCTGTATGGGAAGTCTAATTCATAGTCCCACTTGACAAGGGAAAATCCTGAGGCACAGAGTGGAAGAAACATGCTTGAGGCCACCTGGCACCCCAGCCATTCTCTTGTGCCTCTGTGCCC
The DNA here is from genome assembly GCF_964212035.1 of Myotis nattereri. NCBI lineage: Eukaryota > Metazoa > Chordata > Mammalia > Chiroptera > Vespertilionidae > Myotis > Myotis nattereri. The sequence continues at coordinate 137,994,333 of NC_138078.1, read as the reverse complement.
CACATTGAGGTGCCTTCCTGCAGAGTGGGGGCTTGACTCACACCAGCTGAGAATCTAAAATTTCACAGAAGAATCTGGAACTGTGACAGCCCCCTCACACTGAAGCACCAGTTCCCTTTGCTGCCACACAGATTCCATTCTCCTGGTAGCTCACCCTGCTGTCCCTTCTGCACTAAGAGCAGGAAGTCCCCTGTGATTAGAACCATCAGCCTCCTTCCCTCCTTGGGACAGGTTAACAAGCAGTCCCTAGACCCCTGGCACTCAGGCCCACCTTTTCTGTGATAAATCTGATGATTTCAGATCAGGAGGCCAGCCCTCCCAGAAATGACAGCCCACAGTCATTACCCAGAAAATCTCAGCAGCTCCATCATGAGGTGTCTGGCCCATTCCAGGGCTAAATTTGGCAGGGGAAGAATCTGAGGAATTATTTAGACTCTCGGCTTCCCCCTTTTTATTTGGGGGTGTAGGAAAGTAGGAGCAGAAACTGTGAAGCTGTATCCCCAACACCAACTCCAGTATTGAGGGGAGGAGAGCTGGTGAGCCTGTATTGGGATCCCAAGGAATGATGACCCCCTCATCTACCCTCAGACTCTCCTTTGTCATTGTGACCACCAGGTTTATGGTTCAGTAAAACCCCTCTGGATCGCTGGAGCCCTGTGCCTGGGGCTAGGGTCCTTTTGGGGGCTCCGGCTGCCTGCCCCCCTGCCTGGCTGGCCTCTTCCAGTCCTAGTGACTTCATCCTTTGGCTCCTTCCATGGTTGTCTCACTCTTCCAGGCTTGTCCTCTGCCCTGTGGCTCCTGCTTCCCACTGACCCTCCAGGGATGGCCAGGTGCTAGCTCAGCGGGGAGGAGAGACCTGGATGGCAAGCTGTATCTCTGCAGCGTATTTTTGCTATGTTGGGGGCACAAGCTGAGCTTGCACTCTGCTGTGGCAGGGTGGGATTCTGCTGCTCGAGTCAGTGCTTTGTGCACGCCTTCCACCAGGTGGGAACCTGCCTGTGGGCCAGTGACCAGTGTAGCTTGCTCTCTTTTACAGAGATGCCCAGCACCAGGGGAGGCTGAGAAAACTACTGGCCTTCAAGTGGCAGTGCCCTCCCACGTGGGGGGAGCAAGCCCTCTGACAGCCTGGGAAGGAAAGAGAGAAGAAGCAAGGGAGGGAGGAAGGGAGGAGGTCACCCATGGCTTCCCTGGGCACCTATTATAAATTCCCCATCAGCCAGCACCAGGGCCAACTCAGGGCCACAGTAGCTGCTTCTGTGATGCATCTTGTATTGTTGGGGACCAAGTTCTCAGCAGCTGCCACCTTCAGAAGATGACCAAAGTCCCTAAGGAGAAAAATCTCATGGCAGCTCAAGAATTAGACCTATTACTCCTAGTGACCTTGGATGTGGCTGATGGGTCCTCCAGAACCCACAGACATCTGGGAAGGCCCTGCTGAGAGTTCTGGCTGAGTACACAGGGATTCAGGGCTTCCAGGACTTGTATGTGACCTTGTACATAGCCCTGTCTCCTATGGATCTAGTCTCTTCATCTGTCAGCAACTTGAGCCTGGGGTCTGGCTATCCTGAAGGGCCCTGCCTGTCCCTCCCACAGGCTCCTGAGACTAACCTGTTCAGGGCTCCAGGTATCTCAGAACAGGAGGCCATGCCAGCCTTGAGCCCCTGTTCCTACCCCTCCAGTCCCATCACAGCTCCAGGGACAGTATGCTCCCTTACTCTGCAGAGCCACCCTCCCCATTATGAACAATGCTGGTCCTGGTGGTCCTCATGGAACAACCAGAGTTCTGATGAGGATGATAACTGGAAGCCACAGATGCAAATGGAATAGCACAGACTGAAGCTTGTTGATATCACTCCAGCTTAGGCTGAGGTTCACATGGGTCATTCCCCCTGGAATCCTCACAGCAGCCCTGAGGAGCCATTTCTTGCTGACCCTATTGTACAGATGAGGAAACAGTGACCCAAGGCTACACAGGGCCCAGCAGTGGTGGCACCAGGAGCCAGTATTCCAACCCAGGCTTGACTGACCCCAGAGCTTGAAATCATTGCTTCTGGCTGTGCTCTAAGATCCCTGGGAGCTGAGGCCATGTCTGGACCCCTACACCACTCAATGCCTGGCACTATGACAGGCACAAAGAAGACATCCAGTTGTCACTTCTTGAATGATAGTCTGACTAATGGAGCCACCCCGCCAACTAGATCAGGCCTGTCCTGACCCCCAGAGCCTGAGGTGAGGGAGACTTATTTCAGGCAATGGGTTGTGCCTTGTCATCCTAGCACACAACCCAAAGCCTTGTGCCCCAGAAGCAGGGACTGGTTTGAGGGAGCACTTGGTACCCTGTGTTGTTGAAGGGTGAGGAAAACTCCAGCTCTCTGAGTGAAGAAAGAAGCCCAAGTGCATATCAGATGGAACCCCAGAACCACTGGACCCCATGTGAGATCTGGGCACTGCTGACTAAATTATGGTGGCAGGGGCAGGACAAGATGGGTGAGGAGGATGGGGAGGGGTGATTACAAAATCTTCCAAGGAATTACACTTCTAGAAATGAGCATAAATTACAATCAATTTACAGATAATACAAGTCTTTAAAGACAGATTGGTAGCTTGCATGTTCATTGTACCCAAACTTTAATTAAACCATTTAAAAACGAAAACCTGTCTGGCATTCTTCTGCTAATTGACCCAGACTGGTGAAAGAAGGCCCTGTCTGTGACTGCAGTGATTGTATGCTAATAAAATTTATTTCTACCGTCTTGCTCAGCTCCCTATTCGGTATTCAAGAAATGTGTGGGCTTAGAGCCAGATATCACAAAGCACAAAGTAATCAAACCTCCTTATACACAGCCCCCACTTTACCATTTCTGGTCAGTTGTGGCTTGGCTGGGCTCCCTGTGCTGCCAGTTCAGATGGGACCATTTGGGGTTCTTCTCCTGTCCTGCAGTGGGGATTTGAAAGTCCCTGTGTCTGCTGAAATTGACAGTTTGAAGGCTCACTGCATTCCCAGGGATGCAGCTGATAATGGGTAGGGATATAATTGCTCAACACAGGCAGTATGGTACATGGTTCATTCTTCAAGATCCCATTCAGAGGAGTCAGGGGTTGTGGCAAGCAGAATTCCTTAGCCTCATCTCCTTGGTGGCTGTAGTGTCCTGAGCTGCCTCAGCACTTCCAGAGCCTCAGACCTGGCTGCCCTAATCATTTGATGTTCATGTGCCTGGCAGGAAAGGAGGTGACTGGAACCTTGGATCCCTGGCCGCAGAACAGGGCTTGTGGCATGGCCTTTCTTGTCTCATATGGGGCAGGGCTTAACCCTGATTTTGAGGCCTAGCTCTGTCAGTGCCCTGCTGAGAGACTGGTCAGTTTCTGTCCCTCTGGGACTCGGTGTCCCTATCAATCCAGAGAGGGGCATTCATCTTTGGGCCTATGATCACTCCAGTGTTTATGGAGCTGCATGCCTCCTGGTCATGGTGGGAGGGCACAGAGGGTGCCCACCCTCAACCTAGCATTGATTGCCTCCATGTCCTGTGCTGCCAGTGGAGTAAGATGGCTTTGATGGAGAGAGATGCCACAGCACAATGTTTCATGACCAGCCCTGACTCTTATGGCTCAGCCTTATCAGGGGTTGTAACCAGTGGCCAGAGAACTGTGTCCCCTTGGGCATGGCCCCTGGGTCTTCATGGAACAATAGTAGGCACTCTGTCAGTCACTCAACAAACAGATACTGAACATGACAAAATGAACCAGCGCCAGATCCTGCCTTGGTAGCTGTGGAGACAGAAATGTCTAAATTACCACTTGGCAAGTGCTGTAAGAATGGTGCATGCAAAGTACTGTGGGAACTCAGGCAAGGGAGTGACTCAGCCTTCTGGGGTATAAGCTGCCAGACAAGCAAGGCTTCCTGGGAAGGGGGCATGAAACTGGGCTTTAAAGGAAATATAGGCATTTAGTAGAAGGAGAAGCAGATAGAATGATGAGCATGAAAACTGTAAGAGCATAAAAACCCTCAGTGGTCTCTGGGATGTCTTTGGCCTTGTCTGTGTTTGCCATCTCAAGATCACACAAGGGGGATGATTGTAGGGTTGTGATTGGGTCTGCAGAGCTCCAGATACCTATTTGGAGAAGGCAGGAGGCAATCTCAATAAGGAAGTATGGAGGGGGCAGCAGTGGCAACAGCCTGGCAGAGCTGTTGCCAACTCTCTGGCACACACACACTACACACACACACACTACACACATGGGGACACACTAACACAGGCACACATAGATACACATGGGTACACATGCAGGCACACACAGGCACCCATGCACACATGGGCACTGTTGTGCATCAAATTTTTGTGTCCCCTCCCCAAATTCATATGTTGATGCCTTTAATCCCAAGGTGATAGCATTAGGAGATGGGGCTTTTGGGAGGTGATTAAACTTAGATGAGGTGGTGATAGTGGGGTCATGATGGAATTAGTGTCCTTATAAACAGAGCAAGAGATCAGAGTGCTCTCTCTTCACCATGTAAGGACACTGTGGAAAGGCATCAGTGAGATCCAGCAACCAAATCTGCGGGCGCCTTGATCTTGGACTTACGACCTCCAGAACTGTGAGAAATAAATGTCTGTTGTTTACGTTTTCAGTCTGCAGTATTTTGTTATAGCATCCTCAGCTGCCTAACACAGGCACACATACAGACACATATACACGTATAAACAGGTATACACATGATCATACGGACACACACTTGCATATGACCTACAGACAGGCATGCACATATGTGCACCTGTACACCTAGAGAAGCATTCATGTATCCACCCACAGACAGGTGTGCCCAAATCCAGAAGTGTGCTTAAGGACATGCCAACACAAAAATGCATGTGTGTGCACACAACATATGCACATTGACTGCCCTTTTCCATGGTATCCCAGAATGCTCTACTATGGGGCATATAATAAAAAGTCCCCACTCTATAAATGGAAGCTAAGTCTGGAATAAACCCATTCATTCCACAGGTTGAGACTCTGAGTGGCCCAATGGGACGGATGGAAATCCATTTTTTTTTTTAATCTCAGCTTGTACTTCCCTATCACCACCCACTGCCACCAGCCCTGGAGTACCAGAAAAGGGGCACAACGTGGGGAGAGAGGAGGCAGTGACTGCAATTCTGAGGTAAGGGGAGAAAAGGCAGCCTGGATTCCAGCCTGTAGGAGAGGCATGAAGCCTCTGTATGTATGTGTAAGTATATATGAGTGTGTATGTGTGCATATATATGATTATGTGTGTGCATGTATGTGTGTGTGTGTGTGTGTGTGTGTGTGTGTGTGTGTGTGTGATACCTGTAGGTAGAAGCTCTTGCTTGGCCCCTTGGAAATGCTGAGCCACTGTCACCTGCCACATGCCACCTGTGCCTGTGCTAATGTGGGCATGGCAAAATGGTTGTGAGCAGTTCAAGGGAGTAATGAAGATGTCCTGGGGCCACAGACACCATAAGAGGGGCTGGAGGTTGGGACAGGGTCAGACAAGGTACTCTCTACCATCTCTGAGGAGCAGGTCTGGCAATTGCCCAAGGGCACTTGGGGACTGCCCTTGAGAACGCCTTGCCCCTTGGAAAAGGGGCCAAGGGCAGACTGCCAGGGAGCCTCTTCCATCTCTTAGCACTCCTAATCCTCCATTCCTGGAAAAAAGGGTAATAAAAGAGAAGTAGCAGAGCCACTCACCTGCCTGATGTTGTCCTGGCTTTAGCCCTGTGGCACCCAATTCAGATTTCTGACCTCCAGAAGAGTAAGAACATAAAGGCATGTTGTTTTAAGCCACCAAGTTGGTGGTAATTACCGCACCCAAAGCAAATGGATACAGAAAGGAGTTGGCTCTTACACCCTCATCATGTGCTAGGCAGGCACTGTGCTTCAGGATTCTTGCAGACTGCCTCATTTGATGCACAGACCAGCCCCTATGTGTGTGGGAATCTCCTACTATAATGCCCATTTTACAGATGGTTCTCATGGGGGAATAGCTTGCCCATGTTCACCCAAGTGGAGATGTGGTAGCACAAAAACTGGTCCCAGGCCTGCTGGACTCTGTGCCCTCTGCTCTCCAACTGTCACTGAGGTGAAGGAAGCACCAATACTGGAGGCTAGATTCACAAGCAGTCATTCCAGCGCTGGGGAAAGAAGGGGCTGTTCTAGATCAGATTGGGCTTGCTTTCTATCACTGACCTCCCCGCCAGAGGTCAGGGCTGGGCACCAGGGTTCTCCAGTAGACTTTGGCCCCATCAGTGATGCCCTTTCCAGCACCCAGGCCTAGGTGTTGACCCCAAGCTTTTGCCAAAATACCTCCTGGATCAGTGAACTAAGGAATTGTGAGGTGGCCACTGCTATGGCTGAGCAGCCTCTTTCTGTCCCATCATATCCCTTGAAACCAAGGGAGTCTTAAACATCTATGCTCTGAGTCCCTGACAGATAGGACAGTGAGTCTTAGAGAGGAACAGGGTCACACAGTTGGGACAATATCAGATCGTGATAGAGCCTGAGGCTCCTGATTGCTAGCAACTCACTCTTTCTGGTGGCTAAGACCAATGGCCCTGATTTATGGACCAAAGAGACCCGATTCAATAGCAGGTGCAGGCAATGCCCAATTAGCCTGCTGGCATGGTGGCTGGCATGGCAAAGTGAATTTCTTCACTGGCCCTTGCAAATCTTGTTTGAATATCACAAAAAAATGTTAATATTTATCCAGGAGGCCTTGCTTCACAGCTGCTTGGATTAGCACTAATAATTGTTCAGCCGCCAAAACCGATTTGGCTCAGTGGATAGAGCATCGGCCTGCGGACTGAGGGGTCCCAGGTTCGATTCTGGTCAAGGAACCCATGTACCTGGGTTGCGGGCACATCCCCAGTAGGAGATGTGCAGGAGGTGGCTGATCGATGTTTCTCTCTCATCGATGTTTCTAACTCTCTATCCCTCTCTCTTCCTCTCTGTAAAAAACCAATAAAATATATTAAAAAAAATAATTGTTCAGCCTTTGACAAGGGCAGTGGCTGGGAGGCAATCCAGCTCACATGGCTACCCATGTCATCTTCACCAGTGCCTGCTACCACATGGGGAAAACAGCCAGAGCTGAGGAGGGATTCACATGTTTCAATCTCAACAGACTTGAGTCTGGAGGGGAACAGATCTTCTCACATCTGTGTTCTGCTCTTTTCTCTTGCTGCCAGTATACCCTTTTGGGCAAGGTGAGAGAAGACTCAGCACCATTTGAGATAGCAGTGAAAGAAGATGGGAGACCTTTTTGAGATTCTCACTTACTGGATACCCCATAGGCTTTCAAGCAGATTCTAATTGCACAAGAGCCTTGGTATTGGAGAAAGTAGTTTGGTCCCCATCTTCCCTCCAAGGTCCTAGCTCCATCCTCAGAAAACTTTGAGCAACATCAGGCCAGAGGATCTCAGAAGGTCATATTGGGGGGTCATGCTCCCAGGGAGAACTCATTGTCTAATAGACTACAGGAGAGCTAAAATCCCTCAAAACCTTAAGCCTTCTACCATCACCCAAAACTCTGGGAGGCAGATCTCATTATCCCATTTCACAAATGAAGAAAGTTAGAGTGAGACATGTTAAGCAGCTTGCCCACTGTTGCCAGTTGCAAAGGAACTGACAAGAGATGGGAATCCAATGGGAGTGTATCAAGACCAGTGCTAAGCCACATGCTGGACAGTACATGAGTTTCCAGGGTCCCACTGACTTTGAACCACATGTTGGGGTTTCTCATTGACTTGCATGATCATTGGGTGTCTTCATTTCTGATTGATCATCAATGTATTAGTGGTTTGTAAACACAGAATTAAATGCACCTGGGAGTTATTTAGTATGTATAATGTTTTCTATTATTCTAATACAGTGGTCCTCAAAGTGTGGTTCAAAAACCAGCATTATTAGTATCACCTAGAGTTTCTTAGAAATACAAAATCTTGGTTCTTCCACCTCTCCTCAAACCCACTGAAGTAGAGATTCTGAGAGTAGTCAAGTCAAGTCAAGACTGGCTGCATGACTTATGGGGTTCAGTGCTAAATGAAAAGAAGGGGTTCTTTCTTAAAATATTTTTAAGAATTTTAGGACATCAACAGAATAGCATTAAATTAAGTGTGGGGCCATTTTGAACATGGGGTCCTGTGCAAACTGCACACTCATGAAGCTGGCCTTGGCTAGTAGAAGCATCTCCCCAAACTCTGCCCTCACGTTCGGATTGCATTTTCCCATATGCATGTCTGTCTCCAAATGTCCACTTTACATAAGGATACCAGTCCTTATGTATATTGGATTAGGGGCTCATCCCACTGTAGCATGACCTCATCTTTATAATTATATCTGCAACAACCCTATTTCTAAGTAAGGTCACATTCCCAGGTACTGGGGGTTAAAACTTTAATGTGTATTTTGAGGGAATAAAATTAAATATCTAACAATAGGGTGATAGCCCACACAGGAAATCCTCCCTGAGGCTGTGTTCCTCCAAGGAATTAGTGGGAAACAGGAGAGAGCCCTCCTTCAAACCACAGCCCCAAAAGCACTTGAGAAGGTATAGGGAGAAGGAGCTATGGACCTGTCTGGAAGTGGATGTACAGTGGAGCTTGTCTCAAACCACAGTGCCCTAAGCCAGGATTTTAAGGTCAGTATAAGTCCCCTCCAATGCATGACCCCCAGAAAACCAGAGGAACCAAAGATTTAAGCCCATTCAGCTCAACCCCTAATCTTTCAGAGAGAAAGCTGAAACCCATAGATGGTAAAGGGTTGTCCAAAGTCACAAAACAAATAAGTGAGAGTCATAGAACCAAGTAATCTGTACACTCATGCCTGTTTCATGACTATCTCCTTCCTTTTATTCTTTAGCAGAGACTCTCAGAGCTGTGAGGTCCAACAGAGGCCCAGACAGAAGAAAACCTCACCTAAGAACACCCAGAAAATCAGTGTTGGGGCCAGGAATAGAATCAAGGTCTATTGATTCCTAGCTAAATGCTCTTTCCGTACCCCCCATACCCCACAGATGGTGTCCACCCCTGTTTCCCATGTCACATTCCATGGACACTATGTTAATAGGGGTATCACACCAAAATGTCCTGATAGAAATGTGTTTGAGAAATTCTAATTTTCTCAAAGTTTAACTGCCGGACTTTTCAGGGCCTTTTCTGTGCATTGGGATTCCCTAAGATGTGAACAGCATATGCAGAGTTTTTCAGCTTCTTTGACCTCAGAAGTCCTTTATATATAAACCCATGTTGGCTTTTATTTAGACCCTTGGGATGGGCCTCTTCCATCGTTCCTTAGTCTGTAGCCAAAAAATTACCCCACTCTGTGTGCTAATGTCCATCCTCATGACAGAGCTCATTGTTTCCAGAGGGAGCTCATTGGTTCCACAAGCAAAGGAAGAAGATCTTGATTGGAACTAGAAATGACCTGTCCCATGAGAGGGCTGTGGTGACCTCTATGTCAACTCCTTGGGGAGTAGCTGGGTTTCACCTTGTCTCCACATCTGCAGCCTATTCCACATGGCCAGGGTTGGGATGACTAGTGGGATGGCCAATTTTGATGCTGGACCCTTTACAAAGAGGGGCTGATTGTCAGGAAAGGTGACAGGTCTCTCCTGAAATCCATGACAGGGCTTTACCATGAGGTCAAACTTAGAGCATGTGAGTGTATATAAGAGAAATGTGTGAAGATGAAATGTTCCTTCTGACAGCACTTGTTTCCCAAACTGAAGGAGAATGAATTTGGCAAAGGACTTTTGCTGGAGCCCAAACTTGGCAAACCCAGATTGATGTGGGCAATGAGCCCTAAAATCCCATGGCAGAAAAACACAAGTCAGGAATCCAGAGGAGGGACTGAGCTTAGCATATAAGAGAGCTCATACCTTGGCTCTGGGTTCACAGTAGATTGAACTAAGCACTCTGAAACATTCCAGCTTGGAGCCAGCAAACATGAACTGAGGTCCATGTGTGCCGGAAGCCGGTCCATCCTTGCTGCTTGACACAGTCGCTGCAGGAAAGAAACATCTGCACAGCATATGTTTCAAGGGACCTGGCGTATATAGCATACTGTTCTTAATATGTTTGCTCCCCTTAGCGCTGTGTGTTTTAACCAAGGTCACCTCTCCGAGAAATGTTGTTTCCCCAGGTAGGAATTTTTCCCTGAAGTCAGGGAGGGGATGCCTCTCCTAGAAAGGTTGTTTCCCCAGGTAGGAATTTTTCCCTGAAGTCAGGGAGGGGATGAAACTCCTTAACTAAGTGCCAGGCGGGTAGTTAATCACTACAAACAATCATGCTTAAGCTACATAATCTTTACTCCCTGGAATGGAGATAAGAAACGCCCTAACCTTTGTAATAGAAATTGACAGGATTAAAATCAACTGGGATAAATACGGAGTAACAAGACAATAAACAGCAGAACCTCTCTGGAGATCGAGACCAGAACTTGGCTGGAGATCCTGGCTAGGCTGCTGATCAACTGAACGCTGTCTCCGTGTCATTCCTTCTTCGCCGACTCCGTCCACACCTTTGGGGATCCCTGGACCCGCTGGGGTTGGACCCCGGCACATGTGCCCATGTATCTCATTGTATTTCTACAGAAGCCTTCAAGTTTGGGCATTTCTGCCCTTTTACAGAGAGAAGACAGAGGCAGGAGAGGTGAAGAATTTGGTCCAAAGCCGCACAACTAATTCATGCAGAGCCACATCAAGCTCTTAGAAACACTGCTTGTCAGAGGCAGAGGAGTCTCTGATTTGGCACCCTTAGCTGGCAGGAGAGGGAGAAAGAGCCAGCAAGAGCTGTGGGGGCCACCCAACAGCCTAGGCACTGCTCTCACTCTCTACACCCAAGGAGAAGGCTGGAAGTCCAACAACCAGGAAACCCCTTTTATCAGCATTCAAGTCATTTTTCATCAAAGGAAGTGTGTTCTCTGCCCTCACTTCAGGGGAATTTAGGAGCCTGAAGCAAGTTGGTTAGCACAGGGGCTTCCTGTTCTCTCTTGGGTCAGGCTGGGTATTGCTGATTTAGGGGTCGGGAGAGGATGGAGAGGTCCACCTGACCTCCCAGTGCATGATGAAAGGTGTGTACTGAATTTGGCAGAATATAGTGTTTTATTCATGAAGCACCAACCCAAAATAGAATGAGAGCTCTTACATGTGGATGTCCTGGCAAGCTTGGGAAGTAAGAAATGAAAATACATCAGCCACAACATTTTCTATCTCTGCTTTAGATGGGAGAGCTGTGTCACTGTCGCTTAGTCATACTATTAAGTATACAAATTGCCAGGCTGATAACGGGGTGGAGTAGGGTGGGGAAGGACTTGCTTGGGTGAGAGCCCCACCTCCCAACTCTTCAGGAATTGGGCACCTGGCAGCAGCCTCAGGGCTGAGGACCAGGAAGGCAGGAGACAAGAGGAGCCAGCTCCCCATTTCAGCTAACTTGACAATGGCTGGAAACAGGAAGCCTGGCCTAGATCCCTAAGATGATCACTTCAGATGCAAATTTGGGAAAATTGATGGTCAGGGAAGCAGTTTTCCTGAAACCCATTGGAGGAGCCAGTTCCAAGGTTGCCCTAGGAGGGAATAGGGATTCAGACTTAGGAAGCCCCCAAGGCTCCCAAGGGATTGCTTAGGAGCAAATCTCATGAAAGACCCTCATTGCTCCAGAGCAGTGGTTCTCAACCTTCCTAATGCCGCGACCCTTTAACACAGTTCCTCATGTTGTGGTGACCCCCAACCATAAAATTATTTTCGTTGCTACTTCATAACTGTAATTTTGCTACTGTTATGAATCATAATGTAAATATCTGATATGCAGGATGTATTTTCATTGTTACAAACTGAACATAATTAAAGCATAGTGATTAATCACAAAAACAATATGTAATTATATATGTGTTTTTTGATGGTCTTAGGCCACCCCTGTGAAAGGGTCGTTCGACCCCCAAAGGGGTCGCGACCCACAGGTTGAGAACTGCTGCTCTAGAGGCTGGAGGGAGGATGAGTTCAGGGCTGCCCCTTCTGAGGGACTCACCCAATATCACCACCACTGACAGCCTACACCTGTTTCTGGGCTAGAATCCTGCTTGTGTTAAAGAATTACAGTGACAACACTCAACACCTCAGCCTGGAGAAAAATGACATTCATTATGCTGTAAGGCCCTGAACGTGATTTAGCTGTTGATCTAAAAATTAAGAGAGAAAAAGAGACAGAGTCAGAGAGAGACAGAAAGATAGAGAAAGATACAGAAAACTATCCTACTGAGAAAATACAAAATTATAGGGGCAGGGAGGAGAAAAGCTCCCCAGAGCATTTTTAGCTATTAAGAGAGCATTGACAAGGAGACCAAGATGGTGGCGTAGGCAAACACCTGTACTTGCTGCCTCCTACAACCACACCAAAATTACAACTAAAATACAGAATAACCATCATCCAGAACCACTGGAAAGCTGGCTGAATGGAAGTCCTACAACTAGAGAAATAAAGAAGAAAGCACACTGAGACTGGTAGGAGGTGCGGAACAGGCTGGTGCCGCTTTTCTAATTGGGAGGGAGATTGTCTCTGTGGAGGACGCCTGGAGGAGCATAGGGTCCCAGCCCCATACCAGCCCCCCAGCCCATGGTCCCAGAGCTGGGAAAAGAAGTCTCCATAATTACGGGCTGTAAAAACCAGCTGGAATTGGGGCTCAGTGACACAGAGGCTGCTGGAGACCCAGCTGCTCCTCTTAAAATACCAGCACACAAACTGAACTTACAAGGTCCCACTTCCTCTGAGCTCCAGCGACAGGGCAAAGCTCTGGGGGACACAGACACATACGAGGAGGAACTGGATTGTCTGGCATGTGAGCAGGAACTAAGGGTGTCTTTCTCCCAGACGGAGGTGCTTGCAGGGATCATTGTTCCTATGCTGGGACCTCCGAGGTCACAGTGCTGACTGGCAGCCATTTCTGTTTGCCCCACCCTGGTGATTCCCTGAGACCACACCTAATCAAATTTACAACCCACCCAAGCTTTGTGCAGCAGCTTTTGCATATGAATGGCCTGTGCTTGCTCAAAGTAAAATCTGTCAAACATGCTGCAGCTGATCAGGGAGCCTCAACCTATCAATAAAAGGCCCAAGACCCAGCACTAGTACCAGCCTGCCTTGCTTCACAGGTGGGCCTCGTCTGGGCACTTCCAAACCCCATACAAAGAGGAGAAACCTGCCAATCTCTCTGTAGCTCCTGCTGGGTAGCCCCAGGCAGGGGCTGCCTTTACTCCTCTCTGGAGACTCAAGAGCCAGTGTACCCAGTGGTCAGTGACAGACCATACCAGATTACAAATCTACATATCCATAAGCGCCACACTCAAGGGGCAGACTCAGTGAGCACCAAAGCCCCACTGAATCAAGTCCTGCTACATAGGGGTGTCTCTTGCACAGCAGCTCTCCCACTGTAGTCACAGCTGGTCCTCACAGCCAATTGGACTGGAGGTCAATTCCTCCTGGTGACACCAACAGCAATCAAGTCTCAACTACAAGACTGTGCACACAGCCAACAAAAGGGTGCACCTAGAGTGTCCACCTCAGGTGATTGGAAAGGCTGAGCCACTGGGCCCTATAGGACATCTACTATACAAGGTCACTCTATCAACTCAAGGAGACATAGCAGCTCTACAAATACATAGAAACAAACATGGGGAGAGAGCCAAAATGCAGAGACAAAGAAACATGTCACAAATGAAAGAAATGGAAGAAAGCAAACTACTGAATATAGAGTTCAAAATCATGGTTATAAGGTTACTCAATAATCTTCTAGAAACCTCCAAGGGACTTAGTGAGACTTTCAAGGATCTTAGTGAGAATGCCAAGGGAAAAAAAAAGGAAAAAGACAAGTCATAAATTAAGCATACACTGATTAAAATAAAAAATAATATACAAGGATTCAACAGTAGACTAGAGAATACCAAGAATCAAGTCAACAATTTGAAATATGAGGAAGCAAAAAACACCCAACCAGAAGAGCAAAAAGAAGAAAAAAACCCTAAAAATATGAAGATAGTGTGAGGAGCCGCTGGGATAACTTCAAGAGTACCAACATTCACATTATGCCAGAAGAGAGAGAGCAAGATATTGAAAACCTATCTGAAGAAATAATGACAGAAAACTTCCCCTACCTGGTGAAAGAAATAGACTTACAAGTCCAGAAAGCACAGAGAGTACCAAACAAAAGGAACCCAAAGAGGACCACACCAAGACACATCATAATTAAAATGCCAAGAGCTAAAGACAAAGAGAGAATCAAAAGCAGCAAGAGAAAAGCAGTTACCTACAAGAGAGTGCCCATATGGTTGTCAGCTGATTTTTCAACAGAAACTATGCAGGCCAGAAGGCAATGGCAAGAAATATTCAAAGTGATGAATAGCAAGGACCTGCAACCAAGATTACTCTATCCAGCAAAACTATCATTTACAATTGAAGGTCAGATAAAGACCTTCACAGACAAGAAAAACCTCAAGTTCACCACCACCAATCCAGTATTATATGAAAAGTTGAAGGGTATTCTTTAAGAAAAGGAAGAAGAAAAAGAAAAAGATAAAAAATATGAACAACAAAATGTCAACAAATACATATCTATTAACAACTGAATATAAAAATCAAAATAAATAAGAAATCTAATGAACAGAATAAACTGGTGAATGAAATAGAATCAGATGCATGGAAATGGAACATCTGATGATTCTCAGAGGGAAGGGGGGTGGGGGTGGGAAGAGATTAAGCAAATATCTTATATGAATATATGCATTACCTATGGACATAGACAATAGGGTGGCTAAGGCCTGGGGTGGAGTGGGACCTGGGTGGAGAGGGACTATGGGGGGGAAACAGAGGGATATCTGTAATAATCTCAACAATAAATATTTTTTAAAATAAAATTAAAATAAAGAGAGCTTTGATGAAGCCAGCCCTGACCACACAGAGGTCAGTCTAGTACCAAGGAGAGGGCTCCAGATTGGTATTAGCAACCTGGATGCCTGTCTCTCCTCTGCCACTTGTCAGCTCTGTGACTTCAGGCTAGTCACTAGCTCTCTCTGGTCCTCAGTGGCCTTAACTAAAAAATTGGGACCATAAATATTACCATCCCATAGGACTGTTGTAAGGGTCAGATTAGCTAATGGTAGTGAACATATTTTTGAAAAACATGAGAGTGGACAAGAGAGTGCTGCATGGAACAATGTGTGAAACTCTTTCTGAACCCCCTACATACCACCCCATATCTTACCCTTCCTTTCCCTAGTGAAATCTTCTCTCTCAGGTCTCAGCATAAAAGTTGTGTCCTTGGGGAAGCCTTTTCTGACCCATGGGTAGGGCTGAGCCCATTTGGCCCCTTCTACTTCTCCTACCAAATGCATCCCTCTATTGTGTGATCACTTCCCTCCCTAGAATTTATACTATATGTAAAGAGGCTCTTCCTTCTGTATTGTTGAATGCCCAGCATCAAGTCAGGAGTCTGGCACAAAGTTGGTGCTTGGTGAATGATGAATGAATGAATGATAGGCTCTGCTGTCCTCAGCAAATCAACTTCATTGAATTGCATTTTCTTTGTCTGCTAAATGAAAATGAGAATGTTGATGGTTCTATGAGTAATAATGAAAGTTCACGTGGAGACTTTTGTGTGGATTATCTCATGTAATCCTTGCAACAGTCCTGTTATTGTCCTCACTTTACAAATTGGGAAATGAATGCTTAACAAAGTCAGGTAAATCTTGTCTAAGTCACATAATCTCTGTAAGGGGTAGATCCAGTAATTGAACTTAGAAGCATGGTCCCACTACACAATCACATTGCCAGTTGCAGTAAAATGTGTTCAGAACACATTCTAGAGTTTTATAGAGTAGTAGAAATTATTGTTGGTGGTGATGTGGGTGATGAAGTTGGTGGTGGTGATGCTGGAGGTGGAGGTAGAGGAGGTAGACATGGAAATGGTGGAGGTACAAGTACTGATGGGAGATGAAAGTGGCATCAGTGGTGGTGGTGGAGGTGATGGAGATAATAGAGGTGGTGGTGGTGGTGGCAGTGGATGTGATAGAGATGTGGAGGTAGTAGAGGTGATTGGGGTGATTGTAGTGGTGGTGATGGTGGTGATAGTGGTGGAGGTGATAGAGGTAGTGGTGGTGATAGTGGAGGTGGTAGTAGTGGTAAAGACAGAAGTAGAGATGAATATGGAAGTAGAGGTGGTAGTGGTAGAGGTGGTAGAGGAGATGAAGATGATGATGGTAATGGTGGAGCTGAAAATATAGGTGGTGATGCAGGAGGAGGTAGTAGAGTTTGTGATTATAATATAAAGCTCTTGCTCAGTCTCTGAGTCATCTTTGTACCTCAGGGCCCTGGTCAGAGGGCTGAGGTTGCTCAGGGAGAAGGCAAAATGGAGAGGAAGGTTGTTAGTGAGAGGAAAGGTGATCCGAGGGAGAATGAATTTTGAGCCATGCCATATATATTTTAGATAGAATTGGGGTGGCATTTGGCACTGGTGATCACTCTGGGTTGAGGAACACATGCTAACCTGAGGGTTTAGGCTCCACCATGGTTCTCATCTGTCACTGTTTCTTCTAAAAGTCCATCCTGGACAGATAAAGCAAGCTGGGGTAGTAGAGGGCTAAGCCCAGACCCCTCTCTGAGCCCAGCTAATGGGAGTGCCAGCATGGAAGTTCTCATGCTGTGCTGCCTGTGGTCCTTCAAGAAGCAGAGGCAAGATAAGTTTATTATGCTAGGATTTTATTAGTGGAAACACCTATGAGAGAAAATGAGGAGGGAACTAGAGAAGGCTGAAGAGCTGTCAGAACCCAGTGCAAGTCTGACCCTGCATGAAGGAGAGAGGGAAGGAGAGTTCTGTGGAAATATCTAGACCATCATGCAGTCTCAGGAAATCTTGGCAAGGCCTTTAGGGAGTCTTCAAGCAGGAGCTGAGCAACAGATGAGGTCCATGTCTCCAGAAACAGGCCTAACAATGCCAGCCCAGTCATTGCTGGGAACAGCCCACAGCCTCAGTGCAACTAAACAATGGATTTCAGAGGGCAGAACCAGGGCCCCAAGTCTAGGATGCCCTTGCAGTGGGGACTTGTGAGGTGTAATCTCATGGCCACCACACACTCCTCTGTTGCTCACTTCTCTCCCCCAGCTTTCAGCTGGTTCTGGCCTAGCAAAGCCTCTATGTGATAGTTCACCTTCTGGGATGATTGAGAACTTTAGCTTTTAGCCTGGTCTCTGGTCCACTGCTCATAGCCTCTCCAAAGCAGAGACTGTGCTTGATTCCTTGCAAA
Organism: Myotis nattereri; assembly: GCF_964212035.1. NCBI lineage: Eukaryota > Metazoa > Chordata > Mammalia > Chiroptera > Vespertilionidae > Myotis > Myotis nattereri. The sequence continues at coordinate 137,977,031 of NC_138078.1, read as the reverse complement.
ATCAGCTCAGGGGAGTGACTTGTTTCAGGGTGTGCTTTCTCTATCAGCACACTGAACAGAGCAGCCTTTTGCAAGTTATGAACTAACCCAGTTTCACAGAAACATCTTTTTTTCATGCACTATTAGAGATCTTCTTTCAACATATTCCTCTAGCAAAGAAATCTCCCACTTTCTTGCAAGGGCAAGGACAGATCGTTACCTTCACTTTGATATAAGTCCCAAAGCCCCAACTCTTTATGCTTTGTTACTAGAGTTATGGGCACTGTCAATGCTTTGTCTCTAATCTGACTCCTTTTCATATCTTTAGACTCCCTCTTTTGGACCATCTCCAGTGAGGGTGGGGTGAGGAGAGAGAGAGAGAGAGAGAGAGAGAGAGAGAGAGAGAGAGAGAGAGAATATGAATTATGAGTGTGCCTGTGTGAGAGGTGAATCTCATGTGAGCTGGTAAGAGCATGTCTTGGTGTGAAAAAGAATGTGGTGTCAGACAAAAGTGAGGGAGAGAAAAGAAAAATGTGTGGTGGGGAGAACAGATGGGGAGAACAATCGAGTTGTTCATACTCCTCCAGAAGGAAGCTACACTCTCAGGAATAGAATAGAGGAAGAAGGAAATGTAGGAAGATAAAGGAAGGACCTAGCTCAGGCTAGGACTAAACCTCTGTGTTTCCTTTGTGACAGAAGGCCAGTTAGGTTAGGTGAGTGCATTTGTGATTAGCATATGTCCACTGCAAGATGGGGCCCAATAGCTGGAGCCCATACTTACCAGAAGTATCATGGTCCTAAGGCCGAGCCTACAAACCTCATATATGCTTTACCTTTTACTCTGGGGCTTGCCAAGTACAGAAGACCCTTTTGGAACCCTTCCAGTATACTGACTCACCTAAGTCCTTCATAAGCCCTGCAGGCTAGCTACACTGGGCAACCCCTCTACTTTCTCATCTTTGTGATTTTCCTCACATTACTTCTCCAACTTGGAATGCTCTCCTCAGCTCTCTCCATCCTATCCATTCTTCCATGTGGCAAATCGAGTGCCATTTCTTCAGGAAGTCCTCCTAAATTCCCCCAAGGGCAATGAATCACTCATCTCTCTGTTCTCCAGGAGCAATTTGCTTTTATCTAATTTAACTCTTCATTGATCTACTGTGTGCATTCACTTTTTCTGATTATCAAAGCATGCTTATGGAGACAATTCAGGCAAAAACAGAAAATCAACAAAGAATCCAAAGGGGAAAACCTCCCATAATTCCCTTGCTCAGAAACAACTGCTGTTAAGATTTTTCCATATTTCTTTCCATTTATGTGTCCATGCATAGTTTCCTTGATGTATTTGTATGCTGCTTGTTTTCATTTACTACTTGTTTGATTACCCTAAAGCAGAGCCTAAGATAACACTTGGGTGAAGGTAGTTTATTTAGAAGTGTGATGGGTAATATTATGTGTCAACTTGACTGCCCCATAGTGCCCAGATATTTGGTCAAACATTTTTCTGGTTGTTTCTGTGAGTGTTGTTTTGTATGGAAAATGTTTAAATCAGTGGACTTTTAAGTAGAAGAAAATAATACTTACATACTGTAGGTGGGCTGCATCCAATCAGTTGAAAGCCTGAATAGAATAAAACTGACCTCCTCTGAGAAAGAATGCATTCTTCCAGCAAACAGCCTTTCAACTTGAACTGCAACATCAGCTCTTCCCAGAGTCTCCACACTGACAGACAACCCTGAAAATTTTGGACTTGCTAGCCTCCAAAATTGCATGAGCCAATTCCTTAAATAAATCTCTCTATATTTATATGTGCTATCCCTATTGGTTCTGTTTCTCTGGTGAACCCTAACTAATACAGGAGGCAATTCCAGAAAGCAAGTGTGAGTGGGCAGGGAGCATGAAACAGGAAAGGGAAGGTCAATATCATAAAGCATTACGAGGGGCTTTCTGTGGGCAATGATACCTTGATTTTACCAAGGCTTTCTGGGAAGTGCCTAGAAAGCTTCCCATAGTTATCTACCCACCTGAAGGGTGGAAGGTGAAGTTTTTATCCATTGGCTAAGGGATGCCTCTGGAGTCATCAGCTCTGTACTTTGGATTTTGCTTGCAGGCTAGCTGGGAAGATGTGCACTGCTTTGAAAAAAGGCTCTGAAGCAAAGTGGAAAGACATGAAGTCCAGTCTCCAGGGGGAGATACTGTCAGATACTGTCCACTGCATTGTGGCTGAAATGAGAGGAGACATGATTTGAGGCATCAGATGTGTCTACTATTGTATGACACATATTGCCCCACATTATTAAAAATGATTTGAAATCATTACTTTTCATGGATGCACAATGTTCCATTATATGGATATGCCAGTTAAATTGTTTCTTACCAGTTTTACTTTATAAGGAATGTTTTAATGAACACTCCTTATATTAGTCTGCTAGGACTGCCATAACAAAATACTATAGACTCTTCGGATTAAACACCAGAAATGTATTGTTTCATAGTTCCGGAGGTCAAAAGTTCAAGATCAAGGTGTTGGCAGGGTTGGTTTCTCCTGAAGCCTCTCTCTTTGCCTTGCAGATAGATTTCTCCCTGTCTGCTCACATGGTCTTTTCTTTGTGTGTATGCTTCTCATATCTGTCCTTCTTCTTTCTTATAAATACACCAGTCATATTGAATTAGGGCCTATATGGATTAAGCATTTTAATTTAACCACCTTTGTAAAGACCTTATCTCCAAATACGCTCACATTCTGAGGTATTGGGGATTAGGACTTCAACATAGGAATGTGGAGGGAGGACACAATCAGTCCATTAAACCACTGAGCACACATTGTTGTATATTAGATTATTTCCCCATCAGACTTGAACTAGAGCCAATTGTTTCTGAGTCTGTTTCTCCCACTTGATTGGAATCTATCTGAAGGCAGGACCTAGTATAATTTAACCCAGTTTCCTCAAGTCCCCAGCAACAAGCTGGTGTTGTATATCTTTACAGACATTAACAATATTACCACTGACTGCAACTGATGTGGATTGAGCAACTGCCACTTGAAAGACTCTTCTTGCAGTTTTATTTTTAACTAAAAAAGTAAATGTTATCATCTACCCATAATTAGTTGGTGGCCTGTTGGTATTGACAATATGTTTCCTCCTTTACCCTCCTCCATTTTTAAAAATTGTCTTAACTATTTTCTCTATATACATTGAGAACATCAGAGAGTGTTTAATTTTTGCTGAAACCATCAACATAATTCTGAAAATTTAAGAGGAGGCAAATCTGTTGTGTTTATCCATATTTTTACTCTTTCTCTTGTCCTATTTTTCCTTCCAAGATTTCTTTTATTTTATTTGTATTTAAAGAACCTCCTTTAGCCATTCTTTTAAGGTAGGTCTGCTGGTGAAAAATTTTCTTAGCTTCCCTCAGAAAGATATTTATTCTGGATTTAAATTTCTGTATTGACTGCTCTAGGAAAATGTTTTATCACTTCTTTCTGGCCTCCATGTCTTCTGATGAGAAACCCTTTATCATTCAAATTGTTTTTATTTATATAAGGAAGGTATTATTTTCTCTCATTCCATTCAAGATTTTTCCTTTGTCTTTATTTTCCAGAACTGTAATGTGTCTTAGTATGTTTTTTTTTTTTTTTTTTTAATTTATCCTGTTTGGGGTTCACTCAGCTTCTTGAATCTGTAAGTTTATCTTTTAACAAGTAGAGAAAATGTTTAGTCATTATTTTTTTAATACTTTTTCAGACTCATAATCTTTTTTTCTCCTCCTGGGACTTTAATAACATACATCTTTAATGACATTTCATTATAATGTTCATTCTTTATAGTCCTATGCCGGAAGCCGGTCCATCCTTGCTGCTTGACACAGTTGCTGCAGGATAGAAACATCTGCACATCATATGTTTCAAGGGACCTAGCGTATATAGCATACTGTTCTTAATATGTTTGCTCCCCTTAGCGCTGTGTGTTTTAACCAAGGTCACCTCTCCGAGAAAGGTTGTTTCCCCAGGTAGGGATTTTTCCCTGAAGTTAGGGAGGGGATGAAACTCCTTAACTAAGTGCCAGGCCGGTAGTTAATCACTTTAACTACAAACAATCATGCTTAAGCTACATAATCTTTACTCCCTGGAATGGAGATAAGAAACGCCCTAACCTTTGTAATAGAAATTGACAGGATTAAAATCAACAGGTATAAATACGGATGTAACAAGACAATAAACAGCAGAACCTCTCTGGAGATCGAGACCAGAACTTGGCTGGAGATCCTGGCTAGGTTGCTGATCAACTGAACGCTGTCTCCGTGTCATTCCTTCTTCGCCGACTCCGTCCACACCTCTGGGGACCCCTGGACCTGCTGCGGTTGGACCCCGGCAGTCCTATAGGTCCCTGAGGCATGCGCATGTGTACACACACACACACACACACACACATACAAAGTAATTCTCTGATGTTGTTTTTGTCTGTGACTATGTAGAGGAAGCTATTTTATAACCTTGTAGCATGGATCTGTAGTGATGGGGCTCATGGTGACTTTGGTATGATGAGAGCTGCAGTGCTGGATGGGCTACCTCATTGAGTGGGCATTGAGGCTTGTCTTGAACGGAGCAAGCCCTGGAAGAGTTGTTCCTGCTGACCAAAGGCTGCTAACCTGGCCTGAAGCACTAGGGAATACAGAGCCCTTGTTCTCTCCTTGTGTCCCAGCTACCAGGACCTGGACTCTAGAAACATGGCCCAAGAGATTCTGTACTCTGGGGACTAGCCAGGCTGGCAGTTAAGTATAGGAGACAGAGACTGCCTGCTTACCCCGAGACTCTGGGCTTGCCACCTGACAAGTTGGGGTAAACTCAACAGACCTACAGGCTTGTGGGTTCAGGGAGCCCCTCACTCGAAAAGCCTGAGTGGTAAGAAGACTGGAGGTGGAAGGGAGCTAGCCCTGTAATGACGATAGAATCCTGGAGACCCAAGTCTGCATCTCTTCCATGTCTGTTTGTCTTTTCAATGAAGCTTCACTATGTCATGGGAGGGGTCTCCCCAGAGACACTATACAAGACCCAAATTCAGAACTGTTACTAAGCTCTGAGACATTTTTAGGTTGGTGGCAAGGTGTACTGAGAAAGAAGAAAGTCTTCTACTTATGATCAAGTTAACTTTATGTTTCTTAATTCTCCTCAGAGAACAATGAGGATTTCCATTTACCCAGGCCTGTGGAGGCTAGAGAGTTTGAAATTCTTGATTCCACTTTGGATACATAACCCCTTAGCCTGTCATATTTTGTTACTGTTCAGTTAAGTCACCATTCATTGAACACATACCACGTGCCAGAATCTGCAGGCTCTTCTTGAACCTTTACAACCAATCTGCCAGGGTATATTAATTTCCTATAACACATTACCACAAACTTGGTGACTTAAAACAACATAAATTTATTCTTTCACAGTATGGAAGCCAGAAGTCCAAAATCAGAAGCTCCACGGGAGAAATCTGTTCCTTGCGCATTCCAGCTTCTGGTGGCTCCAGGCATTCCTTGACTTGTTACCACATCACCCTCATATTTTTTCTCCATGGACACATCATCTTGTCTTCTCTTTGTGTCACATCTCTCTCTTGTAAAAGCACTTGAGATTACATTTATGGCCCATCTGGATAACCCAGGATCATCTCTCCATCTCAAGATCCTAAAATAATTGAATTTCTGGGCCATATAAATGAATATTCACAAGCTCTAAGGAATTGGGCTTGATACCTTTGAGCAACATTTTTTTTTCACCTGCCACACAGGAACTATTATTGCCCATACTCCAGGACGATGAAATGGGGAATGGCTTCCAGGCAGAGGCATGATGGAACTGGGAACACTTGGGCATTGTTGAGGTAGAGGGGCCAGATCAGGACAGGGGTATAGTAAGAGGTTGTCCTGCTCCAGAATGAGAGTCCACATCAGATTCCTCCTTTTACCTCCCACCAAAGAACCCTGCCCAAGGCCTGACCCAGAATTAGGTTTCAAACAAGATTAGAGGGAGGCATGGAATGGAGGGTGAACAGAGGATGGATAGATAGACCAAAGGATATATAGATGGACAAATGAAGAACCAATGGGACCCACCAATATCCTGTCTGTCTGAATTTTCCTGCAATCAGGATTGCTGCATTTCTCCTGGGAATATGTTCCCTCACGGAACCAAGGTTGCTCTTCCCCTCTATCTTGTGTTTCTCATTTACTCTGCCTGTTGATTCTGATTCAGAGTTGAAATGCCTTTGGAAGTACAATCAACAGTTTCTTCAGATCCATTCACCAGTATGGCAAGGATGGAGCTCAGATGCCAGTTGAGTAGTTGCCTTCCTCTCTGTGTACAGCCCCCAGGCCAGCTTCATGGGTACTCTTGTCTGCTCCCTGGCAAGGCCTCTGAACTTTTTCCTACAGAGAAGGCTGGAGACCTGGTGGGGAGGCCTCATTGAGTCTCTCTTGACTTCCCCTTAAGTGTGGCTGCTATCCAGCTGTAGCTGAATTAGGGCTTTTCTTTCCCCCAGAGAGCATATCCCACCACTATCCACAGAGCCCTCACCACCTCTATTGAAATCGAAGCTCAATGACAACACTGTTATTGGAAGAAAGTCATTTTCTCTTTCTCAGATACTCCATTCTATTTAGACTCCTCCCCAAGTTGGTCACATGAGCAGTGGTAATTTGTCACTCCTGATAGCAGAAGCTACTTCTAAAGTGATTTCTGTGCTTCAAGAACCTCAAGTTCCCAATAGTCACATCCTTTAGTCACACACAGGTAACAATTGTGGATCAGTTACATCCCCTGTGTCTGAGCCAGAGCCCCTGTTGACTTTGGAAGGCAGAGCACGTTTCTGGAATTGCCCTTCTATGAGTCTGTGCCATATTTTTAAGCTGTGTCTACAAAGAATAGCAATGGGGTAGTGGATGTAGTAGAAAGAACATAGGTTCTAGATTCACACAGACAGGCACTTGGTTTCAGCTACCTCATGCTAGTTGTGTTTCTATAAGAAAGCCACATCACCTCTCTGAGTCCCCATATTTCTCATTTGCAAATGGAGGTTTAAAGACTATACTTTTTGGGATCATTTCAATAGCTTGAAAATGAGGGTGCAATTACCCCTACCTTATAATGTTATTGTGAGAACTGAATGAGTTAATGAGTATTCTAGAATGCAGGGCCCTCCTCTGCTCTCCCTTGTGGGAGGTAATGTGGGAAAGGCCAAAACTTGAACTCCAGCTCTTCAAAATGAGGGGGAAGTGAGCTCCCCATGCCTGACCAAACCAGGGATAGCTTTGGATCTGGCTGTAGAGGACAAGCTCCAACAAGGGTGTGAGTATGCATGGGGAGGGGACAGGTATATTCACAACTCGGGGCTGGATCAGGGAGCAGATGGGCTATTGAAAGGGAGAAGGACTCTTAGGACACCTCTTTTCCCTACTGGGTAGAATGTGGAAGTTGTAGCCAGGGCCCACTCACTTTCTCCAAAAAACTCCAAAACCACATAGGAATTGCATTAGTTAAGGTTTTCCAGAGGAACAAGAAGTAGATTATCTATCTATCTATCTATCTATCCATCTATCTATCTATCTATCATCTATCTATCATCTATCTACCTATCCATCTATCTAAGAAATTAGCTCATGTGGAAGAAACCAAGATGGCAGCATAGGTAAACACCTGTAATTGCTGCATCGCACAACCACTTCAAAAATACAACTAAAAGACAAAACGGACATCATCCAGAACCACAGGAAGTCTGGCTGTGTGGAAATTCTACAACTGGAAGGAAAGAGAAAAGCACACTGAGACTCAGAGGAGGTATGGAAGTAAAGGGCAGAGGTATGGAGGCACACCAGAAAGGGCTGGCAACTGAGGACACGGTTGTCTTTTTCAATGGGGAGGGAGTCACAAGCTCCAGACTGCCCCGACTCCAGTTCCAGGTGAATCTCTGAAGACCCAGACTCTACGGGGAGAAACTGGACTGTAAGGCAGTGGGCAGAACTTGAGGGCGGCTTTCTCTCAGAGGTGCTTGAAGCGATTACCTTGGGACACTGAGACCCGGGACCTCTTAGGGCAAGACTGAGGATCAGCCATAGCTGTTTGCTCTGCCTTGTTGATTCCCTGAGACCCTGCCCCACCAAAGCTGTGCGCAGAGGCTTTTGAATATGAATGACCTGGCCCTTTGCAATCTAAAATTACCTAACAAACTACAGCTAGGTCAGAGAGACCCAGAACATCCAAAAGAAGGCCCAAGGCCCCACAGCAGCTTGCATTGCTTCACAGCTGGGCCTCATCTGGGCACCTCCAAATCCCAAACAAAGAAGAGGAATCTGCAGATCTCTCCATAGCTCCTGCTGGGTAGCCTCAGGCAGAGGCTAAATTAGCACCTCTTTAGAGATCCAAGTGCCAATGTACCCAGTGGTCAGAGTGGGACCATCCAGATTACAACTCCTCAGATCCATAAGGGACACACTCAGGGGGCAGACTCAGTGAGCACCAAAGTCCCACTGAAGCAAGTCTTGCCCCATAAGGGTGTCTCCAGCACAGAAGTTCTCCCATCATAGACACAGCTGATTCTCACAGCCAATTGGCCTGGAGGTCAATTCCTCCCAGTGATACCAACTATAATCAAGGCTTAACTACAACAAGACTGTGCACACAGCCCACAAAGGGGTGCACCAAGAGTGTGCACCTCAGGTAATTGGGGAGGCTGAGCTACTGGGCCCTATAGGATACCTGGCACAGAAAGCCACTCTATCAACACAGGAAAGCAGCCAAAATGTGGAGACAAAGAAACAGGTCACAAATGACAGAAATAAAGGAAAGCAAACTACTGGATATAGAGTTCAAAACCACACTTTTAAGGTTTTTCAAGAATTTTCTAGAAACCGCCAATATATTTAGTAAGACCCTCAATAAGTCTAGTGAGACCCTCGAGGATATGAAAAATGACCAACTAGAAATTAAGCATACACTGACTGAAATAAAGAATATTATACAGAGATCCAACAGCAGACTAGAGGATCGCAAGAATCAAGTCAACAATTTGAAATATGAAGCAAAAAACACCCAACCGGAAAAGCAAAAAGAAAAAAGAATCCAAAAATATGAAGATAGTGTAAGGAGCCTCTGGGACAACTTCAAGCATACCAACATCCAAATTATGGGGATGCCAGAAGAAGAGAGAGAGCAAGATATTGAAAACCTATTTGAAGAAATAATGACAGAAAACTTCCCCCACCTGGTGAAAGAAATAGACTTACAGGTCCAGGAAGCGCAGAGAAGCCCAAACAAAAGGAATCCAAAGAGGACCACACCAAGACACATCATAATTATAATGCCAAGAGCAAAAGACAAAGAGAAAATCTTAAAAGCAGCAAGAGAAAAACAGTCAGTTACCTACAAGGGAGTACCCATACGACTGTCAGCTGATTTCTCAACAGAAACTAGGCAGGCCAGAAGGGAGTGGCAAGAAATATTCAAAGTGATGAATAGCAAGAATCTACAACCTAGATTACTTTACCCAGCAAAGCTATCATTTGGAATTGAAGGTCAGATAAGAAAAAGCTAAAGGAGTTCATCACCACCAAACCAGTATTATATGAAATGCTGAAAGGTATTCTTTAAGAAGAAGAAGGAAGAGAAGGAGGAGGAGGAGGAGGAGGAGGAGGAGGAGGAGGAGGAGGAGGAGGAGAAGAAGAAGAAGAAGAAGAAGAAGAAGAAGAAGAAGAAGAAGAAGAAGGTAAAGGTAAAAATTATGAACAACAAATACATATCTATCAACAAGTGAATCTAAAAATCAAGTGAATACAAAATCTGATGAACAGACTAAACTGGTGAATATAATAGAATCAGGGGCATAGAAAGGGAGTGGACTGACAATTCTTGGGGGGAAACGGGTGTGGGGGTGCGGGAAGAGACTGGACAAAAATCGTACACCTATGGATAAGGACAGTGGGTGGGGGAAGGACAGAGGATGGAGTGGGAACAAGGTGGAGGGGAGCTATGGGGGGGGGGAAAGAGGAACAACTGTAATAATCTGAACAATAAAGATTTTAAAAAAAGAAATTAGCTCATGTGATTTTGAGTGCAGGCAAGCCTGAATTTGTAGGGCAGGCTAACAGGCTGGACACTCAGGGAAGAGTTGATGTTGCAGTTCTAGGGCTAAAGGTGGGAACTGAGGCAGTGTTTCTATGCTACAGTCTGTAGGTCAAAGCCCTTTCTCTTCATGATACATCAGTCTTTGCTCTTAAGTTCTTCAACTGCTAGGATGAGGCCCACATATTATTGATGGCAATCCATGTTATTCAAAGTCAATTAATTTAAATGTTAATCACACCTACAAAATACTTTCATGTAGACTGGTGTTTGACCAAACATCTGTGAAGCTTGGCCTGGTCAAATTGGCACATATTATTAATCATCACAATCACCTTGACTTTGGCCTCTCTGAAACGTCTCTGTTGCTCTCAACCTTTGGGCAGGGCCAGCTTTATGATCACAGAAGCAAATCCCAGGATCCTGGGTGCTGTTTTTCAGAAGTGAGATTGTGACATTATCTTTGGTGACCTCCAAGTCACATCATCACAAGGTGGGCAGAACCTGGAGGCAGAATTCCTGCTAACACTTTAAATTCCATCTTCCTGAGCATGCTCTTCCTAAATAGTGGGAGGTGGGCATACAGCAGTGGGCAAGGGAGTCAGTTTCTCAGGCTCTCCAGAATTTTCCTTATGTTACTACCATTTTTCCCCTTAATCAGGTAGGCACTTTCCAATGTCTCTCAGTTTCTTGCCCTTGGTAACACATGTTGGATTCATCCATTCCCTTTGATGTAGCTCCTTACTGTGGACTGACTGTCAGTGTTTCAGCCATGTAATGGGACATTGCTTGACTTAAAAATGTGTTGGCCTTAAGTCCCAGAGCTAGAATGTGAAGGTTTCCTTGCAAGAGGAAACCAACGGACATCCAAAACCTCTGGGTTTTCAAAACTTCCTCTGAAGGTCACTGCCCTCTACCCAGCCCAGACACAACACACACACACACACACACACACACACACACACACACACGGAGCCTCATCAAATGTTATACAGAATGTTTTGAGGCCTTCAGAGTGTTTGGACTTGGATTCTGTGACAGGTACAGCTGGGTTCCAGCTGAGTTCCAACTGAAGGGTACATTCCACAGTCCACAGGGTGAGGACTGAAGTCATCCATAGGGGACTTTTGTACTAATATACCAGGACATAGCTAAGTGTTGGATATAAACAAGGAGTTATGGGTGTTTTTCCACTGACTTTTGACAGCTGAGAACAGGTGAATTCTGTGCAAACATTTATTCAATGTGGGAGAGCTGTAGAAATAACCAAGAAAGGCCCAAATGATGACATGATGGGCCAGAAAATGTCCCCAAAAGATATCCAAGTCATGTTGTGATCATGTGTTACCTTATATGGCAAAAATGGAGTTTGTAGATAGGTTTAAGAATCATGAGATGAGAGATTACCCTGGATTATCCCAATGGGCTCTAAATGTAGCTACAAATGTCCTTAGAAGAGGGAGGTAGAGGGAGATTTGCCACAGACACATGGAGGAGAAGGCAAACTGAAGATGGTGGTTGGAATTGGAAGGATGAGGCCACAATTCAAGGAGCACCAACAGCCACCAGAATCTGAAAGAGGCAAGCCACAGAATCTTCCCTAGAGCAGTGATGGCGAACCTTTTGAGCTCGGCGTGTCAGCATTTTGAAAAACCCTAACTTAACTCTGGTGCCATGTCACATATAGAAATTTTTTGATATTTGCAACCATAGTAAAACAAAGACTTATATTTTTGATATTTATTTTATATATTTAAATTCCATTTAACAAAGAAAAATCAACCAGAAAAATGAGTTCGGTGTCACCTCTGACACTCGTGCCATGGGTTTACCATCACTGCCCTAGAGCCTCTGGAGGGAGTGTACCTTGCTGACATGTGACCTTTATTTCAGCCCAGTGATACTGATTTTGGACTTCTGGCCTCTACAACTGTCAGAAAAACAATTTCTGTTGTTTTAAGCATCCCACTTAAAGATGTTTTGTTATGGTAACCTAGGAAACTAACACAGGTGGGTTGAGGTGAGTGCCCTTCTCTGGGAAAAAAAAAAAGAAAAAGAGGAAAGATCATAAACTGGCCATCCTGAAAGGGTCTGGAACCATCTTGATTAGGCTGCTTGATGATGGGGAAACTGAGGCCCAGAGAAGGGAAAGGTCTCAGCGAGGGTCTACAGTGAGGCAGTGATCAGCTGAGACCAACTTCAGTCTCCTGCCTCCTGGATGGGCGGCAGTGTAACTTGCCCAGAGCTTCTTCCTAAGAGTTTTAACTTTCTACATTCTCTGCATCTTATCTTTTTTTTAAAAAAAATTTTTAATTGATTTCAGAGAGGAAGGAAGAGGGAGAAAGAGAGATAGAAACATCAATGATGAAAGAGAATAATTGATTGGCTGCCTCGTGCATGGCCTGCCCCCCCCCCCCCCAACCCACACACACTGGGGATCAAGCCCGCAACCCAAGCATGTGCCCTTGACCGCAATCGAACTCAGGACCTTCAGTTCGCAGGCCAATGCTTTATCCACTGAGCCAAACCAGCTAGGGCTCATCTTATCTTTTGCTCCCCCCAGGAAACTCCCTTTGCCTGTGGCTTCGACACCATCAGTCTCTTTATAGCCTTCGTCTTCCTGGATCTCAGAGCCTCAGTCTCTTCTGGCCTCTGGTCCAGGCCTCCAGTTGCCTGTGAGTAGGCCTGCTCCCTCCCTCAGTTTCCAGATTCTCTGCCTGACTTCAGGCTGCCAGGGTCCTCTGCCCAGGACTCGATGCCCACCAGACAATTTCTCTTCTAGTGACTGTTGCTTTCTCACAAGCAATCTTTCACTTGTCACAAGATCACACTTAATAACATAGGCATTAACACCAAATATACAAAAGATGGCTCCTGTGTACAGCTTCAAGGAATGTGTGCTCCTTCTCCAGCTAGTCTGGGGCCAGTCCCCCAATTTTTTGGCTGTAATCATTCTAGTAATACCCACCCCAAATACCAAGTGAGCAGACTACAAGCTGGCTGGCTGGTTGGCACTCTCTCTGTCCCCTCTCCACATGGCAGCCTACCTGACTTACACACAGCCTGCCATGTAGTGGGTGTTCAGCAGAGGATGGCCACTGGGGACCCCAGGCTGGACCCAATTAGCACACTGCTTTACCTACACTGTAGACTGGCTGCCTGGTTCTCAGAACTGCCCCTGCGACTGCTAATACACCAGGGCTGTGCCAACCAGCCTTTCTATATTTAATCCCAGGAAGAGATAGAAAGGGTTCTGCTGCTCATTTAAAAATAAATGCCATTTCCTAAGATAGATGCCAACTGTCCCGTTAAGGATCAGCATTCTGCCTCTCTGGATTTTAACCAGTAAATCTCTAGAAAAATGAAGCCCAGACTCTGAATAATGAAGGTGGCCCTCACCTTGTCCTCATATACAAAGTACTCTCACCAACCCACTCTGAAATCTTCAGATGAGGTTTATAAATGTTCCAAAGACACATTGTCACCTGCCATCCAGCATCCTGAAGGAGGCCTCTGCGAGTAACAGAGCATCTGTCAGGAGACTCACTCATTCATTGCTCCAGAGAGGTGACATTGGCCTCCTGAAGTGTTGCTTTCTGCCTTTTAAAGCACTAAATTATGATTAAACCTCCTGCTTAACTTTGCCTTGAAAATGACTCACAAGATGGTAGAACCTTTCACTTTTGGTAGCTCTGCAGCCATAAAGTGCTTCCTTGTGGGGCGTGGCCATCTGCTTCTGTGTACTCCACAGCACTTCTCACTCCTGAGAACTCATGGTGCAACCCTGGGCTCTAAGTCCCTCCCGGGTGCTGAGGCTATCACTCCCAACTCCCACGGCCACCTCAGGTGTTATAGGCTTGTGTCCCTTTCTAATATAGAGTCTGTTTCCCCAAAACACTATTGTTTGTCCCTAGATCTCTTACAACCTGGGACCCAGAGTAAGCTGAGCTATCAAGGGGCAGAAGGTGTGGGACTATCACCTCCTTCATTATGGGCCCTCTACCTCTATTAATGCACATCATGGTTATCTGACTGCCACATTTCTCTGATGCCAAGGCCCACTTCCATTACCAGGTTCTGAGGTACTTGGTTTAGGAACTCCCTATTCAAGGTCTCATACTTTTCCCTATGACTTTTTTCTGTTTGGCCCAGGCCCCTTGTGGCCCCTGGTACTAGTGGTTGGATACATTGTCAGCCCCTTTCACAGCAGTCTCACCCATATTTGACACTCATATTTTCTCTCCCCTCCTCTGGAGTTAACAATTATGGGAATCAAAAACCTAAAATGCATACCTGCTACTTGAGAACTCTGAAGGGATGCATTGACCCCACCCCAGGAGAATAGATATATTCCAGTGAAGTTGCCTGAAATGTGCATCTTTGCAGAGCAATGTTAAGTCTTTCATTAATTGCCATATTTTTTTTCTATAGTAAAAGAAGACATTTTCTAGTTGTCTGAGCTAAAAGCCTTTTGGTCAGGATTTAGGTAAGGTAGGGTCTTGTTCCAGGGGATCTTGTGCTGGGACCAGGGCCAGATTTGTGTCTGCTTGGCATGAATTTCCCACATGTTGTTAGTTTCCTGTGGCTCCTATAACAAAGTACCACAAACTGGGAAGTTTAGAACAACAGAAAGTTATTCTCTCACAGTTCTAGATGACGGAAATCTGAATTCAAGGTGTCAGCAGGGCCACCTCGTTCCTTCTGGAAGCTTTAGGGGAGAACACTTCCTTGCCTCTTCCAGCTCTGGTGGCCCCAGGCATTTTTCAGCTTGTGGCCTCATCAGTCCAGTCTCTGCCTCCCTCTTCACATGGCTGTCTTCCCTCATGTGTCTGTTTTATAAGGATACATGTGATTACATCTAAGGCCTACCCAGATAATCCAGGATAATCTCTTCATCTCAAAATCCTTAACTGAATCACTCTTTTTGCTATATAAGACAAAATTTACAAGTTCTGGCGATTAATACATGGACATATTTTGGGGGACCACCATTCAACACCTCTAGGATCCTCAGTAGCCCAAACTCTGGCCACCATGCTGGGAAGGTCTTGATTCTATTTTCCATGTTCACAGCTTCCAGAATGGGCCCATGAGCTTCTCACAGCACACGAAGTTATGCAAATCTTTGGATATAGATGGCATTGAATTTGGCCTTCAGGAGGTTGTCTTCTGCAGGACTCTCTGTCTCATTATGTAAACAAGGAAATGACTCTATGGTCTTGTCTTTCCTTTCCTTTCTAAGCCAGCTACACTGAAGCTGCTCTCATACTTCTCCCCCAGGAGCAGTGGAAGATCCTTTTGTCAAATTTCTTGATCCCTTCCCACCACCAACAGACTAAGTCTTTGTGGTTCTTTGTTGCAAAAAGTGGCCCTTCTCCTAATGAATGAAATAAACTGAGGAACAAAATAGAACCAGAGGCATAGATACATAGAACAGGACAGCTGTCAGAGGGGAGGGGCAGGAGGACACTGGATGAAAGAAGGTGAAGGGATTGGCCAAAGAACAAATATGCATAACCCATAGACACGGACAACAGTGTGATGATGGCCAGAGGGAAGGGTGGGGTGAGGTGGGGACTGGTGGAGGTGGGCAAAGAAGGGGAGGGATGGATAAATATTTAATAGTGTCAAAAATAAAATAACAAAAAATTAAAATAATGCCACATGAACAAGAAATAAAAAAATTGGAGGGGGGAAAAAAAGTGCTCCTTCTAAATCACTCAATTGTTAAAGCTACTGGCCTGACCAATCAAATGGCACTGACTGGCAAGGCCTTGTGGATGGATCAGTTCGCCACTGACTCTGCCTGTAGCTATTCAGGACAGCCCGTGGGGAGGTTCTGGGTGAAGGATGAAGTACAGAATCCTTGCAGGGGAATGGAAGGCACAGTGAGAGTTAGCCCTTCCTGCCTCTGCTAATCAGTCTGGTTTTCCTTGATTCATCAACATTCCAATCTTTCACATGGCCAAACTGGCAGTTCAAAGTCTTCTAGGCAATGCCAATGATCTCCCCACCTTTAATCTTTTGTGCCTGTTGTCCTCTCACTGTCTGCTCTGCCAAGTCAAAAAAATGTCCCAGTCTTTCAGGAAACCTTTCTTGGTTGCTTTAGAACGTGTTTTAATTCATTTTGATTCTCTAGCAAATTACCCCTGCATAGATATTAGTGTGTGTGTGTGTGTGTGTGTGTGTGTGTGTGTGTGTGTGTGTTGATTCTCCTGCAAGCTTGAAGGGCTGAGAACAAACCTTGCTCCTCACTGCACCCTCTCAAGCCAGGTTGGGGTCTGGATTGCATCAGGTATTCAATAAGTATTGGAAAAATAGACTAGACTGAGTGATAAAGTCACCTTTCTTAAATCTTATGCCCAAATTTGAAACAGTGTCAGCTCCCTTGGACCAATGATGAGGTTTGTATTTAGCCTCTGCCTAACTCCTAACCTCTGCTTCCCTCCTCTCCCCACTTCTGGAGCTCCAAAGGAGGACCAGGTGGAGCTGGGCTGTAAAGGAAGAGCAACATCTTCACACACATATGTCATTACCAGCTGAGGAACCAATGGTTAGCAAAAACCCAGAGACATGATGGAGCCAAAATAACCACAGAGCCTTGGGTAGCTGAGAGTATCTGCCTATTGGTCGGGGGTGGGAGCAGCAGGAGAGGAGGCTGGAGAAGTATGTTGAGTCTGGCTGATCACCATTAGGAGCTTTGGCTTCATCCTGAGGGCAATGGGTAGCCACGGAAGCAGGGGCATACCAGGGGTGGACTCAAGGGTTTAGACACTGTAGTTGCAGGATGGAAAGCATATTGGAAGGAGTAAGTTTTGGAGGAGGAAACTAGTAGGAAGCTGTGGCCATGTCCAGACAAACATTGCTAAAGATTAGACCTGGAACCATGGCATGGAGATGGAGCAAAGGAGCCAGCCAAAGGTCTTCAGACTGCCATGCATGGCTGTGTTCCAGGTCATTGCTGCTCCAGAGCAGTTGTGTCATGAGCTCAGGAGCTAAAGAGCTGGAGCTCATTTTCATGAAAGGTCCCCTTTAAGAGAGTGTGGGGGCCCATGGCTCCATTTTACACCCGGGTTAGTACTTTGCTTAGAGACACTGCTTCTCCGGGACTTCTTTTGCTCTTTTCTTTCCTTTCCTTTTCTTTTCTTTTCTTTCCTTTCCTTTTCTTTTCTTTTCTTTTCTTTTCTTTTCTTTTCTTTTCTTTTCTTTTCTCTTCTCTTCTCTTCTTTCCTTTTCTTTCCTTTTCTTTCCTTTCCTTTCCTTTCCTTTCCTTTTCTTTCCTTTCCTTTCCTTTCCTTTCCTTTCCTTTCCTTTCCTTTCCTTTCCTTTTCTTTTCCTTCTTTTTTTTCTTTCTCCATTATAGAAAAACATTTTTAATTTGATTTCTTCATAAGTAATGTTCAGAGAGAATTTGTCCTGTTTTTTCCAAATTTTATTTTTCAGTCACAGTTTATATTTAATAGTATTTTGTTTTAGTTTCAGGTGTACAGCATAGTGGTTAGACCAGTGGTCAGCAAACTGTGGCTCGCGAGCCACATGTGGCTCTTTGGCCCCTTGAGTGTGGCCACGAAGTTTCAATCGCACTGTACGTGTGCACCCGCACGTGGTATTTTATGGAAGAGCCACACTCAAGGGGCCGCAGTTTACTGTCCACTGGGTTAGACAATCACATTCTTCACAAAGTGGTCCACCCAATATTTCAAGTACCACTTGGCACCATTCATAGCTATTGCAATATTATTGACCTTACATATATGTGCCTGCTTTGTGACTACCAACTTGTGCTTCTTAATCCCTTCCCCTTTTCACCCAGTCTCCCAATTCCCCCTCCCCTCTGACAACCATCAGTCTATTCTCTGTATCTATGAGCCTGTTTCTGTTTTACTAGTATTTGTTCCTTTAGTTTGTTCTTTACACTCTGCATATAAGTGAAATCATATGGTATTTGTTTTTCTCTGACTGACTTATTTCACTTAGCATAATCCCTTCTATGTCCATCCATGCTGTCACAAATGGTAAAATTTCATTGTTTTTTGAATTTATCTTTATTGTTGAAAGTATTACAGATGTCCCTTATTTTTTTCCCCATTGATCCCCTCCACCCCACTCCTGTCCCCTCCCCAGGCCTTCATCATACTATAGTCTGTGTCCATGGGTTATCCTATATGCATGTTCTTTGGTTAATCTCTTCCTCATTCTTTTTTATGGCTGAGTAATATTCCATTGTATATATGTACTATGACTTTTTTATCTACTCGTCTATTTCTAACTTTTACATAAATCGTGATTTGAAGGTGCCTGACTAATAACACTTTGGTTTGGCTGCAAGCATCTTTTGAAAACAAACTCCATAAAACTATTTCTAAATTCCACATGTTGATCTGCATTAAAGTCTGCACAAAGGAGTATCTTTAACTTTTTAAATAAGAAAGCTTTGATTTTCAAAAAGAAATTCAGGCAACAATTCATTCATAAAGTGACCTTGTTTCCTTAGAGTTAAAACCAAAAAAAAATTCCAGGACAACAACTCCACATCTCTTTTGGACTCCATTGATCAGAACAAGGCAACCAGTCCTACCCTAGGCATGTGTACAGAACACCCCAGAGAGGTGCAGCCAGTAGTCAGAGGGTGGTTATCAATAATCCCCTGCACTGCCTATTAGCCAGCCTGGAAGCCAGACTCCTCTTCCTACCCCAGGACTTTTTCTGAATCCTTGTTATCCCCTGTCTCATTCCACAGCAGCCATACCTGTGTGGGATGGAGTCACTGATGGACCCCCTTCTCCATAAGACTTTCTAGAACATTCAAGATCCAAAGAAAATGGTCCATGTTTGCCTCAGCTCAAGCCCTGCCTGGCTACAATGGCTGAAAGCAAAGGCTCTGTGTAGGGCTGGCACTAGGGTGAGGTTGGTGAGGTATATAGGGTACAACATCTCTTGAGGTACCCACTCTTGGACGCCAGCCTGCACTTGTGAAACCCTGAAATAAGGCTTCCTTGGATATCTCACTGCCCTCACCCTAGTCCCTATCACAGATGCAAGTTTCAATGGCTGCCAGGTTTTTCCAGAGGTTTCCTCCATCAGATCTGGGGCCTTCTGCTCCCAGAGTTATCTTTGGGTGCCTGGCCTGCTCTTCCAAGGACACAGCATTGAGTTGACAAAACACATTGACACCCATTATCTATTGGAGTCCTATAACCTTCTTTTAATAGAGGCAAGGCAGAGAATGTTAGTTTTTTTTTCATTCTAATGGTATTTTTAAAATTATCTTTATTGCTGAAAGTTTTACAGATGTCCCCCCTTCCCCCCTCAAGGCAGAGAATCTTAGCAATTTAGCCCAGATGCAGCATCTGAGGGTAAACAGCCTGTCCAAGGCCAAACAACCCAAACAGCTGTGAATTAAACCTAACTTTCACTCTGCCCTATTTCCTCATCCTCTATTCCTGTCCTTCCTAGATCTGCTGTCTGCCCACATCATCTACATCCACCAGGCAAAGCCTCTTGGGTTTGAAGCCTGAATTTAGGTAGACTTAGGCCACTGTTTCTCCTGCCCTATAGGTCCCACACCAGCACCAGATAATTTTAAGCAAACAAAAAAGTTATAAGGCTGAAATAATTGCTCTCATTTTGAATAGCAAAGTCTTTTCAGATAATTTTGTGTGGCCCAAAGAGGCTTCTGCCTGCTTCTGATGATTGGGATGGAACAAACCCAGGTAATTGCCTCTTCTGTGTAAAGACCAATTTGTCCAGGGAAATGAGCCCAGTTGATGTAATCAATTAAAACACTGAAAGCAATGCAGAATATACAGGAAATGGAAAAGAAATTGGAGCCCTCTGCCCCACCTCACTTTCCCAATGCCTAAGTCCTGCCTGACCAGCTGATAATTTCTTTCCTCTTTTGGCTTGACTCCAATTTATCTAAAGAAGGCTAAGCTGACAGGGTTTCTGTCAGTACAGAGCCTTGGCTCCCCAGCCAGCCCAGTCTCCTTTGCCAGGCCTGGCCAGGCCACAGGGGCAAGGGCTGCTCTGGACAAGGAGCCTCAAGGAATATGGGGCATCTCCTGTGCCTGGCTCTGTGCTGGACACAGACTTACACAATGGATGGGATGTATGAGCCACAAAACCACCTCTTCCCAGTCGAGCCCTCAGGGCAGGAGTGGGTACTTGTGAAGAGCAGGGGACCAGAACCCAAGAGGAGCACTGGGAAGCCATGCCACTAGTGACACCTCAGGGATCTTGGCTAGCTCTTGAGCTGTCTAGACTTTGGGTCCTGATTTACCATCACTGTGCTCTCTCAAGCTGCATCCTTGGCTCCTGGGCCAGAAAGAAGCTTTAGTGGGCTGGCTGGCCAGCATGCTAATGTACCCTGGTGTTAGGACCCACTCACTGTCTTACAGCTTTGTTTCTGGCCTGGTGTCTGCAGCTGTGCCACAGGCCAAGCTGCCTGGTCCCTGGGGTCCCTGCTGCTGAAGCCCACTATCTGTGGGGATACAGGCACAGGCATAGCACTGCAAGGAGCGAGGCCCCCAACTGCCCAGTTGAATGGGGTCAGCGCCTCTCTATGCACCTGCCTTCAGGGAGGTCTAGGAAGTGGAGAGGAGGAGATGATAGAGAATTTGAAAAGCAAGATGCATTTCCTTTCACTCATTTCTAGCCCTGACCTTCAGCTAGGAGCCCTCTCTCATCTTTATCAGGTGGGCCCTTGCTCATCTATCAGAAGCGGAGCAACAAACGCCCACCTGACAGGAATACCACCTGGAGCTCAGGAGTCAAAGTTTTTTTCAGGTGGCCATATTCTTGACAAGGACTGGCATCCAGAGCTTGACAAGCTTGGCCAGGAGACAAATGGTATCTTAGGAATGGAGGGGTCTTGAAGCCATCTGGGATTTCAGGCTTTTTATCTAGGAGGCCAAGATTTGTAAATATGGTGTGTATCCCTATCTTACCTCTTAGCTTCTTGAGGACACAGAGCCAGTCTGATTCCTGGCTAGGGCCAAAGAATGTGTTCACTCCACCCCAGCCAGATTTGGCGGTCCAGGGTCCATGATTCCTAGGAGGCTGAGATTGTAAGGGGATTCCAATCCTATTTGATCTTGGCAATGATCTGGCTCTAGGTGGCTCACCTTTGAAGGAGAGTGGAACAGACCATGTAGCAGACACTTGCAGCCCCTGCACACTTTGGGGACAGTATTGACAGGAGCAAGTCCTTTCAACAACTAGGACCTTTAGATTCCATGACAAGGATGGCACATAGGTTTCTGCTTGTGTTCCAGCACTGACAGACTGGAAGTGACTGAGTCCAGGCTCAGTGGGATGAATACTGTGATTGATTAGCAATGTCTACCAAGCCAGCAGGAAGAAGGTGACGCATGTGTTTAAAAGCCTTGCCACCCCTGGGGGGGGGGGGGGGGGCAGGGTGGGCAGTGGTGGTTAACAGGGATGTGCAGGGCATGTCAAGGAGGAAAAGGAGCAGGATGGTATATTTTTTGCTTAAAATATCATTGGCTTTCTCAAGCCAGGTGACCTAGGTCCCCACTGCCATTTCCAAGCCATATTCTTTTTGTGGTGGAGGCAAGTGGGAGACGAGTGTTTACTGGCAATCTCTGCTTCCAAAAATGCCAGATGGGTCTGTGTTTTCATCACTATGGTAGCAATGGCTCTGGGCCCCAAAGGCACAGGGACCCAGGCAAGAGAGCTGGCATTTTTCTCCAGGGAAGAAAATGAAGTTACCACAATGAGATGCCTCTTCCTGTATCCTCTTGTAGCCACTGTCTTCCATAGCATCTGAGGTCAAAGTTATTTCTTAGAATTGAAAGAGAATCAATATCCCTTGATATAAACCATTGGTCTTCCTGACTGAAAGGCTCTTAGTGTCTGCCACGGCTGGTCCCTAGCAGATTTTGCTATGATCAGTCATATTTGTGGCCTAGAGGGCCACAAAGGCCCTGGATACCTTTCACTGACCAACCTGGCCTGAATGTGTTGCAGCCAATCAATAGGAGATGTCTGCCATGGGCCTAGTGAGGGAGTGCCTTGTGGGGGCAGGAGTAGTCGTTGAGACTAAAGGTAAAAAAAATTTCTCTTTGTAACCAACTCTTGGCCTCAAGAGTTTATTGAGGATTGCTGGTTAAACATAGTGGATTGAATACCCACATTTATCTCTGCTCCCTCCCCAAACCCAACACAGATGACTGTAAAGAAATAAAGAAAGGCCTATATCTATGGGAACAAAAAATAAGGAAAAGAGGCAATTACAAGTGAGAGATGCATCTGGAAAGTAAATGGATGAGTAGTGAGTGAATTTACAGAGTAAAGAGAATGGAAATTTAAACCTATGTGTGTCAGCCAGGAGGAAGGAAGCAAAGCAGAAGGAAAAAACTGGGAAGACTCAGGAATTTCAGGAACCAGTGTATCAATAGTTTGTCTCTTTTTATTATTGAGTAATATTCCATGGGGTGGATGTACCAGTTTGTATCCATTCGCCTATTGACCAGCTATGTGAATCATGTAGCCCCTCAGTGCTTCAGCTTCCCACTCTGTGGATCTAGATAATAATAGTGCTTATCTCAAAGGATTGTTGCAAGGATTAAATGAATTAATATTTGGAAAGGCTTTAGAAGATTACTGTGGACACACCAAGTGCTATATAGTGATGGTAAAGTATAAATAAATGAGTTGAGGATTTTACTTAGGATATGTAGAAGCAGCAAAAAATACTTGCTTTCCTGACCAGAAAAATCACCTAATTTTTGTCTGAAAATCAGAAAATCCAATAAACCCTTTTGGAGAAGCTATGTTTTCTATTTAGGACAAATCAAGAGACACTTATAAACAGTCCCTGGTTTTCAGCCTTCCTTTGGATTAGAAGTAGGAACGTTATTGCCAGCCCTTTTCCTGCCTCCTAAGCATGGGAGCTCCTACTCCCAACAGTGCAGCATTGAAAGTCCTCTGCTACTAGGGCTGACATATCAAGCCCTAGTCACAACATCAACCTTGTTTATATCAGGCCTTTCAAAATGCCCAAAGTAAATGCTTACCTCAAGGGAAGCAGGGTGAACTCATTGCTGAGCTATGCTGCACCTCAGCCTTTGGGGTTCAAGTTCCTTGATAAAAGCTCTGCATCTTACTAAGATACTGGAAGTGAAAATCTTGGCTAACTTGAATCTATGATGTGAAGTGAAATGCAAGACTTGTTCAGTATAACACCTGTAAATTCCAAACCACTGTGACAGTGCAAGTCCCCAAGGATGTCCAAGCAGCTCAGGTGGTCATAGCAGGGTGGCACTTAAACTCTCTCCTGCCAAGCAAGGAAAATCAACTTTTGGAGAGCCTTACTCCCTGCTCCTGCCCCAGCCCCTCCCTCCAGATTGGAATTTAAACTGGGAATTGGCAAATCAGTTGCACAGGAGGAAAACTGGGGCCAAATCTGGGCCAAAAGGGTTTGTAGTGCAAATTGCATTTCTCTGTTAATTGTAATCTGTTAATTACATTTGAAAAAGAGGTAGAAAAGGAGAGGCTTCTCAACCCCCACATTCCAAGGAAACCTAATGGGCTGTGTGTGCACTGGCTCATTGAGGCATACACAATTTCAAGACGGAAACACACACATTGAAACATGCCGCTATATTCAGAGATAATGGAGTTTTTCTTTCTTAAGGCTTGACATAAACTTTGATTACATAGTATTTCTTTAATTTGTTGTTATTCAAGAAAACCCCAGGAACACCAAGGCTTGCAATGCTTAGCTTTTTTCATTTGCATATTTTAATTTCCTTGACTACAACTCCACACCTACAAGGGCTGTTCCTGTGGGAGAGAAGAGAATAATTTTCAGGATAAATAATACCTTTGGGGGGAGGGGGGTGTACCAGCTTAATTTAGTAATTCAAGGCATTGGAGAAAGCATGTGGTTTTTGTGGCACTTAGGGATGGTTTATCCCCATGCCAGGCTGCTCAAGCCATGCCCAGCTAAAGAATGGGTGTGAGAAATGGCTCACCTGTCCAAATTTCAAATGATGGACTAGGAAACAGAAGCATGGTGAAAATGAGACATTTAATAACACTCTCGAGAGCAGGCACCCATTATACGGGATCACACGTGGGGCAAGGAGCATAGCCTATTTATTTAGACCCTCCTCCAGTTATTTGGTCACCTATTTCCTAATAGGTCGCCTAGGTCTTGCTGTCTCCCATTGGGTTATTAAAAAAAACAAGGGGTGGAGCCTTTTCTAGTTGCCTCCACCTCCCTTTGTTTAGGGGAATCTTCCTAGGACATGTGTTATGGACCACGTGCACTGCTCATACCCTCTCCCCATCCCCGACATCCTGTTTGCTCTTGGGAAATTCAGTAATGGCCTGGCCACATGCTATTTCTTTTCTATGAAGATAAATCAGAGGCATGTTTCTTACATGGGGAACCTGTTGACAGAACCCCAGATAGCCTTCAACTTCTCCCACTTGCAGAGTTTCTAATGGTGAGCAGGTCATCACACAGGCTTCAACTGACCAGACCTGGAAAGATAGGAAGGCCTTGAAAATTACCTCGTTCTCCCTCCGTGGGGCATAGATGGGACCAGTGAGCCAGGGACAGTCCAGAACTCAGGGCTCCTCCTAACAGAGTTCTATTTATGCCTTCCTACTTTAGGGTAAAGCAAACAAATCAGCCTAAAGTCCTCAGAACTAGAAAATCAAGACAGTCTTAATTCCATCTCCTAATGTAATACTGTGTATCAATACGGAAAACTTCTGGGGACAGCTTTAGCCTTTTCTAGAATATATTCTCTATAGAAACATAGAAAATTTTAATGATTATGTTTTAGCTATATGTTCACACTGAGGAGCCTACTTTGCATTTAATTGGATTCCTGAGAATTCTGGAGTGTCAGATATACCACCCAAGAGTTCCATTTCCTTAAGGACCTCTAGGTCTTCTGAGAAAAACCTCAAGACTGACATTTGTAACACTGGCATTTAGAAGTTTTGAGAACATGGCTGAGGGTTCAGAGGATTCAGCAGAATGGGCAGAAATGCTCATTCAGCTAAGGGAGGGCTGAAGGCCCTGTGCCTGGTCTTGAAAGTTAGTAAGGAGACCTAAGTTGGTGTCACTGACTAAGATGATATCTACACCAAAACCTGGGGCAGCCACTCCAAGTTTATTCACTCAAGCAATATTTACTGAGCACTGCTCTATGTGCCAGGCTTTATATCAGGTATTGGAGTACAAAGGTGGCCAAGAATCCTGTTGTTCCTGCCACATGGAGCTGACAGCCTAGTAGGGGAGACTGATAAGTTAACAAGCAATTACAATAAATCAAAAAGGTTTCATTACATGATTGTGTCTGTCACCACAAAGAGTCCAACTCTCTCAAAGACTGACTTTGGAGCCAAGTAAATGTTTTAGATAATAATGAAACAAATTTAAATACATAAAAAGCAGTGCCTAAAAATTAAAAAATTTAATTAATAACAAAAAATCAAAAGTAGCATGAAACTGAGTAAAAGAACTATTCCAAATGACTTTTAAAACAGTAATTAGACTGAGCATTCCTAATTGGATTTATCCGTTAGAAAAAAAATAACTGCAAACAAATTCTTAAACTGTTTTCAGAAATCGCATTGTTATTGTGGGTGGTAGTGTTAGTTTTATTATTCTGAGACTGCCATGCATGCATTGTGGGATAAAACAACCAAGTGTGCTGATTTCATTGGATGGAAGAGGTTAAATAAAAACTCTGTAGTCCTGACATGGAATTGGAAGTGTTAGAATGAATTTATAACTTATTTTATCTTTTTTTTTTAAATATATATATTTCTATTGATTTCAGAGAGGAAGGGAGAGGAAGAGAGAGATAGAAACATCAATGATGAGAGGGAACCACCAATTGGCCACCTTCTGCACGCCCCCCACTGGGGATCGAGCCCGCAACCTGGGCATGTGCCCCTGACCAGAATCGAACCTGGGACTCCTGAGTCTGCAGGCTGATGCTCTATACACTGAGCCAAACCGGCTAGGGCAGTGGTCGGCAAACTGAGGCCCCTTGAGTGTGGCTCTTCCACAAAATACCACATGCGGGCACACACGTACAGTGTGACTGAAACTTCGTGGCCACACTCAAGCGGCCAAAGAGCTGCATGTGGCTCGCGAGCGCAGTTTGCCGACCACTGGGCCAGGACATATAACTTATTTTATCTTAAAAATATTTTCTACCTGTCTATGAAAAGGCCTAGAAACAGGTAGCAAAATCCCTGGCAATATTACCTCTAGTGCCCAGATCTTGATTTCTAAATATCAATTTTCCAGGAAAAAGAGCCAGAGCTCATTGGGGAAATAGCAAGGAAGTTGTCAAGGACTACTAAGGTGATGGCAAAAGGACCCAGGAACCAGGACCAATCTGTATAAAGCTCCCAAATGGCTAAGGATGAGATCATTTGAGCTTCAACAAGGAGCACATCAAATATGGTTAAATCTATGAGATCCTACTGATACCAAAGGTTTTAAAAGAGTCATTGATCCCATTGATCCTCATCTGTGGGGGATACTAGGGAATCAACTCCTTATTTTGAATACTGGTAAATAAAGGGAGAGAATGAAACATTTCTCCTGCCTTTCCTATATAAACTGTATTTCAGGATAACCAAATAGTTGGTGAGGGAAAATTACTTTTATGGAAGTAGAATATCACCATTTGACAACCCCTGATGAAATGATTGACAATGAGCAATTCATTGGTCTTATTCCTATTTTTCCACTTTTACCTGTATTCATTTGTAAGTGTACGTGTGTATGCAGTTCTATACAATTCAAACATATTAACATGTGGAGGCTGGTGTTTCTACCATCACAGTCAGGATACTGAACAATTATATCAGAAGGGTTTCTCAGCTCTCCTAATTCCTCCAACCACCACTCCTTCCCTCTTTCCCTGATGCTGTCCCTAACCTCTGGTGATCAACAATATATCCTCCAATTCCAAAATTTTGTCACTTCAAAACTGTTATATAAATGGAATCATACAGTATATAACCTTTAAAGATTGACCTTTTCACTCAGCATGATACTCCAGCAATGCATCCAAATTATTATGTCAATGGTTTGTTTCTTTTTATTGCTGAGTAGTATTCCATGATATGGATGATATACCATAACTTTTTTAACCATTCCCATAGAAGGATATCTAGTTTGATTCCAGTTTTGGCTATTACAAATAAACTGCTATGACCATTCATGAACATAGGTTTCCATTCCTCTAGAATAAATGCCCAGGAGTGCAACTGTTTAGTTGTTTGGTACTTGCATATATAAACTACATATGGTTTCATAAAAGTCTTTATCAGTTAAAGCTGCATACTGAATCTACTCCTTTGGACTCCCTGTCTAGTGCTCTTTCCCCATCTGCCGCCTCCCAGCCCACAGCAGCTTTAAACAGAATATCTGTGAGTCTGCCTAGAGGTTAAAGGGAGGGGGGAGGGGTAGGTCTTTGGCCACAACAACTCACAGGAAACTGCTTGTGCCATCTAGCATATCAACTGGCTTTGCAAGCACCCGGCCCAGATGTGTCAGGCCTCTGGACAGAGATTCCCTTTATAAGACTTGTTCAATGGCTGTCTGTGAGCCCAGGCTTGCCCAGCCACCTCCTGGCTAGGGACATGCTGGGTAACTGCCAAGCCAATGACAGAGTTCACACTCTCTGGTCTTTGCTCCCCCTTCATGTTAACTGGAAAGTCTCCATCTTCCACAACGTAAGTGGGGACACTGCAAGCACAGTTGCTGGCTGGCAGGACTTAGGCCACTCTTCATTGTATGCAAGCCATGGGCATTGGACACTCATTCTGCAAACATTTCCTGAGAAGTCACTAGGTTCCCAGGAGTTCCCCATTTCAGGGTAGGGCTGGGGACCCTCAGGGAAGGTACAGATCCTGGCAAGATGTTGGGGGAGGGTAGAAAAGCTGTCAGGGTTTGGAGCATAGTGGGAATGGGGAAAGGAAACTGGAACAAGGGGATAGCCCAAAGGCCTGAAGGACTAAAATGTGGCTGGAACAAGTTACTTGTTTTTGTTCAGAGTGGAGAGTAGGTGTGTGAGAAAGTGAATGATGGCAGACAGAGGGAAGTAGGCTGGAGTCTAAATAGGGAAGACCTGCAGTCCAGGTGAAGGGCTCTTGAGGGAAAATGGCATTTTGGAGCAAAAGTGGGGTTGGGGGGGAGCAATATCACCAGAGTAATCAAACAGTTGGATTATTTTCTACTCTGACCATCCTTCATGACAACACTTTGATAACATCTGTTATCACTGTGCATTTCCAGACAAGCAATTTGAAAACCTGCCATGATTAATGGGCCCAACCAAGACATGGGGTGCAGACTCCCAGGCAAAGTGGACATTTTATACCAGATTGTGCCCAGATCTCAGAGCATGTGAAGCCTCTCTGCTACAGAGCTCCTAAATCATGGACACAGAGACCATGCCACCCTGGGCAGTGCCTACAGTACAGTTCCTTGTTGGATATGCTCTGTGAGGGTCTGGGAAATAGCCTAGGGGATGGTGCACAAAGCTGAATGGTACACACTTAATTCCTAAGGTTCCTTTTGTCTGGTGGTGACAGGTGGCCCAGCCATCCACTAGGACAAATGAAACAAGTGCCACGTCACAATAAATCAGGCCAACTTTTGGTAGCTCATTTTATTGAGCATTTATTATGGGCCAGACCCTGAGCCAAAACTTTCATATCTGTTGGGATCCTCCCCCAAATCCTGTGGAGTAGGTCTTATTATTAGCCTCATGTTTCAGAGCAGGAAACCAAGTCTCAGAGAAACAAAGTAATTTGCTCAAGTTCACATCTTGCCAATAAAAAGTCAGGACAGGGTTCAAATCCAGGACTGGCTAACTTCAAAGCCCATGTCCTTCTCACTACAGCACACCTTGAAGCCTACTTTTTCCTCTTTAACTTTGAATTTTGAAACAATTATAGGTTCACAGGAAATTGCAAAGATAATGAAGAGAAGTCCTGTGAACTGGACGCTTTGCCCAGTTTCCCTCAATTATTACATTTCTTGCAACTACAGAACAATAACAAAACTAGGAAATTGATATTGGTAAACTGTCATTGAATCACATTTGTAGATTCTAGCAACCACCACTGAAATCCAGATACACAGCTATTTCATCTGACAAAGATCTTTCGTGTGCTACTCCTTTACACATACACACACCCTGCCACTATCCCTGAACCCTAGCAACCACTAATCTGTTCTCCATCTCCATACCATTTTTTATTTTAGAATTTTATGTAAAATAAACTTTTTTCACTCAATATAATGCCCTTGAGATCCATCCAATTTTTTGTATGTGTCGTTAGTTCATCTCTAGTTATTGCTGAGCCACTCCATGGTGTGGATGGGCCAGTGTTTGTTTAAACATTCACTCACTGAAGGATGGCTGGGTTCTTTCCAGTTTTGGGCTATTACAAATAAAGCTGCTATGAATATCCATGTATAGATATGTGTGTGTGTGTGTGTGTGTGTGTGTGTGTGTGTGTGTGTGAAAACATGTCCCCAAAGAGCAACAGTTGGGATAAGCGGTAGTTGCTTGTTTAGTTTTATAAGAAACTGCCAAACTGTTTTTCTAGTGTGGCTCTTGCATTTTGCATTCTCTCCAATAATGTATGAGTGATGTCATTTTTCCACAGTTTCTCCAGCATTTGATGTTGTCACTATTTTTTATTTTAGCCATTCTTAGGGTTTTAATTTGCATTTCCTGCTGGATAATGATATGGAGCATCTTTTCCTGTGCTTGTTTACCATCTGTGGATTATCTTCTGTGAAATGTCTTTTCATATCTTTTGCCAATTTTCTAATGAAAAGTGAGATTTTTTTACTGTTTGTATTTGAGAGATCTTTATATATTCTAGATACAAGTTCGTTATTAGATATGTGGTTTTTAAATATTTACTCTCAGTTTGTACCTTGTCTTCTCATCCTCTTAACAGGGTCTTTCACAAAGAATTTAGTTTTGATACAATTCAATTATTTGTTTTCCTTTTATTTATTGTGGTTTTGGTATCAAGGCTAAGAATTCTTCATCAAACCCTAGGTCCCAAAGATTTTCTCCTATGTTATCTTCTGAAATTGTTATATTTATATGCTTTACATTTCAGTTTGTGATCCATTTTGAATTCATTTTTATATAAGACCAGAAGCCTGGTGCACGAATTCGTGCACAGGTAGGGTCTCTCAGCGTGGCCGGCGATCTGGGCCAATCAGGGTGGTCTCGTCCAGTAACAATCAGGGCCGATCGGGGCTGACCAGCTGGGGGGAGGGACCGCTGGAGGTTGGCCAGCCACAGGAGTGGGAGCACACTGACCACCAGGGGGCAGCTCCCACATTGAGCGTCTGCCCCCTGGTGGTCAGTGTGCATCATAGAAACCGGTTGACCAGTCGTTCGTTCACTTAGGCTTTTATATATATAGATATGGAGATTAAGTCTAGATTTCTTTTCCTACTTTCTCTCCCTCCCTCCCTTCCTCTCTCCCTGTTCTCTCTCTCTCTCTCTTACTTTTTTGCCTATGGGTATCCAATTGCTCCAGAACTTTTTTTTTTTTTTTTAAAGAACCATCCTTTCTCTGTTGATCTGTTTCTGCAACTTTGTCAAAAATCTGTTGAGTATATTTGTACGGGTCAATTTCTGGGTTCCCTATTCTTTCTCATTCATCTATGTGTCTATCCCTCTGCCCAAACCACACTGTCCTGATTAATGCAGTTATACAATAGGCCATAATATTGAGCAGAGACTGTGTAAAATTGGTGATAATTCTTTAAATCTTTGGTAGAATGCACCAATTAAACCATCTGGGTTTGGAGATTTCTTTCTCAGGAATTTTTTAAAATTGTGAATTAAATTTCTTTAATGGTCATATGGCCATATTTTTTATGTTGGGAAACTTTTGTTAGTTTGGCTTTTCAAAGATTTGGTCCAATATATCTAAGTTGTCAAATTTATGTATTGCAGAGTTACTCAAAGTATTTCTTTATTATTCTTTTGATGACTGTGGCATCTGTGGTGGTGTCTCGTTTCATTCCTGATATTGGTAAATTGTGTCTTCTCTTTTTCTCTATCAGCATTGCTAAATGTTTGTCAACCTTAGTAATCTTTTCATGAAACTGACTTTTTATTTCATTGACTGTTTCACTTTCTGTTTTCAATTTCTTTAATTGCTGTTATTTATTATTTCTCCCTTGTGCTTATTTTGAGCTTATTTTGCTCTTCTTTTCTAAGTTCTTAAAGTAGGAACTTAGACTATTTGAGACTGTTCCTTTCATGTATACATCTTATGCTCTAAATTTCCCTCTGAGCACTGCTGTAGCCGTGTCTCACAAATTTTGATATGTTATATTTTGATTTCTATTGATAACATTGTGGTCATAGGACATATCTGCTTATATATCTGTTTATTTTCCATCTTTTTAAATCTATTTAGATTTTTTATAACTCAGAATATGGTCTACCTTGGTGAGTATTATGTAGACAACTTGAAAATAATGCATAAATCTGCTGTTGTTGGGCGAAGTGTTCTATAACTGTCAGGTAGCTCATGTTAGGTGATGGTGTTGCTGAGTTCTTGTATATCCTTGCTGATTTTCTGTCTAGTTTTTCTAACAATTATTGAGAAAAGATTGTTGAAATATCCAACTATAATTGTGGATTTATCTATTTCTCTAATCAATTCTATCAGTTTTTGCTTCACATATTTTGGAGTGCTATTGTTTAGTGTGTAAACATTTAAGATTACAATGTCTTTTTGATGGATTGACCCTTTTAATATTATATAATATTTTTCTCTGTCTTTGGTAGTTTCTTTGCTCTGAAGTCTACTTTATCTGATATTAACATAGTCACTTTTGTTTTCCTTTGATAAATGTTTGTATGATATTGTTTTGTCATTGTTTTATTTTTCAACCTGCCTATATTTGTTACATTAAAATGAATTTCTTGTAGACAACATATAGTTGTATAATGTTTTTTTAATCCACTCTATCAATACCTGTCTTTTTAGAATTCCAATTTGATTTGTCATTAGTGGTTTTGAGAGTATCCATTTGTATAGATTTCTTAGTGGTTGTATTGCAATCTACTGGTGTCAACACTTTACCAGTTTAAGTAAAATGTGGAAACCTTACTTCCATTTATGTCTCTTTGCCTTCCCTCACTTTATAGTATAATCGTCTTAAATATTTTCTCTATATCTGTTTAGAACCCCATCAGACAATGTCAAGACTTTTGTCTCAGCCATCTAACTTAATTAAGAAAATTTAAAAGGAAAAGAGTTTATTATTTTTACTTGTATTGTTATTCTTTCTGCTGTTCTTCATTCCTGGCATACCAGGTTTTCTTATTGTATCATTTACTTCTCACTTAGAGAAATTCCTTTGGCCATTTTTTAGGATAAGTGTGCAGGTGATATATTCTCTTAGTTTTCTTTAAACAAAATGTTCATTTCACCTACATTCTTAAGGTTATTTCTTTGAGTATGGGATTCTAGGTTGGCAGTTCTTTCCTTTTAGCCCTTAAAAAATGTGCCACCTCCTTCTTACTTCCATGATTTCAAATCATTTTACCTTTAATGTTTGTGTGTCTCCCCATATTCATATACTGAAATCATAATCCCCAATGTGATGGAATTTAGATGTCATGTTGAGAGATTTGAGATCCTACTTAATCTTCATTTCTGGAGGCAGTCATCCTATTGTGGCATAGTATGCAAGTCTAGGTGATGGTGGTTGCTCTGCTCCTCACTGGGCCCTGGTAATACCACCCCGGCAAAAACAGAGTGCCAAATTATACCACCTTGCATTGCTTGTTGTCATCAGATAGGAGTGGAAGTTCATCTTGCTGGATCCCACTGACACTACCACGTCTAAGACAGTGGAATACCAAACAGTACCACTGCTCACTTTTTCTCATTCTACCTTTTTTTTTTTTATTGGTGTAGGGCCACAATTCTGCTCCCCACTTGACGTTGCTGACATTGAAAGGAGGGAGTTGTTTTTCCTTTCTTGCGTGGCTGGAGTAGGACAGCTGACGTGAAAAATGTTTCTGTTCTGCTGGTTCATCTTTCCCAGAGTTTTTGGCTAGAGGGAAAAATACTTTTCTTGGGTTGCTTTGTTTGTGCCTAATGAGAGTTCAAGATTGGTGATATCTAGAGCACCCTTTCAGGAATATATGGAAGGCAATAAGGAAATCCAGGAAACTTAATTCCATGTTATTCCTCAAGATCCAAGGTCCCTAGACAGTCCTCTTTTTTCTTTCCACCTTTTGGATTCTTTCTATGTTTATTGTGTTATATCTAGGACTTATTAGTTGTCACAGATAAGACCTGGGAGGAATAAGACCATTCCTTCTTGGCCAGACCTTGAAACCCCTATATTTTATTAAAGTAATGACATTAATAAGAACAACAAACCCATATTAAATATTTGCTATAGGCCAGATACCCTGTATTCTCAAAGCTTTCTGTATTTCATCTCATTCCATCCATACAATAATGCTGTGATGCAGATATTAGCATTCCCATTTGACAGCTAATAAAACTGAGTCTCAAGGTTTAAATGACTTGCCTAAGGTTACAGAGCTAGTAGGTGACCTGGAACTATTTGACTCCAGACCCCTGTCATTAACCTCAATGATGACAGGCTTTGTAGATCTAAGAACAAGAAAACTACAATGAGAACAGAGAAAAAGATGAGATTAATACTTACTGAAATAGGACCAGCAGTCAGCAAAGGGAATGGGCACAAAGATTTATTGAGCATCTACTTCAGCTCAAGTACTGTATTAATCAGTTTACATGTCATACTATCAGGGAAGGCTTCCTAGAGGAGTTGGCATTGCTTTGGGCTTTTAAAGATAAGTGGGGTTCATATAGGTATAGAAAGAAGTGAAAGAAATTATAGGGAGATGGAACAGCATAATGCCAGCCAGACAGGCTGGAAAGCACAAGAAAAACTCAGGGAATGGAGACCACCCTGGTGCAGATGGAACATAGGGAGATGTAATTGGAGAAGTGGATAGGGTTAAGTTACAGTTGGCCTTGATTGCAAGGCATAGGTGCTCAAATTAAGTACATCTGAAAAATGAGAAGTAACGACAATGAGTCCTGGTCAGATGCAAGATCAAGATGGTCTTATAGGCAGCTGCATATCCATCGTCTTGCCTGTTTCTTCTGAGGAGTGCAACTTTATTTAAACTAAATAATTTAGTTCCTGAATACATAATATTAAAGCTTTGGCCAGATCTGATAATTTCAGATTAATGAAAGGGAAAACCCACAAAGATTGGGAAAGGTGTAATTCCTAGAGAGAGAAGTAGGGAAAGGGACTTCAAAGTCAACTGGAGGGCTGGACATCCAAATTACTCAACTCAGAGGCCCACCCAAGAGTGAGCCAGGCTATGCACCACCTCATCTCTAATCATTTGCATGCCATTACTCCAAGGGAGAAGGAGAAGATGCCTCCAAGGAACCCCAAGTCCCTGTCCCAGCCAAAGTCTTCTCTTTAATTCAGAAAAAATGAATCAGCTGCTCTCACCTCTGCCTAGAATCTTCTTTGGCTATGGGTTATATATTCCCTTACAGAGAGAATGAATGTGTTCAGCTGGGAAGTGTCTCCTAAGCCCAGCCTAGGAGGTATAGAAGGGGCTCAAAAGAGATTCCTTGAGTGACTCATTGGCTATTTGCCCCTCAAACTGGCAGTGTGCAATCCCATGTATAGCAAATTTCTCCATCCTTTGAATCCTCCCCATAGCATGACAAGTAAGGTTTCTAATCCTACTCCACAGGTGAGGAACCCAAAGCTGCTCAGCAGGAAGGGGCGGGACTAGATACAGCTGAGCCTCTGACTTTTGACTTATGTATCTACCCAAATAGAACCTCCTGCCTATTTCTGACAGGCTTGCCATTGGGCACTTTGCCTTGCCTTTACACAAGGTCCCCAGTCTCTGCCCTCCTCCCCTCCATACCTCCTTTGGAGAGATAACTAGTTTCCATTGGTGCCTTCCTTGGCAAGCTTACATCATCTGGACTTCTCCATCCCCAACATCCCGGCTGCCCCCTGAGCTGCTTGGTGCCATACTTGCTGGTCTCTTGGGTGATTCCTGCATTTGGTCCATGAAGGGACCTCCTCTGCAGCTCCTTACTGTCCCTCAGCTTTAGGGTGTTCCTCATGTTGAGGTTTCAGAAGGCCTTCCCAGTCTGCAAACAGCCCCTGGTACCCATCCTGTGGTCACCAGTGGCGAGCTATGGTGTAGTAGAACAAGCCTGGTTTTTGGTACCAGACAGACCTGAGTGTGAATTACAGCTTGGCATCTTGGTTAATCATTGTACATTGCTCTTCTGAGTGTGGTCCTCAGAGAGGTCCTTCCTGCTCTAAACCTCATACCTCCATGGAGCCACTAATTAAAGATAGCAGCCGATGGAAGAAGCAGCTGTGGTCTGTGGGATCTTGTTCTACCACTAACCTCAGAAATCAGTTGAGAGATGAGATATGTGTCCAGCTAGTGGGACAATCCCATATGTGCTCAGGACACTATGAAACAAGTTTGCTTAAAGAATTAGACAGCATCATGCCAATTCATTTTCTACTTCTGACACCATGGATCATTTGCCAAGCAGAGGTCCTGATTACCCCTCAGATCCCCAAGGCAAAGGCACTGAAAACTGTGCCACCCCTGCAGGGTTTGATAGGGTTAGGCAGGGGTAGAGAGGACAGAAGGAAGAGGATGCTGCCAAAAAGCGTTTCTGGAAATCAGAGCAAACTGAGAAGGGAGGTGGAGGACAAGAGTGACTGCAGCACTTCAGAAATGATGCCCTCTGGGACCCCAGACCTGGGGGGCAAGATGAGTCCTACTGCAGCCTCTCACCACCCTGAGAACAGAGCCTAGCCAGACTCTCTCTGTAAAGAGGAGCCATCTTCTCCTAGAGTTGAACAGGAAGAAAATCCATCATTCTTAAAACACACACACACACACACACACACACACACACACACACACACCAAAACAAAACAAAAAACAGCAGAAATTTCCTTAAGAAGCAGAAATGAATTCTGGAAGGAAAAAGACTTTAGCAGATCTGATATGGGCTTTTTAATCTGCTAGCTGATATCTCTAAAGTAATTTCCAAACAAAGAGAACAAAGAGCCAGCTGGGCCTCCAGGGACACACATATTTCCTAGTTGAAAAGTACATCAGGTTGGATGAGAGTAAACAGACCCACACCCATAGCATGAGCAAGGCAGGAGAGGCACAGGCTGGAGAGGGTTAGGACAAGTAGGGAGGCCATTGTCAGTAATGGATGCACCTTGCACCTTGCCTTTAAGAACTTATTTTCTAAATACTGTACTTTCTTACCAACTTTTCTGGGTTCACACACACACACAAGCACCCCAACAAGTTGGGACTGACACATAGTGGCAGAGCAAAGTGGGCCAGAGACCTGGCTGGGGTGTTTGAATACCTGGAAGTGAATCCTGGCTCTGCCATCCCTTCCTCTGTCCTGACTAGCTGTATGACATTGGTAGGGCTTTTGATCTCTGCATTGAGCTCTGTCCAGCCAATCTCCCAGTGTTTTGGTAAGGAGCAGAGGGACAGAGGCCAGTGACATATTTGGGGATCTGAAAGCGCTGTGCCCCTGTGATACAGGAGTCTCATGGTCATTTGTAGCTGCCTAAGGGCAACCGACAAAGTTCTGTGCAAGTATACACAAGGCCAGTGCTGCCCTCTCTTTTCCTACCCATTCAACCAACAGAAGAGCCATAATTACCTGCAACATCTCCAAGGGTCCACACCAACACTGCTTCTTTTGGAAGGCTTGCTTCTTCAGCTTATTCTCCACATTATAGCCAAAGTGTGCCCTACACATAGTCCTGACCGTGTCACTTCTCTGTTCCAAACTCTATCAGGGGTTCGCATTGTCCTCAAGATAAATTCCAAGTCCCTTAGAACAGCCTGCAAGACCCTGAAGGATCTGGCCCTGCAACAACTTGACCCTCATGATCTGCCACTACCTGACCACCAAGCTGCCCTGGTCATATGGTTCCCACTCTTTCTTTAGGATTCTACTCATGTTTCCCACTACACTGTTGGGATAATCTGTTCTCATGGCTGTCTCTCCCATTAGACTGTGAAGTCTGATGGCAGTGACTGGCTTTATTTGTGCCAATCCCTCTTTGCCTGGCACAGAGATGAAGTAGTTATTTAGAATAGCTTTGTGGAATGGATCTCAGGGACTATGGTTCCACATGGGCACAGATTAGACACAGAGCCCATTACAATCCATGCCACCAAAGGTCTGCTGTTTCCATCACCTCTCCAACCCAATGAACTCAGGATCTCACTGAGACACATGAAATTTTGACCCTTGGAACCTGGAATCCCTGGGCCTGTGAGTATCTCATGTGAGAGACCTGCTATAATGCCTTGAAAGATGGAATCAATTTCAAAGGCACCATGAGTAACACCTTGTGGATATCCAGTTGCTATCCACCCTGGGGTAGAAACCTCTACCAATTGCTTGCTCATCAGCACGTTGGGTGGAGTGCTGAGAGCTGTTGACATATCTGCCAGCCTTCCCTTTACCCTCTGGCTTTGGTCAGCATTGGGTAGTGAAAAGCAGGTCTGTCTCCCCAGAGGACTGGCACCTTGGGGACACCAACACACTGGGTAGAATGCTGAACAGAAACCCCTTAAGACTTGATCCCATGTTTTGTATCCTCTCTCAGTCTATAGGTGTTGACACTTTCAAATGCAGACTGACTCCAGTCATTGAAGGCAATTGCTACTAGTTACCAATCCAAAGTGAAAGAGATGCATTTGTCAAGGGGAAATAATGACCCTATCTGGGGACACCATACAAAGACAGCCATATTGCAACACATTTGACCCTGAACCAAAAAGGCTGGGGAGACCACCAGCCCAATCTAGGCAGAACCATACCTTTGTAGCTCTGTTTGAACACTGAGACTTAGGCTTGGTTACAAATTGCTCATAGAAACAGCCTTATGAAAGCCTTCTGAATTTGTTTTGAAATTCTTGACTAGTGTTCCACCGAGTATCCTAACCCAAATACCCAGGTTTTAAAAAATGCCTCTGTTTCTTAATTTGGGACCATTAGGGAAAAATTATGTCCCTCTGAAGATAAAAATATCCTTTTTTTTTCAGACAATGAAAACTCTGGAGTTCTACATGTTTTGTTTTGTTTGTTTGTTTGTTTGTTTGTTTTTCTTTTTCACCTTGGCTGCCAGTAAGCTTCTGCCTAAATTTTATGTTCAGTCTCAAAATGAGTTTAATCCTTGGAAGTATCAAAATTTTTTCTTCTCTTTTGCTCAATTCTTCATTTTTTCTTAGTATTCTTATTTTAATATAGGACAATGCCCAACCTACTCTCCAATCCTTTATAGATCCAGGGTAAGGTTATATAAATAATACAAAAAGTATTTCTGGAACAATAATTGTTACTCAACTGTGTGCTCCTGCAGTGGGGTGCCATGGAGTTCCCTTAGAAGAGATGGCTGGCTGACTGAGCCACTGTGCATGCCTAAAGCATTGACAAAAAAGCCAAGATTCTACCTCTTCCTTCTCATAATACAGTTGGGGAAACTGAGCCCAAGACAAAGGAGAAAACTTGCCCAAGATCGTTGCCCAAGGTGACATCAGAATTAGAATGAATCTCTTCTGATTCAGTTATATCTCTACCTCATCACAGCCCTCTTGCCCTCCAGTTTTCCAAATGGGAAAAATGAGGCTGGGAGGCTGCACGGACATGCTCCCAGGAACAAGCTGTAATTATAACTGAAATATGGAAAGGCTTCCTAAATAATCAATGGAAAACTCACAGGAGAGAACCTTGATACCCAAGGACCAAAGGTGGAAACCCCGTAGATACTGGTAGGAGGGGCAGAGGCACAAAAGGGCTTGCCTGGCACCTACAGACAGCAACTAAAATCCTGGAGAGATA
This sequence comes from Myotis nattereri, assembly GCF_964212035.1. Classification (NCBI taxonomy): domain Eukaryota; kingdom Metazoa; phylum Chordata; class Mammalia; order Chiroptera; family Vespertilionidae; genus Myotis; species Myotis nattereri. The sequence continues at coordinate 137,937,946 of NC_138078.1, read as the reverse complement.
TCTCAGCAGTAGGGGGGGGGTGCTCTGAGAACTCTGGGATCTAATGCCGAAGCTGGGCTCCACAGCGGAGAGCACCAAACTGAGGAGGGTACCCACATAACAACTAGTTGTGAAAATCAGTGGGGTGCTGTCTGCCAGGGAGTGGCAGCAGAAAGTTTGGGCACCCTTTTGAAGGGTGACCACACAAAAATTCCCTGTGGAGCCACCCACATTGTGCCTGGTAGAGGGAGGGTGAAGTGGACTTGAGCTGTGAGAGCAGAACCCAGGACTGGGGACTTGGGGATAGAGCTCAGAAGGCAGCACCCCAAGTTTACTGGGCTGAGTCATTCCCTCACACAGCAGAGGACATCTTTCCCACATAGATATTTGCCTTGCCTGGGGGGAAGACAATCAGCACACCTTATTGGGAAACACCTTGCCCTGAGGCCACTTAAGAGATTAAAAGCAACAATTATCCTCCAGGCAGTAGCAACTGCCCCACCCTGTTGAAAAAACTCTCCCTACTCCGGAGGACAATGGCCTGATGGCAATTCAAGTCGGAGTCCTACTAGTCTGTAGACAGAGGTGGTCTCTGGAGGCTTTGAGTCTTTGCCTGATCCAATTAGTCAAAAACAACCTTTAGCACTGTCCAGCACTAGAGATTGAGAGGTGTAGAGGATCTACCTAATACATAGTCACAAACACAAACAGACAACAAAAATGAGGAAACAAAGAAACAACCCCCAAATGAAAGAACTAGAGAAGTCTCCAGAAGAAGAGATAAATGAAGCAGAAATGAGAAATTTATCTGAAACAGAGTTCAGAGTAATGATGGTAAAAATGCTCAAGCACTTGAAAAAATATATAGTAACTATGAAAAAAGAACAGTCTGAGATAAAGAATGACATAACACAAATAAAGAAAACATAGGAAGGAATACACAGCAGCTTAGGGGAAACTGAGGATCAAATCAGTGAATTAGAAGGCAGAGTTGAAAATATCACTCAGAGAACCAAAAACAAAATACATTTAAAAAACAGGAGGACAGCTTAAGGGAGCTGTGGGACAATGTGAAATGTAACAATATTAGAATAGTAGAAGTGCCAGAAGAGGCAGAAAGGAAGAAGGCATAGGGAAGGTGTTCAAAGAAATAATGGTAGAAAACTTCCCTAACTTGGTAAAGGAAAAAGTCACACAAGTTCAGGAGGCACAGAGAACCCCAAACAAGAACCCAAAAAGACCCACACACAGACACATCATAATTAAAATTCCAAAAATTAAAGACAAAGAGAGAATCTAAAAGGCAGCAAGAGAAAAGAAAACTGTTACCTACAAAGGGGTTCCCATAAGGCTGACACCTGATTTCTCATCAGAAACTCTACAAACTAGAAGGGCACAGCATGAAGTACTCAAGGTAATATAAAGCAAGAATCTGAGAAAAGATTACTATATCCAGCAAAGCTATCATTCAAAATAGATGGTCAAATAAAGAGCTTCCCAGACCGAAAAAAGCTAAAGGAGTTCATCACCACTAAGCCAGCATTACAAGACATGCTAAAGGGATTGCTAAAAGTGATTGCTGAGAAGAAGAAACAGAGAGAGAAACCTAGCCATACAGAATTAAAATGGCTGTAAATAAGTACTTCTCAATAAATGTAAATGGACTAAATGCTCCAATCAACAGGTGTAGGGAGCTGAATGGGTACAAAGACATGACCCAACTATATGCTGTCTACAAGAGACCCACCTCAAAACAAAAGACACACACAGGATGAGAGTGAAGGGATAGAAACAAATTTTCCATGCAAATGAAAAAGAAACAAAAAAACTGGAGTAGCAATACTCATATCTGACAAAATAGAAGGCCCTCACAAGAGACAACAAAGGTCACTACATAATACTAAAGGGATTCATCCAGCAGGAGGATATAACCCTGGTAAACATATAATAACCCAACATAGGAGCACCTAAAAAAAAAAAAAATATATATATATATATATATATATATATATATATATATATATATATATATATATATATTTCTGGAGGACTTTGAGAGATCAACAACAATGCAGTAGGGGACTTTAACACTGCTCTGACTGCACTAGATAGATATTCCAGACAAAAACTTAACAAGGAAAAAGAGACTCTAAAGAACACGTTGGATCAGATGGATTTAATAGACATTTAAAGAACATTTCACCCCAATGCAGCAGAATATACATTTTTCTCAAGTGCTTAAGGATCAAAGAAAGACCACATGTTAGGAATCAAAACAAGTCTCTACAAGTTCAAGAAGATTGAACTCATATCAAGCATCTTCTCAGATCACAGTGCAATGAAATTAGAAATCAACTACAGTAAAAACACCCCAAAACATCCAAACACATGGAGGCCAAATAGCATGTTATTAAACAATGAATGTGTTACCAACAAGATCAAGAAAGAAATAAAAAAAACTTCTTGGAATCAAATGAAAATGAACACACAACAACCCAAACTCTCTGGGACACAGCAAAGGAAGTCCTGAGAGGAAAGTTCATAGCACTACAGGCATACCTCAAAAAAACAAGAAAAATCAGCAATAAACTATTGAACCCAACAACTTAAAGAACTAGAAAGTGAACAACAAGAACAGCCCAGAGTAAGTAGAAGGAAGGAAACAATAAAGATTAGAGCAGAAATAAATAACATAGAGACTAAAAAAAAAAAATACAAAAAATCAATGAAACCAAGAGCTGGTTCTTTGAAAGGATAAACAAAAAGATAAACCATTAGCCCCATTAACCAGACTCATTAAGAAACAACTTGAGAAGACCCAAATAAATAAAATCAGAAACAAAAGTGGAGGAGTAACCGCTGACACCACAGAAATAAAAAGTATTGCAAGAAAATACTATAAACAACTATATGCCAACAAGTTGGACAATGTTGATGAAATAGACAAATTCCTAGAAAAATACAATCTCCCAAAAGTGAATCAGGAAGAATAAAAAAAACCTGAATAGGCCAATAACAACTGATGAAATAGAACCACTAATCAAAAAACTCCCACCAAACAAAAGCCCAGGTCCAGATGGTTTCACATGGGGAGTTTTACCAAACATTCTAAGAACTAAAACCTATAATTCTCAAGCTATTTCAGAAAATTCAAGAGGAAGGATCACTTCAAAACTCTTTTTATGATGCCAGCATTATCCTTATTCCAAAACCAGATAAAGACACTACCACAAAGAGAAACCAAGATGGCAGCATAAGTAAACACCTGAAATTGCTGCATCGCACAACCACTTCAAAAATACAACTAAAAGACAAAACGGACATCATCCAGAACACAGGAAGGCTGGCTGAGTGGAAATTCTACAACTAGAAGGAAAGAGAAAAGCACACTGAGACTCAGATGAGGTGCGTAAGTAAAGTGCAGAGATACAGAGGCGCACGCGGAAACGGCTGGCAACTTAGGACGCATTTGTCTTTTTCAATCGGGAGGGAGGCACATGCTCCCGCTGTCACTCTGAACTCCAGTTCCGGGCTAGTCTCTGGGGACCCAGACTCATACTGGGAGAAACTGGACTGTCTGGCAGTGGGTGGAACTAGAGGGCGGCTTTCTCTCAGAGGTGCTTGCAATGATTACCGCAGGACACTGAGACCAGGGGCCTCTTAGGGCAGGACTGAATATCAGCCATAGCTGTTTGCTCCACTCTGTTGATTCCCTGAGACCCTGCCCCACCCAAGCTGTGCGCAGAGGCTTTTGCATATGAATGACCTGGCCCTTTGCAATCTAAAATTACCTAACAAACTACAGCTGGGTCAGAGAGACCCAGAACATCCAAAAGAAGGCCCAAGGCCCCACAGCAGCTTGCATTGCTTCACAGCTGGGCCTCATCTGGGCACCTCCAAATCCCAAACAAAGAAGAGGAATCTGCAGATCTCTCCATAGCTCCTGCTGGGTAGCCTCAGGCAGAGGCTAAATTAGCACCTCTTTAGAGATCCAAGTGCCAGTGTACCCAGTGGTCAGAGTGGGACCATCCAGATTACAACTCCTCAGATCCATAAGGGACACACTCAGGGGGCAGACTCAGTGAGCACCAAAGTCCCACTGAAGCAAGTCTTGCCCCATAAGGGTGTCTCCAGCACAGAAGTTCTCCCATCATAGACACAGCTGATTCTCACAGCCAATTGGCCTGGAGGTCAATTCCTCCCAGTGATACCAACTATAATCAAGGCTTAACTACAACAAGACTGTGCACACAGCCCACAAAGGGGTGCACCAAGAGTGTGCACCTCAGGTAATTGGGGAGGCTGAGCCACTGGGACCTATAGGACACCTAGCACAGAAAGCCACCCTATCAACACAGGGAAGCAGCCAAAATGTGGAGTCAAAGAAACAGGTCACATATGACAGAAATGGAGAAAAGCAAACTACTGGATATAGAGTTCAAAACCACAGTTATAAGGTTTTTTAAAAATTTTCTAGAAACCACCTATAAAGTTAGTGAGACCCTCGATAAATCTAGTGAGACCCTCAAGGTTATGAAAAAGGACCAAATGGAAATTAAGCATACACTGAGTGAAATAAATAATATTATACAGAGATCCAACAGCAGATTAGAGGATCACAAGAATCAAGTCAAAGATTTGAAATATGTAGAAGTAAAAAGCACCTAACCAGAAAAGCAACAAGAAAAAAAGAATCCAAAAATATGAAGTTAGTGTAAGGAGCCTCTGGGACAACTTCAAGCAAACCAACATCCAAATTATAGGGTTGCCAGAAGAAGAGAGAGAGCAAGATATTGAAAACCTATTTGAAGAAATAATGACAGAAAACTTCCCCTACCAGGTGAAAGAAATAGACTTACAAGTCCAGGAAGCGCAGAGAACCCCAAACAAAAGGAATCCATGAGGACCACACCAAGAACATCGTAATTAAAAAGCCAAGAGCAAAAGACAAAGAGAGAATCTTAAAAGCAGCAAAAGAAAAACAGTTAGTTACCTACCAGGGAGTACCCTTAAGATTGTCAGCTAATTTCTCAACAGAAACTATGCAGGCCAGAAGGAAGTTGCAAGTAATATTCAAAGTGATGAATAGCAAGAACCTACAACCAAGATTACTCTACCCTGCAAAGCTATCCTTTAGAATTGAAGGTCAGATAAAGTGCTTCACAGATAAGAAAAAGCTAAAGGAGTTTATCACCGCCAAACCAGTATTATATGAAATGTTGAAGGGTAGTCTTTAAGAAGAGGAAGAAGAAGAAAAAGGTAAAGATAAAAATTATGAACAACAAGTACATATCTATCAACAAGTGAATCTAAAAATCAAGTGAGGAGAAACCAAGATGGCGGCATAGGTTAACGCCGGAGATTGCTGCCGCGAACAACCAATTCAAGGGTACACCTAAAAAACGGAACAGACATCATCCAGAACCACAGGAAGGCTGGCTGAGTGGAAATTCTACAACTAGGAGGAAAGAGAATATCATACGCAGACTCAGAGGAGGCGCAGTGCGGAAGTAAAATACTCAGGTGCAGAGGTGCGCGCGAGGAGCGGGCTGGCGGCGGAGGGTGAGGTTGTTGTTTTCAATCTGGAGGGAGTTTCAGACTCTGAGCTCCAGATGTGGGTGAGTCTCTAGGGACCCAGACTCAAAAGGGAGAAGCGGAACTGTCTGGCTTTGGTCGGAACTCGAAGGCAGCTTTCTCTCTGAGGTTTGCAGCAGTTGCTCGAACTCTGTGAGGCAGAGCCCCTAGGGACGGAACTGAGAGCAGCCATAACTGCTCGCTCCGCCCGCCCTGTAGATCCCTGGGGACCCGCCCCGCCAAAGCCCTGCGCAGAGCCATTTGCCAAATAGCCTCAGGCAAATGCTAGATTAGCACCGCCCTAGAGATCCAGCACAGAAGCTGTCCCACTGCAGACACAGCTGACTCTCATAGCCAGTTAGCCTGGAGGTCAAATCACCCCCAGTATTGCCGACAACAATCAAGGCTTAACTACAACAAGACTGCGCACAAAGACCACTAGGGGGTGCACCAAGAAAAGATAAAAAAATGCGGAGACAAAGAAACAGGATGCAAATGTCAGAAATGGAAGATATAGAGCTCAAAACCACACTTTGAAGGTCTCTCAAGAACTGTCTAGAAGCTGCCGATAAACTTAGTAAGGCCCTCGAAAAGACTGGTGAGACCGCCGATAAATGTAATGAGATCCTCAAGAAATCTAATGAGACCCTTGATATTGTGATAAAGAACCAACTAGAAATTAAGCATACACTGACTAAAATAAAGAATATTGTACAGACACCCAACAGCAGACCAGAGGAGTGCAAGAATCAAGTCAAAGATTCAAAATGCGAAGAAGCAAAAAACACCCAACTGGAAAAGCAAAATGAAAAAAGAATCCGAAAATACGAAGATAGTGTAAGGAGCCTCTGGGACAGCTTCAAGCGTACCAACATCAGAATTATAGGGGTGCCAGAAGATGAGAGAGAGCAAGATATTGAAAACCTATTTGAAGAAATAATGACAGAAAACTTCCCCTACCTGGTGAAAGAAATAGACTTACAAGTCCAGGAAGCGCAGAGAACCCCAAACAAAAGGAATCCAAAGAGGACCACACCAAGACACATCATAATTATAATGCCAAGAGCAAAAGACAAAGAGAAAATCCTAAAAGCAGCAAGAGAAAGAAACTCAGTTACCTACAAGGGAATACCCATACGACTGTCAGCTGATTTCTCAACAGAAACCATGCAGGCCAGAAGGGAGTGGCAAGAAATATTCAAAGTGATGAATAGCAAGAACCTACAACCAAGATTACTTTATCCAGCAAAGCTATCATTCAGAACTAAAGGTCAGATAAAGAGCTTCACAGATAAGGAAAAGCTAAAGGAGTTCATCACCACCAAACCAGCATTATATGAAATGCTGAAAGGTATCCTTTAAGAAGAGGAAGAGGAAGAAAAAGGTAAAGATACAAATTATGAGCAACAAACATGCATCTATCAACAAGTGAATCTAAGAATCAAGTGAACAAATAATCTGGTGATCATAATAGAATCAGGGACATAGAAAGGGAATGGACTGGCTATTCTTGGGGGGGGGGGGGGAAAGGGGTGTGGGAGATGCAGGAAGAGACTGGACAAAAATCGTGCACCTATGGATGAGGACAGTGGGTTGGGAGTGAGGGCAGAGGGTGGGGCAGGAACTGGGAGGAGGGGAGTTATGGGGGGAAAAAAGAGGAACAAATGTAATAATCTGAACAATAAAGATTTAATTTAAAAAAATAAAAAAAATAAAAATCAAGTGAATAAAAAATCTGATGAACAGAATAAACTGGTGAATATAATAAAATCAGGGGCATAGAAAGGGAGTGAACTCACAATTATCGGGGAGAAAGGGTGTGGGGGGTACAGGAAGAGACTGGAAAAGATCATACACTTATGGATGAGGACAATGCGGGGGCGGGGGGTAAGGCAGAATGTGGGGTGGGAACCAGGTGGAGTGGACCTATGGGGGGAAAAAAGAGGAACAACTGTACTAATCTGAAGAATAAAGATTTAATTAAAAAATTTCACTGGAAAAATAAATAAAATAGAAAAAAAAGACACTACAACAAAAGAGAATTACAGGTCAATATCCCTGATGAACATAGATGCTAAAATCCTCAACAAAATATTAGCAAATCACATCTAGCAACATATTAAAAGATCATACACCATGATCAAGTGGGATTTATTCCAGGGATTAAAGGCTGGTACAATAATCGCAAATCAATAAATGTGATACATCACATAAACAAATTGAAAGACAAAAATCACATGATCATATCAATGGACACAGTAAAAGCATTTGACAAAATCCAACACCCATTTTTGTTAAAAACTATGAGCAAAGTTAGAGGGAGCATATCGCAACATGATAAAGGCCATATATGACAAACCTACAGCCAACATCATACTCAATGAGCAAAACTAAAACCATTTCCCCTAAGAACAAGAACAAGACAGGGATGCCCAGTTTCACCACTCCTGTTAGACATAGTACTGGAAGTGCTAGCCATAGTGATCAGACAAGAAGAAGAAATAAAGGCATCCAAATTGGAAAAGAAGAAGTAAAATTGTCATTACTCACAGATGACATGATATTATATATAGAAAACTCCAAAGACTCCATCAAAAAACTACTAGACTTAATAAATGAATTTGGCAATGTAGCAGGATACAAAATTAGCAACTAGAAATCTATGGCTTTTTTATAACCAATAATGAACTTACAGAAAGAGAAACTAAAAAAAATCCCATTTACCATTGAACTAAAAAAATTAAGATACCTAGGTATACACTTAACTAAGGAGGTAAAAGACCTGTACTCAGAAAACTACAGGACGTTGAAAAAAAGAGATAGAGGAAGACATAAACAAATGGAAGAATATACCATGTTCATGGATTGGAAGAATCAACATCATTAAAATGTCCATATTACCCAAAGCAATGTATAGTTTCAATGCAATCCCCATTAAGATACCAACATAATATTTCACAGACCTAGAACAAACTCTCCAAAAATTCATATGGAATAAAAAAGATCCTGAATAGCTGCAGCAATCCTGAGAAAGAAGGACAAAGTTGGAGCAATCACAAATACAAGATATCAAGCTATATTACAAAGCCACTATTCTCAAAACTGCTTGGTATTGACACAAGAACAGACATATAGACCAATGGACTAGAACAGAGAACCCAGAAATCGACCCAAGCCATTATGCTCAATTAATATTTGACAAAGGAGGCAAGAGCATACAATGGCGTCAAGATAGTCTTTACAATAAATGGTTTTGGGAAAATTAGACAGATACATGTAAAAAAATGAAACTAGACCACCAACTTACACCATACACAAAAATAAACTCAAAATGGATAAAGGACTTAAATGTACGATGGGAAACCATAAAAATCTTAGAAGAATCCATAGGCAGCAAAATTGCAGACATATGTCATAGCAATATTTTTATGGATACAGCTCTTAGGGCAATGGAAACTAAAGAGAAAATAAACAAATGGGACTACATCAAAATAAAAAGCTTCTGCATAGCAAAAGAAACCATCAACAAAACAACAAGAATGCCCACTGCATGGGAGAACATATTTGCCAATGTTATCTCTGATAAGGGTTTAATCTCCAAAATTTACAGGGAACTCGTACTATTTAACAAAAGGAAGATAAACAATCTAATAAAAAAAAATGGGCAAAGGACCTAAATAGGAACTTTTCAAAAGAGGACATACAGAAGGCCAAGAGATATATGAAAACATGCTCAAAGTCACTAATCATCTGAGAGATGCAAATCAGAACAGCAATGAGGTACCATCTCACACCTGTCAAAATGGCTATCATCAGAAATCAACAAATGACAAATTCTGGAGAGGAAGGGGAGAAAAAGGAACCCTCATGCACTGCTGATGGGAATGCAGACTAGAGCAGCCACTGTGGAGAACAGTATGGAGTTTCCTCAAAAAACTAAAAATGGAACTTCCATTTGACCCAGTGATCCCACTTCTAAGAATATATCCCAAGAAACTAGAAACACCAATTAGAAAGGATATATGCACCCCTATGTTCATAGCAGCACAATTCACCATAGCTAAGATTTGGAAACAGCCTAAGTGCCGATCAGCAGATGAGTGGATTAGAAAACTGTGGTACATCTACACAATGGCATACTAAGCTGCAGTAAAAAAGAAGGAATTCTTACCATTTGCAAGAGCATGTATGGACCTGAGAGCATCATGCTAAGCGAAATAAGTCACTCAGAGAAAGATAAATATCATATGATCTCACTCATTTGTGGAATATAATGAACAACATTAGCTGATGAACAAAAATAGAGCCAGAGGGGGGAAAAATTCTAGAATATAATAGAAATAATCCTGTTATTTGCAGATTTTTAATATTTTCTACAACTGTTGTGATATCATACTATGTTAGTACAGTTTTGATAATATTATTATACTTAAAATGTTTTTATTCTTGAAATATTAATGTTCATTGCATGTAATATTTTTACATGTAAGATCATTTTTTTCTGGAATAATTGGTGTTTAGTGCATGTAACATTATCATATTTAAAATCATTTTTCTTGAGATATTAATGTTTATTGCATGTAACTTTATTATATTTAAGATCTTTTTTTCTTGAAATATTAAGGTTTACTGCATGTAAAAAGAGCAAAATGACAGACACTTCTTTGGAGTACAAGGTAATTCACAGTCAGCAATCAACTCAGTAACAATGAGGGGATTTGTGGTCCTCCTTGAGTGGTTCCTGTGCGGGGAGAGTCTGGAAAAAGGAAAATTACTTTGACAGTTCAAGGCTATGTTATTGTAGATGTAAAAAAAAATAGGCTCAGTGAAGGTAAAGATTTCCCTTTGTCAGGGAAGATAGTGGCTTAGGACATGACTATCCACCATAAACTGCTTTTAGTTAAAAAGTGTTAATTTCATACCATCTTTTGTGATTACTTTAGGTCACTGAGTTTGCAAGGCTGCCACTCAAGCCTTCCCTGAGCTACACCACATAGAGCTCTTACAGTAAATTTAGGAGTATGTGCCATTGTCTATTCATTTTATAAGAATGGAATCTAATATAACTTGTGAAGTAGCAATAAGTGTTTATTTTATCCTTATGTTAGACAACTGTTATCTTACCTAATAACAGACAAACATGTAAATTGACCATCCCTCTGTTGCGCTCACCAGCCAATCAGGAGAGTATGCAAATTAACCCAACAAAGATGGTGGTTAATTTGCATATGTAGGCACGAAGCGGCGGAGCAATGACTGAAGGCTTGGGCCAGAGCAGTGAAGACTGAAGGCTCTGGCTGGAGGAGTGAAGGCCTGGGTCCCAGGTGCCGGAGGAAAACCGTTGCAGGCAGCCAGGGGAAGGGAAGGCCTATTGCACAAATCTCTTCCTGCAACGGGCCTCTAGTTAAAATTGTAATAAACAAAAATTATCAAATTGAAAAAAAAAATGAGGCTTAGAAAAAGCTAGTTGATAATAACTTCCCTTAGCCACAGAGTCCCCGAGACCACAATAATGTTCAACTTCTTGATGTAATCTAACCCTTATGGTACTGATGTTAGTATTGCAAGAGGAAAAGAAAACTTTCTATTCTGTGGTGAACCATGCACTGGTATAGGTGGGAACATGGTTTAATCTACAAAATAGCCAAATCTGTGGTCTAGTGTGGTGTTTATAGCAGCCAGATACAAGCAGGGAATTCTGGGAAATTGTCAACCGATTTAGGGCCTTTAGCTTCAATAATGTGGTAGTTGCTTCCTGAGTCAGTCCTCTAGCCTGGCTAGGTGCTGAATAGAAGGAATTCCAGGTTGCTCTTCCATCAGCTTCTGACTCCACAGTGTCCCATGTTTATCTGATCAACTGCCCATGCACCCCTAACAGTGGCATCCTGAGCAATATAGTCAGTTATGCCAACACCCATCTATCCCACTGCTGGGCAACAGGCCTCAGCACTGTTATCTAAACATGTCCCAGGGTTCTAGACTGGGACTCTGGCACGTGGAACTGATCTCCTCCCTGCATTATCCTTGTTCTAATACTCAGCTGGAAGAGTATTTATAGCTCCTAGAGGAGCCCAAGCAGAGAGAAAGATACCACCAAAACTGGGAGTGGACTTTGCCACTGGAAAATGGAGACTCTGTAATTTACTCCTTTATAATTCAAGAAAAAAAAATGTATTTCCAGTGATTAGCTGGGTCTATTTATAGACTATGAGGCCTGAACTATGATATTTATAGAATGCCATTGCATTTAGCAGTAATAGCACAATTACATGTTTATGAAGTAATGGTTTTGCATTTTTTCCTAGAATTCTCTGACATTTAGATCTGGAAATTTTACATTTTAACAAGCAAGAACAGCAGCTATTTATTTAAGGGTGAACAGCAGAAACTGTCTTCTCTGTAACTCCTTTCACTCCAAGAGCCTGCAAATCCCCAATTCATTTTGCTTTTACATGCAGAATAAGATGATGTACAGTGAATAATATACCTATTTTTGTGGAGCTCCAATTTTCTTTTTAAATGGTGCCTTTCATTGCTTGGGGTTCTTACATTCCTGAATCTTCCTCCTTGGAATTTGGTATTGGCATGTTTCTCTTTTTTTCCATAATGACCTAAGCCAAGCTAAAAGGCCAAGACTGATGTGTTCACTATCCAAAATAATATAGTGGAAGTGAAATGAGATCCCATGCACTGAAAAAACTCCCACATTGCCCTAACTCATAATTTAAAACATAGTGTGGCAAGTGGGGAAAGTAGAAATTCTCTCTGGGTATTGACCTGACCTCAGAAGTAAACCAGCATGACCAGTTGGCTATCTGTGGGCCAACACTTACAAACACTTTGTAAGGCCCGGGCCTTAGTACTGACCCACAAATCTCATTATCATCTAATTCTAAGGTAGAAATTCTGCACACCTAGTTACTAAAGCACAGCTTTAGGTGCTGGAAGATGAGTCTCCAGTGACCTGGGGACAGTGATGTGCTGATAGCATTTGTCAATTCTCATGCTGTAAATGCCCACTTCATGGCTAATTTCAAACTACCAACATCATGTCAATTGTCAGGTGGTTCTAAAATTTTTGAAAATTGCATGATCATCCTTTTTTTTTTTTAATTAAATCTTTATTGTTCAGATTATTACATTTGTTCCTCTTTTTTCCCCCCCATAACTCTCCTCCTCCCAGTTCCCACCCCACCCTCTGCCCTCACTCCCCACCCACTGTCCTCATCCATAGGTGCACGATTTTTGTCCAGTCTCTTCCCGCATCTCCCACACCCCTTTCCCCCCCAAGAATAGTCAGTCCATTCCCTTTCTATGTCCCTGATTCTATTATAATCACCAGTTCATTCTGTTCATCAGATTATTTATTCACTTGATTCTTAGATTCACTTGTTGATAGATGCATATTTGTTGTTCATAATTTGTATCTTTACCTTTTTCTTCCTCTTCCTCTTCCTCTTCTTAAAGGATACCTTTCAGCATTTCATATAATGCTGGTTTGGTGGTGATGAACTCCTTTAGCTTTTCCTTATCTGTGAAGCTCTTTATCTGACCTTTAGTTCTGAATGATAGCTTTGCTGGATAAAGTAATCTTGGTTGTAGGTTCTTGCTATTCATCACTTTGAATATTTCTTGCCACTCTCTTCTGGCCTGCATGGTTTCTGTTGAGAAATCAGCTGACATTCGTATGGGTATTCCCTTGTAGGTAACTGAGTTTCTTTCTCTTGCTGCTTTTAAGATTCTCTCTTTGTCTTTTGCTCTTGGCATTTTAATTATGATGTGTCTTGGTGTGGTCCTCTTTGGATTCCTTTTGTTTGGGGTTCTCCGCGCTTCTTGGACCTGTAAGTCCATTTCTTTCACCAGGTGGGGGAAGTTTTCTGTCATTATTTCTTCAAATAGGTTTTCAATATCTTGCTCTCTCTCATCTTCTGGCACCCCTATAATTCTGATGTTGGTACGCTTGAAGCTGTCCCAGAGGCTTCTTACACTATCCTCACATTTTTGGATTCTTTTTTCATTTTGCTTTTCCGGTTGGGTGTTTTTTGCTTCCTTGCATTTCAAATCATTGACTTGATTCTTGCGCTCCTCTGGTCTGCTGTCAGGAGTCTGTATAATATTCGTTATTTCAGTCCGTGTATGCTTAATTTCTAGTTGGTTCCCCAATATAAGATTGAGGGTCTCATTAGTTTTCTTGTAGATCTCATTAAGTTTATTCGGCGGCTTCTAAACAGTTCTTGAGAGACCTTAAAAGTGTGGTTCTGAACTCTATATCTTCCATTGACAATTTTGTCCTGTTTCTTTGTCTCCGCATTTTGTTATGCTTCCTTGGTGCACCCCCTAGTGGTCTTTGTGCGCAGTCTTATAGTTAAACCTTGATTGTTAGCTAATACCAGGGAGGGTTTGACCTCCAGGCCAAGTGGCTATGAGAATCAGCTGTGTCTGCAGTAAGAGAACTTCTGTCCTCTAGGGAGGTGCTAATCTAGCCTTTGCCTGAGGCTATCCAGCAAATGCCTCTGTGCAGGGCTTGGGCAGGGCCCGTCGCACAGGATCAACAGGGTGGGAGGGAGAGAGCAGTTATGGCGGCTCTCAGTCCTGTCCCCAGGGGCTCTGCCTCTCTGAGTCCCAGCAATGGCTGCAAACCTCGGAGAGAAAGCTGCACTCGCTCTGACCGAAGCCAGACAGTCCTGCTTCTCCCATTGGAGTCTGGGTCCCTAAAGACTCGCCTGTATCTGGAGCTCAGAGTCTGCGACTCCCTCCCGATTGAAAACGCCAACTGCGCCCTCCGCCGCCAGCCTGCTCCGCGCACTCCGCACCTCAGAATTTGACTTCAGCACTGCGCCTCCTCTGAGTGTCCGTATGCGTTTCTCTTTCCTCCTAGTTGTAGGACTTCCACTCAGCCAGCGTTCCTGTGGTTCTGGGTGATGTCCCTTCCGTTTTTTGGTTTCACTTTTGAAGTAGTTGTTCAAAGCAGCAAACTCCGGCATTAACCTAACCTGCCATCTTGGTTCTCTCTCCTGCATGATCATCCTTGAGAAACAATACAGACCAGCTCCAGCACACCATTGCCCAAAGCGAAGCAATGAAGTGGAAAATCAACCAGGCTAGGAAGCAGGAGTTCTGGATCCTAGACCAGTTCTATGGAACTAGATTCATTACATTATCTTTATGAATGAATATTTCTTACCCTGAACCTCAATTTCCTGAGCTGTCAAATGGTTAAAATAGGCCTCGTCTTCTCTTCCTAGAAGGCACTGGGATGTTAAGAACCAATGGCCAGGGTAGTGAATAGCAAATGTGGGTGCTCCGTACCTGAGAGAGGCTTCTTCCCTTCTCTTACCTCCACTCTGGGTGCCCGAAACACTTCCCTGTGTCCTTTATTAAACTTGTCCACACCTGTGGATGGTAAATTGTATCACTCTCTTGTCAGGAAACTGTGATATTTGCTGGGTGCCCAATATTTAAAACATGGTTATTCTAGGAAGCAACCACAAGCTGCCTGGTCATGGAAGACTCAGAACGCACTGGAAGTTTGAAAGGGTTGTTTCTGATCATAGTGGATGTTTCTGGAGGTAGAGGCAGGACTCAGGTGTTAAGTTTCCTTGGTCTCCTTCCATGTCACTTAAAGCAGGGCACTATGCACCCCACACCCCCACTTTTAGTAAGTCACCCACCAATTCACTTGACCTTTTCCCAGAAACTGATGTGGACATCCCAACAAATTTCCACCTCCTCACCAGGAGAACTAGGGTTTAAAAATCGCAAAGCCTTCTGAGTCACTGAAGGGGTCCTCTGACCCATGGGTTAAATGCTGTCAACACCTGCCATGGGTAGGCCTCCCTCTTTGTGGTACCTCAATGTTTGGTTCCAGGTGAGAGCTGACAAAGATGCTGCAGGCTGTCTTCCACCCTACAATCTGTCTGCTTTCCTGGGCACTGGGTATTGACTATGAACATTTCTTTGAGAAGTTCCCACAGATCCCTCACACTGTGCCCTGAGAAATGCTCGTCCTTCAGTGCCAGTCATCTCAGTAAATGCCGCCCCGCCCCCTTCCTCTGCCCTGTCACTCAAATTGAAGACCTGGGAGTCATTCCTGATTTCTCTCTTGCCCTCTTTTCCCACAACCAACCAGTCACCATGTCCAGTCCGTTTTACTCCCTCACATCTGGGAGCTGTCTCTTTCTTCCCAGGCCCACTGCCACCACCATCTCTGGCCTACAGTAAACTCCTGACTGGTCTTCTGCCTGTGGTCTCTCTCCTTCTAATCTATCCTCCACATTTCATGACATGACCTTTCTAAATTACACATATAATCATGTTACTCCCTGGCCTGAAACTCTTCTACTCCCTGCTGCTCTCACTCTCCCTGAACAGTTTCATCCAGTCCCATGATTTCAGTTAACACTCCTCTGCTTGTTGATGACCCCCACATCTTTATCTCCATTCTAAGTGTCAGAGTCTGTAGAACCAATTTTCACCTAAACATCTTCCCTGGATGCTCTACAGATACTTCAAACCAACTTATCTCAATCAGAACTCACCATCTCTCTCTTCCCTTTCCTCAGACCCACCTCTTCCTCAGTGCTCCCCATTTCAGCATGTGGTACCATCACACCACCAGCCCCCAGTGGGTCAAGCCAGAAAGCCAAATCATTGCTGACTCCTCTCACCTTCCACGTCTGGTCCTTTCCATTCTCTATGTCCTAGACATCTCCATAATACATTCAATTCCCCAATACTACTATTCTGATCAAAGGCATCATCATTTTTGCCTGGATTATTCCAAATCCACCACATTCTCTCATCTTTATAGCAGTTTATGTGCTTTTAAAACACAGATTTCATGTTACTTTTGCTTTAAAAAAGTGTTCAAGAGTATTCCATTACCTATATGATAAAGTAATCTGCATACATTATCTCCATTCTTTATAACAACCCAGGAAAGCAGCTATTATCCCGGGAAACTGATTCTTGGGAAGAAAATAATAAAGTGAGTGCAGAGCGAAGTCTGGATTTGAATTCAGCTGTGCTTGACTCTAAAGCCCTTACCAGGTGGGGGTAGTGGACATTGGAAGTTTTCAAAAGCAATGCAATCTCTTTCCTAAACTGTATGCAATCCACCTCATCCACTGGGTACCCTGACATGTCATAAACAAGGAGGAGACTCAAGCCTTAGATGGGGGCTCCCTAAGGGCTCTCCCAGCTTGGACAGTCATAGCAAACTATGAGACTTTGGAGGTCATTAGTCTGCCTATTTGTCCTCCTTGAGGTTCATTTTATCCCTGCTAATACAGAGGCATCAAAGGCTCTCTATGGAGCATACCCATGCCTTTCCCCACTTCCTTCCCCCAGGCACATTTTCCTTGTCTCTCTCTTTCTCCTAAGCTCCAAGGGCCCTTCTTTTGCTTCTGTAACTTGTTTCTTGAGCCCATTTCTTCTACAGCTCACTTCTTCTTCTTCTGTGACTTTCTAAATAAGTGTTCTCTTAAAAAAGTAATAATGATGAGGCATCAATTATTTATAATGAAATGTGAGTGCATGTACCAAAGGTACACGGTCAAGGAGGCAACTTTTGCCCTAAACTCCTTGTTAATGAGATGGAAGATGATTTCTGGCTTCATTCCCTCTCTGCGTTGTTGGATCAGTCTAGGGAAGGGGTGGGTAACCATTTTTCTGCCAAGGGCCATTTGGATATACATATATAATACTAGAGGGCCAGTGCACAAAATTTGTGCACTTGGGGGGGGGGGTTCCTCAGCCTGGCCTGCACCCTCTCACAGTCCAGGATCCCTCAGGGGATGTTTGACTGATGGCTTAGGCCCGCTCCCTGGGCTGCCGCTGAGGTGGGAGAGGCTCCCGCCACTGCCGCTGCACTCACCAGCTGTGAGCCTGGCCTCTGGCTGAGCAGTGCTCCCCCTGTGGGAGCACACTGACCACCAGGGGGCAGCTTCTGCATTGTGTGTCTGACTCCTAGTGGTCAATGTGCATCATAGCTGCCCGTAGCTCCAATGTTCAGTTGATTTGCATATTAGCTTTTTTATCATATATGAGCATTTGCAGGCCATAGAAAATTATCTATTTAAAAATTAGCCTGCTGTATTTGGTTAAATATTTAATTAACTCACCTTTAATGCCTTGGCAGGGCCTGACCAAATGATTTCAGCCAGCGGACTGGATGTTCCCCACCTCCGATCTAGGGAAAAGTGAACATGAACATGCTTTGCAAACTATGAAGAGCTTTATAGGTGTGTGGGTTTATTAGGCAGAACCTCTTGTTTTTCTGTTGGTGCTGAGTAGACAAGGAATAGTCCTCTACAGCCAGAGAGCCGAACACTCTGGTATGGTACAAGTAATTTAAAAATTAGCCTGCTATATTTGGTAATATTGTCCCTTGTCATCTAACGTTTCAAGCTAGACAAAGCATGGGCCTCTTGGGCTAATTCTCTAGTGGATTTGTGCTCTGAACCTCAAACCACCAGCTCAGAGAAGGGCAACTTACCTGATGCTCCCTTCAGGGGAGCAGTGGGTGCTTCCAGCCCTGCAACCTGACTACTCTCAGGTAGATGCCCCTCTAGAGTCCAAGATGGGGATCAAATTGACTTGAGTTCTAGCCTCAGTTTTCTCTCTTACCAGTTATACAACCTCTACTAATCACACAGAGCCTCAGCTTCATCTATAAAATAGACTTAATAATTGTTTTGACACAGAGTGAGCTTTAGCTTCAGATTAAATAATTAAAATTATTTCAGCATACAATGACTAGACATCTACTCTACTAACCAGGATGCGAGAAATAATAATTGTTAGCATTGATTGAGCACCAGCTGCTTTATGTGTCTTCACCAGTGCTATGAGGATGACACTGTTGTTGCCCCATGTTATATATGGAAAAGGAAACCAAGGCTCCAGATGGTGACTTGCCCAAAGTCACACAGCAAATGGGGGTAGAGCGGGACCATAGACTCTATGCCGCAGAGCCTGTCCCTGTTTACCTGTAGACTCTTGTGGCTTGAGGAGGCACCAACTGGCCACAGGTCACAAACAATATGGCTACCCTGACACTTAGGAAGGAAAGAGGCATGGGGAGCATCTCTGTGACAAATCTATCACCAGCCCAGTGGACTGAACGATGTGATCCTTCTCAACACCCTTGAGGACTGTGGGCAAAGGGACAGATAGATCTCAGGATGGCTCCTGGCCACCTCCTACTCCTGTGGCCCCCTATTTAGGGCCCTTGTGGTGACCACATTAGTTATAGATAATAAGATTGTCCACCCTTCCCCAGCCTCTTGGTTGCTGCCTGGCAAGGCCTATGTCCAACTCGGTGTTAAAGATTAACACGCAGTGGTGGGATCACAGAGTTGCTGAGAGTCCTGTGTCCAAGAATGAACTGCATTGCTAAATCAGCGAAGACAGTTGCCAAGGTAACCTCCATGTAATCTATTTAACCAGCTCCCCAAACACCAATCAAGGTCAGATAACGCACTCAAGCACCATATGAACACACTCAGATGGCATCAAGCTTTGTAGCAAGACAGCAGGGAAGGAAGAAACCTCATTAGGAAGAAAGAAAAAAAAACACACCCTAAATTTCATTTTGAAAAGTGTTAATTGGGAATGCACTAGGCTGGGTAGGGGCCAAGTTTACCACTTGGGGCATGTTCTGGCTACAGAGGAAGTTATTGGGGGCCATTTGTTAGGAGCTGCCACAGTCTACCCACTTAGGATCAAAACTAAAGGCATTACTAAATTATTCGTTTAATTTAGTGTTTTACTAATGCAAGGCTTGTATTTACATTTAAGCCTCAAAGGATGGTTTTTACACTTTTTTGGGTCCCCTTATCTGCTTTTCCCATTGAAGCAGTAGCCTCTTCTCCAGCATTTCTCAATAGTTGTTTTAAATTTCTTAAAAGACTCTGAGGGGCCACTAAAATTGCATTTCCTCTTCCATCACTCCATTAGCCTCCCCAGAGAGTGACCAAGAAGAAAAGTCCACTTTGTGGGCTTGCTGTATAATGCCATTTTATTTCTTCCAGCTCCTACAAAAAAAAAGGTCTAGGACAGGAGGTGAGGAAAGATGAGGTGAAGTATGCAGTGGGAATAGATGCCCATGTCTCCAGAGGAGATTCCCAACAGTAGGCCAGAGTCATGTCACTCATCCCTGTCCTGGGCAAGCACTGGGCCAAAAAGAATAAAAGTGGTTGGCCCCAAAGAGCAAGCCTGAATCAAATCTCCAAGGTTCCTGTCCCCATCTTTGGGCTGACTAGGGTCCTCTTCAGAGTCCCTGGCCTGTTACAGCATTGGGGTCCCTGCCACACTCTCTCATCTTCCAATCTTGATCCAACCCATCATGGTGACCTTATCTCCCATAATCCTATCATGCCACTGGTACCACAGTAGGATCTCAAGAAGTATTCCTGGGTTAAATGGTATACCTCTTTATAGAGCATGTCCTGAGATCTGGCTCCCTACTCTTGGCCTTCATTGCCTTTATCTCCTTCTAGCCCATTCCTGCAGGAGACCAATCCAGCTGAACTACTAGCCATGGGAGCAGTTGATGGGCATGACCATCAAGAATTTTCCCTGGATTATTTGAGAATGCAGGAACCAAGATGGTGGCATAGATAAATGCCAGTACTCACTCCTTCCCATAACCACATCAAAATTACAACTGAAATACAGAACAACCATCATTCATAACCACCTGACTAAATGGAAGTCCTACAACTAGAGAAGTAAAGAAAGTACATCGGGACTGATAGGAGGGGCACAAGTGCAAAATGGCTGGTCCCACACCCATGTGTGACATTTTTTCTATTGGGATGAATATTTCGGCCCCAGAGGCCTCCCGTGAGAAGCAAGGGGTTCAAGCCTCACATCAGACCCCCAGTCCAGGGTTCCAGCACTGAGAAGAGAAGTCCCCATAACTTTGGGCTGTAAAAACCAGCAGAGATTGTGGCTGAATGACAAGGAGGCTGCTGGAGACCCCAGCAGTTCTTCTTAAAGGGCCAGCACATGAATTTACACTTCTGAGCTCCAGCATTGGGTGGCAACTTTGGGGGATCCACAGACATACAGGAAGGAACTGGATTGTCTGGAATCAGGGCAGGAACTTGGGCTGCTTTCTCCCAGATGAAAGTGCTTGCAGGGGTCACTGTTCCTGTGCTGGGACCTCCCCTGTCACAGAGCTAACTGGAAGCTATATCTGAGTTTCCATCAGTATGGCCTACACTGTTTGCTCAGCCCTGGTGATTCCTCGAGACCCCATCCCATCGAATTTGCAGCCCCACCCAAGCTGTTTGTAGCAGCATTTCCATATGAATGGCCTGTCCTGGCTCAAGCTTCAGACCTTCCTAAAATCTCTCAAACAAGCAGCAGCTGATATCAGTGTGCCCCAAACCTATCAATCAGAGGCTCAAGGCCCAAGTCCCAGTACTAGCACCAGCCTGCCTTGCTTCACAATTAAACCTAGCCTAGGTACTTCCAAGCCCAATACAAATAACAGCCACCTGCAGATCCCTTTGTATCTCCTGCTGGCTGGCCCCAGGCAGTGGCTGACTTTGCACCTCACAGGAGGCCACAGAGCCAGTGCATCTGGGGAATAGCTTCAGACCATACCAGATTACAACTCTACACACCCACAAGCCACACACTTAAGGGGCAGACTCAGTGAGCACCAAAGCCCCACTGAAGGAAGTTCTGCTCCATAGGGGTGTCTCCTGTACAGCAGCTCTTCCACTGTAGTCATAGCTGGTCCTCACAATCAATTGGCCTGGAGGTCAACTCCTCCCAGTGATTCCAACATCAATCAAAGCTCAACTCCAAGACTGTGCACACAACCCATACAGGAGCACACCTAGAGTACTCTGCTCAAGTGACTAGGGTGGCTGAGCCACTGGGCCCTACAGAACACCTACTACACAAGGCCACTCTACCAATTCCAGGAGATACAACAACTCTACCTAATATATAGAAACAAACAAAGGGAAGCAGCCAAAATGCGGAGACAAAGATATATGTCACAAATGAAAGAATGGAAGAAATCTCCAGAAAGAGAAATAAATGAAATGAAAGCAAGCAAACTACTGGATACAGAGTTCAAAACAATGGCTATAAGGTTGCTCAAGGATCTTAATGAGAGCTTCAAGGGACTCAAAGAGAGTTTCAAGGGACTTAGTGAGACTTCCAAAGATCTTAGTAAGAATGTCAAGGACATGAAAAATGACCAGTCAAAAATTAAGCATACACTAACTGAAATAAAGACTAATTTACAGGAATTCGATAGTAGCATAGAGGTTTCTAAGAATCAAATCAACAATTTGGAATATGAGGAAGCAAGAAACACCCAATCAGAAGAGCAAAAATAAAAAAGAATTCAAAAATATGAAGATAGTGTAAGGAGCCTCTGGGACAACTTCAAGTATACCAACATTCACATTATGGGGATGCCAGAAGGAAAAGAGAGCAAGATATTAAAAACCTATTTGAAGTAGTAATGACAGAAACTTCCCCTACCTGGTGAAAGAAATAGATTTACAAGTCCAGGAAGTACAGAGAGTCCCAAACAAGAGGAGCTCAAAGAAGCCCACACCCACCAAGACACATCTAATTAAAATGCCAAGGGTTAAAGACAAAGACAGAATCTTAAAAGCATCAAGAGAAAAGCAGTTACCTACCTATAAGGGAGTGCCCATATGACTGTCAACTGATTTCTCAACAGAAACTTTGCAGGCCAGAAGGGAGTGGCAAGAAATATTCCAAGTGACAAATAGCAAGACCTACAAACAAAATTACTCTACTCAGCAAAGCTATAATTTAGAATTGAAGAACAGGGAAAGATCTTTACAGACAAGAAAAAGCTAAAGGAGTTCATCACCATCAAATCAGTACTACATAAAATGTTGAAGATCATTCTTTAAGAAGAGGAAGAAGAAGAAAAAAATATATGTAAATGTGAACAATAAAATGGCACTAAATACATATCTATCAATAGCTGAATCTAAAAAGCAAAATAAGTGAACAAGGAATCTAATGAACAAAATAAAATGATGCATACAATAGAACCAGAGGCATGGAAACATGGAACAAACTGACGAATCTTAGAGAAAATGTGGGGAGTGAGAAGAGATTAACCAAAAATCTTATATGTATATAAGCATTATTTATGCACACAGACAATAGGGGGGTGAAGGCCTGGGGTGGGGTGGGAACCAGGTGGAGGGAGGCAATGGGAGGAAAAAGAGGAGACATCTTAATGCTCTGAACAATAAAGATTTAAAAACAAAAAATAATTTTCTCTGAAGAAGAGAAGCATTTTGCTTTTTTCACCCAAAGGTCCAGCACAGCCTAGATTTGTCAAATTTGTTTGTTGAACCCTCTTTTTAAAACATGATTAACTTGAAGAACTCCATATGGGGGTTCTGAGAGCTAGGAGAGCTCTCAACATTGATGGTTTCATCATAAAATTAGCAGCTTGTATCTACATTTGGGCCCATCAAACAGAATTCTTGTGTCATTCACAGTCCATGATATAAACTCTTCCTAGATGAACTGAAGTACCCCAAGATGGAAAAATTGTGCTTTATGAAAACATGGGCTGTAACTCTGAGACCTTTGAGCCACCACTTCCCATCTGTCTTGAATAAGGGAAATGGGGGCATAGGGAACAGGACAGACCCACTGAGGGCACACTCCTTTAGTTTAAGAATTGTAAGCAAATGCTTCAGAAGAACCCATCAGTTGTGGATATTTGGGCACCAAGATGTGCTGGAAGGGAACCAGAGCATAAGAAAGGTTGAGTGATTTTGTGATTCCACAAATATGTGTACATTCATGGTTCTGGGAAAATAGTTTTAGAGGAGGCTGTCCTTCAACAAAGGTACATATAATCAGATATTCAAATTTGGCCAATGGGCAACATTCGAAATCCATTCCAAGTTGTATAATGGCTATGATGTATTTAACATGCATTGACCTAGGAACCATTGTTATTCTTTTAGTCTCAGCACTAGCCCAGCAGATTGCTAAATTCTAGAGCCTTTTGTAAAGACATATGTAAATGGAAGCCTTTCTGTACTCCCAAGTTGCTTTATGATTCACAGGCAGGCCACTATCCTAGAAACTTCCAGATCAAGTGTTGAAAGGGTGGGTTTTAATGTAATTGTTTCCAGAACAGGGAGAATCACAGTAGCCCTCTTTCAAAAAGGGTTCCAGAGGGAAGTTCACCTCAGTCACTGTTGCCTGGTTGGGTAGAGATGTAATAGGACCCCCTAATTCTTAGTTCAGTGTCCTTCTCTTCCAAGGGCTCCTCAGCTTTCCTTCCTCCTCACTTAGGACCAAGATTTGCAAGGAGACAGAGAGGCAGGGGAAGGGGATGAGTCGTGGGGTAGACTGAAACCCTATTTCTTAACCTTCCCCTTGCCTGTGTCTGCCCCCTTTCTCCTCCCAGGATTGGACTTCTTATATCAAATAACCCCACTTTGGAAACAACTCAAATGTCCATGGATTGATGAATAGATTAACAAAATATGGTCCATCTGTGCAATGGAATATTATTCAACCTTAAAAAGGAAGGAAAATCTGAAACGTGCTACAGCATGGATGAACCTTGCAGCCATTATGCTAAGTGAAATAAGCCAGCCACCAAAAGACAATACTGTATCAATTCACTTTTATGAGATACCTAAAATGTTCACATTCATAGTAACAGAATGTAGAGTGGTGGTAGCCAAGGACTATGGGGAGGAGGAAATGAAGAGTTGTTGTTTAATGGGAATAGAGTTTCCATTTGGGAAAATGAAAAGAGTTCTGGAGATGGATGGTGGTGATGATTGCACAGCAATCTGAATGTACTTAATGCCATTGAACTTTACACTTAAAAATAGTTAAAATGGTAAATTTGATGATATGTATGTTTTACCACAATAAAATATTTAAAGAAGGAGCCCCACTTGGATCTGCTTGCAATCAAGAAGAAGGGACTGGCAAATCAAACAATATTTAGGTCAATTTCCCATTATGCTCACTTAAACAGAGGATGACCTTTTCTCTAAAAGTACTTTGAGCAGGGCCAAAAAGCACTCTTTGATGGTGGTGTATCGGTTTCAGTGATTCATGAGCTGGGGGAAATGGTGAGTGCTCATATGAGAGCTGCACAAGTGGGATCCTCATCACAGACTGGGAATCAAAACAAACAACAGAGAGGCTCACCTGCACCCTCAGACCACCCTTCCCATCCAAGGGAGGGGAGGCAGGAGGGAATGGTGCACGCCAGACAGTAATTACTGAAGTCTGACCTGGACGGGCCCTAGACACCATCCAGCCCAGGCTCCTCTCTGACAAGATGGGAAAATGGAAAACATGCCCAAGGCCACAGAGCCCATGGAGAAGTTGGGACTGGAACCCTGGTCTACACCACCGGGCTGCAGCCTTGCTTGGGTAGAGTGCCCTTCCTTGGACATTTGGGACATGCACAGTCCATTAGAACAGAGTGTAGTTATAAAAGAGGGCAGATGCCGGCTCAGGAGGTACCATTTTGAGACATGTGGAACCAAGTTCTCTGAAACAGAAACGCCCTCCCCCAAAGCCAAACAGATCCTTTTTCCTCATTAAAAAGGCTTCAGAGGCAGGCTGGTATAGGTGAAAAAGCAGGAAAAGTAACCACTTTTATAGATGAAGAAACTGAGGATCAGTGAGGGTAGGTGATTCCCCAAAGTCATAGCTAGTAAGTAAGAGAAAGGACTGGAACCCCCCTAAATTAAGCACACTGGTGTACTTTCCACTGTGGTGCCCTCCCTGCAACCAAGCCATCTGGTCCATGTATCAAGTACTAATCATATATCAGGCACTATGCTAAAGGTTGTATATGCATTTAATCCTCACAACAATACTGGGGAGGTGGGTGCTGAGATTACTGATTTTATACAAGAGGATGTAGTGGCTCAGAGAGGTTAAATGACTTGCCCAAGTCACATAATCATAAAGTAGGACCCTGGAATTCCAACCCCAGACTGTTTAGCTCCAGAACACATCTTCTTAACTATGACATTAGTCAGTCTCTATAAAATTCTTCAGATACATGTTTCTCTCAGCATTGGGACTCCTTGAAAATGAGGAATTAAGGCCCAGTCCTATATGTTATTCCTGCCCCTGCTTGCAGCTTACCATAGAGATCAAGGTCAAATAGGCCTTAGCAAGTTTTAGAAGGCGGAAAGAACAAAGGCTAAAGTGCATAGATGCCAGATCTCACAAAGGTTAATAGCTAACATGCATTCCTTTGATAGGCAGTGAGGAGTCCCAACTCATCTTTTTTTTTTTAACTGTTTATTGCATTTTTAAAAATTGAGATATAATTCATATACCATAAAATTCACCCTTTGAAAGTGTAGTTTTTAATATATTAACACAGCTGTGCAACTATAACCACTATCTAACTCCAGAATATGTCCATCAACCCAAAAAGAAACTCTATAGCTATTACCAGATAGTCCCCCATTCTCCCCTGCCCTGGGGAACCACAAATCTGCTTCATGTTTCTATAGATTTACCTATTGTTGACATTTTAGATAAATGGGATCATACAGTGTGTGTCCTTGTGTGATTGGCTTCTTTTACTTAATGTTTTTAAGGTTCATCCATCTTGTAGCATGTATCTGTACTTAA
Organism: Myotis nattereri; assembly: GCF_964212035.1. Lineage (NCBI taxonomy): Eukaryota > Metazoa > Chordata > Mammalia > Chiroptera > Vespertilionidae > Myotis > Myotis nattereri. The sequence continues at coordinate 137,911,735 of NC_138078.1, read as the reverse complement.
TTCTTTTCATGGCTGATTAATATTCTATAATATGAATATACCATATTTTGTTTACACAGTTATTCATTGATGGAAATTTTAGTTGCTTCCACTTTTTGCTATTATGAAGAACACTAATATAAACATTTGTATACAACTTTTTGCTTAGACATATATTTTCAGTTATTTGAGGTAGATACTTAAGAGTAGAATTGCTGGGTCATATGGAAACTCTATGTTTAACTTTCTGAGGAACTATTAAACTATTTTCTAATGTCTCTACACCATTTTGTCTTCCCACTGGTAATATATGAAGGTCCCCGTTTCACCACACCATCACATCACTTATTTTCCTTTTTCTTAAATTATAGCCAAGCTAGTGGCTATGAAGTGTTCTCTCATTGTGGGTTTGATTTGCATTTCCCTAATGATTAGTGTTGTTGAGCATCTTTTCATGTACTCATTGGCCATGTGTATATCTGATTTGTAGAAGTGTCTATTCAGATTGTTTGCCCATTTTTAATTGGGTTATTTGTCTTTTTTTGTTCACTTCTTTAGATATTCTGGATAATTCCCCTATCAAATACATGATTTGCAAATATTTTCCCCCACTAACTGATCTTTGACTTATATAGTTTGGGAACATCAGAGCTGGGAGTATCCTCTGGGATCACTTGGTCTCTTGATCCCCCTGTACCCGAATGTTTCTTCAAGGATACTGGCTGCTGTCATGGCAACCAGGTGGAAGAAGGGCGTTGATGGCAAAAGCAATTTGCTCCTAAAAAACCTTTTTAGTCAAAAGTAACCTCTTCCCAATCTGCTATGGAAAATAATTTAAAACAAAACAAAGTACCCATCCAGAGACAGCCACCTTCAACTAACAAACAGCCCATCCAATTCTGCAATACTCAAAGCAACAATTCCATTCCTCACATAGGGTATGAACCACCTCGTTTATCTCCTCAGTTTGGAAAGTCTTACCCACGAGACACTACTAATGAGATTTAAATTTAAATTAAATCTCATTCCAAACACACATGTTCAATCACAGCAAAGCCCCAACAAATTAGCCTACTCCATTTAAACAGAGCATTGACTCCAGCTGGGCAGGTGTCCTCCTGGAGTTCCTTGTCTCACAAGTGCAAGCAGCTCTTGGCAGGGTGACTGGTAGCTTGTTATACAAGAATGACCAGGCAGTGATAGAGCCTGCCTTAAGGTAGAAATACCTGCATTGAAAATGAGTTGGCAAACAAGCCCCTGAGTTGAGAAAACACAGTGTGACACTAATGATAACAAGAAGATCCCACCAGAGTGCCCAAAGCCCAGACTCTGGTCAATGTCAAGGGTAACTAGCAAGGAGTCCTAGATATTGGGAGAATGATCATATTTCTCTCAGCTTTGCACTGCAATCTGTAAAGCAACTGGAGTGCCTGGGAAATACCTGTTAACCTCAGTCACTCCTGCTTTTTGGCCCATTCTCACCTTTAGCCAGATCTCCCTGGCTAATGATAAGACTGGAAAGCCAGTGTCCACACCATCTAAAAACTTGGGCCTTTTGCCACCACAGGCTGTGCCATGGCCTGGATCCATCCCTGGAGTGTGCATAGTATGTGTTTTTGCTTTGAAGTGTGTAGAGCCACCCCATCTCAGCCAGATATGAAGGCATACTAAAGCTGGTGTTTTGCCAAAGATGCCTCCTAGATCCTCTATCTAGAACCATACCATTGCCACTGATAGACAACACTTGCTGGTTTAATTTTAAGGTGCCATGGTCATCCTGTGCCATATTAAATGGCCACACCTTGAAAGGACAAGGAGAGCTTCCTCATGAGTCTCTCCCAGAGGGAAAAGCAACAAAAACATGAGAAACATTAAAGTCAGAGTTAAGCTGTTACTGAGGCTGGCTACGTTCTGAATTTAAATCAAATTCTTGCCAATAAGATCTCAACACTGTTATTGGTGATGGAATAAAACAAAACATCATCATTTCAATCACTGTGGAACAGCTTTGGAAGAAGCATTTTCAATTTCTTTTCAAAACTCATTTGCAGTATATTTTTAAAAATCACATTTTACTATTGCTGCCTCTGTGTTTTGGGTCCTATAATATGGGCATAATGACCTAGCAACACTATAAACTTAACTCAGGAAGAGCTCAAGTCCCAGAAAGAAACCGTGTTCTCCAAGGAAATAGGGTTGGCAGTGTCTGGGCCCGTCTTGGAGAGCTTGTGTTTCTTGGTTTCTCTCGACCAATAGACCAATAGGAGGCTATAGACTATTTCTCCTACCCTGAGAAAACAGGCTGGATATCAGGTTTGCCTCATGTGGGGAGTAACCACCCCAAGGAGACCCCTCCTCAGTTGTTTCCCAACAGATAGATACCACACTAATCATCTCACCCAGCCTGGCTATTCTGTGCTCAAGCCAAATCCATCCACCTTGGCCACAGAACACAGGAAGGCCAACAAGCTGTTCAGAGCTCTCCTTCAAATGTTTGCAAGGCATTTGTATCTGAAGGGATTACAGTTGAACTTTCTTTGTAGTTTCATCACTTGGTGTGATGAAAAACAATGGAGTCCCCCAGATTTTGATTTTTCACAATTTTCAAGTTTAACCCAGTATCCTCCATCTTTCCGCAGGTTCCAAGCCCCTTTTTGCACTGCCCACAGACTGTTTTTATCCTTTGTTTTCTCACTCAGAACCACTCCTGGGTCCCCAAGAAGAGACAGAGGCCCCCGCCATCTGAGGCATCAGCCCCTTGATGAACTTCTGTGCTTTCCTCAGAGCCACCTCTAGAGTCTCCTCTTGGGCTTAGAGTGCAGTAATGTCCTTCCCTTTTCTGAAGTTGCTGCTCAAATTGACATCATAGCTACTCTGAGAAGGAAGTGAGCCTGTAGTCCCTGAGCTAGGGAAGGCTCCATCTGGGCTAGGGATGCCTGGACTCTGAGAGCCATTCTTACGGATTCAATTGCACCCCCACCCCACCCTTGCTTCCCTGAAAAAAAGATTTGTTGGAGTCATAACCTTTGGCACCTCAGAATGTGACCACATTTGGACATAGGGTCTTTATAGATAGAAGTGATCAAGTTAAAGTGAAGTCATGACTCAAATGAGCCAATAGCCCACCCAAAATCATGCCCTCTCTGCAGGATAGCAGAAGGCCTATCCTGATGGGTCCTAGAAGGTCAGGCCCAAAACATAGTTGCTTCACCTCAAGTGAGAATTATAATGAGCAATAACAACAAGCAAATCTAGGTGTGACTATGGTTTATAGCACTCTTACACCTGGATTATGTTGCTCAGCCCTCCATGACCCCTGAGGGTGGTTACTGTATGTTCATTGCCTTTCCTAAGATCATAGCATATGTGATAGAATCTGAACTCAAACTCAGTCCTTTTCATGGCTGCCAGTGCCATTTTCCCCAAAGCCCCAGAAAAGTGGAAGATGTTGCTGTGAGGTTAGAAAAAAACTAGAACAAACTAATCAATATAAAACAAACAAAAAAAAACCCAACCCTGTAAAAGCTTCACAAAAATGGCTGTGGAAGAAATGTTTGCCTTGGAAACAGAAATATTTGTTCAAGCTTCAAAAAGTCAGGGGTTCAAATGGGCATGTTGACTACATTTCTAAGAGTGACACCATGGAGTAGGAATGGCTGAACTCTTCCTTCTATTGGCTTCCCTTTGTAGCCTACAGTAAGGGGGAAGTAGCACACCATTACAAGCCAAATAACTGGGCAACAAGTGCCAAACCTAGGTGTGCAGCTCTGAGCCTTCCCCACAGTAGCCCCCAGGGCCCAAGCTCCAAGGTAACACTAAGTGATGAAAAAACAGGGCCAAATGGCCAGTGACACTATGGAGTGATATCAGACCATCCAATCTACCCAGTGGAACCCCACTGGATGGTAGAAGTAGAGCAATATAAATGATAAAGAGAAGATAGAGAAGGATCAAACCCATAGCCAGTTGTGTTTTTTGTTTTTTTTTTGATTGATTGGGCGTGCAGTGGCAGAGGAGGCCATCACATCCATTTAGCCTGCAAATTGGAGGGCTGTGGCAGAGGATGGTGCATTGGAGTAGGAAGATAGGCAGCTGCCAGCCCATGAACACCAGAGATGCAAAGGCAAGGTTGGCTGTGTGTGTATGCATGTGGGCATGTGTGGGTGGGTGTGCACATGTGCATGTGTGCAGGTGCAGGTGCACATATGAGCATGTGCATGCATATGTGTGAGTGCATGCATGTTTGCAAATTGTGTGTGTGTGTGTGTGTGTGTGTGTGTGTATTATATATTCCACCAATGAACACTTAGCTGGGGTTCCCTGATTCCCTCTTTCCAATGCTGCACCCTGCCTCGCCAGTGAAGCCAATACTAGTAGTTTTTACCCTAGCTGGCTCAGCACCACTGGAACAAGGGAGATAATGGAAGGTGGTGCCCCAGCCAGGAGGGCAGAGCAAGTGGGTGGGCTCTGTGTGCAACCAAGGAAACAGTTTAATATAAGGATGAGAGTGGTCTAAAGTTCATAGACCCAGCAGCATTTCATCTTAAGCCAAGCAGACTGGGTCTGTCTCCCCAGCTCAGTCCAGTGTCTTCAGTCTAGACAAGTTCCTGCCAAAGGTGTCAGAGGCCCAGGAGAGGGAAGAGAGCAAGCCATGCTCATACTTGTGCCTGCACTGTCCCAGGAGACCTCACTCACTCCACTACACCCCCAATGAGCGAGTTGTCAGCTACATCTTCAAGAAAAGACCTTCCATAGTGGCCCAGAAGTGGCTGGGTCATAAGAGGAAGCCAATTTTCCTGCCAAGGGGCTGTAGTGAAATGATGGGCTATCCAGTGCAGCATGTGATGAATTAAAAGGATTTGCAATGAAACAATAAGGTCTGACTACATGCACAGGCAGAAGCTGAATTAACAAAAATGTAGTATAAAGTAAATGGGGAAAAAAATCTCTGAGGCTCAGCAACCATTCAAATAAATGTTCCAGGAAGAAGAGTGGGCAATGCTCCCTGTAAGTAAGTATTGTTATTGCATTCGATTTTACAGATGAGAAAGCAGAGGAACAAAGAAGGGAAATATTTTGATCAGTGTCACCCCCTCAACACGACTCCTCAAGAGTTACTTGTAGAGTGGGGACTAGAACCCAGGACTTTTGACTTCTATACCAGGGCTCTTTTTTCTTTACCCACTGCTTCAGGACCATCAAAGACTTCTGAGCAAAGTTGCAATGGCCAATAGAGGGGCTGTTTCAAAAGAGCTGAAAAGGACCATCCAGCTTCACTCATGGTTTGTTGTGATCTGATCAGCCCCCTCCACACCCCAGTGGGTGGAATAGATAAAAGTCATGGTCCCAGTGGGGTGCATGGTGACAGGCGGTACTCAGTTGGGCCAACCTTGAGTGACTGTGGCCAAGGTACCTAAAGGCTCACCTCTGTTGCAATCAACATAGGAAAACAAAAAGGTGTGGCCAGACTGGGTGACTGGAATTGGAAGGACCCTATGTGTCAAGTTTGGACTTTATCCCATCCACAGTGGGAGAGTTTTAGGCAGGGAATAACATGGGTGGATGTGGGCTGAAGAATCTTTGTTGTCTGATTGCCAATCTGAACCTATAAAGACCAGTGAGGAGGCTGGAGCAGTGGAAGAGATGAGATAATGGAGGGTTGACCACAGGGGGTACAGGGAAATTCCAGGCCCCAACCCCCACAAGAAATGCTGTGTCCACAAAGCCGAATGCCACCTCAAAGAAAGCAATGATCATAATGATTTATTACTGTTTTTTTCCTTTTATTTAACCCCCCCCCCTCCCCAGACAAAACAGGTATCAAAAACACAGCAAACTCTATTGTGCTAAAAAGTCACTTTGATAGGTCTAATTACTAAGATTTAATTGCATGAGAGTATAAACCTTTCTTGTCAAAGTTCATATTGAAAGTGGGGAAAATGTATTGTAGAATCGAGCACACTAATAATTTGAAAGGTATTCTTTCCTTTGGAAAATTATAGCACTATTTTCATATACATGTGGCCCCTAATCCCCCAAACCTGTTTCCCCAACAGAACATGCCAGAAATATGAGTTGCTCCATAGGTGGCATCACCCTTGCTACCAGCCATGAAGTTCTTATGCAAATAAGTTCCACAACCTTCACCAACATAACATGAAAAAACTTGGGGACCTTGGGACAAACATCCAAAGAAGAGCATGACCTCCTTAAATAGAGGAGACAATTTAGCTCTGGACTATGCATGCTAGTTTCTCTAATGTTTCATAATCCCTTTGGCATTTTAAAACAGAAGAAAAAACAAAAACAAAACAAAACATAAGGAAAGGAAATTGCAGTGTCCATGTCTCTTTTTGCCACATTTAATTCCCAAATCAGCTGGGCCCCTCTGCCTCAGCTTTGAGTTCATTTACAGCAGCCATTTCTCTCCTCCTTTCAGTGCTCCCAATGCTCCTAGCACCCAGGAAGCTGGGCTTCTCTGGCCTTCCCCATCTAATGTTCTCCTGGTTGGCCCTAGTGTCTGGACATGCAGGTGGTGCTGCTTGACCCAGTTTGAGCTGGTTTGGGTTCCACCCTGATGTCTCTACCTCTCCCTTCTTGGGCCTCCCAGAGCAAAGAACACCCTAAGCCTTCTCACCTTGTTGCTGGGACACTCATGGACACCCCAAAGAAATGCTTGGTTGCAGTCCCCTTGGGGTTAAAAATCAGGAATGTCCAGGAGCCACCACCCTACTTCACCTTCCCATCCAGCCCAAGGTGAGAGGGGATCCCTAAGGTACCTGTCATCACCATTTAACCAATGCAAATAAAGATCACTAATTTGCTATGTGAAGCAACTTAGGGAAAGGCAAAAAAAAGCAACAATTGCAATCTGGCCTTTTAGCCACTTTGTATAAGGTATTTCACTTTCAAGAAGAAAGCAAAAAGTATTTGACATCTCATAAGTTCATGAATCTCAGACCTTCAACCTCAAGGCTTCTGGCCCTGTCAGCTCAGTGTCCACACTGCAGGGACATCAGAGGTGATGTGTAAAAATCAGACATGGAAAAGCAAACTTTGAATTATCACCAGGCACCACTGAACTGCAAACTAGCCCATTTGATCTGATGCATAGAGCCAACCCCCTTATTTGTAGCAATCCCAAATAAGGAAGTGGGAGATTCTGAACTCTCAATTTAGTACACACCCTTGAATTAACATTGGTCACTTTACAGTAGTTCCTCTTGATTGATTAACGTAAAGGATGCCAAACAGGTGCTTTACCCTGTTTGGAGAAGTCCCTATTAGTACACATTGTGGATCTTCTGGAATGAGACATGAGGTACATATCTCAAAAGTGGCCCAATGGCTTCTGAATTCCTGCACAAACACACTCATCATTCCACAGTGGGAAGGAAGAAGACTCATGGAAATGTGATATGTTAGACACTTTCAAAAAGCAGCCCCTTGCTTACTAGCATTAGCAGCCCACTCTGACCCCTGCCCCCCACAGTCAGCCCAGGATACCAAGCCAGCGGTTTCCAATAGCCTCAATCAATTATTTATTCAGTGTGTCTGCTCCCCAAGTATAAATCAAACATCAGCTTGCTTCCTCACCAATATCAACTCCACATCAAATCCCATAAAAGAAACATTTACAATATAAACAAAGTGAGTGGTTGAAAAGCCAGATTGCCCTAACACCTGACACACACACACAAAAAAATTGATTTTAGTCAAGGTTTTTCCTCAGCACACAGGAAGCACCAAGTAACCTGAGAAAGAGGCAGCATGTTTGGAGGAGGGGGAAGGCCCTCACACTGAAGTTCTCCAGTGCTCCTCATTCACACTGTAGGGGAGGAAAAATAATTTTTTCTCTACCCTTCTAAGTTCTTGGTGGGGAATGACCCCCCCCCCCATAATAAAACACAGAGTAACAGACAAAAAACCAATTTATTAATATGAAAACATCCTGCATACATGGGAGAGACACAGGAAAGCTGAGTAACCCCCCAAATGGCCCAAGCCATCACCTTAAATACCATCTCCAGCTAAAGACAAAGAAGATGGGGCAGTGGGGGGGGGCAGTTAAGGGAGATTACCAGGATAAGTAGAGTAAACAAAGGTATGGCTATTATGCAGATTTAGGTCCTGTGTTCTGCCTCAATAAGAGTTTCCAAGGAAAGAGTGACATCTTTACAAATGGAGATTTCCCTTATAAATGTAAATGTCTTACAAAAGGGCAGCTTCTACTCAGTCTTCAGGGCTTCTCCTAAAACTGCAGTTTCTTAAAAATAACCAGTCTAAAATAACTCTTATGCCAAAGAGGCACAATTTGGGGTTGGCAGATTTGGCTCCCCTTCAATGACCTGTGCACTCTTAGGCTTTGGAGCCTGGGTGTCCCTGGGAAGGGGAAAAGACTCTATCCCAGGAATGCTGTCTCAGAGCACCCAGGTCCTGGATAAAGCAACTGCCCAGGACTCTGTGTGGCTGGACTGCCCCTGCCATAGGGCCCTACCTTAGAGACCCCAAACCAACCTGGGCTTTACCACAGATCTGGTGGGTAACAGTGGGGGAAGTTTGTTTGAAGAGTGCTGAGTGGGGATGTAGAGTTTCAAGTCACAGAAGCACTCAGACAAGATTGCCAGCTGGCAGAAGTCATTAGAAAGCCCTCTCCATGCCATAGTGTGAAGCAGGATCTAGCTTCTTAAAGAACATAAGAATTTACAAAACTAATTCATCATTCCCAAGAGAACAAAGCTGAGGCTAGGAATATTCTGAAACTGAGAACAGCTTGCCCAAGATCACACACTAGGAGAAAGAGAAACCAGACTTACACCCCAGCTTTCTGACTCCCAAATATATGGTCTTCCTTGTTCTGCCCAGTGTATGACCTCATGACATTTAGCTCTAAACTGGCCCTTGAAGTCCAGGGTGTCACATATCCTCAATCTTCAGCAAGAGAAGAGAGGCACAGGATTACTTCACTTCTTTATCTGAGGAAGTGAATGGAAGGCTAATTCTGATGACCGCTATGAAGGAGTGGGCTCCAGGTTCCCTCAGACTTTTCAACCCACCAAACATAGGTTGAAATCACAGCCCCTCATTTCCCAGTTGTGTGACCAGGGTTGAGGGATTAAACCTCTCTGAGCCTTAGTTCCCTCATGGGGAAAGTTGGTTTGGAATGTCTATGAGGCTCTAAAAGGATAGAAGGATGGTAAAGAACTCTAGGTGTGTCTTATGGCATCCTGACTGTTAGATGTGTCATGAGTCCACGGCTGTGTGTGTGTGTGTGTGTGTGTGTGTGTTTCTTCCCGTGGGACTCCCTTCAGCTGAATTTAGAAGAAGGGTGTGATGGAGGCAAGATCTGCATGGGGCACTGGGCAAGGGGTGGGCAAGAAGTACAGGAGGAGGAAGGTTGGGAATGGCCTTGTTCGATCTTCACCTTGTCAAAGCCTTGCTTCTTGATCTTTGAGGCCCACCTTGTTTGGGATTTTGCCTGCCTTTGCAAGTATTTACTGAGTTCCTACTTTACACCGGGATCCAGCAGACCTGGACTCTTCCTTTCCAGCACTTCCAAGCTTGTGGTTTCTGGTCTCTGGCTGCTGCATACCATGCTGAGATTGGGGGCCTCCCTACCAGTCTAAAAGTTCTCAGGTCCACAGCTGTGCCCAGTGAGCACTCTGGGAACTCCATGCCTTATATTAAATGTATGCTTTACATAAGTCTCTATAAGAGATAAAGTGCCCAGTCCTTCTTTTTAGGAGGTGGATGGCTAAGGAAAATTTTTCATCAGCAAATGAATTCCTGCTCTTGACAGTGTCTAAGCTGGGAACCAAATGTGGGCCCTGAAATGGAAAACATGTGTGCCTTGTCCATACTCAGGTCAAGAGATAGTGGAGCAGGTGGAGAGCAGACAGAAGTATAGTTACAAGAGAGGGCCTGGCAGCAGCAGCACCAGTGAAGTGCCAGCAGGGCAGTGGCAGGGCTGAGGTGGATGGGGGCACAAGGTGTTCTGACTTTTGCAGGGTGGGAGGGGGACACGGGCCAGTTTTGCCATAAGCCCCCACAAAATGCAAGCTATTTGTCTTTGAACTCATTGATTATGAAGCCCACTTTTCTATTTTATGTATTTATTTTTTGGCAAGGGTATTTCTACCATAGCCTGACTTATCCCCTACCCAGTGTAGGAGTCCAGAACAAGTTACTCCAAGATGTGCCTCTGTGGCATGCAGATTATTTTGAGCTAAAGGCAACTTTAGCCGTAGGCTCAGGAAAAACTTCTGCCCCCTTCCTGCCCTGACTCTTACCTACCTAGAAAAATTTGAATTAGAGGCCTGGCCCATAAGAGATTATAGAGATGACCTTTCCAACCCACCTACATGGGAGGGCAAACTTATTTACTGAACATCTGCTCTTCTTATCATCCTGAAAGGACTCTTTGAAGCCCCCAAGGTGCATATCTCATCTGTAGCTTAGGATGTCTTATATACCTCAGACCCCCTTTCTATTTCTGAACCTCTCCTGCATGTGGGGTCCCTGACTCTCTCATGTTTGTGGGGTTCACATACATATGCATGCATTACATTTGGTTATTTTCTTTTGTGTAACTGTCTCAGGTCTATTTGATTATTAGACTAGCCAGAAGAACCTTGAGGATAGAAGAAATTTTATTCCTTCCCCACATCAGAATGCTTTGCCACCACTCTCTCGAGAAGCTTGGGGATGCAAACTTAAACAACAATAAGAATGCCCCGCTGCCTAGCTCACTGTCTTCCTGGTGGGCCTGGCCTGATTTACCCTTTGGGCCCCTTGAAATGGCAAGCTTCAGTCCCACAGGAGTTAGACCTCCTAGAGGTGTAGGAGCTGCCCTCAGAGACTGCGGGACTAAACTGGGGCTATACCCCCAGGTCACAAGGCAATTTCCTGGACCCAACACTGCACCCATAAGAAAAGCTGAAACTTTTTTCCCCATAGAAATCCAACTGCTTAGAAGGTAAAGAGTGTCCACTCAAAGGTACCTCCTGCTCTTGCCCCCTCCACACAGAAGCAGGAAGGAGCTAGCCTCTCACTTGGCTCTACACTGCCTCTGGAGAGGTGGATCAAGGGGGCAAATGTCCAGGCCCTTCACACACTTAGGCAAGAGTTTAGGCCAAAAAAAGTCACATTCCTCTCATTGCCATTTGCATCCCTTTGGTAGCCCCATCTATTCTATGACTCAGTACTATGCCTTTGAAGTAGCTGATGTGTCTTTTCCTGGTTGTGTTACTGGCAAGCAGGTTTATGGCCTGGGGGATCAGGGGCTAGGCTAGAACAGGAGTTACAAATAAACAAATGAGCCTGGGGGAGGGGAAGGTGAATGGACATTTGAGCCGTTTTAGAGTGCCCTGCATTCAGTTCTCAGCCATTCTGCAGTTGTTATTAACTCCTCTTCCCAAGTGGGATATCTGAAGCTCATGGAAATTCAGAACCTTGCCCACAGGCGCAGAGCTAGTAAGTGGCCAGAGGCTGGAATCTTACCCAGACTATTTCACTTCAAAAGCCCATGTTCCTTCCACTGCTTTACCCTATATCCCTGGGTGGATAATTCAAATGCTCCCCATCAAATCTCCCCTGGGAGTCAGCACCTATTTACCTTGCTCAATCCAAGTACACTGACTAAGCCACTACACCAGCCAGGTCGGGAACTGGGGAGCAATATTAGACCAAGACTTGTTCATTATCTTCCTGCACTAGAATATGAGCCCCAAGAAAACAGCGATTTTTGCCAGATTTGTTCATTTCACTCTTTATTGTTTAGAAGTGTGCTGCCCCATCTTCTAGCCACTAGTCACATGTGGCTATTTAAATCTAATTTAATTACAATAAATAAAGTTAAATATTTAGTTTATCAGTTGAACTAGCCACATATCAAGTGCTCAAGAATCACATGGTGGTTACACTACTGGACAGTGCAGATGAGACATATCCATCACTACAGAAGGTTCTATTAGACAGCACAACTCTAGAACAATGCTTGATGCATAGTAGGCAATCAATAGATTTCTTCTGAATGTGGACTTAATAAAATAATTTTGAAGGATATGACTTTGAAAAACAGTAACTGGGGGAAGCATCATTCCAGGTCGAAGGAACAGCATACCAAAAGCTTTATTGATTTTTACTTCTGATAATGGTGGACTAGGTAATTTGGATCATTCTTCTCAATGAAAACAACTAGAAAAGCTGGATAAAAGGGTAAATTTATAGGCAAACCTAAATGAACACAGGTTTTGTAAAACAGTAAGAATGCTATTTATGGTTTTTTTAAGTATATATAGAATTAAAATGCACTAGTACAATAGCATATAAATTGGAAGAGGAGAGGTAGAATTAAATGCTTTCATTGCCTGGGAAGAGAGTAAAGATACAAATTGACATTAGACTTTGTTATAAATCAAGGATGGATGTGTTATTGAAACCTATAAAGAATTTTTGTAAGTTTATTTGAGCCAAACAGTCTACATGCAAGAAAGCAGAACCTCAACGAATTGAGATAATGCTCCGGAGAATGACATAAAATTTAATCATATATGGATTTATTTTTAATATTTAAATGAATTGATAGATATTTTTTAAATTATCTCAGTTGTAATTTCTGTCATATTAAATATCAATAGATATGATGCTCATAGGAATCTAAAGGGGATCCAAAAACCAAAATATGTGAGAATCTCTACTCTATGGTAAACACTATCATTTGGAGATGGGGGGACATCACTCCCCAACCCTGACCTTTGGCTCCTTCCCATCAATCTCAGCCCTAGAGGCACAGCCATATTTCCTGTGAGCACGATGCTTTGTCATACCACTCATGATGGCAAGATAGGAGGATGAATGAGAAGTGTTGAGAAAATATCATGAACCCCTAAAGACATTTTCCTAGGTGCCCCAGCCCAAGGGAGCTCTACTTGCTGCTGATGGGTCATGACTATTTCTACTAGAACAATCACCTTCAATTCTCTCTCAAACACACACACACACACACACACACACACACACACACACACTTAGAACACAACCACATGGAGCATTTCAATCAAGTATATACACAGTTTGAAGGTTGATGTTTCCAAATGGAGGTAGCAATGTGATAATTTGCAATGGTACAGTGGGGCCACAAGTTTGTTACTAGCCTGGTATATAATTATACCAAATGTAATATGGGCAAAAAAGTAAGCATTCAAAATGGCTGCCTCCCTCAAGCCTTCTGAGCGACGTAAGAGGATTTTAAAGTGTTATTTGAAAAAGGGAAATGCCACTGAGATATAAAGATTTGGGAGACAACATTCAAAAAGGAGCCAGCTGTTTAGGAGGTTCCAGATTACACAGTAAAATTCAGGCAAATGGTACCTGGGCATTCAGTTACTTGGGAGATGAAAGAGACATAAGAAACTCCATGCCTGTCTACCAATGAGCCCTGCATTAGACTTAGGAATATTTGCTTCTTTGGGCTTCATCCTTACTTCTCCAACATCATCATTTCCATTGCAAACAACAAAAAGTCCTTATGTCTGCACAGAGCTCAGGGTTTCACAAAACACTTCTCCAGCCCTCCTTACATCTAGCCCTCCCAACAACTGTGGGAGTTGGATGGCCCAACTCTTACAGCCCCATCCATGGATGGGAAAACTGTCACAGCTAGGTCCTATGACTAGAGAGAGACCCCTGAGAAAGGATTTGTACCCAGGCCTGTCCTCTTCTTGCCCTCTACTCACTTCTACCTAGAGGCAAAGTCCATAGTCCCTCCATTAAAGAGAAAAATGAATGGTGGCTCTAACCACTTAGCTCCTATTCTCACTAAAATGTGGTCAACAGGCATGAACTGACTCTCTCTCAGCTTTTCTAGGGACAAGGATTAGCAGAGGAGAGAGACCTGGGGTTGTCTCTCTAACTCTGACTCTCTGTCTGCCTCAAGCCTGGGCTGACAGACAGGCAGCCTGGATCTTTTCCACCTCACTGAGGAAGCAAGCCCCGCACTGCCAGAGGACTGGTAGATGCCCTGAAACCGGCTCTGGCAGCCCTGGCCACACCTGCCAGTGCTGGCCATTTCTTTCCTAGACCCCAGGTCATGGTTGGTCCCAGGTAACGCCTAAATGAGCATGTGCAGTTTAGCAACCATACTCTTTCTGGATTATGAGTGAGAGAACACATAACAAATAAACTGCTAGCATGTGCCTGACTGAAATGTGGCTGGCAAAGGCTTAGCAACCACACGCACAAGTGGTTGGGGACCCAGCAGGGTTCCTGCCAGCCATAATAGTCTGCAGAGGAGATATATCTAGGTGAGATGAAATGCCAGAGGCCTGGAATAGGAGGGAGTAGATGGCTAAGGGGCTACACAGGAGACCACCTGAAACTTTTATGAGGAGTTTAAAGCTCAACTTAGCTGCAGCTCAGATAGTAGCTTCCCTGCCAACCTTCTCTGATCACCTCTTGCCCATCACGCACACATTCACACACAACACACATACACACACACACACACACACACACAGAGGCACACCCTCACAGACACATGTGGTCTTGTACAGGTGATATTCTAGGTGTAACAGTTAATAATTCAGATTTTTTTCAATAGATGAGTTACACATATGTTGATATATATGTGATTTGATATGTATGCTGTTTTGTTGTATTGATAGCAAGCTTCAAAACTTCATATGTCAAATTTGCTGAAGGTGTTAACATCATAAATATTTTAAGCTTAAAAATGTCAAATTTTGTGCCTAAAAAAGAGCATTTGTAGGAAGTCTTAATTCATTACTTTATTTTGAAGAAAAAGTTATTGTATACTTTGAGAAGCTTATGGTGAATATGCTCCATCTCAAGATATTTGTGAACGCTGGTTAAACGCTTTAAAAGTGATGATTTCGATATGAAAGACAAAGAACGTCCAGGTCAACCAAAAAAGTTTGAAGACCAACAATTACAAGTATTATTGGATGAACATGCGTGTCAAACTCAAAAATAACTTGCAGAAAGATTAAACGTTGCTCAGCAGACAATTTCTGATCATTTACAAGCAATGGGAAAGATTTTAAAGGAAGGAAAATGGGTGCTACATCAACTGAACGAAAGACAAATGGAAAACCGAACAGTCATCAGTAAAATGTTGCTTCAACGGCAGGAAAAAAAGTCTTTTTTGCATCGAATTGTGACTGGCGATGAAAAGTGGATTTATTTTGAGAATCCCAAATGCACAAAATCATGACTTGATCCAGGTCAACCATCAAAATCGACTGCAAGGCCAAAACGCTTTGGAAAGAAGACAAGGCTCTGCATTTGGTGGGATCGCGAAGGGGTATTATGAGCTTCTAAAACCAGGTGAAACCATTAATACTGATCGCTATGGACAAAAAATAATCAATTTGAATCACCCTTTGATCATGAAATGACCAGAATGGACCAGAAGACACGGCAAAGTAATTTTGCTTCATGATAAGTCACCACCACACACTTCAAAACCAGTTAAAGACACGTTAAAAGATCTTGCTTGGGAAGTATTAACCACCCGCTGTATTCACCAAACCTTGCTCCTTCAGATTACCACTTGTTCCAATCAATGGCACACGCACTGTCTGAGCAGCACTTCAAACCATACGAAGAAGTGGAAAATTGGGTCTCTGAATGGTTTGCCTCCAAACAAGAAAAGTTCTATTGGGACGGTATCCACAAATTACCTGAAAGATGAGGTAAATGTGTAGCTAGCGATGGACATTACTTTGAATAAAGCACTTTTGATGTTTCTCTTGAAAGTATCGTGTTTTCTTTGATTACAAAATCCACATTATTAACCGGCATGTCCCCCAAAGTGTACTCCCCTTCACAGGGATACACACAATCACATTTACCTGCACTGTTCCTTCACAACCTGGTCTTCCCTCTTACTGTGCCCATAGCCCACTGGCCTAGAAATGCCCATTCCCAGCACAGTGCCCTAATTCCCTTTAGAGAAGGCCCAGTGTGGGAGGGTCAGTGCATGTCTCTCATGGTCCAGCTGCCACTCATTCAGCCATCCCCACTTCTGAGTCCCTCTCTTCCCCCAAAGGCAGCCCCTGACTCCCAGTGCTTTCCTGGTAGCCTCTGTACTCCCTCCACACTATCTTTAAGGGAGGCCTGTCCTGCACTGGGGTCCCAGGCCTCCAGTGAAGTTCTGTCCCAGGCAGAACACTGTACATTGCTTCCAGGCCCAGCCTGGCTGAGCAGTTAGCTTCCTTCCACTGTTGCTCTCCACACCCAGTAGGGGTCCTATGAGCGTCTGTTGATAATTGAGGCTAGATGAGTGTTATGTCTGCTCCAAAGATATTGGAGTCTTGACCCCCAGTAAATGCAGATGTGACCTTATTTGGAAACAGGGTTTTTACAGAGGTAATCAAGTTAAGGTGAGGTCATTAAGGTGGGCCCTAATTTATGATGATTGATGTCCTTATATAAGAGGGAAATTTTTGATATAGAGACAGATGCACATAGAGGGGAGACCATATGCATATGAAGACACAGGGAGAATACCTTCTACACGCCAAGGAACACCTGAGGCTGCCAGAACTAGAAGAGAGGCCTGGAGCAGATACTTCCTTGAAGCCCTCTGGATTTCAGACATCTAGCCCCCAGGTGGAGCTTGGTCAGAACTTTCTTGCGTGTGCCACCCTGGTGAGTTGCTTTGAGGTTCAAGGCAGGGACCAGTTCTACTGGCTCTGGTCTGATAGTTCCATCCCTCCCTCTAGCTGGTGCAAATTGTTCCTGAGGGACCTGCCTACCTTTCCCCATCATCACTCTGGTCCCTCCAGTAACCTTCTGATGTTCATTAATGCAACACAACTTCTTCCTCAGCTTCCAACCCTTCAGTGGCTCCTCATGGCCCTCAAAGCCCCACCCCTGCCATGGCCAGTGAAGCTTGCCTGGCCTGGCCCCAGCCCACCTCTACAGCCTCACTCAGTCACCTCAGGAATCTCGATGTCATTCTTCACTTTTCGCTCCCACTCCTTCATGCCCCCAGTCAATCCATGACCAAATCCTGGCCAGACTCTCTCCAGCCAGCTCACTGCCTGCTGCTCTTCACTCACCACCACTCCTACTCTGGCCTAAGCTCCCTCCTCTGCCTGGATAGCTGTACCTGATTTTGCCTTGGCCTCTTCCCTCCAAACTGCATGCCTATCATTCTGTATGGGGCAGTCAGAGGGATCCTTCACAAACACACATCTAACCACCTCCTTCCCTACTTCCAGCTTCTGGCTGGCATCTGGTGGCACTGAGCTCAAAGGCCCAGCTCTCTATCAAGGCCGCAGGCTCTGTATCTTCGCAGTGCCACCATCCTCCTCAGAGTTGTTTTCTGATTTCCTGCCACCTGTTGTTGTTGGTCCAAGAAAGCTCTTTGAACACTCTGGAATGGTGGCATGGGTTCTTCTGGAGGAAGTATTGTGGCTTGACAGGTTGGCTGGGTAGCCAAGGGAGCCACTGATTCTGCTGCTTTCTCAGAAAAGAAGGGAGAGGACCATCCAGCTTGTTGGCAATTCTAGGTCATTGCTAAAATTTCCAGGGCTGTGTTGAGTAGGGAGCATGTATTATGCTGTCTTCTCCGGACTATCCTTAAGTTACAGAGTGCTAGAAAGTGCTCACTGTTCCTGGTATGAAAAGATAGCCTGTGGAAATGAATGAGTGTGAGTGTGTATGTATGTGTTCATCATATACGTGTGTCTAGGTGTGCAAGTGTGCATTATATGGGTGTGTGTGTGTGTGCTTGTTTATGTACATGTATGTGTGTCAATGTGTGTGTTCATGTCTGGGCATGGATGCATGTATATAGTGTTTATGTATGGTGTGTATGCATATATAAACAATGCATGTGTAGGCATGTGCATATGTAATAGTATGTATATGGATGTGTGTGGGTATGTATATAGAGTGGATATCTATGGGTGTGTGGATGTGTCTGAGTTTATCTGCACAGGTGTCAATGTGTGTCTGTAGATATATGCATATGAGTACATGGGGTGTGTGGGGGTGTATAGATGTGCAGATATGTGTTTGTATCTAGATGTATCTGTATGGTTAAGGGTGTGAGGAAGAGATGAATATGTGTCTGCATCAAATTTATCTTCATAAGTGTGGGTGTGGAGTAAACACTATGTGTGTGTTGGATGCAGATATGTATATGCGTGTGTATATTTGTTAATAAATCAGTGTATCAGCACAGATATTAATGTTCACATACATATGTAGGGAAGTATGAATATGTATATGTGTGTAAATGTATGTCTATGACTGGGAATATCTGTTCAAATGTGATGTGTGGAGTGTGTGGAGTTATGATGGGTGTGGATATGTATGGCTGTGTGGATGTGTGCCTATATCCAGGTTTATCTGCACAGGTATATGTGTGTATATTTGACTGGGTGTATGAAAGTTCTGTATTTCAGTGTATGTATGTGCACATGTGTGATGGGAATGCAGCTGAGTGTGTAGGTGTGTGTCCATATCTGGGTGTATCTGCACAATGGTGTGGGTGTGTGTATATATGTACATGAGCACATATTGGAAGTGCAGATGGGTATGTGGCTATATGTCTGTATCCAGGTGTATCTGTTCAGGTGTAGATGTGAAGAAAGTACATCTGTGTGTGTATGGAGAGCATGTGTCTGTTTGGTAGTGGTGTATAGATTGTGTCTAACAAGATGCTTGCAGTCAACAGCCCTCTGGACTACTCATTACCCCTTTTTCTTCTTAGGTTTTCACATGTGCAAAATGGAAACAGTAATAGTTCCTATTTCACTGGCTTTCCCAACATTAGATTTCTTCTAAAGGACCAAAGTCAGAGGGTTCAAGGAGAACCCTGCCTTGGACTTGCAACAGTGAAGACTCTGACTTCTTGTAGTCTCTTTAGAATATGATGTATGCAAAGGCAGGGAGGGGATAGGGGCCTGGGTCCCCTGTTCTGGGAACCCTGCCCCCATCTCCCTTCAGCATTATCCGCCTAAGGCCCCAAAACTAGGTTTATTCCATAGGTACAGTGACAGTGTCTCAGCCATCGGCTTCCATACTTAAGCATGTCAGATGAGGCTGAGAAAGATACACTAAATTTAATAAAGCCCAGGAACTGGGAGAGCTCTCTAACCCAAATCAATCCTCGATGTGTTTTTAATTAAGTTATAGCCCTTGTGATTAAAGAGTGTGAATTTCATTACTGTGACCATTTATCAAAGAGTGTACCTGCTGAACCTTTCCAATAGACAGGAAAGAAGGCTTTTTTATTTTCATCAACACCAAATGCCCTGCTTGTATCTCAACTGGTTGACTCATCAGGAAGAATTGTCTCCCCTCTCAAGCTACCACCCACTTGGTAATGACAAAACCATGGCTGTGTGCTCCCCCTCCCTCCCCCCCAACTCCTTGCTCATTAGTAGGCCAAGGCAGGTGTGTTTAAGCTTCTGATTCGGTTCCCATGCCCCTCCAACCCACAGCCAGCCAGCTGCCAAAATTGAGCTCAGGCTTCAAGAGTCAGGATGCATAGAGCAGGAAGCCAGAGCACTCTCAAATGTTGGGCCTGGCCTGCCCTGAAACATAATCTGTTTCAAATGTTGTCCTGGCCACAGCTCATGTGCCTACATCAGTGAATGAGGACTGAAGCGGGGAAGGAGAGGGGCCATCACACTGAATGTTAGCAATTGAAAGGCCAACTCAGGGACTGTGCCTGAGGTGAATAGGAAGCACGTAGTTTCCAGATGTTGGTATGTGTTCTTTATATTTTTCAAGATTGTTTTGTTGAAGTGTTGTATACATAAATGTGCCCAGATTATGTGTGTATAGGAATTCTTAATATTATATATATTAGTATTCTGAACATATATTGCAGAGAACCATCCAGAATATAGAATATATTAAAAAAAATTTCTACAAATCACTATGAAAAAGACAGACACTTCAATAACAAATTTAGCAAAAGACCTGAATACATATAGATTGCAATTATCTTTTCCTTTCTCTCAGGATTGTCTTTTCCCATTCAATGTTTTTTTGATAACTTAAAGTTTTAATTTTAATGTAATGTAATTTAGTATATTTTAATATGGTTAGTACATTTAATGTTCCATTAAAGTTATCTTTGTCTACTGTAAGCTCATGAACATCTTCTCTTATGTTCCTCTAAAATATTTATTTTTTTACCTTTTACATGTCACCTAGAATTGGGTTGAGTGTATGACATGAGGTAGGAATCACAGTGTATTTTTCATATAATATTCAATTGATCTGTAATAATTTATTGAAGAGATAATATTTTATAAAGCAGGTAATAATATACATGTGTGTCTGTTTCTGGACTCTTTATTCTGTTATATTTTTAATTTTTAATTTATTTTTGTACTGTTCTTTGTACCAATATCACATTGTCTTAGTTATGATAGCATTCTTGAAGTCTAACAGTATAAAACATTTTTTTAAAGCCTGCCTGGATTTTTATTGGGATTGTGTTGAATCCTCAGATTTATGTGAAGAAAATTGATATATTAACAGTAGTTGGTCTGCCAACCATTAATGATGGCATATCGTTCCTTTTATTTAGATGGTCTTAATTTCTTTTGATAATGTTTTCTTATTTTCAGTTTAGAAGTTTTGCACATCTTTTATTTATTTCTAGGATTTATTTTTAAGTATTTTATGATTTTTATATTATAAATTGTATCTTTTCTAATTTCATTTTCTATTTGTTTATTGCTAATATATAAAAATGTAACAATTCTTATATATTGACTTTGTATCCTGCTACTTTATGAATTCTAATAGTTTCTCTGTAAATTCTACTGGATTTATTACATACCCTATTATGTAGTTTGTGAATAGCAGACTGATTTATTTTCTATTGAACTAGATTAAATCTCTGGTACAGTGTGGAACAGAAGTGGTGGTAATGAGAAACTTTTTTCATTCCCAATTTATGGGGGGAAATTTTAACATTTTAGTGTTGATTATGACTGTTGCTGTAGTTTTTTGTAACTTCATTTATCAGATTAGAAAGTTTCTTTCTATTCCTAGTTTGCTAAGAGATTTTTGTTTGCATGTGTGTTTGTTTTACGATGGATGGCTGTTGAATATTATCAAATGCTCTTCTGCATCTATTTAAATAATTTTATGGTTTTCTCCTTTTTCTCTGTTAATATGATTAACCACATTGATTTTTCTAATATTAAACCACCCACTCATGCTTAGAATAAACCTCAGTTGGTTGTTGAATTAGGTTGTGTTTCCCCAGAAGACACTAGGTGAAAAACTGGAGTACAAGGTGATTCCTGAAAACACCAGAAGGAATATGAATGTGAAGCACTTTCTCTTTTTCTCTCTCTCTGTGCGTTCACACACACACATACACACACACGTACACACACATGAATGGGCAATAAGTATATATAAGTATACATCTATGGACATATATATGAATTTAATTTAAATGGGGGAATATAGCTATATGTATATATTATGTATGTGCATATGAATAAATATATATTATATGTATATGTACTGAATTTAATTAGCTAGTATTTAGGGATTTGTGATACCATGCTCATGACAGTGATTAGTCTAGAATATTCCTTTTTTGTAATATCTTGTCAGGTTTTAGAATCAGGGTTATCATAGCCTCATAATAAAAAGTATTCCCCCTTTTCTATATTTTGTAAGAGCTTATATAACATTAGTGTTATTTCATCCTTAAATGTTTGGAAGAATTCTCAAATAATTCATCTGAGTCTAGGGGGACGCTTTGTGGGATGGCCTATAACTACCATTCAATTTTGTTAATAAATATTGGACTACTCAAATGTTCTGTTTCTTCTTCTGTCAGCTTTGGAAGTTGTATCTGTTTTTGGTTTTTAAATATAAGAAAGAATTTAATTTAAATGGGGGAATATAGCTATATGTATATATTATGTATGTGCATATGAATAAATATATATATATTATATATATATATAGACATATATATATATAGACATATATATATATATAAATTATATATATATAGACATATAATTATTAAATGTGTCCACCTACAGAGAGTATCTCATGGCATGAGAGTGTCTGAAACCTCTAAGCACACGAAAGCATAAACTTTGAGATACCATGTGAGATAAATGCTTGTGCAGAGATGTGACTGTTTTCCCTGCTTTGTCCAAGGATGCAAAAAGTTAAGTATATTTACGATAGGAATGGACTTGTCAAGTCAGAGCATAAAATGATCTGGAGGCACATGCTCATGCATTGACTCTAAAGCATTTCTGTGTTATCAACAGCCCTCTGTGTTTATGTAAATTTGAAATAAATGATTGGCACTCACAAATGTGCCTTGGAGCACACATAGATAATTAGAAAAGCATTGAGGAAGCCAGTTGTAGAAGGCAATTGTGACAAATCCACAAAATAATGATTCTCAATTAATAGTTAATGATATATGTCAGGGGCAGTAGAGAAATTGGGCCTCTCCTCTTCCAGAGGTGCTCTCCCTTCAGCCAGTCCTCCATGAAATGCTGAGCTCTACCTGACTCTCTCCCCCTTCCAAGACTGGGAAATTGAAAACTCCAGACCAGGATGCCACAGAAGTCTATCTCAAAGAAAGATTTAACAGTTCCCCTCTCAATTTGCAAATAGGCTGGAAGAACACCAGCACCAATGCTTGAGTGTCAATCTTGTTTAAAAGCCACAATGTTTAATGAATACTCGGCTGCGGTTTCATTACTAACACAAACCATTAGTAGTACCCAAGTCACAGTCCCTCCCCTCTCATCTTTTGGTAACAATTCATAGAGAAATTGCATGTCAATTCTGCGGCTCCGACAGTCTGATTCTAGAAGAATACAAGGCATCAATGTTATTAAAATCAAATGGGGTTTGATTGAAGGGCCCACAGAACACAGACAGCCCTTTTTAGCAATCTGTGCACACAGATTACATGATGGTGGTATGGAAATTGATGAAAGAACAAAGGAGTTTAAAGGAATTATCTAGTGTGTTCAAATTTCAGACACTCTCATGCCATGAGATACTCTCTGTAGGTGGACACA